>NC_139819.1:12350539-13550539 GCF_963457635.1 Microchirus variegatus
TTTTCAGCTTACTGTATTCACTATTGTTTTTTTTATATAATGTAAAAAAAAAAAGATTATTAAAGTGTGTCAATTAATTTAGTAATGGTTTAATAACACAGTAATCGTTGCATCCCAACTTTTTTTATATATGAAAAAAAAAATCATCATCAGCGACACAATGATAGGATTTATCACGATATTTGCCAAATCATATATTTATACTAGACAGCGCTAGTGAAATTTAGCACTTGGCACTATCTAGTGGACTGAAATGTAAATGTATTAAGTTATTTTTTAATGCTAATCCACAAAAAGTTTGACGTTTATTTATAACATCGGTTAAAAAAATATACGCTAAAAAAACATAATACTTGGTGTCTCAAAAGCGATATAATATTGCACAAAAACTGTTGGGATATTTCACTGAATTTGTTTCCCCCCACCACCACCACCACGACGAAGAAACTCACTAAAGTCATCTGTAAACAATGGAAAAAATTTATTATAGATTAAGAATGACTTTTTGTCAATTTTTGGATGACATACTATGATGTTTTTGTCAAATTTTTGAGCAATTTTTTTTTTTTTAAATGGTAAAATTGTGTTTTTGACCAATGATGACCATTTTTGAACGACATACTATACAATGACGTTTTTTACCAATTTTGGATGACATACTATACTATGACGTTTTTGACCAATGTTGGATGACATACTATACTATGACGTTTTTGACCAATTTTGGACGACATACTATGCTATGAAGTTTTTGACCAATTTTGGACGACATACTATACTATGACGTTTTTGACCATTATTTTTGGACGACATATCCTATGACGTTTTTGACCAATTTTGGACGACATACTATGCTATGACGTTTTTGACCATTATTTTTGGACGACATAGGCTAAAATCTGTCCATTTTTTTGAAACAAAAATGTGGTCCCAAATTTGACAAAAACGTCATACTATACTATGTAGTCACAAATCAGACAATTTTTTTGAAAATCATTTTTTTGGTCCAAAACTTTACAAAAACGTCATACTATACTATGTAGTACGTCATACTATACTTTATCTCCAAAATCTGACCATTTTTAGAAAAAAAAGAATTTGGTCCAAAAATTGACAAAAACGACATACTATACTATGTCGTCCAAAATCCGACAATTTTTTTGAAAACCATTTTTTTGGTCCAAAACTTGACAAAAACGTCATACTATACTATGTAGTACGTCATACTATACTATGTCTCCAATACGTGACAATTTTTAGAAAAAAAAAATTTGGTCCAAAACTTGACTAAAACGTCATACTGTACTATGTAGTACGTCATTCACTACTATGTCGTCCAAAATGGGACAATTAAAAAAAAAAAAAATTTGGTCCAAAATTTTACAAAAACGACATACTATACTTTGTCGTCCAAAATCTGACAATTTTTTTGAAAATCATTTTTTTGGTCCAAAACTTGACAAAAGCGTCATACTATACTATGTCGTACGTCATACGAAACTATGTCTCCAAAATGTGACCATTTTTGGAGAAAAAAAGTTTTGGTCCCAAATTTGACAAAAACGACATACTGTACTATGTCGTCCAAAATCTGACAATTTTTTTGAAAAACATTTTATTGGTCCAAAACTTGACAAAAACGTCATACTGTACTATGTAGTACGTCATTCATTACTATGTCGTCCAAAATGTAACAATTTTTTGAAAAAAATATTTTGGTCCAAAATTTGACAAAAACGACATACCAAAATATTTTTTTCAAAAAATTGTTAAATTTTGGACGACATAGTAATGAATGACTATCTGTCCAAAATCTGACAATTTTTTTGAAAATCATTTTTTTGGCCCAAAGCTTGACAAAAACGTCATACTATACTATGTAGTACGTCATACTATACTTTATCTCCAAATTGTGACAATTTTTAGAAAAAAAAAAATTTGGTCCAAAATTTGACAAAAACGACATACTATATACTATGTCGTCCAAAATCTGACAATTTTTTTGAAAACCATTCTTTTGGTCCAGAACTTGACAAAAACGTCATAATGTACTATGTAGTACGTCATTCACTACTATGTCGTCCAAAATGGGACAATTAAAAAAAAAAAAAGATTTGGTCCAAAATTTGACAAAAACGACATACTATACTATGTCGTCCAAAATCTGACAATTTTTTTGAAAATCATTTTTTTGGTCCAAAACTTGACAAAAACGTCATACTATACTATGTTGTACGTCATACGAAACTATGTATTCAAAATGTGACCATTTTTGGAGAAAAAAATTTTGGTCCAAAATTTGACAAAAACGACATACTGTACTATGTCGTCCAAAATCTGACAATTTTATTGGTCCAAAACTTGACAAAAAACGTCATACTGTACTATGTAGTACGTCATTCATTACTATGTCGTCCAAAATGTAACAATTTTTTGAAAAAAATATTTTGGTCCAAAATTTGACAAAAACGACATACCAAAATATTTTTTTCAAAAAATTGTTAAATTTTGGACGACATAGTAATGAATGACTATCTGTCCAAAATCTGACAATTTTTTTGAAAATCATTTTTTTGGCCCAAAGCTTGACAAAAACGTCATACTATACTATGTAGTACGTCATACTATACTTTATCTCCAAATTGTGACAATTTTTAGAAAAAAAAAAATTTGGTCCAAAATTTGACAAAAACGACATACTATATACTATGTCGTCCAAAATCTGACAATTTTTTTGAAAACCATTCTTTTGGTCCAGAACTTGACAAAAACGTCATAATGTACTATGTAGTACGTCATTCACTACTATGTCGTCCAAAATGGGACAATTAAAAAAAAAAAAAATTTGGTCCAAAATTTGACAAAAACGACATACTATACTATGTCGTCCAAAATCTGACAATTTTTTTGAAAATCATTTTTTTGGTCCAAAACTTGACAAAAACGTCATACTATACTATGTTGTACGTCATACGAAACTATGTATTCAAAATGTGACCATTTTTGGAGAAAAAAATTTTGGTCCAAAATTTGACAAAAACGACATACTATACTATGTCGTCCAAAATCTGACAATTTTATTGGTCCAAAACTTGACAAAAAACGTCATACTGTACTATGTAGTACGTCATTCATTACTATGTCGTCCAAAATGTAACAATTTTTTGAAAAAAATATTTTGGTCCAAAATTTGACAAAAACGACATACTATACTATGCCGTCCAAAATCTGACAATTTTTTTGAAAATCATTTTTTTGGCCCAAAGCTTGATAAAAACGTCATACTATACTATGTAGTACGTCATACTAAACTTTATCTCCAAAATGTGACAATTTTTAGAAAAAAAACAATTTGGTCCAAAATTTGACAAAAACGACATACTATCTACTATGTCGTCCAAAATCTGACAATTTTTTTGAAAACCATTTTTTTGGTCCAGAACTTGACAAAAACGTCATACTATACTATGTAGTACGTCATACTATACTATGTCTCCAAAATGTGACAATTTTTAGAAAAAACAAATTTGGTCCAAAATATGACAAAAATGTCATACTATACTATGTCGTCCAAAATTGGAAAAAATTGTAGGCATTTTTTTTTTTTTGCCAAAAATGTGACCAAAACGTCATACTATACTATGTCGTCCAACTCAATGTTATACGAGACTATTTCGTACAAATCTGACCATTTTTTGAAAAATAAATTTAGTCCAAAATTTGACAAAAACGACATACTATATATACTATGTCGTCCAAAATCTGACCATTTTTTTGAAAAACGTTTTTTTGGTCCAAAACTTGACAAAAACGTCATACTATACTATGTAGTACGTCCTACTATACTATGTCGTCCATAATGTGACAATTTTTTGAAAAAAAAAATTGGTCCAAAATTTGACAAAAACGACATACTATACTATGTCGTCCAAAATCTGACCATTTTTTGAAAAAAAAATTGGTCCAAAATTTGACAAAAACGACATACTATACTATGTCGTCCAAAATCTGACCATTTTTTTGAAAAACGTTTTTTTGGTCCAAAACTTGACAAAAACGTCATACTATACTATGTAGTACGTCCTACTATACTATGTCGTCCATAATGTGACCATTTTTTGAAAAAAAAAATTGGTCCAAAATTTGACAAAAACGACATACTATACTATGTCGTCCAAAATCTGACCATTTTTTTGAAAAACGTTTTTTTGGTCCAAAACTTGACAAAAACGCCATACTATACTATGTAGTAGGTCCTACTATACTATGTCGTCCATAATGTGACCATTTTTTGAAAAAAAGAATTGGGTCCAAAATTTGACAAAAACGACATACTATACTATGTCGTCCAAAATCTGACCATTTTTTTGAAAAACGTTTTTTTGGTCCAAAACTTGACAAAAACGTCATACTATACTATGTAGTACGTCCTACTATACTATGTCGTCCATAATGTGACAATTTTTTGAAAAAAATAAATTGGTCCAAAATTTGACAAAAACGACATACTATACTATGTCGTCCAAAATCTGACAATTTTTTTGAAAAACGTTTTTTTGGTCCAAAACTTGACAAAAACATCATACTATACTATATAATAGGTCCTACTATACTATGTCGTCCATAATGTGACCATTTTTTGAAAAAAAAGAATTGGTCCAAAATTTGCCAAAAACGACATACTATACTATGTCGTCCAAAATCTGACCATTTTTTTGAAAAACGTTTTTTTGGTCCAAAACTTGACAAAAACGTCATACTATACTATGTGGTACGTCCTACTATACTATGTCGTCCATAATGTGACCATTTTTTGGAAAAAAAAAATTGGTCCAAAATTTGACAAAAACGACATACTATACTATGTCGTCCAAAATCTGACCATTTTTTTGAAAAACGTTTTTTTGGTCCAAAACTTGACAAGAACGTCATACTATACTATATAATAGGTCCTACTATACTATGTCGTCCATAATGTGACCATTTTTTGAAAAAAAAATTGGTCCAAAATTTGACAAAAACGACATACTATACTATGTCGTCCAAAATCTGACCATTTTTTTGAAAAACGTTTTTTTGGTCCAAAACTTGACAAAAACGTCATACTATACTATGTAGTACGTCCTACTATACTATGTCGTCCAAAATCTGACCATTTTTTTGAAAAACGTTTTTTTGGTCCAAAACTTGACAAAAACGTCATACTATACTATGTAGTACGTCCTACTATACTATGTCGTCCATAATGTGACCATTTTTTGAAAAAAAAAATTGGTCCAAAATTTGACAAAAACGACATACTATACTATGTCGTCCAAAATCTGACCATTTTTTTGAAAAACGTTTTTTTGGTCCAAAACTTGACAAAAACGCCATACTATACTATGTAGTAGGTCCTACTATACTATGTCGTCCATAATGTGACCATTTTTTGAAAAAAATAATTGGGTCCAAAATTTGACAAAAACGACATACTATACTATGTCGTCCAAAATCTGACCATTTTTTTGAAAAACGTTTTTTGGTCCAAAACTTGACAAAAACGTCATACTATACTATGTGGTACGTCCTACTATACTAAGTCGTCCATAATGTGACCATTTTTTGAAAAAATAAATTGGTCCAAAATTTGACAAAAACGACATACTATACTATGTCGTCCAAAATCTGACAATTTTTTTGAAAAACGTTTTTTTGGTCCAAAACTTGACAAAAACATCATACTATACTATATAATAGGTCCTACTATACTATGTCGTCCATAATGTGACCATTTTTTGGAAAAAAAAATTGGTCCAAAATTTGACAAAAACGACATACTATACTATGTCGTCCAAAATCTGACCATTTTTTTGAAAAACGTTTTTTTGGTCCAAAACTTGACAAAAACGTCATACTATACTATGTAGTACGTCCTACTATACTATGTCGTCCATAATGTGACAATTTTTTGAAAAAAATAAATTGGTCCAAAATTTGACAAAAACGACATACTATACTATGTCGTCCAAAATCTGACAATTTTTTTGAAAAACGTTTTTTTGGTCCAAAACTTGACAAAAACATCATACTATACTATATAATAGGTCCTACTATACTATGTCGTCCATAATGTGACCATTTTTTGAAAAAAAAGAATTGGTCCAAAATTTGCCAAAAACGACATACTATACTATGTCGTCCAAAATCTGACCATTTTTTTGAAAAACGTTTTTTTGGTCCAAAACTTGACAAAAACGTCATACTATACTATGTGGTACGTCCTACTATACTATGTCGTCCATAATGTGACCATTTTTTGGAAAAAAAAAATTGGTCCAAAATTTGACAAAAACGACATACTATACTATGTCGTCCAAAATCTGACCATTTTTTTGAAAAACGTTTTTTTGGTCCAAAACTTGACAAGAACGTCATACTATACTATATAATAGGTCCTACTATACTATGTCGTCCATAATGTGACCATTTTTTGAAAAAAAAATTGGTCCAAAATTTGACAAAAACGACATACTATACTATGTCGTCCAAAATCTGACCATTTTTTGAAAAAAAAATTGGTCCAAAATTTGACAAAAACGACATACTATACTATGTCGTCCAAAATCTGACCATTTTTTTGAAAAACGTTTTTTTGGTCCAAAACTTGACAAAAACGTCATACTATACTATGTAGTACGTCCTACTATACTATGTCGTCCATAATGTGACCATTTTTTGAAAAAAAAAATTGGTCCAAAATTTGACAAAAACGACATACTATACTATGTCGTCCAAAATCTGACCATTTTTTTGAAAAACGTTTTTTTGGTCCAAAACTTGACAAAAACGCCATACTATACTATGTAGTAGGTCCTACTATACTATGTCGTCCATAATGTGACCATTTTTTGAAAAAAAGAATTGGGTCCAAAATTTGACAAAAACGACATACTATACTATGTCGTCCAAAATCTGACCATTTTTTTGAAAAACGTTTTTTTGGTCCGAAACTTGACAAAAACGTCATACTATACTATGTAGTACGTCCTACTATACTATGTCGTCCATAATGTGACAATTTTTTGAAAAAAATAAATTGGTCCAAAATTTGACAAAAACGACATACTATACTATGTCGTCCAAAATCTGACAATTTTTTTGAAAAACGTTTTTTTGGTCCAAAACTTGACAAAAACATCATACTATACTATATAATAGGTCCTACTATACTATGTCGTCCATAATGTGACCATTTTTTGGAAAAAAAAATTGGTCCAAAATTTGACAAAAACGACATACTATACTATGTCGTCCAAAATCTGACCATTTTTTTGAAAAACGTTTTTTTGGTCCAAAACTTGACAAAAACGTCATACTATACTATGTAGTACGTCCTACTATACTATGTCGTCCATAATGTGACAATTTTTTGAAAAAAATAAATTGGTCCAAAATTTGACAAAAACGACATACTATACTATGTCGTCCAAAATCTGACAATTTTTTTGAAAAACGTTTTTTTGGTCCAAAACTTGACAAAAACATCATACTATACTATATAATAGGTCCTACTATACTATGTCGTCCATAATGTGACCATTTTTTGAAAAAAAAGAATTGGTCCAAAATTTGCCAAAAACGACATACTATACTATGTCGTCCAAAATCTGACCATTTTTTTGAAAAACGTTTTTTTGGTCCAAAACTTGACAAAAACGTCATACTATACTATGTGGTACGTCCTACTATACTATGTCGTCCATAATGTGACCATTTTTTGGAAAAAAAAAATTGGTCCAAAATTTGACAAAAACGACATACTATACTATGTCGTCCAAAATCTGACCATTTTTTTGAAAAACGTTTTTTTGGTCCAAAACTTGACAAGAACGTCATACTATACTATATAATAGGTCCTACTATACTATGTCGTCCATAATGTGACCATTTTTTGAAAAAAAAATTGGTCCAAAATTTGACAAAAACGACATACTATACTATGTCGTCCAAAATCTGACCATTTTTTTGAAAAACGTTTTTTTGGTCCAAAACTTGACAAAAACGTCATACTATACTATGTAGTACGTCCTACTATACTATGTCGTCCATAATGTGACCCTTTTTTGAAAAAAAAATTGGTCCAAAATTTGACAAAAACGACATACCATTTATTTGAAAAACGTTTTTTTGGTCCAAAACTTGACAAAAACGTCATACTATACTATGTAGTACGTCCTACTATACTATGTCGTCCAAAATCTGACCATTTTTTTGAAAAACGTTTTTTTGGTCCAAAACTTGACAAAAACGTCATACTATACTATGTAGTACGTCCTACTATACTATGTCGTCCATAATGTGACCATTTTTTGAAAAAAAAAATTGGTCCAAAATTTGACAAAAACGACATACTATACTATGTCGTCCAAAATCTGACCATTTTTTTGAAAAACGTTTTTTTGGTCCAAAACTTGACAAAAACGTCATACTATACTATGTGGTACGTCCTACTATACTAAGTCGTCCATAATGTGACCATTTTTTGAAAAAAAAAATTGGTCCAAAATTTGACAAAAACGACATACTATACTATGTCGTCCAAAATCTGACCATTTTTTTGAAAAACGTTTTTTTGGTCCAAAACTTGACAAAAACGTCATACTATACTATGTAGTACGTCCTACTATACTATGTCGTCCATAATGTGACCATTTTTTGAAAAAAAAATTGGTCCAAAATTTGACAAAAACGACATACTATACTATGTCGTCCAAAATCTGACCATTTTTTGAAAAAAAAATTGGTCCAAAACTTGACAAAAACGACATACTATACTATGTCGTCCAAAATCTGACCATTTTTTTGAAAAACGTTTTTTTGGTCCAAAACTTGACAAAAACGTCATACTATACTATGTAGTACGTCCTACTATACTATGTCGTCCATAATGTGACCATTTTTTGAAAAAAAAAATTGGTCCAAAATTTGACAAAAACGACATACTATACTATGTAGTAGGTCCTACTATACTATGTCGTCCATAATGTGACCATTTTTTGAAAAAAAGAATTGGGTCCAAAATTTGACAAAAACGACATACTATACTATGTCGTCCAAAATCTGACCATTTTTTTGAAAAACGTTTTTTTGGTCCAAAACTTGACAAAAACGTCATACTATACTATGTAGTACGTCCTACTATACTATGTCGTCCATAATGTGACCATTTTTTGAAAAAAAAATTGGTCCAAAATTTGACAAAAACGACATACTATACTATGTAGTAGGTCCTACTATACTATGTCGTCCAAAATCTGACCATTTTTTTGAAAAACGTTTTTTTGGTCCAAAACTTGACAAAAACGCCATACTATACTATGTAGTAGGTCCTACTATACTATGTCGTCCATAATGTGACCATTTTTTGAAAAAAAGAATTGGGTCCAAAATTTGACAAAAACGACATACTATACTATGTCGTCCAAAATCTGACCATTTTTTTGAAAAACGTTTTTTTGGTCCGAAACTTGACAAAAACGTCATACTATACTATGTAGTACGTCCTACTATACTATGTCGTCCATAATGTGACAATTTTTTGAAAAAAATAAATTGGTCCAAAATTTGACAAAAACGACATACTATACTATGTCGTCCAAAATCTGACAATTTTTTTGAAAAACGTTTTTTTGGTCCAAAACTTGACAAAAACATCATACTATACTATATAATAGGTCCTACTATACTATGTCGTCCATAATGTGACCATTTTTTGGAAAAAAAAATTGGTCCAAAATTTGACAAAAACGACATACTATATTATGTCGTCCAAAATCTGACCATTTTTTTGAAAAACGTTTTTTTGGTCCAAAACTTGACAAAAACGTCATACTATACTATGTAGTACGTCCTACTATACTATGTCGTCCATAATGTGACAATTTTTTGAAAAAAATAAATTGGTCCAAAATTTGACAAAAACGACATACTATACTATGTCGTCCAAAATCTGACAATTTTTTTGAAAAACGTTTTTTTGGTCCAAAACTTGACAAAAACATCATACTATACTATATAATAGGTCCTACTATACTATGTCGTCCATAATGTGACCATTTTTTGAAAAAAAAGAATTGGTCCAAAATTTGCCAAAAACGACATACTATACTATGTCGTCCAAAATCTGACCATTTTTTTGAAAAACGTTTTTTTGGTCCAAAACTTGACAAAAACGTCATACTATACTATGTGGTACGTCCTACTATACTATGTCGTCCATAATGTGACCATTTTTTGGAAAAAAAAAATTGGTCCAAAATTTGACAAAAACGACATACTATACTATGTCGTCCAAAATCTGACCATTTTTTTGAAAAACGTTTTTTTGGTCCAAAACTTGACAAGAACGTCATACTATACTATATAATAGGTCCTACTATACTATGTCGTCCATAATGTGACCATTTTTTGAAAAAAAAATTGGTCCAAAATTTGACAAAAACGACATACTATACTATGTCGTCCAAAATCTGACCATTTTTTTGAAAAACGTTTTTTTGGTCCAAAACTTGACAAAAACGTCATACTATACTATGTAGTACGTCCTACTATACTATGTCGTCCATAATGTGACCCTTTTTTGAAAAAAAAATTGGTCCAAAATTTGACAAAAACGACATACCATTTATTTGAAAAACGTTTTTTTGGTCCAAAACTTGACAAAAACGTCATACTATACTATGTAGTACGTCCTACTATACTATGTCGTCCAAAATCTGACCATTTTTTTGAAAAACGTTTTTTTGGTCCAAAACTTGACAAAAACGTCATACTATACTATGTAGTACGTCCTACTATACTATGTCGTCCATAATGTGACCATTTTTTGAAAAAAAAAATTGGTCCAAAATTTGACAAAAACGACATACTATACTATGTCGTCCAAAATCTGACCATTTTTTTGAAAAACGTTTTTTTGGTCCAAAACTTGACAAAAACGCCATACTATACTATGTAGTAGGTCCTACTATACTATGTCGTCCATAATGTGACCATTTTTTGAAAAAAATAATTGGGTCCAAAATTTGACAAAAACGACATACTATACTATGTCGTCCAAAATCTGACCATTTTTTTGAAAAACGTTTTTTGGTCCAAAACTTGACAAAAACGTCATACTATACTATGTGGTACGTCCTACTATACTAAGTCGTCCATAATGTGACCATTTTTTGAAAAAATAAATTGGTCCAAAATTTGACAAAAACGACATACTATACTGTCGTCCAAAATCTGACCATTTATTTGAAAAAACGTTTTTTTGGTCCAAAACTTGACAAAAACATCATACTATACTATATAATAGGTCCTACTATACTATGTCGTCCATAATGTGACCATTTTTTGAAAAAAAAGAATTGGTCCAAAATTTGACAAAAACGACATACTATACTATGTCGTCCAAAATCTGACCATTTTTTTGAAAAACGTTTTTTTGGTCCAAAACTTGACAAAAACGTCATACTATACTATGTGGTACGTCCTACTATACTAAGTCGTCCATAATGTGACCATTTTTTGAAAAAAAAAATTGGTCCAAAATTTGACAAAAACGACATACTATACTATGTCGTCCAAAATCTGACCATTTTTTTGAAAAACTTTTTTTTGGTCCAAAACTTGACAAAAACGTCATACTATACTATGTAGTATGTCCTACTATACTATGTCGTCCATAATGTGACCATTTTTTGAAAAAAAAATTGGTCCAAAATTTGACAAAAACGACATACTATACTATGTCGTCCAAAATCTGACCATTTTTTGAAAAAAAAATTGGTCCAAAATTTGACAAAAACGACATACTATACTATGTCGTCCAAAATCTGACCATTTTTTTGAAAAACGTTTTTTTGGTCCAAAACTTGACAAAAACGTCATACTATACTATGTAGTACGTCCTACTATACTATGTCGTCCATAATGTGACCATTTTTTGAAAAAAAAAATTGGTCCAAAATTTGACAAAAACGACATACTATACTATGTCGTCCAAAATCTGACCATTTTTTTGAAAAACGTTTTTTTGGTCCAAAACTTGACAAAAACGCCATACTATACTATGTAGTAGGTCCTACTATACTATGTCGTCCATAATGTGACCATTTTTTGAAAAAAAGAATTGGGTCCAAAATTTGACAAAAACGACATACTATACTATGTCGTCCAAAATCTGACAATTTTTTTGAAAAACGTTTTTTTGGTCCAAAACTTGACAAAAACATCATACTATACTATATAATAGGTCCTACTATACTATGTCGTCCATAATGTGACCATTTTTTGGAAAAAAAAATTGGTCCAAAATTTGACAAAAACGACATACTATACTATGTCGTCCAAAATCTGACCATTTTTTTGAAAAACGTTTTTTTGGTCCAAAACTTGACAAAAACGTCATACTATACTATGTAGTACGTCCTACTATACTATGTCGTCCATAATGTGACAATTTTTTGAAAAAAATAAATTGGTCCAAAATTTGACAAAAACGACATACTATACTATGTCGTCCAAAATCTGACAATTTTTTTGAAAAACGTTTTTTTGGTCCAAAACTTGACAAAAACATCATACTATACTATATAATAGGTCCTACTATACTATGTCGTCCATAATGTGACCATTTTTTGAAAAAAAAGAATTGGTCCAAAATTTGCCAAAAACGACATACTATACTATGTCGTCCAAAATCTGACCATTTTTTTGAAAAACGTTTTTTTGGTCCAAAACTTGACAAAAACGTCATACTATACTATGTGGTACGTCCTACTATACTATGTCGTCCATAATGTGACCATTTTTTGGAAAAAAAAAATTGGTCCAAAATTTGACAAAAACGACATACTATGCTATGTCGTCCAAAATCTGACCATTTTTTTGAAAAACGTTTTTTTGGTCCAAAACTTGACAAGAACGTCATACTATACTATATAATAGGTCCTACTATACTATGTCGTCCATAATGTGACCATTTTTTGAAAAAAAAATTGGTCCAAAATTTGACAAAAACGACATACTATACTATGTCGTCCAAAATCTGACCATTTTTTTGAAAAACGTTTTTTTGGTCCAAAACTTGACAAAAACGTCATACTATACTATGTAGTACGTCCTACTATACTATGTCGTCCATAATGTGACCCTTTTTTGAAAAAAAAATTGGTCCAAAATTTGACAAAAACGACATACCATTTATTTGAAAAACGTTTTTTTGGTCCAAAACTTGACAAAAACGTCATACTATACTATGTAGTACGTCCTACTATACTATGTCGTCCAAAATCTGACCATTTTTTTGAAAAACGTTTTTTTGGTCCAAAACTTGACAAAAACGTCATACTATACTATGTAGTACGTCCTACTATACTATGTCATCCATAATGTGACCATTTTTTGAAAAAAAAAATTGGTCCAAAATTTGACAAAAACGACATACTATACTATGTCGTCCAAAATCTGACCATTTTTTTGAAAAACGTTTTTTTGGTCCAAAACTTGACAAAAACGCCATACTATACTATGTAGTAGGTCCTACTATACTATGTCGTCCATAATGTGACCATTTTTTGAAAAAAATAATTGGGTCCAAAATTTGACAAAAACGACATACTATACTATGTCGTCCAAAATCTGACCATTTTTTTGAAAAACGTTTTTTTGGTCCAAAACTTGACAAAAACGTCATACTATACTATGTGGTACGTCCTACTATACTAAGTCGTCAATAATGTGACCATTTTTTGAAAAAAAAAATTGGTCCAAAATTTGACAAAAACGACATACTATACTATGTCGTCCAAAATCTGACCATTTTTTTGAAAAACGTTTTTTTGGTCCAAAACTTGACAAAAACTTCATACTATACTATAGGTCCTACTATACTATGTCGTCCATAATGTGACCATTTTTTGAAAAAAAAAATTGGTCCAAAATTTGACAAAAACGACATACTATACTATGTCGTCCAAAATCTGACCATTTTTTTGAAAAACTTTTTTTGGTCCAAAACTTGACAAAAAAGTCATACTATACTATGTAGTACGTCCTACTATACTATGTCGTCCATAATGTGACCATTTTTTGAAAAAAAAAATTGCTCCAAAATTGGACAAAAACGACATACTATACTATGTCGTCCAAAATCTGACCATTTTTTTGAAAAACGTTTTTTTGGTCCAAAACTTGACAAAAACGTCATACTATACTATGTAGTACGTCCTACTATACTATGTCGTCCATAATGTGACCATTTTTTGAAAAAAAAATTGGTCCAAAATTTGACAAAAACGACATACTATACTATGTCGTCCAAAATCTGACCATTTTTTTGAAAAACGTTTTTTTGGTCCAAAACTTGACAAAAACGTCATACTATACTATGTAGTACGTCCTACTATACTATGTCGTCCATAATGTGACCCTTTTTTGAAAAAAAAATTGGTCCAAAATTTGACAAAAACGACATACCATTTATTTGAAAAACGTTTTTTTGGTCCAAAACTTGACAAAAACGTCATACTATACTATGTAGTACGTCCTACTATACTATGTCGTCCAAAATCTGACCATTTTTTTGAAAAACGTTTTTTTGGTCCAAAACTTGACAAAAACGTCATACTATACTATGTAGTACGTCCTACTATACTATGTCATCCATAATGTGACCATTTTTTGAAAAAAAAAATTGGTCCAAAATTTGACAAAAACGACATACTATACTATGTCGTCCAAAATCTGACCATTTTTTTGAAAAACGTTTTTTTGGTCCAAAACTTGACAAAAACGCCATACTATACTATGTAGTAGGTCCTACTATACTATGTCGTCCATAATGTGACCATTTTTTGAAAAAAATAATTGGGTCCAAAATTTGACAAAAACGACATACTATACTATGTCGTCCAAAATCTGACCATTTTTTTGAAAAACGTTTTTTGGTCCAAAACTTGACAAAAACGTCATACTATACTATGTGGTACGTCCTACTATACTAAGTCGTCCATAATGTGACCATTTTTTGAAAAAATAAATTGGTCCAAAATTTGACAAAAACGACATACTATACTGTCGTCCAAAATCTGACCATTTATTTGAAAAAACGTTTTTTTGGTCCAAAACTTGACAAAAACATCATACTATACTATATAATAGGTCCTACTATACTATGTCGTCCATAATGTGACCATTTTTTGAAAAAAAAGAATTGGTCCAAAATTTGACAAAAACGACATACTATACTATGTCGTCCAAAATCTGACCATTTTTTTGAAAAACGTTTTTTTGGTCCAAAACTTGACAAAAACGTCATACTATACTATGTGGTACGTCCTACTATACTAAGTCGTCAATAATGTGACCATTTTTTGAAAAAAAAAATTGGTCCAAAATTTGACAAAAACGACATACTATACTATGTCGTCCAAAATCTGACCATTTTTTTGAAAAACGTTTTTTTGGTCCAAAACTTGACAAAAACTTCATACTATACTATAGGTCCTACTATACTATGTCGTCCATAATGTGACCATTTTTTGAAAAAAAAAATTGGTCCAAAATTTGACAAAAACGACATACTATACTATGTCGTCCAAAATCTGACCATTTTTTTGAAAAACTTTTTTTGGTCCAAAACTTGACAAAAAAGTCATACTATACTATGTAGTACGTCCTACTATACTATGTCGTCCATAATGTGACCATTTTTTGAAAAAAAAAATTGCTCCAAAATTGGACAAAAACGACATACTATACTATGTCGTCCAAAATCTGACCATTTTTTTGAAAAACGTTTTTTTGGTCCAAAACTTGACAAAAACGTCATACTATACTATGTAGTACGTCCTACTATACTATGTCGTCCATAATGTGACCATTTTTTGAAAAAAAAAATTGGTCCAAAATTTGACAAAAACGACATACTATACTATGTCGTCCAAAATCTGACCATTTTTTTGAAAAACTTTTTTTGGTCCAAAACTTGACAAAAACGTCATACTTTACTATGTAGTACGTCCTACTATACTATGTCGTCCATAATGTGACAATTTTTTGAAAAAAAAAATGCTCCAAAATTTGACAAAAACGACATACCATTTATTTGAAAAACGTTTTTTTGGTCCAAAACTTGACAAAAACGACATACTATACTATGTCGTCCAAAATCTGACCATTTTTTTGAAAAACGTTTTTTTGGTCCAAAACTTGACAAAAACGTCATACTATACTATGTAGTACGTCCTACTATACTATGTCGTCCATAATGTGACCATTTTTTGAAAAAAAAAATTGCTCCAAAATTGGACAAAAACGACATGCTATACTATGTCGTCCAAAATCTGACCATTTTTTTGAAAAACGTTTTTTTGGTCCAAAACTTGACAAAAATGTCATACTTTACTATGTAGTACGTCCTACTATACTATGTCGTCCATAATGTGACCATTTTTTGAAAAAAAAAATTGGTCCAAAATTTGACAAAAACGACATACTATACTATGTCGTCCAAAATCTGACCATTTTTTTGAAAAACGTTTTTTTGGTCCAAAACTTGACAAAAACGCCATACTATACTATGTAGTAGGTCCTACTATACTATGTCGTCCATAATGTGACCATTTTTTGAAAAAAAGAATTGGGTCCAAAATTTGACAAAAACGACATACTATACTATGTCGTCCAAAATCTGACCATTTTTTTGAAAAACTTTTTTTGGTCCAAAACTTGACAAAAAAGTCATACTATACTATGTAGTACGTCCTACTATACTATGTCGTCCATAATGTGACCATTTTTTGAAAAAAAAAATTGCTCCAAAATTGGAGAAAAACGACATACTATATACTATGTCGTCCAAAATCTGACCATTTTTTTGAAAAACGTTTTTTTGGTCCAAAACTTGACAAAAACGTCATACTATACTATGTAGTACGTCCTACTATACTATGTCGTCCATAATGTGACCATTTTTTGAAAAAAAAAAATTGGTCCAAAATTTGACAAAAACGACATACCATTTATTTGAAAAACGTTTTTTTGGTCCAAAACTTGACAAAAAAGTCATACTATACTATGTAGTACGTCCTACTATACTATGTCGTCCATAATGTGACCATTTTTTGAAAAAAAAAATTGCTCCAAAATTGGAGAAAAACGACATACTATACTATGTCGTCCAAAATCTGACCATTTTTTTGAAAAACGTTTTTTTGGTCCAAAACTTGACAAAAACGTCATACTATACTATGTAGTACGTCCTACTATACTATGTCGTCCATAATGTGACCCTTTTTTGAAAAAAAAAATTGGTCCAAAATTTGACAAAAACGACATACCATTTATTTGAAAAACGTTTTTTTGGTCCAAAACTTGACAAAAACGACATACTATACTATGTCGTCCAAAATCTGACCATTTTTTTGAAAAACGTTTTTTTGGTCCAAAACTTGACAAAAACGTCATACTATACTATGTAGTACGTCCTACTATACTATGTCGTCCATAATGTGACCATTTTTTGAAAAAAAAAATTGCTCCAAAATTGGACAAAAACGACATGCTATACTATGTCGTCCAAAATCTGACCATTTTTTTGAAAAACGTTTTTTTGGTCCAAAACTTGACAAAAATGTCATACTTTACTATGTAGTACGTCCTACTATACTATGTCGTCCATAATGTGACCATTTTTTGAAAAAAAAAATTGGTCCAAAATTTGACAAAAACGACATACTATACTATGTCGTCCAAAATCTGACCATTTTTTTGAAAAACGTTTTTTTGGTCCAAAACTTGACAAAAACGCCATACTATACTATGTAGTAGGTCCTACTATACTATGTCGTCCATAATGTGACCATTTTTTGAAAAAAAGAATTGGGTCCAAAATTTGACAAAAACGACATACTATACTATGTCGTCCAAAATCTGACCATTTTTTTGAAAAACTTTTTTTGGTCCAAAACTTGACAAAAAAGTCATACTATACTATGTAGTACGTCCTACTATACTATGTCGTCCATAATGTGACCATTTTTTGAAAAAAAAAATTGCTCCAAAATTGGAGAAAAACGACATACTATATACTATGTCGTCCAAAATCTGACCATTTTTTTGAAAAACGTTTTTTTGGTCCAAAACTTGACAAAAACGTCATACTATACTATGTAGTACGTCCTACTATACTATGTCGTCCATAATGTGACCATTTTTTGAAAAAAAAAAAATTGGTCCAAAATTTGACAAAAACGACATACCATTTATTTGAAAAACGTTTTTTTGGTCCAAAACTTGACAAAAAAGTCATACTATACTATGTAGTACGTCCTACTATACTATGTCGTCCATAATGTGACCATTTTTTGAAAAAAAAAATTGCTCCAAAATTGGAGAAAAACGACATACTATACTATGTCGTCCAAAATCTGACCATTTTTTTGAAAAACGTTTTTTTGGTCCAAAACTTGACAAAAACGTCATACTATACTATGTAGTACGTCCTACTATACTATGTCGTCCATAATGTGACCCTTTTTTGAAAAAAAAAATTGGTCCAAAATTTGACAAAAACGACATACCATTTATTTGAAAAACGTTTTTTTGGTCCAAAACTTGACAAAAACGTCATACTATACTATGTAGTACGTCCTACTATACTATGTCGTCCAAAATCTGACCATTTTTTTCAAAAACGTTTTTTTGGTCCAAAACTTGACAAAAACGTCATACTATACTATGTAGTACGTCCTACTATACTATGTCGTCCATAATGTGACCATTTTTTGAAAAAAAAAATTGGTCCAAAATTTGACAAAAACGACATACTATACTATGTCGTCCAAAATCTGACCATTTTTTTGAAAAACGTTTTTTTGGTCCAAAACTTGACAAAAACGCCATACTATACTATGTAGTAGGTCCTACTATACTATGTCGTCCATAATGTGACCATTTTTTGAAAAAAAGAATTGGGTCCAAAATTTGACAAAAACGACATACTATACTATGTCGTCCAAAATCTGACCATTTTTTGAAAAAAAAAATTGGTCCAAAATTTGAACAAAAACGACATACCATTTATTTGAAAAACGTTTTTTTGGTCCAAAACTTGACAAAAACGTCATACTATACTATGTAGTACGTCCTACTATACTATGTCGTCCATAATGTGACCATTTTTTGAAAAAAAAAACAATTGGTCCAAAATTTGACAAAAACGACATACCATTTATTTGAAAAACGTTTTTTTGGTCCAAAACTTGACAAAAACGTCATACTATACTATGTAGTACGTCCTACTATACTATGTCGTCCAAAATCTGACCATTTTTTTGAAAAACGTTTTTTTGGTCCAAAACTTGACAAAAACGTCATACTATACTATGTAGTACGTCCTACGATACTATGTCATCCATAATGTGACCATTTTTTGAAAAAAAAAATTGGTCCAAAATTTGCCAAAAACGACATACTATACTATGTCGTCCAAAATCTGACCATTTTTTTGAAAAACGTTTTTTTGGTCCAAAACTTGACAAAAACGCCATACTATACTATGTAGTAGGTCCTACTATACTATGTCGTCCATAATGTGACCATTTTTTGAAAAAAATAATTGGGTCCAAAATTTGACAAAAACGACATACTATACTATGTCGTCCAAAATCTGACCATTTTTTTGAAAAACGTTTTTTGGTCCAAAACTTGACAAAAACGTCATACTATACTATGTGGTACGTCCTACTATACTAAGTCGTCCATAATGTGACCATTTTTTGAAAAAATAAATTGGTCCAAAATTTGACAAAAACGACATACTATACTGTCGTCCAAAATCTGACCATTTTTTTGAAAAAACGTTTTTTTGTCGTCCAAAACTTGACAAAAACGTCATACTATACTATATAATAGGTCCTACTATACTATGTCGTCCATAATGTGACCATTTTTTTGAAAAAAAAATTGGTCCAAAATTTGCCAAAAACGACATACTATACTATGTCGTCCAAAATCTGACCCGTTTTTTTGAAAAACGTTTTTATGGTCCAAAACTTGACAAAAACGTCATACTATACTATGTAGTACATCCTACTATACTATGTCGTCCATAATGTGACCATTTTTTGAAAAAAAAAATTGGTCCAAAATTTGACAAAAACGACATACTATACTATGTCGTCCAAAATCTGACCATTTTTTTGAAAAACTTTTTTTGGTCCAAAACTTGACAAAAAAGTCATACTATACTATGTAGTACGTCCTACTATACTATGTCGTCCATAATGTGACCATTTTTTGAAAAAAAAAATTGCTCCAAAATTGGACAAAAACGACATACTATACTATGTCGTCCAAAATCTGACCATTTTTTTGAAAAACGTTTTTTGGTCCAAAACTTGACAAAAACGTCATACTATACTATGTAGTACGTCCTACTATACTTTGTCGTCCATAATGTGACCATTTTTTGAAAAAAAAAATTGGTCCAAAATTTGACAAAAACGACATACTATACTATGTCGTCCAAAATCTGACCATTTTTTTGAAAAACTTTTTTTGGTCCAAAACTTGACAAAAACGTCATACTATACTATGTAGTACGTCCTACTATACTATGTCGTCCATAATGTGACAATTTTTTGAAAAAAAAAGATGCTCCAAAATTTGACAAAAACGACATACTATACTATGTCGTCCAAAATCTGACCATTTTTTTGAAAAACTTTTTTTGGTCCAAAACTTGACAAAAAAGTCATACTATACTATGTAGTACGTCCTACTATACTATGTCGTCCATAATGTGACCATTTTTTGAAAAAAAAAATTGCTCCAAAATTGGACAAAAACGACATACTATACTATGTCGTCCAAAATCTGACCATTTTTTTGAAAAACGTTTTTTTGGTCCAAAACCTGACAAAAACGCCATACTATACTATGTAGTAGGTCCTACTATACTATGTCGTCCATAATGTGACCATTTTTTGAAAAAAAGAATTGGGTCCAAAATTTGACAAAAACGACATACTATACTATGTCGTCCAAAATCTGACCATTTTTTTGAAAAACGTTTTTTTGGTCCAAAACTTGACAAAAACGTCATACTATACAATATAATAGGTCCTACTATACTATGTCGTCCATAATGTGACAATTTTTTGAAAAAAATAAATTGGTCCAAAATTTGACAAAAACGACATACTATACTATGTCGTCCAAAATCTGACCATTTTTTTGAAAAACGTTTTTTTGGTCCAAAACTTGACAAAAACATCATACTATACTATATAATAGGTCCTACTATACTATGTCGTCCATAATGTGACCATTTTTTGAAAAAAAAAATTGGTCCAAAATTTGACAAAAACGACATACTATACTAAGTCGTCCAAAACCTGACCATTTTTTTGAAAAACGTTTTTTTGGTCCAAAACTTGACAAAAACGTCATACTATACTATGTGGTACGTCCTACTATACTAAGTCGTCCATAATGTGACCATTTTTTGAAAAAAAAAATTGGTCCAAAATTTGACAAAAACGACATACTATACTATGTCGTCCAAAATCTGACCATTTTTTTGAAAAACGTTTTTTTGGTCCAAAACTTGACAAAAACGTCATACTATACTATATAATAGGTCCTACTATACTATGTCGTCCATAATGTGACCATTTTTTGAAAAAAAAAATTGGTCCAAAATTTGACAAAAACGACATACTATACTATGTCGTCCAAAATCTGACCATTTTTTTGAAAAACTTTTTTTGGTCCAAAACTTGACAAAAAAGTCATACTATACTATGTAGTACGTCCTACTATACTATGTCGTCCATAATGTGACCATTTTTTGAAAAAAAAAATTGCTCCAAAATTGGACAAAAACGACATACTATACTATGTCGTCCAAAATCTGACCATTTTTTTGAAAAACGTTTTTTTGGTCCAAAACTTGACAAAAACGTCATACTATACTATGTAGTACGTCCTACTATACTATGTCGTCCATAATGTGACCATTTTTTGAAAAAAAAAATTGGTCCAAAATTTGACAAAAACGACATACTATACTATGTCGTCCAAAATCTGACCATTTTTTTGAAAAACTTTTTTTGGTCCAAAACTTGACAAAAACGTCATACTATACTATGTAGTACGTCCTACTATACTATGTCGTCCATAATGTGACAATTTTTTGAAAAGAAAAATGCTCCAAAATTTGACAAAAACGACATACCATTTATTTGAAAAACGTTTTTTTGGTCTAAAACTTGACAAAAACGTCCTACTATACTATGTCGTCCAAAATCTGACCATTTTTTTGAAAAACGTTTTTTTGGTCCAAAACTTGAGAAAAACGTCATACTATACTATGTGGTACGTCCTACTATACTATGTCGTCCATAATGTGACCATTTTTTGAAAAAAAAAATTGGTCCAAAATTTGACAAAAATGACATACTATACTATGTTGTCCAAAATCTGACCATTTTTTTGAAAAACGTTTTTTTGGTCCAAAACTTGACAAAAACGTCCACTATACTATGTAGTAGGTCCTACTTTCCTATGTCGTCCATAATGTGACCATTTTTTGAAAAAAAAAATTGGTCAAAAATTTGACAAAAACGACATACTATACTATGTCGTCCAAAATCTGACCATTTTTTTGAAAAACGTTTTTTTGGTCCAAAACTTGACAAAAATGTCATACTTTACTATGTAGTACGTCCTACTATACTATGTCGTCCATAATGTGACCATTTTTTGAAAAAAAAAATTGGTCCAAAATTTGACAAAAACGACATACTATACTATGTCGTCCATAATGTGACCATTTTTTGAAAAAAAAAAATTGGTCCAAAATTTGACAAAAACGACATACCATTTATTTGAAAAACGTTTTTTTGGTCCAAAACTTGACAAAAACGTCATACTATACTATGTAGTACGTCCTACTATACTTTGTCGTCCAAAATCTGACCATTTTTTTGAAAAACGTTTTTTTGGTCCAAAACTTGACAAAAACGTCATACTATACTATGTAGTACGTCCTACTATACTATGTAGTACGTCCTACTATACTATGTCGTCCATAATGTGACCATTTTTTGAAAAAAAGAATTGGGTCAAAAATTTGACAAAAACGACATACTATACTATGTCGTCCAAAATCTGACCATTTTTTTGAAAAACGTTTTTTTGGTCCAAAACTTGACAAAAACGTCATACTATACTATGTGGTACGTCCTACTATACTATGTCGTCCATAATGTGACCATTTTTTGGAAAAAAAAATTGGTCCAAAATTTGACAAAAACGACATACTATACTATGTCGTCCAAAATCTGACCATTTTTTTGAAAAACGTTTTTTTGTCGTCCAAAACTTGACAAAAACGTCATACTATACTATGTGGTACGTCCTACTATACTATGTCGTCCATAATGTGACCATTTTTTGAAAAAAAAAATTGGTCCAAAATTTGACAAAAACGACATACTATATACTATGTTGTCCAAAATCTGAAATTTTTTTGAAAATCATTTTTTTGGCCCAAAGCTTGACAAAAACGTCATACTATACTATGTAGTACGTCATACTATACTATATCTCCAAAATGTGACAATTTTTAGAAAAAAAAAATTTGGTCCAAAATTTGACAAAAACGACATACTATACTATGTAGTCGTCCAAAATCTGACAATTTTTTTGAAAATAATTTTTTAAGCCCAAATTGAGATCAAGACGTTATACTAAACTATGTCATTCGTGTAATTTTCATGGTTGGTGTAGTGGTTTGCGCTTAGGCCTTTCATGCAAGATGATACCTTTAACTGGGTTCGAACCCCAGTTGGAACATGCTGCTAAAATTTGACCAAAAAGTCATACTATAGTATGTCGTTGACCTCAATGTAACACTTGACTATTTAGTCCAAAATATGTCAATTTTTTTGAAACAAAAATGTGGTCCCAAATTTGACAAAAACGACATACTATACTATGTCGTCCAAAATCTGATCATTTTTTTGAAAACCATTTTTTTGGTCCAGAACTTGACAAAAACGTCATACTATACTATGTAGTACGTCATACTATACTATATCTCCAAAATGTGACAATTTTTAGAAAAAAAAAATTTGGTCCAAAATTTGACAAAAACGACATACTATATATACTGTCGTCCAAAATCTGACAATTTTTTTTAAAACCATTTTTTTGGTCCAGAACTTGACAAAAACGTCATACTATACTATGTAGTATGTCATACGAAACTGTCTCCAAAATGTGACAATTTTTAGAAAAAAAAAATTGGTCCAAAATTTGACAAAAACGACATACTATACTATGTCGTCCAAAATCTGACCATTTTTTTGAAAATCATTTTTTTGGTCCAAAACTTGGAAATTGGAAAAAATTGTAGACATTTTTTTTTTTTGCCAAAAATGTGACCAAAACGTCATACTATACTATGTCATCCAACTCAATGTTATACGAGACTATTTCGTACAAATCTGACAATTTTTTGAAAAAATCATTTAGTCCAAAATTTGACAAAAACGACATACTATACTGTATACTGTTTTGTTGTCCAAAATCTGACAATTTTTTTGAAAAACGTTTTATTGGTCCAAAACTTGAAAAAAACGTCATACTATACTATGTAGTATGTCATACAATACTATGTCCTCCAAAATGTGACAATTTTTAGAAAAAACTAATTTGGTCCAAAATATGACAAAAATGTCATACTATACTATGTCGTCCAAAATCTGACAATTTTTTTGAAAAACGTTTTATTGGTCCAAAACTTGACATGTATTACATCATACAATACTATATCTCCAAATTGTGACAATTTTTAGAAATTAAAAATTTAGTCCAAAATTTGACAAAAACGACATACTATACTATGTCGTCCAAAATCAGACAATTTTTTGGAAAATCATTTTTTAACCCCCGACTGTGATCAAGAGGTGATACTAAACCATGTAGTCCATGTCATTCTCATGGTTGGTGTCGTGGTTTGTGCTCAGGCCTTTGATGCACGATGATACCTTTAACTGGGTTCGAACCCCAGTTGGAACATGCTGCTAAAATTTGACCAAAAAGACATACTATAGTATGTCGTCGACCTCAATGTCATACTAGACTATTTCGTCCAAAATCTGACCTTTAAAAAAAAAAAAAAAAGAAAAAAAAAGATTTGGTCCAAAATTTGGCAAAAACGTCATACTATACTATGTCGTTGACCTCAATGTAACACTTGACTATTATCCTATGAAGTTTTTGACCAAATTTGGATGACATACTATACTATGACGTTTTTGACCAATTTTGGACGACATACTATACTATGACATTTTTAACCATTATTTTTGGACGACATATAATCCTATGACGTTTTTGACCATTTTTGGACGACATAGTATAGTAGTACGTACCACATACTATAGTATGACGTTTTTGTCATGTTTTGGACCAAAAAAATGTTTTACAAAAAAATTATCCCATTTTGGACTACGTAGTATAGTATGATGTTTTTTGTCAAATTTTGGACCAAATTTCTGGACCATTTTTGGGTGAAATACTATACTATGATGACAGAACATGTAAACTATGAAGGTATATTTGGTGCAAAAGTCACAAGCACATGTAACTGCAGATTTCACATGCGCAAACTAAAGTCACAAATGTGTAACCGTAAAGTTGAAGTTGTACATGAAAGTCACAAACTTGTAACCGTAAAGTTGAAGTTGTAAATTTTTTTTTTATACCTTGTTAACACAAATCCTTATTACAGGTACACAAATCCGTATTACTGGTACACAAATCCTTGTTACAGGTACACAACTACAAGTCAATTGATAAAAGTGCTCGAATCTGCTTCTCCGAGTTTCAGATACTTTTTCTCCTCGCGCTAGGTGGTATAAGTGGTGCAAAAGGATTTGTAACGTGTGCACGCTGAGCGAATCGATCGATAAGAAAACAAGGCTTAGAGTGGGCGGGGCTAAGGGAAGCTCTCTGCTGAGTTTTGAGTGACAGCTCGGAGTCGCAGATTCACGACATTGAAAGTGTCAAATATACGAGTAAATAAAGTCGCAGATTTATGAGATTAAAAGTAAATTTCCATTTTATTAAATATATAGACTCACGCCCACCATTTCTCCCGCTGTTTATGTGTTTTATACATATGAACCGTATCTATATCAGTTCAGTCTGTGGGCTCCCGGCTGCCTCGCTGGAGGATCATCCAGCTGCAGCCCCGGAGACCAACACCCTGGTCTGACAATACTGGATTTTTTCCCTAAAAACTGTATTTACACACCGAAACGACGGGAGTGGTTTGACGGAAGTGATTTTTTTTTTATTTAACGAAGGAAGAATATAAAAGTACGTTAGCCTGTCCATGTGCTTAATATATTGAGTATAAATACCACAAGTATCTCCCCACGGAGCTCCACGTTTATACTTTTTTCAACTTTTTACACATTAAACACACTATTTAGATTAATAATAACTGTTTTTTATTACACCCTGGAGCACCACAGCAGGGACAACGACCACCACCTACCCGCCTCCCTGGAGCCCCAGAGCGGATACAACAAGCACCACATACACACACCCTGGAGCTCCGCTGTTATACATTTTTTTCACCTTTTCACACTATTAACTAATCAAACCTTGTAAGATATCAAGGTTTCTTCCCTCTACTACTACTCACTTACTGTTGTAAGTTTATTTGTAAAACTAACTAAAGAAAATAAAGTTAAAAAATTAAAATCTGTCACGCCAGTGTGTTGTTGTCACTACTGTTGTCGCTACGCTTGGCGAGACACGGCACTCTCCTCCGCCTCTCCTCAGAGATAGGTGCGCGATCACGGCTTTGTCTGGGCGAAGAAAAAAAGTAAATTAATCAGTTAAACACTGTTGATTTCTTCTCATGGAGCCGATATTAAAACTATTCTGGTTGAGTAAATGTCTGTCAGTCAGCTGGTGAAGGCAGGTTATCCAGCCGCTGTTTAGACATTCACCCGGCTGCCTTGCGCGAGGCAGCCGGGAGCACACAGACTGAACTGATATAGATACGGTTCATATGTATAAAACACATAAACAGCGGGAGAAATGGTGGGCGTGAGTCTATATATTTAATAAAATGGAAATGTACTTTTAATCTCATAAATCTGCGACTTTATTTTCTCGTATATTTGACACTTTTAATGTCGTGAATCTGCGACTCCGAGCTGTCACTCAAAACTCAGCAGAGAGCTTCCTAAGCCCTTATCGATCGATTCGCTCGGCGTGCACAAGTTACAAATCATTTTGCACCACTTATACCACCTAGCGCGAGGAGAAAAAGTATCTGAAACTTGTAGAAGCAGATTCGAGCACTTGTATCAATTGACTTGTAGTTGTGTACCTGTAAAAAGGATTTGTGTACCTGTAATAAGGATTTGTGTTAACAAGGTATAACATTTTTTTTACAACTTCACGGTTACACATTTGTGACTTTAGTTTGCGCATGTGAAATCTGCAGTTACATGTGCTTGTGACTTTCGCACCAAATATACCTTCATAGTAAACCTGCAGACATGCACCTGTTCTAACCAGGCCTCGAACCCATGACCTCCTGCTCCAAAGCCAAGTGTGCTAACCACTGCACTAACTGTTTGGCCTGTTTTGCAGGACAGATTTTGTCAAATAGTTCATCTATCAGTCAACTGTTCTATTATTGAAAGTCTTGTTTGATTGAAGCACACAAGGACAAATAGCTTGTGGTAACAATTTTTGGGCGACATAATATAGTATGACGTTTTTGACCTTTTAAGATGACATACTATGGTATGATGTTTTTGACCAATTTTGGACGACATACTGTACTATGACTTTTTTGTCAAATTTTGGATGACAAAATAAGTTATGACTTTTTTGTAAAATTTTGGACATCATATTATACTACGATAACAGAACACTGTGTGTTAGTCTATACAATTGGGAAAACATGTGATACCGGTGACATTCACCTGTTTTATCCAGGCCTCGAACCCATGACCTCCTGCTCCAAAGCCAAGTGTGCTAACCACTACACTAACTGTTTGGCCTGTCCTGCAGGACAGATAAAGCTAATACTTTGTCTGTAAGTAAACTGTTCTATCATAGAAAGTCTTCCAAATGTTAGAAGCACACAAGGACAAATAGCTCGTCATTTTTGTACGACATACTATACTATGACGTTTATGACCAATTTTGGACCAAATTTTTTTTTCAAAAATGGTCACATTTTGGACGACATAGTATAGTATGACGTACTGCATAGTATAGTGTGACGTTTTTGTCAAGTTTTGGACCAAAAATCCCAGAATGCATTTCGGCGGAACATAGCAGGATAAAATACAAATATAAACCTTGAAATGATTTGAGGCGAGAAATTAGTCATTTAGAGTCTAAACATGTGGTTTGTGCAATAAGATATGACGTATTTATAGTTTGACAGCGGCGCTGTCGGAGGTGATCAGCTCCGCCTCTGCAAACGCTCGGTGCGCACAGGGCCCGGCACAGAACATCGTTACCTCGGCCTGTCCTGATGAAATGATCTGCTGGTTCAGACGGCTCCGTCATTACATACTTGGTGTGATCCATAGATTTGTTGTTGACATGTTGTTTTGTTTTTAATGCAAACGTTTTGACCTGACAGTGTGAACTTTTGTATAATATTAATGTTAGATTTATTGTTACTTTGAATTTTAGATTTATATTAAAGTCGCACTGTCATTGTATATGTATTTACATATAATGGACATTATTTTATAGTGTATAAAATATTTAAAATATAAATAACAACAATATATGTATTTATTAAAAGTATTTTATATGTTCATTCATCAACACTGTAGGTGGCGGTAATGAGGCTTAAGTGCTTCGCGCCACCCACCATTCAAACGGTAGAATAAAGAAGTACGTGGCATACAGCCTGTGTGTCTATCACATTGGGAGAACATGTAAACCTGCAGACATGCACCTGTTCTAACCAGGCCTCGAACCCATGACCTCCTGCTCCAAATCCAAGTGTGCTAACCACTACACTAACTGTTTGGCCTGTCTTGCAGGACAGATTTTGTCAAATAGTTCATCTATCAGTCAACTGTTCTATTATAGAAAGTCTTCCAAATGTTTGAAGCACACAAGGACAAATAGCTCGTCGTTACCATTTTTGGACGACATACTATACTATGACGTTTTTGACCATTTTTAACCATTTTTAGACGACATACTATACCATGACGTTTTTGACCATTTTTGGACGACATACTATACTATGACATTTTTCAAATTTTTTGGATGACATACTGTACTATGATAATATCATAGTACAGTATGTCATCCAAAAACACACTCAGTCCACTGTGTGTGTGTCTATCACATTGGGAGAACATTTAAAACTGCTTTGTCATAATATAAAAAAAGCCCTTCATTTATTCATTTGATTAAGTTTTCATATCGTATGGTTTACTGATAGTAATGCCGTTCCCGAGATGCCACATGACAGTGCTTTGGTGTGCTCGTACACAGTTGTGAAGACACTTTGAGAAATACTATTTTTGTGGACTTTTTATGGCCTTTATTAAAAAAACTATAGAGTAAAAAATCTATAAAAGCCGGTGTCCATGTCTCGAGGTGTCCTGTGGACAGTGTTATAGGCCTCTTTTACTATTGTGTTCAATGGGACAATTGCTTTTTGGGCCGCATGAGTATTTTTTGTTGCAGTAACCAGAGTGGCCACCATGACAAAATTGTCTTCAAGGCAGAGGGGGCGGTGCTCTATCCAGATCTTATAATACTTTCATGGGCCCAAAAATCAATTTTCCCATTGACCACAATAGTAAAAGAGATGCCTGTGTTTTATTTATTTATTTATTGTGCATTAGCGCAAAAAAGTGTGAATATGTATGTTAAAATATAGAAATATGAGGGCAAAATATGTTTTTGCGCGAGCTAGAATATATGAACATGAAAGTAAAAAGATGAATGTGTGAGTTAAAAATCTACAATTATGAAAGTAAAAAAAATGTAAGTATGTGAAGGAGAATGTATGTATGTGAGTGTGCTGGAATGAATAACTGTATGTATGTAGAAACCCAGATCCCAGAAAAACATAAAAATGCAAAACAAAAATCTTGGGAATGGGGTTTGCATATACAGTGTACTGTATTTGTGTTTGTATGGATGAAAGTGTGTATGTACGTGTATATGCATTTGCACCATGGGGACAAATGATTTTTGAATTGAATTGTATGTTTAACATACTGCAAAGCAGATACACATTTCCAAAGCAAAAGCCCTATGACAAAGAGATTTACAAAAATCCTATCACATCAGCAGGTGGCATAATTGTTTTAATCTGTCTTGTACAAGAGAAAATTATTTGTGATGCTTTTGAGAGAAAGGGGAATTAAAGCCAACATATTTACAGAAAATAGTACCTTGGGTTGAAGTTCTATTCTGTACGGAGTCTGCTGGAACTGACGGATCTCTCTGATGATGTGAGAAATCTAAGGACAATGTGAAATTGGCAATTAATGCAGTGTATGTGCACACCTGATATACTGTCTATCCCAAATGGTAAGAGCCTACCATCCTCATTTTGGAGAAGTTAACAAGGCCTTCCTCAGTAAAGTTGGGTGTTCCCTCCTCAATAAAGGCCAGATCTGTTAGATACATTCCTAGATAGGGTACACACGGAGGGTTGCAACTGCAGAGAGATGGTGGAAAGGAATAATATGCATAAGACATTAAATCAAATCAAATGAAGTAATTTTCTTATTTATGGGGAAAATAATTCGATCAAAATCTGACTTTTTCAGAGTTTCCCTCAGATTTTTAAACCTTCCCTCAGAGGACACGGTCTTCTGAAGTTTGTCCATCAGGGCTTTAGTCTGAAAAAGAACAAATACATATTTACATTTTTTTTTTTTTTTATAAAGACTATTGTGAACAACGCAAGCAGGTCCATTAACCAGAAAACCACTTGCCCTTAATAAAAGATGATGATAATAAAAATGAGAAAATGAAATTTGCCTTAGTTCTGAAGAGGGAGAGACAGACTGTCTGGTGATTGGATGATTGTGGCTTTAATTGATTTAGTTTTAAAAGAGGGCAGTGACAGATAAATGCCTTTCTTTCATTGTTCTCTAATAATTCTGCCATTACCGAGACAAAATCTTATCCCATTATGCTTATAGCCAAACTCTTTCTGACAAGTTGCTTTTTTACGTGCTGATTTTAGAATTTAAAAGAGGACATTTGGACTATCATTCCACCTGTTTGCTGATTTTCGCCCAGGTCTTCTTCAAACGGTAGATGGCACTGCGATTGAGTGCGGATGTGATCTCCAGTACTCCGTTGTAGTTGTTGAGGCAGCGACAGATGTCGGCCACAGCCACCCACTTCTCTATGGAGTTGGCCCTCGAGCCCACATCGGTGTGGGTCATAATCTGCGATGCCACCAGGTTGCTCATCTTAAAACACGACAAGAGAAAGTACAGTATATGTACCAAACTGTGATGTAAGGAACAACTAAACGCTTAAAGAGACTGGAAGATGCTTACATCATTGAAGTGTTGGCTGGTTTTCATGATGTAAGGCGTCCTCTCTGTCTTATCAACCTTCATCCAGCCTTGGCCGAGGAACTCTCTTAAAGAGGAAAGAGAGAAACGCATTGTGAGACTCAATGAGATCAAAAACATGTCACCACTGTAATTTACATAAGATGAGACTTCTTTATTTCTTGAACTAACTGAGCACTATGGTCTCTTATCAAAGCTATTGAGAGATATGTAAAGTAAACGATATGGACACAATTATTTGACCACATCTGTTGGGTTTTGAATTCAGGCTTTGGTCTCTAGGGCCCTCATCTCCAATTAAGGACAATCTTAACTCTTCAGCATACCGAGACATTTTGGACCATTCTTTGTTTCCAACTTTGGGGCAACAGTTTGAGGAAGACCCTTTTTTTGTTCCATGATTGTGCCCCAGTGCACGGAGCAATTGGTGCGGAAGAGCTTGACTGGCCCTGACCTCAACCCCATCGAGCGCCTTTGAGATGAACTGGAACAGAGATTGTGAGACAGGCCTTCTCGTCCAACATCAGTGCCTGACCTCATAAAAGTTTTTTCCTCTAAGGTGAGAGAAACTGCACAGATTAAAGGTCCAGTGCATAAGAATTGTCGTCTTACTCCTTGGTGGCACAAGATGATAGAATAAAATAAATATAGGGTATAGGGTAGTATATTTGACTTCTGCCAAATTGCCAATACATCCTTATAAATGGTACGAAATGGACTCAAAATGAGCAGTGTCGATACATTTAAAAAAAAGAATAATTTTTGTCCAAATGTAAAACACAGTATGACGGTATCATTAGAGGACTGACTCGTAAGGAATGCTCCTAAAGACAATGTGATCCAACAGAGTGATCTGTTCAGCCAGCTCCATTGCAGAGAGAGACTCAAAGCACTCTGCCTTCGGACAGTCCGCCTAAATAAATAAACACACAAACAGAGAAAACAAGAGTCATAAATGAACACCAACACAACCACCGAGGAGATATATGTATCTAATAAAGAGACTGGTTATGAAGAATATGCTTCATGACATCTGACATCAAGACAGTGATGGTGAGGAGTGAGTAACAGAGGCTTTTTCATGTCGTTGTGGGTTTTTAGAGCGTAAATAAACTGTGACTTCTATTACCAAATAAAACAGAGTAACCCCATAGCGAGCATTAAATATAAAACAATATGTTTTTAAGTGATTGTGGCTTAATCCAACAGAGTAATAACAAGATAATCATGACAAGATGTTTTCAATGAGCTACGAAATTCTTGTTTTGTTGTTGAAATAAATGTATAACCATTTGTAAGATGTCCTCTATTCTCAGCTGGGCATCGTCCTGCTCGTCTTGAGAAAGGGCACTAGAAGATGGAGAAGGAGGATAGTTGTCACTATGTTTTAAATTCGATTTCGGTGATTGATACGAACATCATTGTGTGTGCGTGTGCTGCACCTTAGTATGTTGGCAGTAGCTTTCCTCTCCTGAGGCAGAAGGTCTGGATCTCTGAGCACCTCCTCCAGGAGACAGATCACTGACATCTTCAGCTCCCCGTTCATCTCAAAGTCCTATAAACGAGTACAAATTATATTCTATACTCTTAAAAAAAAAAAAAAAAAAAACCTTCATAAACATTTGAGGGAAAATCCAGAGACATGTACAACATCCTTAAGCTCAACTTGAGTCTGATCTGAACTCTAAAATCGGACCTAGGTCGTCTCCAACAAAGTGGTGAGGGCTCATATCTTTATTTTCTCTCTTATAAAATCGAAAACACAAATTTTAATTTTTCAATTATTATGACAGATTTCAATCTTTTCAATAGTGTCATGAAATAATTTGTAAAATATTTTATATTTATTGGGTTATTTGATATAATGTAACCACTGTAACTATGGTATTTACTATAGTTCAAACAATGTTAGTTTCTGGGCGAGGCGCAGCAAACCCTGAAGTTTTAGTGACTATTTAATTTGGTTTATATGGTAAAAAAATTCACATGAAAAAACTCTAAATGGTGCAAAACATTTACTTCATGATCCACAAACTCTGACGTATTTCCACATTTCACAAATTGAATCCGATTTTAACCATTTTGAGTACTTTTAGCTCAAGTGTGCTTATATAGCTGGTGAAAATGAAAAAATGGTGTATGTTGTGCTGAAAAAAAAAGGATGCAAGACCGTCTATATTGCATATTCTTTTAGCCTCTGTATATACTATACGTTTTAATGGAAAAAAGGCAGCTGAAATGCTCTGTGTTCTAAGAGTTAATTAAAGGATTCTAATGATGAATCAGCTCTAAAAGATACGAGACAAACAGATACAAATGTATTGCATGTAATGATAGAGGTGGCTTCATTCACTGCCCGTCTTATCAATTAGTAATTACTGCTGTTTCTTTGTACTCGTCATCTTCCTGAAACTCTTCAAACCATTTCCTCCTCTCTTCTGTTCTTTTCCCTTTCCATCAAAATCTGAAGGTCAGTTTTAACAAGCTCTTTGTTCATGTCGTCCTCAAAAGAAAAATGTAAGCGGCTGGTTATGTGTGTTTGTGTCTCGCCTGTGTGTGTGTTAATAAGCCCTTTAAAGCTGACCTGTCATCACGGCGTTTTGTATTATTGAGGAAAAATACATCAAACAGATCAATGCAGTTAGAGCGTGAGGACCCCGGTGCAGGGGAGTCAGCCAATTACCTTCATATTCAGTTCATTAGCGGCAATGCTGCCCGTTTAGCACAAGAGTGGGTAGGTGGACCGGGGCAGTCCAATTGACAAGGCAACAATAAGCAGTACGTGTTTGTGTTTGTGTGCATGGGCTTGTTTACAGACGCGAGCGAGAGCAACGGAGCAAAAAGAGAGAGAGAGAGACGCACCAGAGACGCGCTGGCTTTAATGAGACCACAGGCTTGATCGCAGCAGCAAATAAAAAACACGAGACAAACAGACAGACCTGGGAGTGTTTGGAGACCCAGTGGCGCAGCACATTAAGAACCCTGTTGGTCGCAGCTCGGCGGATGATGAACTCTTTGTCGCACGTTCTTTCAGAGTTAGTAAACACTGAAAAAAGGAGAGGAATATCGAAGATGTTATTTGTGCGTGATACTGTAAAACGTTCACTGAGGACATGTGGCTTTAAGTTGTTTGGGAATGCTTCTTTAAACCGTCAAAATGTTGTATATGTATTTGTATTTTGTCTTTCTTTTATCCATCCCAGTTAATGCTGCTGTTACAGAGCTTATATCTTCCCGGTCTGGGATTCATCCATCCATCTATCCATCAGCTTTTAGAGTTTAGTTACCTGTCACTGCACTCAGGACAATACACAGATAAACACTTTTCTACTGTAGTTCTTCTTACAAATATGAATTCCTCTGTTTACAAAAATATGTAATCCAGAGTAAGTTTTTTTTCCCCCAGAATAAATGTTTCAAGCATCACCGATTCACATACTTTCTATTGAACTGGGTCAGCATCAGAAACTTGACCTGGCTTTTGGCTTAATAAAGAACTCTCTGTTTGGAATGATGTCGAACTTTAGCCAAATATATCTAAATGTCAGTGTTTCAGCTGCTTAGAAATACAAATGTGCATAATGTTAGATGTTTTAGATAAAATAAACACACACAGAGACACGTTTGTGCCAGACTGCATTAATTTGGACATTCAAGCCTTATCCCAAACATAGTACAGATGCTTGTCGATTGTGTGTGTGTGTGTGTGTGTGTGTGTGTGTGTGTGTGTGCACGTGCGTGCGTGCACCTGGTGGTGAGCCATGTCCTGCTGCAGCTGTTGCGATGGCAAAGGCAGAGGCTGGAGAGACTGGGCAGCGTGAGTTCTCCCCTGACTGGGCTGCAGAGACACAAACATGGAATTACAATTATCATCATCATCATCATCATCACGACCAACAATACTGTCATCATTTTCACCAATGCATATTATCATTATTACTATTATTATAATAATTATTATTATTTTGTTGAGGAACCATTTGTGAACATAACTTTACAATTCTCAAAACATTGAATTAAAATGTCCACAAATGGAAATTCCTCTGTGTAATATGACTTTAATATAACCCTGAATGTCAAATAGGCTTTAATATTACATTTAAATTTCATCTCTATGACCTAAAAACAGTAGATATCAATATACAGACTATGTATAGTATGGGCCTTCTATATAACAGTAACATTTTAAATATTACATTGATTCTATTTCATTTCATATCTATTCTCTTCTATTTCCAACTTAGACAAAAGTTCTACTAAGGGTTATTGGCAATTTTCTTTTGCTGTTGTCTAGACAAAGAAAAGGTTATCCGGCTAACTGATTGTTTCCGACTTTATAGCAAGAAAAAAAAGCCTAATGTGCTTTGTGTAATCTGAAGCCTAGTGTGCTCGTGTAATTTGTTTAGGAAGGAACAAATAACTTAACCACATTTTGACTCATTGTAAACGGACACAGAAACGTCATCCTAGACCTTCACAATGGATTAGTTTCAAGTGCATTTACAATAAAGAGTAATAGATCCCACTTAATCCCATTCTCAGTTCCCTGCACACACACACAAGCACACACACTCTTACCTCCAGGCTGTCTGTAGCGGAGGTGTCGAGGTGTGGAAGGAGAGCGACACGGAGACAAGTCTCCTGCATCACTGCTCTGAGAAGACTCGGGGTTGGTGATTTTCTCCAGTGACACTGACTCCAGCACGGCTAGAAAGAGAAAGACGAGAGGGACGAGTGTAATAAAACAATGCTGCTGCTGCTGATGATGGTGATGATGAGTATGGTCTTTAATGCTGCTGATCTACTGGAGAGAAACCTTTAACTGCAGTTAAATTCACTGCTAGGTAAGTGTAGTGGCAATATTTCAGTTGGTCCTTCATTTTTGAATCAAAAACACCTCTGTAATTTAAGAGTGAGAGGAAAAAAAATCTCTCCTCAGACATGCAGTGTAGAGATAAAACTCCAGTAACTTTCCGTCGACAACACAATCCTAGTGTCACTATTTACAACATTCAGTGACTCCATCATGCCTTGCATCTGTGTTCACTACTTATGCACTTTCCTTAAAGGCACCGTATGTAAGAATGTGGCCAAAAACGGTTACTACACTCAAATTCAAAATACCGAGGTCTTTTAGGTTTTCGTTTTCTCCCCCATTGTAGCTCAGACGTAACTGGCAACCCGTGGTTGCTCGGCAGCTGAGACTCTACTGACTGCAATGGTTGGTAGACGGCGGTAGGTGGCGCCACATGTCAAAACATGATTTCAAAACATAAACATGATTTGCGGTCTGCAAAAAAAATGTTTTTCATGCAAATATTTTGGCTGTACTGTTGTTGTTGGTGAGTTCAGTTTGTTATATGAACATTATTCCTGAGTCTCTGTGACATATTAGTAGGATTTTATGGCCAGTTGCTTTAGATTTATTACATAATGCACCTTTAAATGTGTCACTCACCCATTCTAATATTTGGTCCTAAAAAGTGTTAACATCACATAATATACCAAATATACTCTATAGATAACAGAATAGCGATGTAAATATGCATTTTTGCTTGGATATAACTTAAAAGATGCAGATAGACTGACCTTACAACACTGCAAGAGGACTCACCTGATGATTTCAATATCTGCTCATAACATCACAGCTTATTGATGAATAAGGAAAGATTGATATGCAAACAACTGTGCATGCATAGAGTGGACACTACTGCAAATACACAGATGTATTATATAGAGTTTAAGAAAGAAGACAGTGAGCAGAGGAGGTGAAGGTGAACACTAATGGTTCTTGTAGTGAGCAGATGTGTCTCTCACTCACTTGTTCGTGGAGCTGTACTTTTAAGCTTTGAGTGTCATGTATTTGTACAGCCTAACCAAAGTCTTATCCTTCACTATAATCATTTCATGCAGCCTAAACCTGTTGATAATCAAACCACAATTCAAATCTGTGCTTCTGCCTCATTAGGACCAGGCTTTAGTCTCCATGTACAATTGGTCCTACGACTGGTTTATGCCAGAAAAGGTCCTAAAAAGGTAAGAAATACAAATATACACGCATACACCGACTCTGCATGTGTGCACAGGCTAATGAGCTGCTTCATGCAGCTTCTCCCCGAACATACTGCTCCAGATGGCCTGACAATTTAACGGAGTCTGTTTGACACCATTATTAGAAGTCAAGGAGATGACGTTAACTGACCGTGTGCCTGTTCTGCTCTTACTGAGAACACTTCAAACTGTGTCATGTGATGAGTGACCCCGAGCTCATCGCCTGTCAGTACGCCAACGAGGCTCCTTATGTGGATGTCGTTAAAACCACATCCAGTTCGTCATAGCAGCAACAGAAGACACCATTAATATTCTGATTGAATCTGTAGGGTCATGTGAAGAAATGTTCTTTTCCTTGAAACATTTGTAAATTAAGTGGAGCCTGTGCTGTACTGCATTTTGAACCTCAGCTGGAGAATTACATTCATATACCATCACTGTATACCAGTGAAATCCCTTGGCATCAATTTTCACTATCAATTTGACATGGCAAAAAGCAAGGCTCATCTAAGCTCATCTACTACAGATTTCCAAAATAAACTGTTTAATTTGATCCGACGATCAAATTTAATTTGAGGCCAGTATTTCTTACTTTCTTAGCTCTGAATTTTTTGTCATTTTTTCCTGACTTCTCATCTGGCCGCACGGATGTGTAGATGCTGTAATGTACCTCTGCGAATGCTCCGTCGCAGTTTCCCGCAGAAAGGGTCAATCCTGGGGGCGTCCTCTCCCTCCGCGGTCGGTCCAGGAATCTGCTCCGGTGACGAAGGACTTGGAGGAACTTGGTCTTGTTGTGGCTTGGAGTTGTTGGGTGGAGGCGAGGTGGAGGAAGGCAGGGGAGGAGAGGTGGCTGGAGTCGGAGTCAGAGGCGTCGGGGTCTGTGGGGTGTGGGCGGAAGTGGGACTACTAGCGGCAGACTGAGAAGTGTGATTAGCGCCGGGGTTTGAGAGCGGACTGGTGAGGTCGAGGCCTCCGACCTTGGCGGTGATGGGGGAGTGGAGGGAAAGCTTTCGTGTTCTGACAGGGGAGTTGGTGCGTGACGGGATGGACAAAGGAGGAGGAGACGAGAACTTGCGGCACAGACGAGGAGATTTGTCGTTTGAGTGCTCACTGTTTCGGTTATTCTGATTGGTGGCAAAGAATAGCTCCAAGGACCTGAAAGGGGGAAAAAACAACAACAAAGTTAGTTTTTTTCGTTTTTTGTTTTTTAAAAAGCAACAAAAAGAGAGTATAATTCCTTTCTAATGTCCATTTTGCTATCAATATTACAAAGAATTGTGTTACATTTAACATCAAATGTGAGGCTTTGGCTTGTTTGGTTACCCACAGTGACTAATAATGAGGGTGCACATAATATGCAAACCATGATTTTAGAGCCTGTGCCAAGAGCAGCAACGCGACAGTCAACAACAACACAGAAAATTGAATCGAGAAAAAGATTAGCAATACATTTAAAAATGTGTTATTCAATGGGCTATGAAAGTGCAAACGTTTTAATCAACAAGCATTTGCACTGTCTGGTTCATGGCGGCATTAACACCGATCAGAGAGTCGCACGTTTGCAGCTACATCAAGGGAGGACTAACCATGCATAGATAAACACAGCCATCATTTCATCACATAAGCCTGTTTTTATAGCAGGAAATAGAAGGAAGAAGAAAACATTCTTCGTTCTGAAAGAGGAGGCATAGGAAAGGAGGAAAGGATGGGAATGTGTTTGTAAATGACAGGGGGGAAAAAAAGAAATAGGCACAAGAATTATGGTTAATAGATGAACACAAAGCAGACGAGGAGAGGGATGACAAAGAGGATCATATGGATACAAAGGAGGAAAAAGCAGCCTTGAAGAAGTGATGCTCCAGTGAAAAAACATGCTACAGACCAGATTGCCTTTCCTTCTCCCATTCATATCTGCAGTTTAATATAGCATGTTTCAAACTGGTGCAGTAACAAGCCATCCATCCATCCACCTTCTACCGCTTATCAGAGGTCGGGTGCAGCAACAAGCCCTTCGATTTTAAATGAAGTAAAGGGGGATAGTCATGCATTTCTGGAGTCTCAAGAATCGGACCAAGACCAGAGGATTAAGAGTAAGAACAGTCAGGAGAAGGAGAGAGGCAGTAAGAAGAGAGAGCGGTAGAGGAGTTGGTTACTTGGACTGATCCATGGCTATCTTCTTGATCTTCAGACTGTAGTCAGGACACATGGATGAGATGGACAAACGGTCAAATGAGTGGTACTGCGGCCTGCAAACGGAGGGGACACGAAGAGATGGATCGACACAGAAAAAAAAGATTAAATGGATGGGTGGGTGATGATTGAATTGAGACATGAAACAATTCCAGGAGGAGGATTTGACAGTGATAAAAAGTGGTTTGAGGGAGGACGATCGTGAGGATGATAAATAAATCTCTTTGAAGAAGTAGAAGAAGAAGAAAGGTGTGCTTGAGAAGCAGAGGTAGCGTGTTAGTCAGAGAACAGCAGTGTCCAAGGCATATATTGACCAAACAGGGGAAAAATCTGGTGCAAAAAAAAACTCGGTGTTCACATTTCTGCATGTCTACCCTTACATACAGAGACTCTCTAACATGCAGGATCAGGACGGGGGAACACGAATATAAACATTATATTTAAAAGACATGGCTGGGCAGCGACAGAAAAAGTTCAAACGTGAACCTTAAAAATCATTTTGAGTTCAAAATAAACAGCCTAGAAGAGCATCGGACCATCTGAAGTGATTACTGTGTGATGGGATATTCAAGTAGCTTATAAAGAAATACTGTGTCACGTAAAATTAGTTTGAGCAAAACTGTTTTCAGCTGTGCTAACATAAGTGCACAAGGGTTTTCTAATCATCCAATAGCCTTCTAACGCGATAAGCAAACACATTGTACTATTAGAACACTGGAGAGATGGTTGCTGGAAATGGGCCTCTATACACCTATGTACATATTCCATTAAAAACCAGACTTTTGCAGCTAGAATAGTCGTTTACCACATTAACAATGTATAGATTGTATTTCTGATTCATTTAATGTTATATTCAGTGAAAAAAAGTGTTTTTCCTTCAAAAATAAGGACATTTCTAAGTGACCCCAAACTTTTGAACGGTATAGTGTAGGTAGGTAGGCACATATCAGACCCCCAGAAAATTAGGTTTGCTAATAAACCACTCTCAGAACAATTATATAATGCCACTTGAGTATACTTGTGTTTCTATGAACACAAAATCACACACACATGGTCATTAGAAGAAGTAAAAGTACTATCACAGGTACATGTACATGTGAGTATGCCATTACCTCCTTAGTAGCTATGAATGTGTATGTTAGGTGTGATGTCTGTGTTTGGGTGTGTATGCACTGTATGACCTGATGGGGATGGAGGAAAAGGGCTTCTTGTAGATGTCGGCCAGCTTGTCCATGACCACAGTTGCTGTGGTGAAGATCCTGTATGTGTGCAGGAAGGTGTTGAGGAAGTCTATAGAGAGAAACCGCAGGTCGGTCAGCCTCTCCAGGAGCCGATCCACGCTGGCGTAACGGATCTGGGGGACCTTGCAGGAGTTGAGCGTCTTGCTGAAGCAAATGTCAACATCATCTTTATGGAGACGCACATCGGATCTGATGGATACACACGTACACACACATACACATACACATAACCAAGCATGGGTGACTGTTGTGCTTGGAAGCAAGGGAAGTTTATGAAAAGGTAGCCGAGCAAAAAAATAATCCAAGTACAAAAGAGAAATTAATATAAAACCCACATATTTCAACACGAGGCTCAAAATATGATCGTCAAGCATATTTCAAAAATAAATGAATAAAAAAAAACAAAGCAGAATAATTAACCGTACATCAACACAAATGTTTTACCCAGATATGCTGATATGTGATGAGTGTTCCTCCTCACACACACAAACATGCTTACTTGATCATATGAGGCACAGTGACTTTGGAGTTCTCCTCGAACACACTGGTCATCAAGCCATTGCAGCGGATATTATCGATACACTGCGAAGACGGTGAGACAAGGATGGTAAATAGAGCAAATGAGGTCATTCAATACGGCTGATTTGTGTAGTCTGTAGTTTAAAAACAACAACAACAACAACTATCAAGAAAATTTGAGCTGGAGGAGGTGGAGACGTATTAGCCATCATTGTGTGTGATCATAAAGGCTTGATATGCAACATTAAATACTTTGAAATGAATATGAATCCTGATGGGAAGTCAGTGTAAGGAATGTATATTAGATGTAATATGTTATCTGGTGATCTGAGAGAAGAGGAGTAGCATTCTGGACCATTTGTAGAGGTTTCAGAGGGAAAGTCCTAAGTCCAGGAAGCATTAATAACAGACCTGTTGTGTGTACTTTCCTAGTTTAAGAAAAAATGTATCAATGTAATGTTGTAAATGAAAATTAACAGGGAAAACATTGCCAGTGATAACAGTAAAAGGAGCCAAATACTATATGTGTAATATAGCTATAGTCTTGGCTCCTTTTCCCTGTTTTTTATTCATTCTGAAATACTATTTCAGTCGATCAGTCATGTGTAATTTAGTCACTTACGAGAGCAAAGGAGTATTTTACACTGTCAGTGCGTTCGTTATTCCCGTCTGATGTGCTTGTACCGGTGGTTGTGTCTGTTTGTGAAGTACTGAGGCACTGACTGAACATGCCCCTGGAGAACTGCACCCGTGTTTGTGTTTACTTATCACTAAGCCTTCTCAATGCCCACAGGAGACGATGCTTTCTCTGTTTGGAGGTTCTTGTTATTCTGTCTGTCTGGGTCTGGGCGTGTTTGTGCGATGTCGTGTCAGTCACCTGGCTAATATCGCTGGTCCACGCGGCCTTCTCCTGACGTGACGGTGCCAGTAAGACAACGGTGAATGCAGGCGAGTCTGACGGCTCCACCACAAGCTTAAAGTCCAGCTGACCAAAAACTTGACCGCCAACTTTAGCTGCATGATAGAGGGGGAAATTAGCTCTTTAAAACACAACAGATATTTAATGATACATTCATATACACAGTAGAAATGCAAACACACACACACACACACACACACACACACACACACACACACACACAGAGGGTTAATTAAGCAGACCCACCCACTATCTCCAATGCACGTTCCCCTGAGGCTTAAGTGTTATTACATGTGCGTGTGCGTGCACGCAGGTGTTTGATCATCAACAGCCTCTTTATTTGCTAAATGAATATGCAGGAAAAAATCATAATGGATCTATTAAGTCAAAAGATCAAACCCTGACATTTCAAAGGGGTGAGAATCTGATATTTAAAGGGAAGTAATTTCTCAACACTTATTGTCTGAGACCTAATTAACCTCTGTGAGTGTTGAAGTGACTACACGAGCCAATAATAGACGCCGGTGTGTGTCAACCAACATGGACTCACTGCTTTCTGCAGTAGTGAACTTACACTCCTCATCACTGGCATCTGGCTCCTCAATTAGTGTGCAGTCAATTAGGGACAAAACTCCACCTTGCTGCAACATTGTAAGAAAAACAATTATATACATTTTTATTGGCATTTTGGACAACAAGTGCTATTGATTTTTTTTTAATCAATTCATAGTTAACGTCACCTTGAGAAGGTGCAGTTTTCCCCCGGAGCTGCGAGTGCAAACGAGGAAGTGTTTGGTGAAGAGGAAACACTGCCTTTCCCCTTCCTTCTTCAGAGAGAGGGAACCCAGGCGGACTTTACTTAGCTTCCCTCGCTCCACCGACGGCAGCTGGATCAGAGAGCCTGGACAGCAGGAGGGACACAGGATTACCTTTCATTTCATTGAGCTAATGCTAAGCTGACGTTTGGGTTGACTGAGAGGTGGCAGTGGCACAAAGGCAAATCTTTAAAATCTTCAAAACATGTCCGTCACGAATTGTCAGAGCTATCGTTTGCGCTTTATCTCCTGACGTGTGACCACAGCAGGGAAAATCCCAATCTACTCTCCTGTGTGGTTGAACATGTATTGTCAATACTGCACACTGTGATTTGAATTACTCGATAATTAGTAGACTATATGCTGTGTTTATGGCATGGGGTCTCAAAGTCAAATGAACTGGGGGCCGCATGAGCTTCAAGACTAATAAGGAATGGTTAGCCAAGTGTTTATAATACAACAATTTATAATAATTTCTAAATAAAGGTGTTTGTTTTGATACATAACGATATGATTCACAATTAAAAAACTATAAACATATTTATCATGCAAAATTAATCAATAATAAATATAAAAATGGTAATGGTAAATTCAATTTCTGTCTCAGAGCTAAAACTGCCCATCACCCTATACCTGCTGAACACAGAATACCAGGTCCTTTGTGTATTGTGTCTAGCCTGAACTGACACCTTCTTGCAACATCCGCAGGGAGTCGGCTCCCCGATACCTACAGTAGACAAAGAGGTGTGAAAAATCCGCCTGGAATGGCAAACCCTTTGTCTATTGGAGGAATGCAAAAGGGGAGCTGCATAGCTACGCCCTGAAAAGGTAGATTCCTTGCCTATTGGAGGAATTCAAAAGAGGAGTTGCTCAGGTATAAATGTGGAGGGCACACTTTGCTCTGGGTCTTTCTCCAGCTAGGATCACCCCTGTGAAGATTGACCTTTTCTTTGCAACGTAAGGAAACGTTTTCTAGAAGTTCCACATCAATGAATCCATACACGATCTTTACAGAGTTGTGCTCCCCTCACATGGTAAAACAGTATGTAAGGTTACAGTGGCTGAGTTCAGCCACAGCACCGTGAGTTGTAACTAAGCCTGACTTTTTTGTTGTGGGCCGATGAAAACTCACCCTGCCTCACGAAGGTCTGGCTGGTGTCCAGTAGGATGTCACAGCCCTCCACTATCATCCTCTCTATGGCCAGGTTCTTCCGAATGTTCTCCGTGTCACTCACCTCATCGTGCATCACTCTGGAACATACACAAATATGTAAGTTTATACAGACTTCAATATCGAAAATATAACTATTCCAAACAACTGGATACACACCTGGACAGTTCCTCTAGTTTGGACTTGGCAAATTCCAGACTTTTGCGCTCCACATGCTCATGAGGTGTGTGCGCCAGTAACTCGTGCAAGGTGATGATGTAGCGAGGAATCTTTCAGGAGGGAAGAGCAATGTGGTTTATATAATGTCAATAGATTGAGACAAAAAAATTTATATAAAAACTAGTGCTTACATTTGTACAAGAGCATGTTTGTGAAAGGCAATGTGTGGTGGTACCTGGAACATGGGGTATGTGAGGAAGGTCTCGAGCATTCTCCCCTCACAGGCAGCGTTGGACTCGTACTGTTTCAGCAGCTTGTCAAAGTCTCTGTTCTGTTTGCAGTTGGCCAAAACCTGCAGACTGTACTGATGGTTTCTCACAAACTCCTGATAGATGTTCAGCATGGGCAGCAGGATGTCAAACAGGTCAGCTGGAAACAGGAGCACACACATGCAAAGGTTATAAGGCACTTTAAAAACCTTGTTTCTTGTTGTGTCTGCAGCAGGACAACGATGCATAAGATTAGGGATGTGAATCTTAGGGTGGCTCACAATCCCATTCCATTACGATTCTTAGGCTCACAATTTGATCTAAAATCGATTCTCAATTCAAAGAATTCTCGATTCAAACGATTGTTGATACAATGCATAGTGTGTTAAGGCAAATTATGGCATCAAAACAATACAATTTGTATAAGATAATGGGATAATGTGATCACAGGCAAACTTAAGACAAAAGTTAACATTTATTCATTCAAAACAAATAAAAACTTACTGTACAAAAAATAAAATTTCATTATTACAACCTTAGATTAGCTGCCTTTTTCTCCCAGAAGTTACAAAAATAAACTGTACACAAATAACACAAATTGGTGTTTTGTGTGGTTTTTCAAAATAGAAACTGATGATAACAATAAAAAAAAAAAATCAAAAGTAGTTTTTCGAAGTTTATGAATCGATTCAGAATCATGGGGGATGGGAATCGATTTTTTTTCCCCACCCCTACATAACATACAGACAGAACCATGAGGAACTTATTAACAATAAGTCTATATACCAGGGTTTCTCACTCCTGGTCCTGAGGAGCCACTGTCCTGCATGTTTTAGGTGTTTCCTTGCTGATGAAAATGATAAATGAGTACAAGTACTTAGATTTATACTCGATGACCACTTGACCTTTAAGGTACATTATCCAAAATCGAGTCAGGAAACTTCGACTAAAAGTAAGGTTTTACTTTATGAAGAAGGTGTGCTTCTCTCCTGCCACAAGGAAGAAGATGGTTGAGGCTACTTTCCTTCCCCTTATTGATTACAGTGATTTTTTTTTATACATGCACGCCCCTACCAAATATCTGCACCTACTAGATTCTGCTTATCTTTATTACAGGGTGCAAACCCCAAACGCATCATTGCACCCTATATAATCTCCTCCTTAGCTCAGTGCAGGGTAACCCGCTAGTGTTTATGTATTAAATCTATCATTGGGATGTTGAATCCATATCTATGTAGGTTTATGTCCTTCAAGTCCAGCACTCGTTCACTGCGTTCTAATGTTAGTCTCCAGCTCTCTGTGCCTAGGGCTCGCACAGAGCTGGGGTAAGCGAGCATTTAGAATCTCAGCCCCTTCTGCCTGGAACTTGCTGCAGAGTGACCTAAAATTGGAGAACCTGATCTCCTTTGGGCAATTTAAAGTGCAAGTGAAGGGTCTCGAGGCAACCTGTTCCTGCTCGGTCTGACATGTACTGTTTTTATTTTTATTTATTGTGATTTTCATTGTATTTTATTGTGCGTACTGTTTTATGTGCAACTTTTATGGTGGCCTTCTTGGCCAGGGCTCCTTCGGAAAAAAAAGAGACTTGTTCTCAAATGACTTCCCTGGTAAAAAAATAAAATCATAATAAAAAAATAACTTTTAAGTGTAAGATCAGCCTTTTGACAGCCTCAGAGGTTCACCGGCTACATTTCACAGCTCAACAGAAGGTGTGAGTCAATTAGCAAGTCGATATAAACACTTGTTCATTCACAATTTCATTCAAACCTGATGAGTTTTGACAGAGATTTTCAACATGTTGTCAATTATAAGAGATAAGGATTTCTTGAATTTCTTTTTGACTTTCTGGATCTGTATAGCACATGATAGTTATAGTTATTGTTATTACCATTTTATATAAGCGTGACAAAATTCACCTGATCTGTTAAGATGTCACTGAGCTATACACGTGCAAAATTGTTGATTTAAATCATAATCCAGATCTGAATGAAACTTGGCAGAAATGTGACCTTTTACATGACCTTTTAAAGGATTTCTTGAAAATTAAATTTGTTGGTGATGTCATCAGTGGGTAGATTATTTATCTTTTTTAATGGGAATATTCTTGGGTGACCGTGTACCCATCAGGAGAAAAATCCATCACACAAAGGAAGTTGCTGATTGCGGGACAAACAAACCTTGGTGCTCCAGTATTTACAGCAGCAGTGATGACTTAAAATGATGATTTAAAAATGTATATTAGTTAAAACAATTTAAGCATGAATTTCTCAAAACAAAAGGTTTCCTAATTCACTACAGAGACCAAAATGATTGGACCATGAGACCTTTTTTATAACGACAATGCCCTCAAAAGAATGAAAGGGTCAAAATCACGGTGTTTTGTCAAAAGTCTACATTCGGCATCAGCCTGAAGAAGCAAGGGAGTCAGATAAGGATGACATGTTTATCCAGTGCTCCCTTTTCTCCATTAAATGCGTCGTGAGGTTTGCGGTGACGTCTTTCAGCAGTCTGTCTCCTAGGTGAACCTTATCTGTTGAGGCTGCTACTGTTTTAGCAGGTGAAATCACGGGGATCCTTTCTGGGGCGAGCAGTCATTGTCTGTCAAGACAATAAATGTGTGTGTTGCAGACTGAGATAGGGAAGTAAGTGCGTGTGTGTGTGCGTGTGCGTGTGAATGGGGCAGAAGGCTGTCAAGGCTGACATTTGAATGAAAAAAAAACAAGGACAACTGAAAAACTGACCTTGATGTCACTGAGTGGATGCAGAGCAGAGGCTACCGTGTTTATTTGTGCATTTGAAATGTCGAAAAGTTGAGTAACAGCTTACCCAGCACCAGCGTTGGCCAGTTGGCTATCCTCGCCTTTAAGCCCTGATGGAAAATCTCATGCAGGAACATGATGGTCTCGCTGAAGACAGCGTGTAAATATATATACAAGACATGAAAACAGACAAAGGAGGTTTTAATATTTTTTGTTATAATTAAAAACACACTTCACACGATCATTGTAAATACACACACCTGTTGAGGAAGATGCTGCTGACATCGTCGTGGCTGATGGGGGGTTTCTTGGAACTGGCAGCCATTCTCAGAGGACGGAGGAAACAGTTCACCAGGATGTAGAGTTGGTGAACGTACCTGTCATCATACACACAGAGAGAGAGAGAAACGTGTGTTTGGATTTGCACAGAGCTCTGTATTCTGGCATCTTGCACTGATCTTTTAAGTGTTTGTTCAGTGATGCGAGAGAAACGTTTCCATTATCTCACCACACTTTACTATCCGATCAGGGAGACTCAAAAAAAAGACGTGGTCCTCCCTGCTCGTAAGTTGCTCGACTGTTAAAAATAAATGCTTCAGACCGATGAGTCTTTTAAATAATCTGACTTTAACACCAAGTTTATTGAGAAATGCATCGGCAAAGTCTTTGAACAACACCGTGTCAACATAAACAACACTGTGTTTTAATCCGTATTAAAGGTATAAGAACAGCCTACACGTCATTGTCACGGTCTGCTCCAAGGTCATTGGAGTCAGACAGAGCGACAACATCACTGCTATCATGTACTTTTGCCATAAGGTTACTAAACTCTAACAGTAGTCATCTTAAATTAAAATGTAACTTACATAACAAATGTCTGTCCAGTCTATTTATCCAATTTATTTATTTGCCTCTGCCAAGGAGGTATATGTTTTTGCCTGAGTTCGTCTGTTTGTTTGTTTGTCTGTCTGTCAGACTGTTAGCAAAATAACTCGTAAAGTCATGGACGGATTTGTATAAAATTTTCAGGAAATGTCCGCAGTGGGACCAGGAACAAGTGATTCAATTTTGGGGCGTGATCTGTAGACGCTATCACAGGTTACAACACACGCTGTCTGACCATAACATTATCACTGGTTACAACACTATTGTATTTTGTAGGCGCAGAGGTCTGCGCTCTCCGAGTGCTTTTCTTGTTGCTATTTATTTTACCTTACTTCTCTATCTCATATTGCAGTCCTTCAGTGAGCTCTATTTAATGTGCCTCGAAATGTAATGTATATATATATATATATATATATATATATATATATATATATATATGTGTATATATGCACTACCAGTCAAAAGTTTGGACACAACTTTCCATATACTTGAATGAGGAAGTGTGTCCATAGAAATAAGATGGTATTACCATAACATTACCTGTATCTATTACAAAATATTACCGTATTGTTACTTTACTGTGATATAAAGTATTACAGCTGAATTTTTCGTTTTATAGTAAAAGATAATCCAGGTCTTCCTGTTGGCTGTCGAGCCACAGTGTCATGCACTGTTTTCTTGCAAAAAACTACAGACATATCGAATGTACGCACTCTGTCTCGGCCTCCACCATGTTGAAGACGATCTGGTTCCTCTTCCTCATGCTCTCAGCGTGAGGAGAGCAGATGTAATCCTGAACAATGATCTTCCACTTCCTGCGACACAGCCAGCCTCGCATGAAACTTTGCACCTGAAGAGATAAACACAGGTGGGGTAAAGCAAAACATGGAGCTTAATGAGTTGCCAGGTCACAGGGAGACAGAATACATGTAACGTGAAATGCTGGATTGATTTATTTACCTTTTTGATCTTTTTGATATCTGGGTCTTCAGTTTCATGGGGGACGTGGTAAGGCCGCATTCGCTCCTTGGTTTTGTTCAGAGCTACAATCTTTTAAAAGAGAAATTCAGTCACAACTAATATCAGCGCATCGTTTAAGCCAACCTCTGACTTTGTATTAGAGGCTGGCTTAAAATGTTATCGAGCTGTGGGAGGAAAACTAATCTCACGTCGTAAACCTAATAATAAATAACATCACAAGAGTGATTAATTTGAAAGAGTAGAAGGTTGTTCTTGGCAACACTGTTCTCTGTGCAGAAATAAACCCGGCGAAGGTGCACTAATGCGTGAACCCACTGTTTCTAACATTCTCGGTTTTTCACGCGATGGGAACAGAATGGAAGACGTACTCAAAGCTGTTTTTGGTCACACGTTCTCTCGCCTTCATTTTCTTATTTGCTGCCACTATCATGCAAATGACAGACAGGCACCAGTCTGCCAAGTGTTGACAGTTACAGTGGCTAGTTGGTTTAATTATTCATAAACACAGAGCAACACACACATAAACAAACAAACAGGAGTATGATTTAATGAGATGGAGCCCCAATTACGCAGGCTCTCAAGGTCTAATCCTTTTTTCATGAGCAGCCTCATTACACAGGCAGATGTTTGGTAATTTCAAATGTCCTCCGTTAGCATTTTCATCATGAGCCAGGCCAATGAGAGAGAGCGTGGGGGTAATCAGAAGCATTAGCCACACTTGTTGCTCCAAGGGACAAATACACCTAAAAGCAGCATAACGGATTAATCCATTCACAAACACAGAAATAGAGTATAACAGCAAAAAAAAAAAAAAAAATTATACATGTGACACAAAATGGGAACTGACATGTGAAGGTGATGTTAGCAGCTGGCCTACTGCAAAGAGCAAAAAGGTGTCTCCCGAGGCCAACTGGTGCACGGACAAGAATTACACCTCAGTGGTATTTAAAGGAGTCATATTATACCCTATTTCTCCAAGTTAACCTAGTTCCCTGGTGTCCTAATGAACATGTCTGTGACATGCTTTGGTCAAAATACCATAAGAAATCAAGCACCACAGCAGTTCAATCACCCTGCCAAAACAGCCCTGTTCAGAACGCTCGGTTTAGTAGTATCTCTTTAGGTCCACTTTTAAAAAAAGTAAAACGAAACTTAAGGGACAGGAAATGACATCAGCCACAGAGGCTACTGGGAGTTAACAGCAGTTAGCATTTGGAAAAGTGATCATTTGCAGGCTCTAGCAGGCACATTGCCGTCATATATAACATGTATCTACTAGACAGATAAATCCTCTGAGTCTGGAAGTTTGTGTAGAACTCTGTGCTGCACTGTGGAGCCAAGAATAGAAAGTTTTGCAGACTTGGTGGACTTATGGTTTTCATTGCATTGTGACGTCCAAGTCAGCGCGGAAGTTAACATCACGTGTTTTATTTCCTGTACTTAGACTGAGGAGGACCACAAAAACATAAGTGACTCGTCTTTTTTTACACTTTGGCGACTGACAGGGCCTCCAGAGTCCCAGATATAAGGATTTAAATGATTAAAAAGTAGATTTTACATAATATGTCCCCTTTAATAGAATATTGTAACTCTCATCTGATGCACAACAGAAAATATAGAAAGATAACAATTTAGAGAACACAGACCAATAGAATGAAGGAATCATTGTCTGCACTGACTTCTTCTCAGTTTAGTTTGTATGCATTACTTACACCTACACAGCGTGTAAAAAATAATAACAAAAGTGGCATTTTTGGCCATAACTTTGATCCCCAGTGTGATTATAAAGTCAGGATTGAATTGGCCATAAATGTCACCTGTTGTTCCAATTACCATCGACCAATAGATACCAGCCATTTTTATGTTTGTGGCGTCCGTCTGAGTGTGTAGTCCGGCTATGAATAATGCTTACACAATATGTCACATTATGGGGACAAAAAAACAAGTCAGCTTAATGTGAATTAGTGGTAATTATGGCTCAAGGAAATGAATGTAAGTCAATGCGATGTCCTCTGAGGTCATGGAAATCAGACCATCTGTGTGTGTGTGTGTGTGTGTGTGTGTGTGTGTGTGTGTGTGTGTGTGTGTGAGAGAGAGATCGTAATTAACTCTGACAAACAGTGCTGCAGAGGTCAGTTCCGTATTGTGTCTGAATGCACATGCTCGATTTACGGCGCCGTGACGAAAAGCGAAGACATGTGTTGCGTTCGATAAGCATAATGGTGCCGCAGCTGTTAAGGAAGCTGATGGGCTGCATTTATTGAGTGGTGGACTCCTCCTCCTACACTTAAGAGTTGACTGAGAACCATTCACACCCACTCTCTGCCACTGCCATTATACACAAGTATAAGATAGAACACAAACACACAGACAGACACACAGACAGACACACAGACAGATAGACAGATAGATAGATAGATAGATAGATAGATAGATAGATAGATAGATAGATAGATAGATAGATAGATAGATAGATAGATAGATAGATAGATAGATAGATAGATAGATAGATAGATAGATAGATAGATAGATAGATAGATAGATAGATACCTCTGATTTGAGCCTCTCAATTTCAGTATCTTGGTCCTCTAGTTGGGTGCGCAGCTGATTGGCCGCCACCTTCTCAGTCTCCACTATCTGTACTAGGTGGATGTATTTCTGCATCAGTACCTCTCGTTCAATGATGATGTCAGAATAACTGTGAAAAAAAAAAAAAAAAAAAAAATTCAGACATAAACACTGTGTCACTATGTGGAATTTAAACCAGGAAGATTTAAGAAGATGCCATGACTTCCTTTTCTAGGTTCAGACCAACAGAGGCTCGGCTTCATTTGATTTGAAATGTGAAGCAAAATATCATAATATTCATTTATTCAGTAGCTCACAAGTTCTAAATAATGATAATAATCACTGACTGACAGTGGAGAAAGAACAATTAGGCAAATGAGCGCACAACTATTGTGCTGACCCACTTTAACTTATTATCATGACCTCAAAATGTGCATCGTGTTTCTCAGATACGGGTTGAGCTGCGACTGCAGAGCGCATATTAAAATGTGTAACCGAAAAAAGTGAAATTTGTAGCTGATATGAATAGCAGGTTAAGAAACAAGTGAAACAGTTAGCTTTGAAAACTAACCAGAGTTCATATTTAATGGCCAAAAACTCACAACACAAACGACTCTATGGTCTTTTATGTTCATGTGAATGCTCTTTTAGTGCTTTACTGTCATGTAATCCAAAGTAATACAGTATTTACTTTACATTAAAAGGAGAAGAGAAATAATATACTTTCTGGCTTCTATAATATAAAACAACGATAGAAAACTTCTTCTTTATGTGGTCCTATGTGTATACCTGGCCTGCTGGATGGCCTCCACCCATTCATCACATTCAAACTCCTCCTCTGTCCGCAGCTCCAGAGGTTTCTGTCCATCGTGACCGAAGATGATGAGGAAGTAGTGCTGCAGAAAGGAAAAGAGAAAAAAAAAAACCTGTGACCCTGAGATTAAACCGCTCTCACTAATGCCAGCATCCTCACTTTGCAGCGCGAGATGTTTTTGCTGCTCATTTGAAATGTTCACATCCACAACTCATCACAACATATGGCGCAGACACATTTGGAAACAGCGTTTTTTTTGGTTTTTTTTTCTTCCTTTCACACTCTTTTCTTTGCCCAGATTCAGCTGGTGTAAAGGTTCGCAGAACTGAACGTGAACCGAGCACAGCTCGCAGTCACTGGAGAGGAAAAAGGGAAAAGTGGGTGGCTCAACACACACACACACACACACACACACACACACACACACACACACACACACACACACACGACACTTGTGCACTGAAAGAAAGCATTAAGTCGCCTCTGAGCCTCCCATCTCCACCAGCCTATTATCATCACCATCAATTAGCACACTTCCTCTGTCACTCTCCTCCTTGTCTCTCATTTCCTGTCTGCCTCTGTTGTTACTGTGATCAGCTTCCCCGAGCATCTCTCTGTACAATCTAACATTCACAAACACGCCGGCACAAGACGGACGTACACCTTAAGCAAAGACTCGCACACACACCCACACACACGAGACATTACATGTGATACGAGTGACAGAGGCTTTTATTCACATGGTCATTTCCTCCGGGGCACTGGGTTACAAGAAGAGCTGCTATTCTTAGTCAGGGAAAACAAAGAAGACTGCCCTTCTTCTCTTCTTTTCTCTTCATCCAGCCACATCTTTTCTTTCTCCCTCTCTCTCTCTTTGTACTTCACCGATCATCCCACTCCTCCTCCTCTGTACCCAGCTCAAACAGAATTCTCACTCCTCCTGCTGTTGGAACTCACTCTGCCTCCTCCTCCTTATCCTCCTCCATCTCCACATCCCGCTCATACTTTTATCTCTTTTTTTATCTCTCAGTAAGGATTCAGTGACCCAAAGTTAGTCCAGAGGAGAGACGATGGGCCCCGCAGGAGGAATGGAACGGGGCTTTGGCCCCCGCAGCGGTGATGGGCAGGGGGGACTGAGGGTTGCCAGGGTTACTGGAGCATGTGCTCACATAGACACAACCAAGGTTTGCACTGTAGGCTGCTGCTGATGATGATAATGATGCTGGAATGGAATAATGTTGAATATTACGATGACATTATTAGTTGTCAAAACTTAATAAATACTGCCGTGTTAAAGCTGAAGTGCAAAACCTTTTTAAATATCATTTCATGTTACATTGAAAGCATTTCCAAATCGGTTCCAAGTGACTCCCTCTGTGTTTCTTAATTTAGCAGTAATTTGAAACTGTGTCACCTGGTGACACGAACACACTGCAAACATGGATTTTTCAAGATAGTAAAAAAAAAGAAGCTTTAACTGTTTCTTATTTTATGCCTTAAAAGAAAATGACGAGGACCAGAAATGATACAGATTTCAAATGACCACTCGTTAATATCTTTTGTTTCTACATATTGTGTTGCCCTGCTTTGCACAGCTATCTTTGTTTGGACGTTGATTTATTTCATTAACTGTGGACGTATCAACCCAGAACCTAACCTCCATTCACATCTAACCAGGACCATGTTTTTAAATCATTAGTCTTTGGTCTCCATGAGGTCTACTGGTTGTGAAAAGGTCAGTACTTATAACAAAAAGCGGGTCCTACAAAGGTGATAAATAAAAAATGCATGCACGTAATCACACAAACAGGCACTGAGCGAGACGTCGCTCCTTCTATGTGTGTCATGCTTTTATTACATCAACAATAATCTCCGCTCTAACAGTGTTTGACGGGGAGGAAGAAAGACTGGGATGGATTGTGAGCGTGAGAGAGAGAGAGAGAGGAAAGAGGGACTCGTTACATAATATTTCTTAACCACAGTACACATTCCTGAATTGTGCCACTACTTGACGAGATAACGTTTCCACGGCAACCATATAGCGGACGCATCTGCTGCCGTTTTGCACTTCCTAATTCTGCTTTCATGGCCATTTTTATAATTGTCAAGCGTTTTTAGACACGATGAGGAGGAGGAGGATAAGGAGGAGGTACGGTTATGTGGAAAACAAAGCTGTTCATGGATATCTGCCTTTAATAACTTAGAAGTAACTACATAGACAATCTTTGACCTTTTACAGGAGACTGTAGTACACAAAGTACACAATTCAATGTTACAAATAAAAGTACAGATGTAGGCCTATTATGCATGAAAAATATAATCATATAATCATTTTATTTCAATAATGCTGCTGTGAAATAAAATGGTTAACTAAAGTCCTAATGTCACACATCTTACATTATTACCAAGATGGTTTACCTTAATATAACGCCCATTAATATTTAACTTTATTGGTTTATATGTTGGTTAAAATTGGTTTTCTTATAATATAAAGACATATGAAGAGAGGAAGACATGAAAGCAGGACTTGTACATTTTTGTAAATGTATTAGGAACAGAATAAATTCATTTTATGAAGCAGAAAATAGAGACCTCAGTGATGCACACAATACAATGTAGTGATAAAATAAAGTGTAGGCAACACACATCCACCACTGTTTGTCTTTCCTTTTTACCTCCCCAACAAACACATGCACATGCACTCTTGGGAAATCTGCACACACACTCTGCTTAATATTTGCTATTGACAAGTTGTGTAAATCTACTTTATTCTTGTTATAACCTTACTGTATTGCTGTAGGGCAGGGTTTCACACTCCTGTGTGAAACACTCCTTTCTTTGGGAAAAGGGTTTTTCAGAAGCAAATGGTTCCAGGTAGAGCCTCAGCCCTTGTCTTGTAGAAGGACCGTTTACGAACCCTTATTTCTAGGAGTGTATAGAAGATTTTCCTTATACTGAACTTTGTGGCACTGAAACACAGCAGCGATATAGATTATAACACTGAACGGTGTCTTTTACTATAACTCCCTCAGAGCAGAAAAACACACGCTCCCTTCAAATCTCTCTTATTTTACTATGAAATATGCAATTTCAAACAGAGAGAACAAAGAAACACTCTTTTCACACTTAATGTCACTAACAACTGGCAGTGTAACAAAGTGTGTCATTATTCAGAAGCAGTTTTCAGGTCAGTTGTTAAAAACCGTTGCTGTGAGAACAGATGTGTAAAAATGAGAAGTTCTCGGAAGCAAAAACAGACTTTTACTGAACGCTGCATGGGATATGAACACCTACAGCACTCGCACACGCCCTCCGACTCATCGTACTACCGTGATACATAAATACATTTTTTGCTTCATGAAAGATTAAAGCGTCAAAGATGAAACTGGACTCGGTGGTAATAGATTAATTAGGCAAACAGTGGCCGGAGGATCCAGAAATACTCTCATCTGGTATAAATATTTAAAAAGTGGAGAGGACAGAATTACTGTTGGGATCCACTGATGATTAGGGAATGGAATTATCACTAATGATTCACCACTGCTGTCTGCTTTGGTGTATCCGCACTGATGAGAGGCTGCATTATGTACGGACTTCTCAGCCTTTTAATTCGACATTTTAAATATTTGATATGGTCTATTTGACTTGGTGGAAAGAGACATGCATTGGTGAATGTGTTATAGGACTGATACCCGCATAGAGGCTAAATGTGTATACATGTGTGGCACTGACAGGCATTGTTAAGTCATCATAAAAACACAGCAGCCACAGATGCAGAGCACTCACCGTACACAGTATAGCGTACATAGGTTAAGTTAAATGCCTACTATTAAAATTAATAATCTGATTAATACTGCATTTATGCCATAAAGGCTCTATTGTAACATTTACAATATGTTCCCCACAGGTGTTTTACTGTACGCTGGGTTTAAATAAACCCAGAGGTTAAATAATGCAGCATATTATTAAGTGTGAGCATCTGGGTGACCTTGTTTTCATGAACTCGTGGAGAAGGAGAAGGTTAAGTTCCTATAAAAAAAAAAAATGATATATATTGTTTAAGAGTTAAAGGTGCCATATGTAAGAATGTGGCCAAAAAACAGTTACTACATTCAAAGTCAAAATACCGAGGTCTTTTAGGTTTGGTTTTCTGGCGTAACTGGCAAACCGTGGTTGCTCGGCAGCTGAGACTCTACTGACCGCAAAGATCGGTAGACGGCGGTAGGTGGCGCCACATGCCAAAACATGATTTCAAAACATAAACATGATTTGCAGTCTGCAAAAGATTTTTTTTTAATGCAAATATTTTGGCTGTACTGTTGTTGTTGGTGAGTTCAGAATGTTATATGAACATTATTCCTGAGTCTCTGTGACATATTAGGAAAGGGAATATATATATAATATATATAAAAAAATACTAGATATATTTTTCAATGGGCCTACATTATTATATTATAAATTATTAAAACCAAATTCACTGCACTAGCAAATATATGTAACTCCTGTACTCAACATAAATTAAACCTGTTGCTGTATTTTGATGTATTTCTATGAATATTAACAGCATAATAAATGCTATTTTCATTTTTTAATCACAAAACCAAATTTTTGTTCCTGAACTACAGAAGCAAGGTATACACTACCGTTAAAAAGTTTGGGGTCCCCCTATACAATTTGTTTGTGTTTTCCATTAAAAGTCACACGTTTATTCATCAAGAGAGTTGCAAAATGAATAGAAAATATAGTCAAGACATTGACAAGATTAGAAATAATGATTTTTATTCAAAATAATAATGTTGCCCTTTCGTCAAAGAACGAGCAAAACTGTTTTCAGCTGTGCAGCATCATTGCACAAGGGTTTTCAAGGGTTTTCTCATAATCCAATAGCCTTCTAACGTGATTAGCAAACACAATGTACCATTAGAACACTGGAAATGGGCCTCTATACATATTCCATTGGAAACTGGACGTTTGCAGCTAGAATAGTCGTTTACCACATACAACAATGTATAGAGTGTATTTCTGATACATTTAATGTTATATTCATTGAAAAAAAGTGACATTTCTAAGTGACCCCAAATTTTGAACGGTAGTGTAGGTCATGACGTCACCACACTGCTGTTGCCACTCTTATATGCAGTATACTGTATATTAATATCAGTGTCAAACCACAAAGGTTGGCCTTATTTGATTTGACCTCAGTTTGCATAAAAGCACGTGTTTGGACAGTAGAAAGAGTGTGTTTACAAGTCCTTTCTGACACAGTGCCAGCATAGAAACTACAGTGTCATTGTCTTATTTTAATCCTGAGACCTAAATAAACAGCAAAAATCTCCACGTCACTGGAAGTCTGCACAGTGACGCGGTGAATCCCACAGCGTGATAATTACCATTACGCAGAAACACAACAGAGAATAGACCTGATTGATGTACAAGTGAGTCTATACAGAGGGTAGAGGAACTGTTTTGTATGTATATATGTATTATATATATATACATACATATACATATACATATATTATCAAACCTCCTGTTGTCAACAGGTTTGCATCAGGTTTAGCATTAACAGCAAGGGCTTGAAAAGAAAATGATGCAACATTAGACTCGAATATCTTAATAACTGCATTGATAAAGTGTTCAGATTAATCGTGTTAAAACCATGAATTAAAAAGACATTAATAAAAAAAAGGGTTAAATCAGAAATTGAAGGTTCATAGGACGAAGCTTCAGAGAGAGGAGAAGGGGGAGTGAATTCACTGTTTCTGCCCACCAGTCTTCTGGATCAGACTCACAGTCTGTCCTCTCCCTCTTTATATTTCTGTCATTTCTCAACTCCTGTTGGGCTGCCACATGGGCATTAATGTGCTTTTGTACACCGACTGTGAGCCTCGTGAAATATAACGACGTCGCGGACAAAAGAAAACACTGTTAACGTGTGGAAAAAAACTTGATTTAATCAAATAAAATGATGAAAGTCATTGTTTGACCCATGCACAGTGAAGACCCAGTAGCTATATATGAATTGAGGTGTCATAAAGACTACAGCTAATATGTCCTCACTAAGACTTAAATGAGATCGTCTGTTAAATATGAGGCTACAAGCTTGACTGGAAAAAGGATGAGGCGGCTGGACTCTCCCCTGTTCAAGGTAATTAAAAACCAACACGTGTAAAACACACCGTGAGATAAAAACACACATTATCTCATCGTAACTCATTTGTTTAATGCATACAAAAGCTGACACGTTAAAAACAATTGCTGCTCAAGTTTTACGAGGCCTCTGCCGCGAGTCCCCTCTGGTTGCAAGGCAACTCAAATTGATGACAACACTTCGAGGAAGTCATCGCTCCCAAACAACCATGAAATTGTTCTATTCATATAGAAATGCCTCGTAAAAATGCAAATTGTCATTTTTATATTGCGTGCACAGACACGGCTCATCATCAGCACTCTTTGTATATTGCATTATTCCTGAAAGTCACACTTGGTGACTTCACTCTCAGTAATCAGCAACACTTGTTTCTCCGCTGCCTTTAGAACAAAAAAATGTTGCTTTTTTCCTTCTATTTCATGGTTTCAAAAAGATTCAAAACAGCAACAAAGGCAGCAGCAGCAGCAGCAGCAGCAGCAGCAGCAGCAGCAGCAGCAGCAGCAGCAGCAGCAGCAGCAGCAGCAGCAGCAGCATTATTTTGTCTAACACCACTGAGATTACCTAATGATGTACCAGCTAATATGGCAATCACTGAGTCTACTTCCCACATCATGCTGTTTTCTTATTGTCCCTCATGCTGTTCACTTCCTCCAGAGAAAGTCTTACAAAATGTACATCTCTCTCTCTGTTTCACACGCACGCTCACACCTACACACACACATATACACCAAGGGTTGCACAGCTATTCTTCTGAGGACACTGCATTGATCTTCCATTCATTGGGACAGCCTAACCAAAGTGTCATCCCTAACCTTAATTATAACCCGAAATCATCATTAGGCATGATTAGGACCAGACTTTGGTCTTTGTGAGGACTACTGGTCTTGATGAGGTTAGTATTATACCAGAGTATACAGCAGAGGGTGTCAAACGCATGGCCCGTGGGCCAGAAATGGTCCACCAGATGATCCAATCTGGCCAACAGGATGATTAATTTTTTTTAAATAAAATAAAATAAAATGCTTGAGATGAGTTTGAGATATCTGTGACTAAATGTTTGTGCCTTTGTAGATCCACTGTGATCTGTAAGTTGTAATGCACATGTGTAAACAGTTAACTTGAGCATAATATTGTTGCAATTGGACTTGTTTTTCTCAGGAAATTTGAGGTTGTTGATAATTTGTTTTGTAAAACAGATTCTTCATTAAATCTAAAATCTGTTTATAGGTTATTATTATGGACTGGCCCACTTAAAGGGGCATATTATACCCTATTTCTCCAAGTTAAACTAGTTCCCTGGTGTCCTAATGAACATGTCTGTGACATGCTTTGGTCAAAATACCATAAAGATGAAGCACCACAGCAGTTCAATCACCCTGCCAAAACAGCCCTGTTCCGAACGCTCTGTTTAGTAGTATCTCTTTAGGTCCACCTTAAAAAAAAGTAAAACGAGACTTAAGGGACAGGAAATGACATCAGCCACAGAGGCTACTGAAAGCTAACAGCAGATAGCATTTGGAAATGGGATCATTTGCAGGCTCTAGCAGGCACATTGCCATCATGTATCCACTGGACAGATAAATCCTCTGAGGCTGGAAGTTTGTGTAGGACTCTGTGCTGCACTGTGGAGCCAAGAATAGAACGTTTCGCGGACTTCCAGTTTTCGGATATTCTTGCCCTCGCCAGCACTCTCGCGTGTTTTACGGACAAAGCAGAGACAAGACAACAATTCCAGGAATTTAGCATCTTGTGACGTCCCAGTGAGCGCAGAAGTCAACATCACGAGTTACGTCTCCTGTACTTAGACTGAGGAGGACCACAAAAACATGAGTGAGTCATCTTTTTTCACACTTTGCCGACTGATAGGACCTCCAGAGTCCAAAATGTAAGGATTTAAATGATTAAAAAGTTCACATTATGATTTATAATATGTCCCCTTTAAATCTAAAATATGTTTATAGGTTATTATTATGCTACTTCTAATTGTGCCATTTGTGTCCCCAGAAATGAAGTGATTTTGACACCCCTGCCTTTGAGCAATATGTGCAAGAATCACCTTAAGATTAAAACGACTGTTTGCCTCCTTCAACGTATATCTATACTCCTGTTCTCTGACTCTACAGGTCAAAAACACATATTTCCAATCCAATCCAACTGTATTTATAAAGCACATTTTAACACAACAAAGTTGACCAACGTGCTGTACAGATAGACATAAAAACAACGTAAGAAAACACCAAGACCAACCAAAAACCAATTAAAATAATAAAAGCATCCTGAAGACCAATAAGAAAGGAAAAAGGATTACAATAGGCAACTGTCATGCCGAGCCATATTTACACGTAAAATAGCCAACATCATTTGTTGCTGTGACACATTGATGGGCGAATCCCACACTATCCCAGGAACACACCATAATCATAATTTATGCTTTACTATATCACTGAGAATGCCTAGATGTCGCGCAGCAAACAGCTAAGGTCCTGGTGGACATGTGTGTGAGAGTGAGTGTGTGTGTGTGTGTGTGTGTGTGTGTGTGTGTGTGTGTGTGTGTGTGTGTGTGTGTGTGTGTGTGTGTGTGTGTGTGTGTGTGTGTGTGTGTCCTTTTCCCTCTGTGCCATCACTCGACATCAGCAGCTGTAGCTGGAGAGACAGGAGGAGCATCTATAATAGACGGGAACAGCTCCAGCAATAACAATAACATTGCAAGCCTAAGTGCAAAGACGTTCAGCATCACCTTCGCCACTCAACAGCAGACAAAAAGTGAGGAGGAGACGCAACGACACATGGAATGTTGTGTTTTCCCCACATCTGCTCAGCCTAACCTGAAGCAATGACACTTTTTGTTTGCCCAACCATTGCCTGACAGACTTACAGAATATGGTGCAACATTTACACATTATGTTGCTGGTTTTGCAGCGAATCATTTTAGTGTTCAGCCCAATTTCTGACTGATGGGTGTCCTGACCAGTGTGTAATCTGTCCAATAAAAAACATTATTAGTACGTAGCATCTTTTAACAACAATACAATCATTAAATGGTCAAATTAAACCAAACATAAGGTCAATCGTGCATTAATTGTCTCCGCTGGGATTTGCGGTACAACGCTGACACCACACCGTTGTCCAAACCTTGAGGGACAACAGAGTATTAAATACAAAGTGACAGATCTGGAGCTTTATGTCGTTATCTGACACTAACCAGGTCCATAACACTTTGCAGAAGTCATAAGGGGGAAATAAAAAGCAGATCAGGCGACAGGAACATGGAAAGAATTGGTTCTGTGATGCAGATTTGATCAACGTGAGCAACAGTGAAAAAGAAAAGCGCTGACGAAACCTTTAAGAACTCAATTGGTTCCTAATGAGAACTAATTCAACACACACAAACACGCTCATACATGACACATCCAACAAATCACTTGTTTTTAAATTAAAGATTAGATTAGATTAAAAGAACCCGACAAAGACGACGGGACGAACCTGCTCAAAGGTTTAAATAAAACGTCCTCTTTAAACTGCACTACAGCCACGTGCATCATGCATGGATGGAGCCAAGGTCACAGATTATGTCCCCTTTACAGTTAATTTGTACATCCCTTTTAAAGCGTCCTTGACGACGTTCCTAATAGTCAGATCCAACATGTTGTATGGTTCCTCCTCCTCAGTAAATGAGAAAGGTTTCTCATTTTTATGGACACAAAAAGTTAATGGATTGACAGAGCTGCAGCACACACACAATAATCACAAATGAGCCACTGTATAACGTCTATCTATCAAGAAAGTTGTCTGTGACATGCATATGACCTCTGACCTTTAGTCAGATCGCCCTAAGACTTTGGATATGGGTTGAGCATGGCCTGATGGTGTGCATCCTTGATTTTCACAGTTTTTGGAGGAATTTCAATTGTCACTGATTTATCACGCTGCACCAGGCAGGCAGCGGCTCATCAGCAGCAGCTGTGCTGTCTGGAGCGGGGAGGTGGGAGTGAAGAAGCTGTCCTCGCGGTGGGTGAGACATTTTCACACGGTTCAACGCAGAACATTAGGTGTTATACTGGTGCCCATTCACCAATACGCGGGCATTAGCATGCTACTACTTACGATTACGGCTACGATTAGCGTAGGGCTTACATAATACAAACAGTGTGCAACCTCATTAGGCACAACGCAAATGTTTTCATTTGCGATTAGCATTAGCGTAGCTAGACGTTGTGACTGTGACTGAACAGGAACTGTGCTCTTTAAAAAGTTTTCAAATATAAGATTTTTATTCATTTATTACTGAAAATAAATGATTTTTCTCCTCAGCCGGACTGAATTTTTATTTCATTATCAGGACATTATGTGATTTACGCCCCTTTTACACTGTTGTTCAACTTATTGTTCAACAACAATAATCGGTTTGACTTGAATAGCACCTTTCAAGGCCTCTTTAGAGGGTAGATAACAAAACAAACAAAGGACGGAAGAAACGAATGACAGTAAATAATAATAGGAATACTGCTCTGATAAAAAGTATTTGAGAACAAGTGAGGTTTAAGGTTAACCCTTTAAAAGCCTCAAAATGTCTAAACTTTTAGACTTATTTTAACCATAAAAGTGATTTTGTCCAATTTTCAAGAATAACTTTCAATATCTGGCAGTTATTTAGTAAAAATCACAATAATACTAATAATAAAATGTATGTATATATGTATGTATATTTGGATTTCAGCTGAAAGTGATTCAAAATAAAAGGAAAATAACATTTAAAACAGAAGAATAAAATTGTAAAAGCAAATACCACAATAAAACGAATGAACGAAAAGGAAAGGTCAATAATCAAAAAGTTAAAAAGTCAAAATTCTGATTTAACTTTGAGATAAAACAAAAGATGCAAATAAAACAGTAAAATACAACAAAATAAAATAGGAACAGGCTGGAGTCAAGAGGTTAAGACCCTGTTTTACAATCCACTGCATGTTGAAATAGTGTATTAACAATTTAAAATGAAGAAAAAAAACACTGCAGTTGAACACGAACACCAGATTTTGCTAGTTAAATTTGAAATTTGAACAGCATAAAATATTAAAATATATATATTTAAAAAGATTCCCACATTATTATTATTTGTTCTTTAGTCCGAAATCAATTGAAGAATGAATGAATGAATGAATCTCTCAGCATATTTTGACATAATCTAATCTGGAGACAGACTACACACTGTTTGTAATGGCCATCTCCTGCTGGTTCACGGCCCCTGATGAACTCTCTCACTGGGATCAAACACCTTGACTCTTGACAACAGTGGGAGGGACAAATTGACAATTAGAGGCAGTTAAATCTGCTGACCACACACACACACACACACACACACACAATCACACTGTGGAAAATTGAGACCAGTGTGAATACTCTCCAAATTATTTGAAGGGCTTGTGTCTACCTGAGAGTACAACACACACACAGAGAGAGTGAGAGTGAGCTGTGTGTGTTATTTGGGTGGTTGCATTGTTGATCACTATGGGGGTGTGATACTGCAGGAGGTTGCTGGCAGGCTCACTTAACAGCACAGGGAAACAGTGAAGAGCAACAGCGACTGATGGAGTGATGGCAAAGCTTCTTCTCTCACCAACCCCCCCCAGAGTTCACAATAAACTGAAATCCTCCTCGACTTGGAAACACATGAGGGTTTCGGTTAAGATTCAGGGCAGATTGAAAATAACCTTAATTTAAATCACAGCTGTGGTTTTAGAGTGAGACAAATGTGTACCAAGTGTGTAAAAAGAGGATGAAATGACATCATCATATAAAAGTTAAGCCTCAATTTGGAATCATGAGCAAATCCAGGCTTATACGCTGACATCAGTGTGAACATCAGTGGTCGGAGAAAATGTGACGATCATCCAACTAAAGACAAACACTTTATTAGGTACACAGGACACTTAATAAAGTGACAGGAGTGGCACCCGGTGCATGTACAGCTCATCTATTTCACGGATTGGTGTTGTGCATTCATAGATGGATGGTGTTAACGAGTGGTTATTGTTGCCTTTCTATCATCTTGAAACTGTCTGGTCATTTACTTTGACCTCTGGCATTATTAACACTTATTTTTGGCTGAAATAGTTGTCTCTCCCTGGATATTTCCTCCTTTTTTGGACAATTAGACATGGTTGTGTGTAAAAAAAAACACACAAACTATATATATGCCTAAATGCATACCAATGCAGAGTTGGATGATTGGATGATGAGATATTTGCCTTTTTCAAGCAGTTTGGTGAACCTAATAAAGTGGCCCGTGGCTTCAATCTCCTTATTTATCAGCTGGTTTTCTCTGTGTCGACGAAGCACATTTTACCCTAGTTGCCCATGTAGTCTAATGTAATAAAGATGTTATGAGTCTATTACTGCTATAACCCAGGACTGGTGTCACTTATGACCAATAAATACTCATTTATTTATTTCTTTTTTTTCTCAATGAAATGCATGTGCAAACGGTAATTCAAATGTTTCCTAGCAACAAGGTCTTTCTAACTGTTAGGGCAGAGAATGCATAGGTGACTTCCAAGAGCACAGTCACTAACATGCACTGAACATGTATAAATAAATGACTTGGACTCACATAGTTAGATTTTTCCTCATAATTCATGTGCAAGGTTTCTATCCTGCGGCAATAACGGGGTTAAAATACAACAAACCTGTTGCTGCATTGAGCTGCAGCATCAGACACGTAAAGAAATTACAATCTTTACTGATCTAAGTTTGGCTTATATTTGATTAGAACAACACAATTGTGACATTTTGACAGATTATTGGGGGCAATAAAACCGGTCGTTTGCAGCCAGCAAATGTCAAGAAAGGGGGGCGATATATCTGTGAGAAGGGAATGGATCTTCTTTGTTGGATTGGGAAAAGAAAAGCTGGAGCTGTTAGTCTGCAGTAACTGCTGTTGCTTTCCACCCCAATTGCACATCTTTGCACAATCCTTGGAGGATGATCACCTGCTCGGGGACTAAGCACTTGGAGCTCTTGACACTGCAGGGCTGTTTCAAGCTGTGATGAGCTAAGAGACTGAATTACTGCAGCCACTTAATACTGCATTAGTCACTTGCTCTTTGTAGTAGCCCTCACTGGGGCCAGTTTGAGCGTTAAGAAACAAAATTTGGACATGCAGTGTGTTGTTATTTTGAGTAACCACTTAATTCATGAACTGGAACCAGAGCAAATTAAACTGTGGTGAAACATCTGCTCAGGGATTAATTCCTTATGTCTGTGGACAGAATGTGGGAGGTTGTTCAGACAAATAACATGAGCTGTGGGAGCTTTTCCACTGACAATACACACCGCTATCTCACCTGTTTCTCCAGCGCTTCCCTACCCATTGTCGACATCTTGGGCGCCGGCGCGCGCTCGCAGGTGCATCCTTCCAACAGGTAAATCCCAGCAGGTCGCGCGCTCTGCTCGTTCTCGAAGTAGAAGAGTATATTCTGATAGAGAGCGAAGTACTTTTCGTGCCATCGGCTGTTCTCCGCGGTCTTCTTGCTCAGGTAGCCTCGCTTGGTTCCCTCTTTACGCGCGACCACCGACAGAAACAGCGCGTGCCCTTCGTTGTAGCGGACGCTTTTCTGCATTTCGACGAGCGGGTTTTGTTTTTGGGTGGGGGTGGTGAAGGGAGAAAGATGATGAAAAATGGTTCGGCTGGACTTTTTCACCGCGAGTCCATGTTCGCGCTGTGAACTTTGCCACCGAAAGACGCGCACCTCAGCGACACCGTGGCGCACGGAAAAGTTGCCCCGCTGACGGAAGCCTCTCTGCCGATGAACTCATAGCAGGATAAAAAGATGTCCCATAAGCATTAAAACAAGACCCGCGACTCTCGGTGAACACGAGCAGAAATAAGAGCGAGTCTCGTCGTTCACAGATGGATGAAGGACACAGAGTGACAGGAGCGCACAACCTATGAGGCTGAGACTGAGGGTAAATCTCTCTCTCTCTCTCTTTCTCTCTGGTGATGGGCCCTAGTGTAGTTGGCAGAATGAAAGGCGGAGCGTGAGTTATTTATGTGTGTGTGTTTGTGTTAGGGAGTGAGAGAGAGAGAGAGAGAGAGAGAGAGAGAGAGAGAGAGAGAGAGAGAGAGAGAGAGAGAGAGAGCTAAAGATGTAAGGCCGATCTCCCACAGTCAAATGTTGTGTTTTGTTGCATTAAAGTGTCCAGAAAGGGTTTGTTGACTAAACTGAATATATACTCAAAAATATAAACGCACAAAATTTGAAATGGTGAACAAAAATAGAATGTCATGACATTTGATCAGATTCTTGATGCATTTGTTTATGGAATGATTTGTTTTGTTCAAACCCAGTAGTCCAGTGTCACTTAGCCACTCCTATTGACTACAATCTCAGATTGAGTATTTCAACTTTACGAAAGTCATGGAGCATTGCAGAGTGGTGGTCAATATGTGTGACCAGTACACAGACACACTCCTTCTGGTCTGGTCAGTAAAAGGGCACACCAAAATGTGGACTTGTCAATATGCCAGAGATGCCATTGGCATGCTGAGTGCTGGCTTGAATGTTACAGCTGTGGCAACACAACTGAATGACGCAGTATTCACCAGACATTTCACCTATTGAGCACCTTTGGGATGTTCTGGATAGGCGTGTTTAACAAAAGATGGCGGCCACATCTGAACAATTTCGTTGTAAGTAAATTTTCGCAAAATGTATAGGAATATGTTGGTTTGATATACATACAAAGGACCGTTGAGCTTTGAACACCAATGTCAGGAAATAACTGACGATTTATGAAAGCGGCTAACTAGCTAGCTAGCGGCTATTTGCCGAGTGCTTCGAGAGAGTATGTGATGTAGGTTAGCACGTTCGTTTGCATTAAGTGGTGTCCCAATTCCATAGGGAAGCCACTTCACTCAACGAGGGGAATTTACTGCCGAGGGCACTCCAAACCAAGTGGAAATTTTAAGGGCTAGAAATGGGACGGGGCCTAAGTCTTACACACTGGACCTTTAAAAGGTAAAGAACAACAAATTAAACAGCCTAGAAAGAATTTTGAACTGAGACAAAGCCAAGTTATAATCCAACAATTTATCTCTCTGTGTCAAAATATGTTTCCCCCCATGCTTTTCTACCTAATGATGCAGCTCCTAATGGAACTCGCATTAAAGTCTCTTTACAGTGTTTACAGATCTTTTAAGCTCCATATGACAAAGTACCAATGTGAGGATAAAGACTGCATGTCAAAGCAACAAAAGATTTTACACTCTACACCAGGGTTTCACACTCCTGGTCATGAGAAGCCACTTTCCTGCATGTTTTAGATGTTTCCCTGCTCAAACACACCTGATTCAAATGGTCAGCTCATCAGTAAATATGCAGGACAGTGGCTCCCCAGGACCAGGAGCGAGAAACCCTGCCCTAAGCCTTTGTGCTTGCACTATGTGAACTGGTGAATGGGCAGAAACAGTGCGAGAGGTGAGCTGGCAACAAAAAACTACCAGAGTCAGACCCAGCGGTCTCTATTTTATATACAGCAGCACTTTTCTAGTCTCGATGACCACTCAAAGCTGCTTTGCACAACATTTTTTTTCCCATTCCCACAGCTATCAAGTGAAATGTGGTGATTTACCAATTTAATGAAATCCATTTATTTTTCAAAACAATACATTAATAGTATCATTAATTTATGGTAAAATGTATTCCATTAGCAATCGAGTGTTTGATTAAATTTGTGGGTTTGCTGTAAAACACAACATACGCACTAAGCCCGTCTTCCATTTTTCCCTGCGGTAACAAGCTCGACCAATCACAGGCACCGTTAGTCGAACGTTCAAACAGCATACTGCATGCACTTACATGCTTGGGACTGAACCATCAGCAACTGATTTGCATGATGGTTGATTGCAGATTTCCCACGTGGACAAGGACAAAGAACAAAAAAAACTCAAGAAGCAGCAAGTCTGACAAGTTTGTTTTTTGGGTATATTTAATTCATTTTTCCGCTTGCAAACCTCATGTGGAGGATAAAGCGGTAGAAAATGAATGAATGAATGAATGAATGAATAATTGATTTTTCCACAATTTTCATCAGCACAGCAAAGATGATAGCCTGAGATGGTTAAACGCATCTTCACATACCAGGACACACACTTGGCACCGAGTCTGCTCTCAAACAATTATACACTTCTGTGAGAATAATATGTCTTTTTCATGTGTCGAACTCCACTGAAAGTCAGTGTGACTGCAGCCACTCCGTGAGCGATGATCGGTCTGAGATGCTCCAAAGATCTGACAGAAGTTTCTTATTCTTCCTGGAGGAGCAAGAGACAAAGATGGTGAAAATACATCATATATCACCAGAGAGTCCCATGACGAGTTGTAGAGTGACACAGCGGCGAGAGATTGCAATAAAATAGATGTTCTTAACCTCAGACCGAGCAGCTGGACTCCTCTGTGCACGATTATTGTGTACTCAGTATGACTTCACTCCAGCAAAAGACAAACATGTCACATCAGGAGGATTACATTGACAGAGATGTATGGCTCTCTCTCTCACACACACGCACACACTCCCTCTGTGTGTGTGTGTGTGTTTCATATGGTGAGGATTACTTCGAGAGTAAAAGCAACACTCAGCTCCCAGTAGGCTGCCTGTTGCAGAGCACAGGGCTGCCATGTACCAATTACAGAGTGAAAAAAAGACTGTATTCAAAGAAAGGACAATATCTTGACACTTTGACAGGAAAAGACAGAGTATTACTTGACTCACTCCAACAGCTATGACAATATGTGGTACACTCCTGTGAAAAAAAGGGTAAAATAGCACTTCCCAGGAGAAAATGTGCATCTGAATGTAAGCATGTTGATTTTAAATAAAAGTATCAGACACAATGCCTATACATACATACCTCATTTTAGCAATTATTACCTCCACCAAAGGGTTATGTGTTGGTCACGTTTGTCTGTTTGTAAGCAGCGTTATTCAAACATTAATTTTATTATGTGGAGCTCAGACTACTTGTATTCAGCAGCCAAGCTCCACTTGAGAAACGGTCTAAAACAGCAAGAATAGGATATATCTTGTGATTTCCTGAAGTTATTCCATCAATTTAATTAAACTACAGTTTTATAAAGCTGAATGAATTGTGACACAGAAATGTGAAAGTGAATGCAGCAGAAGAATATGATCAACATTAAAAAAAATTGATTCGACACATGCCAGTGGTCTCAGTATTCTGCATCCTTGTGTGTCAATCGTTTAAATAAAGGGACTTTCTTTGTCACAAACGCAATAGAAACAACACATTCCCCAGGTACACCTGGGTCAGACGCCGTCATCTTTGAAAAACTCTTCAACTGCAGGCTTTTTGTGATGAATTGTTTGTCCCAAAAACCCTGAACTTGAGACATGATCTCAGTTACATTTCCAGAAATGAAAAAAAAGGACCTCTAGAGCACTAGGGTCAGCAAACTTTTTGATTATGAAGACCTGTCAGTAGTTGTAATATTTTTGATGGACGAGTGGGAAAGAGGGATCGCTACACAGCTGAGCAGACAACACACTTACTAACAAGTGGAGACAAAAAATATCCATCCATCATATTAGTGGGTCTGTTTTATAGTGGGTTTGCCCCCAGATGTTATAACGGTCATACATGGCAGTATACAACTGTGGGAGCACATTTGCCATGTGGTTTACATGCACAGGAGAGTTATAGGAGAGTATATGCTGCCTGTTGTGCCGCTCATTAAATTTAGTGATAATACAGTAAGAAATACGGCCTACTGCAATTTTCACTGCAGGAGCTCTACTTGTTAAAGTCAAAATGTGTGTCAAAATATAACTTTAGATTCATTATTGTCTTGATCTATACACATCTAACTCTACAGACTGAAGAGAACATGTTTGTTTCTTACAGATCTGCACAAATATCAGACAATAATCCTTTTTCAATATGTTTTCCTGTCAAAATAATCCCAGTTAGATATTTATTCAAAATTGTTCAGCCTTAATTTACGGCAGGGTTCAAACCAGCCCAAGGCCCAGTACTGGTTCCCAGACCAAGGTTTCCAAAACCCCTGCTCTAGAGCCACAAACTAATATTTAAAACAATAGTAGAGCGCTTCTTCCTGCGTTTGATGTACCTTCTGTTGTTGACCACGTTCTCCAGCTCCCGGGCTTTGCGAGCAGCAGTGTGCAGTATCGAATCCGGGATTTCAGCCAGTCGGGCTACGTTGAGGCCATAGCTCCGCCCTGCAGCTCCTTCAGTTAGCTGGTAGAGGAAGGTGATGAATTCTGGCTGAACCTCTCCATCTGTAAGCGGCCACATGTCCACGTCTTAAACAATGCGCCAAGGAATATTAGCTCAGACATTTCCCCGAGAAATGTTGCCTCTAAATTTAGCTGCGAGCTCGAGCGTAATTTTCCACCATAAAACAATCAAAGCATTTTCACATGTGATTTTTAAAAAAATTAAAAATACACACAGGCACGCACATACCATTAGTGTCAGTAGCGACGTCAGGTTCATTGAGCAGGAAATCCATATGGTAGTTGGACACATGTTCAGGATACGCTCGCTCCAACTCACACAGAGGGGGATAGTGGGTCACAAAGAGGGTTTGGGCTCTCACCTAAAAGAATAAAAACATGTTAATATCCCAAAAAAAGAAGATAGTCATGGACTCATTTATTTAATTCTTCATTTTCTTACTTATTTGTTTTAAAGGTTTTGATATCTTGAGATCATGTGTGATTTTTTTATGCAGGGTTTAGGCAAATTGGACACACTAAATTGACCCCGTTTGCCTCTATGTGGCCTGTGATGGACTGGTGACATGTCCAGGGTGTACCCTGCCTTTCGCCCTATGTCAGCTGGGATTGGCACCAGCAACCCACGCAACGCCCATGTGGAGGATAAAGCTGTAGTTGATGAATGAATGAATGTTTTTATGCACGGATCCATGAAGGAGTTGCTGCTAATGGGGATCCAAATAAATAAATAAAAATATCACAAATTACCACTGGCACTGAAAAAAACAACATTAAAAAACTGCATCAACAGGATTAGCCACGTGAGAATATAATCTGTACATATCCATGCGAGAGGTACAAAAGAGCAGAGCTGCAAGCAGGACTGAATAAAAGCAGTCGCTGCTATTTACTGGCCTGCCAGAGAAGCTTGTCACTTGTGTAGAAGTAGAATATGTCTCGCTGGTAGGTAAAAGTGGGAAGAAAAATAAAAGAGGAAGAACAGACTATTCAGTGATGTTACTTTTGCTGACCCTCCACTGTTTGGTTTTACTGGCAATAAAACTGCTGCCTTCCCAGCTCCCACCTACTCACCAGCTTTGTAATCGAAAAATCTGTGAAAAATAAAATGCGAGCACAGATTGCACACAAGAAAAACCACGAAACTGCACAAAAACCTGAACGGCATGACAATAAAAAAATATTGCAGACCACATTTTCTTACCACTTAAGGTACTGCAATTAATTCTGATAAAGATCTAATATATAGATATATATAGATATACTACAAGGACAGTAGTGTTACAAATGGTGCATTATGTAACATTATACAACAAAGCATGTACTTACACTGCACGTAACTTGCTCTGTGAATACAGTGTTACCTCTGGAGTTGGAATACATACTCTATAGTGTCACTTTTTTCTCCTATAACTTTATATATTTGGTATTTTTACTGCCTCTCACTTGAAACACCACATTCAAGCTTTGGAAAGAGAATTCAGCCAACGGACAGCACTTCACTTCATCCTGCTATCCTTTAATCTCCGTCAGGCCTGAGGGCCAGCCAAAGGCTACGCGATTGATCTCCGGCATAAAAGTTAAGTCATGAAAATCACAAAAAATTGGGTGGCACATACACTGTCTCGCTCTCTTATGACACTCTCTTTGTCAAACGTATGCACAAACACTCTCCCTCTCAGCTCTGTCATCTCAGGACAGCAGCTGCTCAGAACTAAAGCAACGTGCATTTCCATTTCCTGCTTGTTTTAACAACACCGTCATGTAAATAAAGGAGCAAAGTGCAAAATACTGTGAATGTTTCTTTGACAGGGTGCCAAACTGTTGAAACGCAGATACTAACGCTGCATCAACAAAACCAAGAATGCCACTGTGTTAACATTATGCAAGTCCGAAGATTAGTGTCTATTTAATGGTGCAGCAAACCTGAGTCTTACTTACATCATCGCAGCAGACAGGCAACTACGGGGACTTTGCTAACTCCAGCATCAGCCTACTAACCTCGCGGTCTAAGAAAGGTCACATGTCACTAGTAATACTTTCCTCAGACACGCAGGGTCACTCCCACGTTTTTCCAGCTGAGACACACAGAGCTGTACCTGCTCAAACACATCACTCACTTACAACACTCATGCATGAGCGCGCACACACACATGCACACACACACACACACACACCAACTCAAGCTGCTTCAATCACTCCTGTCCACCTACACTGAAAAGTAAAATCAAACAAAGCATTGCAGAGGGAGACTGCTGCCATGATAAGAGTCTGATTAGCTACTAATGGAAGCACATTATTAGACGACTCTTGGGTGCAATGCAAAGTTGGACTATCTGATGGAATTGGATAAATTGATCAATAAATAGATTCGTTCCAGTCAATTGTATTAATTAAAAAATTGTTTCAGGCATTTAAGATCTCTAAACAAGCGGTGTCTGTTATCTCAGTCATAAACTGGTCAATTGTGTGGTTTTATGTGGGAAAAATCAGTTCAATCTAAAATTGCAGAATAGCAGCTGAACTAAAAGAGAGTTACCGGCTACCAAGAGAACCTGGCTTGTGACCGCAGGGTTGCTGGTTCGATTCGGGTCAAGGGCTGGGGTTCCCTTGTGCAAGGTAGCCAATCCCCATTGCTCATTGTTAATTCACACTAAATTGACCCCAGCTACAGGGGAGCACATGTAATGTACTCCTTGTGCCAGGCCTAAGCCCGGTTGCGCCAGGAAGGGCATCGGGTGTTAAAAAAAAAAAAAAAATCTCTGCCAAATCAAATGTACTGATCCTCCTTCACTCTGGCAGTCAAAAGACAAAGAAAATACAAATTGATGAATGTATATTTGATATTTACTGAGCACTTTTGCGGCAAAACCGGGGTTCAAAACCTGGTCAGAACAAGGGCCTTTCTCCATGGAATTTGCATGTTCTCGCTGTGTGTGTGTGTGTGGGGGGGGGGGGGGGGTTTCTCCAGTTTCCAAAAAGTCCAAAAACATGCAGATTTGGGGATTAGGCAAATTGGACACTCTAAACTGACTGTAAACTGACTGTGGCTGTGAGCGTGAATGGTCGTTTGTCTCTATGTGGCCCTGTGATGGAATGGCAAACTGCGTGACCCCCGCCTTTCACCCTATGTCAACCGAGATTGGCACTGAGATTAGCACCCTCTGCGACCCTGATATGTGGAGGATAAAGCGTTAGAAAATGGATGGATGGATGATATTTACTGCCTCCAGCATCTTGGATCATCTTGCAGCAATTGCCCCCTTTCAAGGTGTTGTGAAAGCAGTGAAAGATAACCTGTGTTTACGCAATTCAGACAGAATCATAAAATCATTGTCAAACAAATTCATATCAGTAATAGCAAATTAAAATCACATTATCATGCCTAATCTTAACACTAAGTACCCTTAAGTTATTCACGCACAGAAAAGAAGGGCCAGGTTTAACAGTTTCTATAATCTCCAAGATGTTCTACAAGATAACTACAATATAGACAGATATGTTTATATATATATATGAAGAGAGAGACCACTGATCTTACCACTTCTTACTTCTCTCTGTGCAGTTAGACACGAGTCCAGTTCTAAGTGAAGTCAACTACCTCTGTGTTCTCACCTCACCACTAACAAGGCCCTCGCTGTGGTGTGACAGAGATGGAGGGAAATGGTGTGAATAAAGGTATGAGTCACTGACCTCTGTCTAAGGCTATAAGACTGCATTATTTAACCAGGGTCAGTGAGAGGAGAATAGGTCATAACCTTTCCTTTTGGTCATGCTGTTTAAATGGGATGGGAACATTTCATTTAGTGGAACTTCTGATTATTATTATAATATTATGCCATTTGTAGCATAAGAAAACACACTTCCTATGCAAGTTTTTTTGTAACAGATATCGAAGAATGTCTATTGCTTATAGAATGTAAAGACAATTAATGTAAAAACTGTAATCCCAGTGATCTGAGAGGGGAAGGCAGACAAGCATCTTGCGTGTTTAGGTGCAGTGCAGGCAGAGAGTGCACGATGTGGGTCTTTGTAAGGAGCTTTTGCGTATCAGCGTGAGCACATCAGACCATTTACGCCCACATGGAACAATACCGTTCTGGAAATTCACAGCCAAAAGTGAGCTTTAGAGAGTTCTGCGAGTCCAACTGTAAAACCAAGTCTGATGCTGTCAAATATTAAAGAGCAAAATTCCCATGCTTGCGCAGTAACATGTAAGTCTGAATCATGTTACAACTGGAAAGCAATGTGTAGTGCTATGTTTAGTGTGAAGCTAAATGCTGTAAATAAACGCAAGAGCCCAAGCGAGTCTGAGAGTGAGTAATCGCTGGAATAGAACACTACGGTACTTTATGAATTAAATTAGATAAACATGTTCTGAATCAATTTTTTTTTTCCTTTCCTGATTTCATTATGAAACTGAAAACAACTAATCAACTCCTACTTTTCTTCACTGACTCGCCTTTGCTTTCCTCTTTCTCTTTTTTTTTTTTTCCCTTTCGGCACCAAGGCTGTCTCTTTATTGAGTGGTGTTATGCAACACATCTACATTCTTAACTACCTCTCAGGTGAGTGTTGGGGACAGGGGAGGATGTGTTACTATAACAACCAATTCAGAGGAAAAGTAGTCTTGACTTTTGACACAAACAGGTGGGTCTGGTGAGGAGGAGGAGGAGGCGGTGAGGCAGAAGAAGGAGGAGTGAGCATGAAAGACTCTGCAGGCCTGTCTATACCGAGGAGGCCTTTTGTGCTATTTTTCTTACATTAATAGCAAGGCCTTACAAACAAATCAATGTGGTTATACAATAGGTATAGTTCCAGAGCTCCTGTCTCAAAAAGCCAAAAGCACCTCCTGACTGCATTAACTGCTTCTTAGACGTCTTCATTCTACATTTTCTGGCAGAATTACACAACCACTAATTTCAGTCCAAAGATTAATACGTGGCAAAATACTGGAAAGAGGTTTTCAAAAATAAACCCTTATATACAGTTAAAGGTGCCATATGTAAGAATGTGGCCAAAAACGGTTACTACATTCAAATTCAAAATACAGAGGTCTTTTAGATTTCAACCCATGGTTGCTCGGCAGCTGAGACTCTACCGACTGTAATGATTGGTAGACGGCGGTAGGTGGCGCCACATGCCAAAACATGATTTCAAAACATAAACATGATTTGCAGTCTGCAAAATATTTTTATTGTAATGCAAATATTTTGGCTGTTCTGTTGTTGTTGGTGAGTTCAGTTTGTTATATGAACATTATTCCTGTTTCCAGTTTTGACGACAACGATAATTCGTCAATATCCTTTAAAATTTGGATTTTAATTGTTTAAGTCATTAATAGTGCCTTGTGATGGACTGCCCAGGGTGGACCTTGCCTTTCGCCCTGTGTCAGCTGGGATTGGCACCAGCGTCCACCGCGACCCTCATCTGGAGAATAAATCGGTAGAAAATGGATGGATGGATGGAAGTTATTAATTGTTGCTTACAGATTATATCAATGAACACAGTGTGTCAGGAGAAAAACTTTTCTTTGAACTTAAGCACTCAAGTAAAAATGCAAAAGACTTATTATACAATAATAAAATAATTCAACTTCGTTGCGGGGGCTGGTGTCTCCATGTTTTCTTGTGACACTGAAACTAGTTCACTGCACTCTTAGAAATGAGGGTTCCAAAATGGTCCTTCTCCAAGGGCTAAGGTTCTACCTGGAACCATTTGTTTCTGAAAAACCCTTTCCCGAAAAAAGGGTTTTTCAAGGGTTCTTAGTAACATTAATGGTTCCAGTAAGAACCATTTTGATCCGAAGAACCCTTTAAAACCCCTTTCCTGAATAAAGGGTTTTAAAAGGGTTCTTGGTGGAACCCTCCAAAAGGGTTCCAGATAGAACGTTTAAAAAAAAAAAAAAGGTTCTACCTGATGCCAACAAGGGTTCTCCTATGAGGACAAGCCAAATAACCTTATATGGTTCTACTTAGCACTTTTATATATAAGTGTGTGCTGCAACAAGGAGGGTGCAGGTGCACACACACGCACACACACACAGTGCAGCTGACTCTGATTGACTTTAATTCATTTTAACAGCCTAAACAAAGCCTTATACCTAACCTTAACCATAAAATATGGTAAAAATGTATCCCTAAACATAACAATAATTCAAATCTTAGCCCTTAATATAACCAGTGCCTCAGAAGTGAGATTCTGATTCATTAGGACCAGGTTTTGGTCTCAATGAGGACTAAAACCAGCATCTGCTGGACATGCCCATGCAGGTCACGATATAAAGCCTTCTCAGTTGCCGCCCCCTATGCTCTAGAACCCTGACATCACTGACCTGAACCTCAAAACATATTTATTTAGAATGCTGTTTAATACCCAGTAGTGTGGGATATTTTTATTCAGTTTTTTTTTTTTATGCTTCAGTTTATGTTTTGTGAAATAGATTTTTATACTGTGTTTTTATTGTTTTGTGTCTGTAATGTTGTTATTTTGTCAAGCACTTTCGTCACCTGTGGGTTGTTGTAAATGGCTACATTAACAAAGTACATTACATTACAGGTCCTGACAAGGTTTATGCCAGAAAAGGTCCTAAAGAGGGAACAAATGCAAGCACACACACAAACACATGCAAACACACCAATACCACTCCCATAGGAATACTGCTTCCAAGAACACAGAGCTGAAAAGCCCAGTATATCTCCAGCTCTGCCTCCTCTCTCTACCACTGCCTTAAAGCTCAGTACAACAAAAACGGCACACTTCTGCTTTTCATACACAATTTTTTTTACGACGACTGACGAGAACGAGCAGGAAACGTGTTATTGAGAAAATGTGACAACGCACAGGCATTACACATATATCACGTTTGATTAGCTCAGAGCTGGACATAGGACAACCTGTCACCAGACGTGATTGTGTGGGCGTTCCATGGGGGATGAAACGAGTCCTGCTGCAGTAAAACATATAGTGCGTCACTTCAACAATTAAGTATCCAGGGGGTCCCTTTCTTCCTCTCCTCTTCCAATGCATCCTGCTCTCAAATAAGATATTAACGCCATAGATCAAGCTTCTTCCACAGGTCTGCTCAGTTTCCAAGAGCTTCTCTGCTGCTAAGTCCTCTCTAGTGGCTTGTTTCTGTCTGTAGGAAAAAAAATGATCCGTCTGAAGAGTGCTTGCACACGCAAGTGGAGATATGCACACACCTCTTTACTGAGAGCCACTAATTTGATGGCCAACTGCGCTGGCTTTCAGATCCCATAGTGCATGTAATGAGTGCGTTTGGCCAGCATGTATTTCATCCCCCAAAAGAGCCGCCCGCTTCATTTTCCATGCTCTTTAAATATTTAAATCCCAAATCAGTTCAGTGTTTATCCGCTACTATTAAGGGATGCAAGCTATTTCTCTGCACCAGAAAAAAAAAAAAAGAATCAGTTAACACTGAATATTTTGTTTGTATCTGAGATGTTATGCAGCTGTCTGCCACTAAAGGAGGCTGCAGTTCCAACAAATCCACCCATCCAACTGGACTGCAGGTATGTTTATTTGTTTTTAATGTGGTCCTAAGGTGGCCCTGAGGTGCAAAACAAAAACGCAAATCACAAAACACAAATGCAAAACAAAAAATACAACAGAAAAATCAAAAAACACGAAGTTGAGTTCATGTTTTTGTGTGTTCTTCTTTTGTTTTTTGATTTCCGTTTGTTTTTTGATTTGCCTTTCTGTTTTGAGTTATTGTTTGTGTTTTGTGATTTGCGTTCCTTGATTTGCGTTTATGTTTTGTGATTTGCGTTTGTGTTTTGCACCACGGTGACCCTGATGTGTCACTCCTATAAAGCAGTGACACATTACCACCAGTGACTTCACTAAATGCAGCCCGACTCACTTCCATTGCCATCGTCCCAACTTGGAGACACTTGATCTGATGCTGAGACATATTTTTTTTATTTTCCTATTCTTAACAAAAGGCGAACAGAATAAAATATATACCTCCTTAGGTGTACGATATATTAAGAGTATGTTTACCAGTTTTCTTGCCATTAGACGACCTTTTATGTTTGTAAACTGTAAAGTCTAGTGAACCACTAAATCACCAAAGTCCATAGATCACCATTATCACTATTCCTTGCTGATCTACTATTTGTTTAATTTGAGTCACTCCCAAAGACACAAATTACATCTTTGAACTTACAGATGGAGGCAGCAGTGGATCTCCTCTTTGCTGTGAAACTTTGGTGACTTTGGTGATTTACAATGTTCAGTTTCTCACGGTGAGAAAAGAATATTCTTAAGAAATCATAAGCAGACTTAAGCAGACAGAAAAGGTTCACATTTTGTCAAGCCAAACCCTAACACCAACGTGCTGCACAAATATTACAAAAATAAAAAGAACATTAATAATAAAAAATAACTGTATTTAAACTTCCGTATGATCAAAATATATGTGTCATTAGTGACGTCTAATCTACTTCAAAAACACACACTCACGTGTTTGATGAAGTACTCCAGGGTGGCATAGGCGATGGCGATCCCATCATGGGTGCTTGTGCCCCGGCCCAGCTCATCGAGGATGACCAATGAACGTTCGGTTGCATGAGAAATGATCTCGGAGGCTTCGCTTAGCTCTTCCATGAACGTACTGCGCCCTTTGTAGATGTTGTCTGAAGCGCCCATCCTGATAGTGAGTCAGACAAGGGGAAAAAAAAAAAAAAGAGTATATAGGTAAATAACTAAGACAAGGAGGGGAAAAAATGTCATTGGACAACTTAAAAAAGTGTCATGAGAAATGTAAAGAATGTATTGCAAAACACACGATATTGAATGACAGAGCACGAAAGCAGCGATTCATGTGATAAAACTTGATTCTTGATGGATTGCAGATGCAAAATCTCTCAGCCAATCAGAGGTTTTCACCTCTAAATCTTTCCTCGTTCTTATTGACCCTTTACTGGGCAAATAATTATATTTGGTAACTTCCAGCTATGTCACAGAAAGTGCCATCGTGAAATTTCAGCGAAAGCGAGGACCAAGATTGGGAAACGTTGTTGTAAAATGTTCCTTTCACTTTGTTTGTGTTTTTCTTGTATAATCCTATATATATATATATATATATATATATATATATATATATATATATATATATATATATATATACATATATACATAGTGTTTTGGGATTTTTTTTTTCTACAGACAGGCAAGGAGCCATATGATGGACCTTCATTTTCTACATGAAAACAAAAATATTTGAAAAATGAGACAAAAAGGAAAAAAAAGTCTTGTTATCCTCCAATAACACTAATAATTTCAAAGTATTTCGATGAGTGTCCTGTAAAGGGTTAAGTATTTTACCTATCAATGACCGCCAACAGGACCCTGCTGCAATATGAGTTACCATGGTTACACCACACATCATAAAGGAGAGGGGTGTGGCAGACATGCTGCTGCATTTCATTAGTCACTTTAAAGCGTGTGCACGCGCGTGTGCGGGTATATGCATGCTTAAGACTCGAGGGAAATTATGACAATCAGATCTTTACTTGATGGCAGAGAGGAATCAAATAAAATAAAAAAACAAGGCACACTGGGTCTGTTCGCTGACGAGAGGAGCACAACGGAAACTCCACAACACTCCACCAGCTGGGTGTCCTGCTGGTCTTATTCTCGTTTCCACCAAACGAGCTGATTCTGAAAATAGAATCCATTTATCATCACTTTCACATGTTTCACACGTGATCCTAGTTTCTTGTTACATCACCATATTGGCCTCACTTTGATTGATAAATATGTTGGTTTCACTATTTTTTTTTCTTTTTACACCGAATTATCACTTATTTGATTTTAGTGCAAACAACAAAAAAAAAAAATCACGACTTCTTTGGCTCACTCTCGCACAAATCTGCAAAGTGACTGCAGCTGTTTGGTATGAAACAAAATCTAATGACGTTTTTACACACGTATATTATCCGTACGAAAAGTGCCTTTCTATCATTTTGACAGTTTCCTTTTGTTGTGCACTCAGTGCTCCATTGATACAGTTTTAATTGTAGGTGGATAAAAGAGAAGAAAACACTTAAAAGAAAAATTAAAGCTTGAACTACAACCGTCTGTCCTTTTCTTCCATTACAGTAGCATTCCCCTCCGTCCTCAATACATCACCTCATGAATGCGTTTGGAGAGAGGAGGCACTAATTTACAAACAAATGGCCTGACCTCACGTGCAGATTGGACGAGGTGTTGTGGATTTACTGTCAGACCCTGAGACTGAGAGATCCACATCACTGACCAAACACTCACATCAGGACAGCTGTAGAAAGATGGAGCGAAAGCACTTCACTGACAGCTCATTCAGGATTTCTGCATACTGATTTAACATTTGTGCTCTAATACACGCTAAAAGCCATATGCTGCCTTAATGTGGCACAGGCTCTCTGGCCCCCTTCACAGAGACATTATTCCCCCTTTACTGACATTAAAATGCATTTTCTGATAGGGGTGGGGGAAAAAAATTGATTCACATAAGAACTGCGATTCTAATCATCCGTAATTCTGATTCGATTCATAAACTTAAATTTTTTATTTATTTTTTTGAAGTTTCTTTTTTGCAAAACCACACAAAAAACCAGCTAGTGTTATTTGTGTACATTTTATTTTTGTTACTTCTGGGTGAAAATGGCAGCTCGTCTAAGCTTTTATTGCAAGTTATTTTTTTGTACAGTAAGTAAGTTTTTATTTGTTTTGAATGAAATAATGTTAACTTTTGTCTTAAATTTGCCTTTGTGTGATAACATCATTGAAATCAGTTTATTTAAAATTAAACATTATCTTATACAAACTGTATTGTTTTCGTATGAATCGAGAACCGGTTGGATCGAGAATCTATTTTGAATCTAATCGTGACCCTAAGAATCGGAATCGAGACACCCAAAGATTCACATCCTTATTTTCTGATCAGATTGCAATCGAATAGCGTCTAAATGCACTGAGATGCATTGAGGATGGATTGTTTTCCAGCCTGCCAAACCACATTGGGAGGTGGTCAATGTCAATACAACGAGTCTCCGATGGGTCTCCACTCCACCCACAACAGCTACATGAGTGGAAATACTTTGGTGGCATGAAAGAGGCAACTTCCTTCCCTTCCAGTCTGCTGCTGGAGGGGAAGGTAACCGATCGGAAAGCAATCAGATCCTGATGTGGACACCAGAGATGCACCGGGTGTAAATACAAGTGGTGAAGCTCTATCCGATCACTATCCAATCACAGAAAACACATTCTAATGCCAGGTTTATGTAAGGGGGCCTCTGACACCAGCACTAAAACAATTTTATCTTGAAATACTGATATTTCTCCACATGATCAACATGTTACAACACCCGCAGGGTTACGAGATGTGTTTGTACCAAAACACCAAGAATATGTCGTGAAGTCTTTCTAATTCTACTTCTGCCCCGTGAAACGAAAAACAAATATCACTGCATTTCCTGACATGAAGAGGAATCTTGCGAAAGACTCGAGTTAAAACACGGTATAATCACTGCTTATGGTCGATTAAATGTCCTTTTCAAAACACACTTTTACATCCTGCTTCCTTTCCTGTTTCCATAACAACCATGAAGTGATGGAAGAATGTGCTCTATAACCCTCAGGACTAAATACCAACAACAAAACACACACACAGCGGTGTTCAGTTGCAGATATTGATGTGTGCACGCACACTAGGGCTGAACAATTAGTTGTTTTCAAATCAAAATTGCAATACTAAGAAAAAAATGTAATTGACAAAACAGTAAACTGACTATTTTCTGTAATAACAAAACATTTGAGGATGATGTCATTTTTAAAGTGTGGGGATTATGAAACAACATTTTTACAACATCATCGGCATTTTACTCAGATTATCAACAGATTAATTAATAATAAAATGAAGCTTTCATGCATGTTGGAAACAATTCTTTACTTTTAAGTTGCCATCCTTGCATTAGGGTATAGAATTTAACATTTTGGTGTAAAGTACAATACTCTCTCTAAGTGAATCATCACAAACAAACACTCACACACACAGATTTGTGCAGATATTCTTCTGAGGACACTCCACTGATTTACATTAATTTAGACGGCCTAAACAAAGAGTTATCCCTTTACCATACAAATAATCAGTGAATGCCTAACCTCACCAAATTCAATCTTAGCCCTAAACTTAATTAGTTCTTCAGAAATTAGGTGCTGCTTCATTAGGAGCAGGTTTTGATCTCCATGAGGACTACAGGTCCAGTCAAGGTCAGTGTTAATGCCAGAAAACGTCCTAAAAGAGTAAGAAAAACAAGAAAACATGCACTTTCTCTGCTGAAATTCAAAAATGAAAACCTGTGTCACTTTGTTGGAAAGCAAACCACTCTAAAGATTATTCACTTTATCCTCATACATGATCAATCATTTGAATCAGTTCAGACAGGATATAGCATTAGACACCTACGCATAATCGTATTAAGCAACCCACAAAGGCTGTTTATTCCACTCTGGTAAAAAAAAAGTTCTCGCTCGATGTCTCCCGCGCCCTCTTGCTCATGATGCACATCATCTCCCAAACACACACGAGCTGAAGAAATTCCCACTGCTGGATCCGTTATGCTCGACACGGCAGTAAAAATTGATTGAGTGTTCATGATTAAGACAGATTTTCCAGCGGATCTTACACTGAAGTGATAAGAGGGGAGGCAGATCACTCCAATTAGAAACAAACCAGGACGACAGAGGTAACGGAAGCAGCGGAGCGAGGACAGTGGATGTGGTGTGGCTGTGGCTGTGCGATCCCTGTGGACGTTAATTAGCTCTAAGTTGCATTTTTACTTTAAGAGAAAGAGATGGTGTTAACCTCCAACCCCAATCAAAGACCTGAAGAGACAACAGTGGAACACACTGTTGCTTTAAGCTTCATCGCTTGAAGTATCCCCCTGTCATGACCCCACGCTACTACTCTGTATTCAAGATGATGCTAATTACTCTCTTATTCAGTCAAAGTCAAGTTCAAGTCAAAGATACTACACACAGGCATAAGGGTTGGTGCATCATGCTGGAAAAAAGACACTGATTACTTTACAAAGGAAAGAAGTCTGTGATGCACAAAAATCAGGAGAATAAACAAAAAATGTGCTTTTAATTAACTGGTTATGTCTTCTGGGTTTGCTGGACTGTTTTTTTGCTTATTTCAGTATTATTCAATTCCTGAAATCATACTTTCAGCCCAAAGTAAATAGTAAAAAAGTAAAATATACGCATATTATGATGTCTTACATTAAATATTACAGCATTCTCACTTGTCCCCTCCAAGCCTGACATGACATGAGGAACAAACAAAGCGTTATGTTTTGGTCTGCTGACAAGTCACTAGCTCTCGCTGCAGGGTTAATGCATAAGAACAATACAATCCAAGACAATTACACACATCTGCAAGCCAGTAGGTCTAATCACATAGTGCAGAAGAGGCACTGACACAGAGACCTTAGTGTATATTGGTGTGTGTTCCCGCTGATGTGTAGCCATGGCGGATAAATACATGCAGAGCTTACTGCTACCCTCATCATAATAAGAATAATCATTAGCAGCAAAGCTTTAATGTCCGACTATTACTACATTTCAAGCAGCTGCATCAGTCCAAACCATGGATCTTGCCATGTTAAACAACTTTTTCCCCCCACGCGCACACATCTCTTGCTGTGTGAGGAACAATGGGATTAGAAGGGATCGGTGTCAGTCCTATAAATACATTTGACCATGTCACAGAAGGTGAATGAGGAATTAGGTGCATCTGAAACTCACTACCTCCCAGATCTGATCAGGTGTAAAAATGTGTTCCGTCAATGTTGTCATGGTCACTGTTCTGGTCTTGCTTCCCGATGGCGACAAAGCCAGAGAAAGTCACACAGGTGTCATCTCTGGAATGCGTTTGTGTCACTTTTATGTACTGATGCAGTGATACAGTGACTACAGTGATTTTTTTTTTAATTTGCCTGCCAGAAAAGCATGTAAATGCTTTGTCCCTTGTTAAAAAAAAAAGGCAATGGCCAAATTTGGATGGTTTTTGCTTTTTCCACAGAACCACATATACAGGAACCCTGAAGTTAATTTCAATACCTTTTTAAAACTATTTCAAGACCTTCTCAAAATATTTTAAGATCTTATTGCCACTTCAAGCAACTTACATTTTCCTATTCATGACAATGTTGGAGTTTATTTTGTGCGTTTTCTGTTTATTATTATTATTATTATTATTATTATATTATTCGCGCCAGGAGGAGCGCGCTCGCTGTCGTTTAATGGCATATTCTATTTCTTTGTCTCAGAGATAGAGCTTTTCCCTAACACAGAATATCAGGTCCTTTTGTGTATTGTGTAATTAGGATGTCTAGACTGAACTTGCACCTTCCTACAACATCCTCAGGGAGTCTGCTCCCTGATACCTACAGTAGACAAAGAGGTGTGAAAACACGGCCTGGAAAGGCAGACTCCTTTGTCTATTGGAGGAATGCAAAAGGGGAGTTGCTCAGGTATAAATGAGGAGGGCTCACTATGCTCTGGGTCTTTCTCCAGCTAGGATCACTCGTTTGCAGATTGATCTTTTCTTTGCAGATAATAAAAATCTTTTTCGGCAAGCATAGGTTTCTATTTCATTCAAGTCGCAAGATGCGTAACATAACGTGTACGCACGGAAAATAAATACATTAATATCTCATGAAATTGTGATCAAGACTTTTTAATACTTTTTAATACTTTTTAAGGGCCATCATTTTCCCTAAATTGATTTATCAACTTTTAATACTTTTTAAGACCCCACAGATACCCTGTGAAGGTACGCTACAAGCATTGTTGTGAGTCATTAGACTTGAATAGAGAGGCAACGGGCACAGTAAACAATAACAACAACATGTGGAACAGCAGCAGCAGCAGTGTAACTATTATGCCAACATCATTATAGGTGTGGTAAAAATGTCTTTTGATTCAATGTAGATTTTGCAGATTGTGACTAGTTTTGTTTTCATCTCTAATTATCCTTTGTTAATATGGAGCACTGAATATCAGTGATGGAGCAACATATGATGCAAGTGTGTCTTAAAAAAGGGACAATGAAGACAACAGACACATAAAAACAAGTTTTCAGTGCGTCATCATTAGCAGTTTGTTACCATTTCTGTCTCTCCAAAGGTCTGTGTAGAAGAAGTCTAGTCACATTTATCAAATTCGTAGGAAATGCCAAGGTACAGTGCACACGTCCTTGTGTTCATCATACCTGGTGTAAATGCCATCCAGGATGCCCAGATGGGCCTCAGAGGCGGGGATGTATGAGCCCATGTGAGCCATGACACAGATCAGCGCCACCTGACGAATGTAGGAGCTCTTTCCTCCCATATTAGGACCAGTGATTATCATAGTTCTTCTGCCATCACCCTGTAGGAGAGGAGAAGAGAGGAGGTAATAGACAAAAGGCAAACAAGTAGAGAGCCAGAATAAAATATCTGCATGCTGTCTTTCACAACTGAGAAGGTGGGAGGTCTGAAAGCTTGGCTTCTCTTCCTACTGATTTGTGCTCCTGTCGCAAGATTAATGTACACCCACTCCAGAAACGAGCAAGGAAATGTGTGTATAACAGTGTGTGTGAGTGTGAGTGTGTGAGTGTGTGTGTGTGTGTGTCATGTATATTTATGCGTGTGTGAGTCTGTGTTGTTGCAATTTTGGTTCAGAACCGTCTCAATGTTTAGCGAGCAGGCACTTTATCTCAAAGTCTCTGAAGGAGCTTCTGTGTAAGCATGTGTGTGTGTGTGTGTGTGTGTTTACCTGTAGTTTAGTGTGGTTAGGCACATACTGGTTGTGCGCCCCCATGAGTAAGTCAATGGCAGGGTGTCTGCCATCGCTGATCATTATCTGACGCTGACTTTCACACAGTTCTGGTCTGAGCACAGAGGACACGCATGCAGTGAGATTGGCACATACAATAAAACATGTGACACACGACATACAATAACAAGCGAGCCTTTTCATATTCCTATGAATGACAATTAGAAGCAAAACGAAGATTAAAAAAAAAAAAAAAAAAGAAGTACAACAGCAATATGTTTTCTGAATAGAATCTACAGATTGCAGTGACATTAATTAATATGTATTATAAACATAGCTACAATTCAAGTCATGTCAAATAATGTTGCAGTTGCAGCTCCTTTTACTATTTTCAAACAAGCATTATATATCCGTCTTAAACCTTTCATGCCAATCAATTAAAGGTCCAGCATGTAACATTTAAGAAGGTTAATTGGAATAAAAATGGAATATACTGCTACAAATTGTCTTTGCTTCTGGCGACATCAGTGCCAATATGATTTCAATCAAAAACAGTATTGTTTTTTTCCCAGATAAAAAAACATCTGCTTCTGGACGAGTGTTTCAGTTCAGTTGTGGAAGTAATCTGGGTCCATACTAATGCGCCTAGAACATTATATTATGTGATTGTACCCTGAGTGTGCACATGCAGGCACAAACAGCAAGTTAGCTCCCTCCTCCTTAGTTGTTTACCAGACCAGTGTTGATAACAAAAAAGTCAATTTTTAACAGAGCTTTTCATTTACAGTGGATAGCCAAGTCACAATGCAAGTAACAAATGTGTCATCTTTTGAAAAGATCTCTGTATTTGCCCATCTATACTAAACTTTTAGGGATTTTCTTTTTGGGGGGAGGGGGGGGGGGGGGGGTTTAGGGCTCTAAAAATGTCAGGGTAATGTGGGCAGAATTTATGCATTTTTGGAAACGAGTATGGATGTAGCTTCAGAATAAGCCTTTTCCTTTGGGCAACTGACTTGCTTTACAAAGGCCTTCATCTTGCGCCGTCATGTTTCTACAGACAAACCAGCCTGAGAAGGAAGCTTACTACACAAAGAAGACAGCATCGTTTTTTTGTTACGCAAAGGCCACTGTTGGGACAGGGCAGCAGTGAAATGTTACTGATTCTTACACATTTGACCTTTAACACATGCATACAAACATAAAGATAAGATAAAGAAAGTTTGCAAAAAAAAATAGAAGTCATTCATAAAACGAGGAGACGAAATGCAGATCGAAAAAAGATAAGACACCAACATGTAGGAATAGACAATACATGTAAAGCTGTGTGTGTGCGTGTGTGTGTGTGGGAGAGATGTTGGCGTTCTAACTGAGCACGCTGTGAGCCCAGTGCACACTCCCACACACAGCCTGTCTAAGACTATAGGACACGACACAGGACACACGGACAAGATCCCACACACTCACTCATATGCAGATACACACACACACACACACACACACACCTACAAACGTGCACACATACGGCAATATTTACGGTCATGATGAGTGGACGTTACCTGCAATAGTCCCCTTGTTTAGCAACCTCAGCCAATGAAAAGAGACAGTCCACGGTTGCTAGGTGACTAATAGCCCTTTTCATGGTGTGATAGTGCTCTCCAAACTGACTACAGGAATAGAGAGAGAGAGAGGGGAAGGAAATGCTGGAGTAAGTTAAGGTAAGTACATACAGTGTTGAGTAGACAAACCTGGTGGTGCGTTAAAACAGACTATTCTGGCAGGATGAACCAGAAACTGGTATGTTTTATTTATTTATTTATTATTAATTTCAGTTTATTCTCAGGTGTGCGTAAAGTTCAAGTGTCCGTCATACTCCAAAAAATTGATCCACTCCCTCTGGCTGTCGAGCAGCAGCTGCTCGCGGAGCTGCAGCAGCGCCTTGTAGCGCTTCACCAAGCAAGGAGAGTGATACCTGCCGACCGTCTTGGTGCTACAAAAGAATAAGGGGAGGGGAAGCGATGAATAATTACTCTGGTATTCTGTTTTCAGTTTTAGATTTTACGTGAGAAAAATAAGACACCCTATAATGAGCTCTGACAAGTTCTGTGACCACAAGACACCAAACTGTCCTGTGCCTTCTTCAAAGTGTGTCAACTTGTTAACCATAATGAGTTGTATGTTGTGTCCTGAATTCTGAAGGGAAACTTTTTTCAAAGGCTGATACATAAACACAGCAAGAGTGAAAAGAAGATTCAAGAAAGATTGGGGGTAGTTATACAGTTAGTCATATGTCCAAAATGTAAGCCATTTATCATTTAAAATAGAACCAGTGTCACAACTTCACCTGCTGATTTTCACCCAGTCATGTGGAACAGTAGACGCCAGCGTATTTTTCACCTCAATCAGAAACTGAGGGCAGAGGACAAGGACGAGGAGGGAGACTTTGATGAATGCAATCAGAGCAGTCACTTTTGATTAAAACTGACACACACATAGAAATTTGATCATGAATGCAAGTCAGTCTTTCACCCAAACAAAGAGCCATCAATCTCCTACAACCAACTCTCACACACACAGACAGTACCTCCTGCCCAGAGACAGTTTTGTAGTCAAATCCGGGGGCTTTCAGCATCTGCTGGATTTCTTTGCGGTGGTCTTGAATCTCATTAAGGACGGTCTGAATCTGCTCCCTCCGCTCCCGCAGCACAGGGAAGTTGGACAGATCTGTGAACAGCTCAGTCTTGTTCCCCAACCTTGACAAATAAACAAACCCAAATGTGAGACAAGGCCCTGCTGGTCAAGCCTGATTCATTCCGGAATGAAAAGAGGGAGAGGGGAGTGGAAACACACCGTTATATTATGTGGACTAAGAGACAAACTAAAATCACCTACTGCATTGTCTTGCATCATCACATTTATCACAAACGCACACACAGAGCTCATCTGCTGCATATGGCATAGCCAGCACAGTCGCCAGTAACATTTTGGGGTTGGCACACAGAGCAGAGGCCACGGATATCAAACCACCAAATGTCTGCCAACCTCTTTGACCCAAAGCCATGATTTTATTAGTTACACTCACATCTAATGCCCACGTCAAACATGCAAGGCATGACAAATCTTGCAACTTCTTTTTTTTTCATGAAGTATTTACAGTACTAGCAGAGTACACTGTATCGGTTAATTTGTATTGGGCACAACATCTTTTTCATCAATAACTTTGTTACAGTAGGCCCTCCTCTCCACTAATGCTAAAAGAGGCAGACAGTAAACAGATCAAAACAATTGTTTATCAATCAAGAAGTCCAACACTTTAAAAAAAGAAAGAATTTGCAGCAATTTTCCATTTTGTAATATTGCAAATGGGAAAATGTGATGTCTTGAGTGAGCGCTGGCTTTTGTTCGCACATCCTTCTTCCCAGATTTCTGAATGAAACTTGTAAACTTCACAGACCAATGGTGTTATGCATTGCAATTTAAAGACTTTATTTATAATCACCGGTCGTGCAAAACACCGTCATTCTTCATCCGAGATTGTACCTAATTTCCGCGGCGCAGGATACTCACTTGGCCGCGTTTTTATCGAGCACCTTGAGAAAACTTTGGGCTGGAGCCAGCAGTTTAGGGACATCTAACAAGATGCTCTGGAGCAGCCTGGAGCTGATCTGTGACTGGATGGCTGGGACCAGGGCCTGCAGCTCCAGACCTATGCGACAAAGACTGCTACTAATGAGGTAAAACTCCTGCGTGGAAGACTGAAAGACACACAAAGACAAGAATATGCATAAACGTAAGGCATAAATGGTTGAGCAGACAGCGGTTGTAAAATAATGTATCACAAACACATACATAAATACAAAATAGAGACAGGATTCTTGATTTACATTCACCACAAAAGATGATTTTGACTCCATTAGGAGCAAAAAAAAAAAAAAAATTTTATGTAAATCTCTGCTGGTAATTGGTCACAATCCACAATATTGAAAACAAAGCTGTATAAACAATACATAGAGATCAATGCCATGGCTTCAAAAATAAAACTGTGATCATGTAAGATGAAATAAAATGAATGACTAATCAATACAATACTGAGGAGAGGTGGTACTGTAGATTAAATTGACTTCATACAGCCATTAACAAAGTCACAGTATAGCACCATGTCATGAAAGGTTAATGAGAGCCACACAGATATTGGTCCACGTTATTTATCACAGGCTGCCGTTTTAATGGTCCCCCATGTCAGCAACCCCCATGTTGCTCTTTTATGAACCCAAACAGACAGGACAGGAAACCATAAGCATGTCCTCCCTCCCATTATGTCAATGGAGTAATAGAGACACAGGCCATTACACACAGGCCCATTTATCTAGAGATGGGCGAAATGACAATTAAGGGTTGTGTGTGTGTGTGTGTGTGGGTGGGTGTGAGTGGGTAGTTTGTGGCATAAACACTGTCAGGACCAGTAGTGCTCATGAAGACCAAAACCTGGTCCTGATGAGGCAGACTCTCATTTCTGAGAAACTGGATAAAATGAAGGCTAACATTTGAACTGTGGTTAGGGTGAGGCATTCAATGTCTGTCTGAGTGAATTTAAGTCACAGCAGTGTTTTAAGAAGAAATGCTGCACTGTGTGTGTGTGTGCATTATGTAATAAATCTAAAGCAACTGCCCATAAAATCCTCCCAATATGTCACAGAGACTCAGGAATAATGTTCATATAACAAACTGAACTCACCAACAACAACAGTACAGACAAAATATTTGCATTACAAAAAAATATTTTGCAGACTGCAAATCATGGTTATGTTTTGAAATCATGTTTTCACATGTGGCGCCACCTACCGCCGTCTACCAACCATTGCAGTCAGTAGAGTCTCAGATGCCGAGCAACCACGGGTTGCCAGTTACGTCAGAAAACGAAACCTAAAAGACCTCGGTATTTTGAATTTGAATGTAGTAACTGTTTTTGGCCACATTTTTACATATGGCACCTTTAATGTTCAACTTTCTGAAATGATCAAATATCACAGACACACACAAGACACAAGCTATTCTTCTTGGGACACTCTATTAACTTTAGAGCTGAAACAATTAATCTTTGACTAAATTAATCGTCCACTATTTTGATAATCGATCCATCGGTTTGAAGCTTTTATCATGATTCAAACAATATTTCTGATTGTTTCAGCTTTTTAAATGTGAATATTTTCTTCGTTTCGAGAAAATAATCAGCAGATTAATCGATTACAATAATAATCGTTAGTTGCAGCTCTATCCCTAAATGCAACCATATCATAACCACTTAATACCTGAACTTGACCTAACCACAATTCAAATATGAAAATCGGCTCCTCAGAAATGAGCTTCTAACTCATAAGGACCAGGTTTTTGGTCTCCATGAGGACCAATGGTCCCGCCAAGGTCAGTGTTTATGCAAGAAAAGGACAACACACACACACACACACACACACACACACACACACATTAGATGAAACCTTCCTCTGACATTTCAACGATGGGCCCGATGGGAAATGAGATTGTGTCAGACAATCAGGTAAGAGCCACTGAGGTGACTGTTCTGTGCTGTTAATCATGAAGCCATGTGAAAGTGGTGAGAGAAACCAAGGGAGAGAAAAATGGTCCTGGGTTTCATTCTCAACTGAAGCAGTTTTTCCATCATTTTGGGCAACGTTATTAAACATATTAAAATGAGCAGATAATCACAGCCTTTAATTACTATTTACCTTTTTGTGGTATATGCTGCAGATGCCTCTCTCCAGATCTGGCAAATGCGACAGGAGGGATCTGGCGGAATTTAACGTGAGAGAGTCCGACTGCAACATCTCTTGCACGGCATCCTGTCGTTCTGAGATGGCTCTGTATGGTCACAGAGAAGAATTAACTGCAAATGATTATCTTTTTGTGAGATGATCTGTGATTTGTGCTTTTTCCTGTTACTGTATAGGTTTCCTGGTATATTCAAATCAAGACAGGTTCTAAGACATATTTATTAAGTTAAAACATGCATGGAAGTTTAAAGTTTAAAAGAGCTACATTACAGATAAACACTGACAACAAACTTCTATAAAAGCAGCAAAGACCACAAAACCGTTCAGATTATTGGATGGACTGGAAAAGCAGATCAAGACAAGCTTAGTGATGTCATTTTATGTGTGTCCATGTGTGCGCGAGTGTTTATGTCCTTTGCTTTTGCATTGCGTGCCTCGGAATTACTGTGGCTGGGTGTACTGTAATCTGGGTTTATTGATGTTGAAATCCTGCAGAGGATTTATCAGTATATAATCTGAGAGCAGTGCCCAATCCACACCTATAATCCATGCACATGGGGCAGAGGGAGGGCCACAAACAGGGAAACCAGACACTTACACAGACAGAGGTAAAATGGATAGTGAAAGGTTGTTTGCAGCAGAAGTGCTGTGAATGTCAATTTTAGCTTTTAATGTGCGATTTCCGACCCTGCTGTGTTTCTGAGAAGACGAGCAGCTGCTTCGTTAAGTGACAAATAAGAAAGTGGGCACTTAATGGGTGCCTTTTTACATTCATAATAACAAAGCTTAGATATTGTAGAGTGCAAGCAGCATTGGAGTAGATCGTTTTTAATAAAGACGTGGACCTTGTAAAGTCCGAAAAAAGCCATTAAATTAAAATATTCTCCAAAAAAGCAGTCTTAGGATACCTTTTTACAATTAAATAATAGTACTTTTGGCTGCTTATTTTAATAGTATCTTGTTTTTGTGGAGTGGGACACAAACCTGGAATTCTGCTGTGTTCAAAAACAAAAATGGTTCGTCTGAATTCACAGATTTCTTCCATTTTGAAGAAGATTTTTGCTATGAAGCAGTAACCTTCTAAATATTTATTGAATTCACAGTTAAGCCAAGTTGAACCTTAATGTGGAGGTACCTGAAAATCAAAAATGAAGATTAAAAGTAATGTTATTGCTTTGCATTGCTAGTCTTCTCTAATCCTATGTATAGTTTTGACTATAGACTGGCAAAGCACCGATAGATGCTTAACTAAGCATCAGAGGGTACTCACTGGGGGTCTGTAAGTGGCTGGCTCACCCACTTCCTCATCAGTCTCTTCCCAAATGGAGTGCGAGTGTGGTCCACCACCCACAAAAGACTGCCCTTCACGCCACCATCTGTCTGTCATTTAAAGATGGAGGAAAGTTTAAGGCTGCAAAACTCTCTGATATGACTAATTAAAGTGGTGACCTGGTGATGCAAGACACAAGCAGATGAGTAAGAAAGCTTGAATTTTAGGCTAAAGTTTGGAGCCTAAACTCTGGTCCTAATAAGGCAGAACCTCATTTCTGAGGAACTGGTTAAGTTTAAGGCTAAGATTCCAAAGGTCAATGCAGTTTTCTAAGAATAGCTATGCAAACATATGTACGTATGTGTGTGTGCACACTCCTTCACCTCGGTAGGACTTTTATTTTTTGGTACCAGTAGTCTTTAGGACCAGTAGTCCTCTTGGAGACCAAAGCTTAGTCCTATAGAGGCAGAACTTTGTTTGTGAGGATGTGGAAAATGTTAGGATTAAGATGTGAAGTGTGATTCAAATTAGGGTTTGGCAGTTTAGGGAAAAGGTAGGCTGTGGAAATGAATAGAAGTCAATGCAGTGCCCTTATAGCTGTGCAAACGTATGTGCATGTGTGTGTAATTGCATTCATTGTCTTTTTAGGACCTTTTCTGGCATAAACACTCGTCTTGTCAGGACCAGAAGTCCTCACTGAAACCAAACCCTGACACTAATAAGTTTAGGGCACAGATTAAAATGTGGTATGGTTGAGGATGAATGGAAATCAATGCAGTGGTCATAGCTGCACAAACAGTGTGTGTAATATGCAGCAGGATGTGTGCTTCTCTGGTCATATTCTTTCAACTCATATCACACATTAAATTTAATGTTTACATTCTACTGTGCATGTAACGGTGTAAACTGTCTTCTCTGGGTTGGACCAAAATCATATACAGTCACTGGATAAAGGTTATCCTGGTGTCATTTTCAAGGGTGAGCAGCCGACACTAAAACAAATAGGAAACATTTAGTCTCTTCTGTTCATAGACGCAAAACTAGAGATTAAAGTAGAAAGAAAGTAAAGACATCGCTCATTGCCAACCAGACAGTTGTAGCGTATGGTGCAGTGTAATCAGTTTGCAGAGACGTGATCTTCACCTGATTTTTGAGGATTTCCAGGTTCCTCAGGGTAGTAGCACAGAGAACCATACAGTCCGACTTGCAAGAGAGATGCTGAAATGAGCTGTTTGGAACAGAAAACTGTTACATAATTTGAGCAGGACATTTTTTCTTATTATTAATTTATTATTTTAAGTTTTACAATGCAGTTCCACTTTTTAGTGGTTAAGTGTTTATATTCTTAATTGGTAATGTGCAGTTCCACCCACATTTCTCTCAAACTTAGACACATATCCAGGATAATGATGAAGCCTGGACCCTGAGTTGTTAAGTGTGTGTGTGTGTTTGCTTATGTTTTGTGTGTGTGTGTGTACCTCTCACTTAAAAGCACTCTCTCCAAGTTAAAATCTTGGAGGTATTGGATAAGCGGGCCCAGACAGCAGATCACCTGGCTCTCCAAGGACGCTACACTGGACAGAGAGTGAGCGCCTAAAGACAAAAAAAGACAATACTGTGTCACAAACACCTTCCTAAGACTCATTCAGTTACATCAGAATTGCCAGAGTGTATGAGAAACTGGAGGGAATATAGAGACACATACACACACACCTTTTGCTTTGTTGTCGCAGTAGAACTCAGTGACTGTGTTCATTGCAGAGGCGAACTCAAACTGAGCCGGGTCTCTCTTCTCAACTCTCACTTGGTCATCTCCCTGAGCACTGGAGGGAAGCAGCATGACACCATTGATTGCAGAGGGCAGCGATGGTAAATTGAAAACGGCCTGTATATAAAGTGCTTTTCTAGTCCTGACCACTCAAAATTGCTTTCCATACACTCAAGCGTTATCCATGTGCAGCGCTTTTCCCTACCACACGTCATACTCATTCATATGGTGTGGGTGCAGCCGTCAGGAGCAACTTGGAGTTGAGTGTCTGGCTGGATGCTTGTGATTGTACCGACCGGATCAATGAAGGAAACGCAACATCTGATGTCTCATAATTTTTCTCTCTGTGACAAGAATTAGACACAGCAGTACTGCATGTTCCCGTCATCCTTTTGTTCAACTACACTCCACACACACATAAACACACACACACTGGCAAAACCTCAGTCAAACACCTAAACACACAGTTCCCCTGCATCTCCCCTGTGCTCCATCACATCTCCCTATTGTTCCATTCACTCTCCAGGCATTGCTGCTTTCAAGGACTTGGTTGCCGTGTCTGATCTGCTGTTGCCAGGGCAACCAAGGCAAGCACGTGGCTGTGGACACTGTGCTGAAGCTTTTTCTATGTCTCCGTTTCCTAACGCAAACACACTTGCACATATGAGGACACTGCATTGACCGCCATTCACTTGGTCAGCCTAAACAAAGCTTCATAACTAACCCTGCCCACAACTAGTTAATGCCTGACCCTAACCTTTCCCCTTTAACTTTAACTAGGGCCTCAAAAAATAGGTTATACCGCATTAGGGACAGCACCTTGGGGTACATATGTAATACTGGTCATGAAAAAGCACACAAAACAAGACCTTCAGTGAAATAAGGAATTCCCAAGCCACCTAACCATGAAAACTAAATGCCTCGTCTAAACACGTTTCTTTGTTGTCCTCATAGAAACCATAGAAAGCTGCATGCATGCGCACACGTACGCGCACATTTTCAGCATTGGTTAAAATGAGAACAGATATCGTGTGATCAATAGACCGGCCGACAGTGAAACTACCATTCATCATTTAAACAGTCTATTCAACCATATTATGAGGATTGCAAGAACCGTGGCAATTGCAGATATTGATCCATGGACGGAGGGTTGCGGTGCAACACTTCTGCAAATCCTGACAGGAACAGGCTTCATAACCTTGGGATTATGACGACTCTAAGGTCTTAAATCGGTCTTTAAGCTTCCTGGGGGGAAATTAAAAACCTTTTTGTTTAACTTCCAATAATATATGCCCAGTTTAAAAATGAAAGTTTACATAGTATATAACCAACAGATGAATTTGATATGTTTCTTGGTGTTTTTAGTGGCTCTTTGGGACTGTAAATGCTAATGCTCAGCATGCTATTTTAAAAATAAGTAACACAAAATGTCAATCATGTCATCATTCCAAAAAATAGGAGATCTGGGAAATTCACATTCATTAAATTGCAATTTAGGTTTAATCTGTCACTGCAGAGATGAAGGCATGAGCTCTTCATATACTCCTTCAGCAGTTAGGTCCTTCTGTTTGTGTGTGTGCGTGTGTATTTTATGTTCACAGACCTTTGGTGGTGATAATCAATCACAAACAGACCAAAGGTTATGACAGAATATTGAGACCAAGAGATCAGAAATTGATGTGTACAGAAGATCAGGGTGTTAGTCTCTTGTGCTGCAGGGTAAATAATAAAAAAAAGCTCTTTCAGTGGCCGTTTTAAAACTGCAAACACAGTCATAAAATATAAAAGTTACGTCGTTCTGTTGTGTCCAATGCATCAGCCAGGGAGCTATCCAGTCGCTATGCTCATCGTCACTGCTGCTCCAGGCTGTGAATAAGTAAATAAGTTACCAACCTCCCTGGGACTCATTACCTGCAGCTCTATGAACACACATACAAGTACAGCCCATTGCCTTGAGGCCCACACACATCAGTCAACCTTAGAGACACACAGAATGTAGAGCAAATGTCAGTGGCCCCAAAAATCCCTTATATTTAATTTGAGCACTTTATTTTATGTAAGCGCTCAGTAAAGCATCTGTATTTCAGTATAACGCACGTCTCTTTGAGTGCAATTCTTCTCACTAGGATGAATCACACCTGAGAAAATAACTTTGCATGTAGTAAAACGTCTTGGGAGGAGACCAGCGGCAGTGATTTGTAAAGGGCCTCGCTGAGCTGATTGTGTGATGAAAAAGTGAGACGTTTTCCGTCTGAGCTGAACAGACAAAAGCTATCCCGTTTCTGTCGGATAAAGCTGCAAATTAAGAAGAGGCCCGTGTCTGACGTTCACAGAGAGAAAGAGCCACGCTGTTCGAGCGCAATAATTAAATAGCCTTTGCAAATCCATCTCCACTGTGATCACAAATACATGAATAGCTGAAAAGAAAAAAAGGAGGAAAATATGAATGGACAGAAATGTCCAGAATAACATCATATCTAAGAGGCAGGGAAATAAAAGCGGTAAAATGGGCACTGGAATTATAAAAAAAAGGAAATAATGGATAAACTGCGAAGCAAAATCAAGGAAGTGAAAGCGAGAGACATCCCTTCCATTTATCCAACCATCCCCTTCTAATCTAATTTACTCTGCTCCTCATTTCATTTTCATTGCATAATGCAATCACAGGCAGCCTCCAGAGAAACTCCTCCCTATCGGTGTGAACACGCTGGGTGCCGAGTGTCAGCATAGTCGAGCCGCGCCGTGGCACAATGTGTGAGGCAACAGGTGTCTAATACAGCACTTCAGCATTATTGATGCTAGCTGTGCAATTAGTCAATCGATGAACAGTGGACAGAGGGTTGAACGGCTTTCTGTGACGTGGTTCGTGCAGCAGACGTGTGTGTGCATGAATGGAAGTCTGCTTTTTTTTTGAACCGAGGTTGAAAACGATGTGGAGTGTAAGCTTGACTACGTAATCATCACAGTGTTTGATTATTTTTTTGCACATTATTTCTTACCATAGTGACCTTTTAAGATGTAAATCATTGGTTCTCAAAGTGTGGCCCGGGGGCCAGTGGCGGCCCGCAGAAACATTTCTGGCGGCCCGCAATGAATTAAAGTTGATAGTTTTAATCCAGGAGCGACTAAGCTTGTTAAATGTTTATTGGACATTACTGGATACAGATCAATAAGTGTAAACAAAAATACTGGGTATTTACCTGGTTTCTATATGGTGAATTTTAGTGTATTATTGGTTTATAAGCTGGTAATAAGCAGCTAGCTACAGCCCCCAATTACTAACTATTTACCCAGTAAATATATGGTAAGCAGAAATGTGTTACTTGGTATTAACCTGTAATTAGAAGGTAAGAACAATGGCCAAAATACTGGGTAATTACCCAGTAAATTATAAAGCGTTATTATATTAATGCTTAAATTACATTATATCAACGCTTATATTAGTTAACGCTAAACTGTAGAACTGCAATCTGGTCATTAAAATGATTACAAATTTGATTTCTTTCTGTTTTTTTTTCCTTTGGGGGCCCTCAGTCCAATGTTGGGTTCCTAAATTGGCCCTCAGGTATCAAAACTTTGAGAACCCCTGATGTAAATGATGGGGACAAAATGCACATCCAAAGATAATAAGAGTGTTCAGACATAAAACTACCCCATTGTGGTACCCACAAGAGAGAGATTTAGAAAAGACTGCACAGAGGTACCTTACAAAGCTTGTCACTTGATTTCACCATTTATAACAGCTGAGACTGTATATAATGACCTCTATCAGTGTACAGCAAATATAAACAAAGCAGCTTTAGCAACAAGTGCATCCTTGGTAAGATGCCGTGGGAACTCCTGGGGGTGTGTTCATGGGTCACATCTTCAGGCTTTACAAAATCCAATTTTAAAAATTCAGTTAAATTCCGGTCTCTTTATGAACATTTAAATGACATTCAGCTGCAGTCATTCAAGTTATTATCACATCACTCACTCCAAAATAAGCTCTGCTAACTCCAGACATAACACTGTTTACCCTGCATGGGTTAAACTTAATCCAGTCCCTGAGAATGACCCAGATTAAGCTCCAACACTACTTAGATAGAATATTCTGTCAAGAAGCAACTGGATATATACTGCCCCCTGGTGGACTCATGGCAGATTACCTGGCATTGCTGAAGCTCTGTAGGAATCTGTGGGTTTGTTCGGAGAGGTCGGACTGCACCAGGATCTCCACCGGGTTGATCTTTAGGATTCGAGCTTCCAGCTCAGAGCGAGACTGACCATCACTGAAACAGTCCACTAATACATCGCCTGTGCTGGGCTGAACTGCCTACATATAGAAACACAAACATAGATCAAGAACAGATACATTTAAAAAATAAATAAATAAATAAAAGAGCTCAGAGTATGGCTACGTTCTGCATTCAAGAAACCCCGTAATTCAATCACTTCTGCACAAGTGTAGTCCGCTAATGCTTGCTGCTGCCACCTTGAGGTAATAGAGGCACCAACAATTATTATTCTTATATATCATTATTATCATTATTATTATTATTATTGGATGAGAATTGTTTTTCGCCATACAAATCTGGTTGCCTTTTAATTACATCATCTGCTTTAAACTACGACGGAGTCTTAGGGCCAAACTGAAAATAAAACCAATATTCAATCTTTCGACAAAAAAAGTCATAATATTAAGAAAAAGTTGTAATATTATGAGGCAAAAAAATACTTCCTCCTCCACAAAAGAGATGATTTCCTCCAAGTCTGTGTGATTCTTTCTCCCAAACAGACTCAGTTTCTTGCACAATCTTGCACAAAATGCGTGATGCTGATAATAATGTGGTGCTGATGTGCCAAAAGAGTGTGTATTTTCTTATTTGTGAAGCCCAAACCAAAACACAACTACACAAAATGCTCCCCGTTTTTCATCTTGACGCAGGTTGCAGCTGAGCTGAGCTTGAATAATAATTGTGACTTTATTCTCATAAGATTACAACAATAGCCCAACTTCATACTCCTAATATTACAACTTTATTCTCGAAAGATAATATAGAATTCCCATTATCATTCCCATACAATTCCCATTATTCCATGCTGCTTATTGACATCATCAAAACGGGTCTTCTGTTGTTGTTTTGATTGAGAAATGATAGTATGTGTGACCACATCAACAAGTACAAATACTCACCACGAGTCCAACAGTGAGCTGCTTCTTCACTTTATCCCATTTCTCACTCAAACACAGCAGGAAGCTGTCAGCCGAGTCCATCACCACATCACCAGGGGCTTCCTCGTCCACATCCCCAAGTCTACAGACTGGGTTTACATCTCAATAATAATGTCAAGGACACAGCTTTAGACATACATGGTGTTGGTGTGGTTTTTAAGGCTGATTTAATACATGCAGAGCCTTTCACAGTGTACATACAAGGATACCTTCTCCCACCAGCGTGGACTTGGTGTAGAGAGCGGTGAGCTGCCGAGTGAACAGAGTGTTCTTACCAGCTCCTAAGGCCTTCATTGCAGACGTCTCAGTCTGCTTTACCACACCTACCTAGAAATGTAAAAACGACAGTGTAGCAGGAAGAGACAATGTGGCTCTGAAGAACTCGATTGAAGTATCGTAAAATGGACCGCTGTGTGAATTGTCAGTCAAATACTGATCATGACAGCTCCAATACATGTTACATATTATTCATTCTTTCATTATCTGCTATCTGCTTATCATTTCTCACCTTGTGTCCATGCGACACCAAGCGCCTGACATGAACAAAGAGTCGATGTGTGGGGATGCTGCAGGTCATGAAGTTATGATCCTGATGACAGGTGATATTCAGCTCCTTTGCAGCTATCTGTTGACAGGTGCACACACATATAACTTATTTTTTCTCCTCCTAAATGTCCTCCAAAAATGGCTGCTTCCCATTCAAAATGACACAATAAAAAAGGTCCTAACTCCTATAAGAATAACCCACATCCATACTACGATTGAATGGACTCTTCCCTGCCCAGGACAGGTTTGGTGGCAATGAGTTCAGTCAGTCATATTAAGATTTATACTTAATATATGAATTGTATCTCACCTCTGCATCCTCTCCAAAGAACCTGTACTTGTAGCCACACTCCACGGCCAACAGGGCGTCTTTGTGCTGCTGTTTCAGCTCAACGACCTGCTGCTCCAGGGGAGTGTATGTGCTTTTTGAGCATCTGGAGGAGGCGCCGATATCAGACTGACGACTCGGCCCTATGCCTTTTCCTTTCCCGCCTCCTCGTCCTGATATTGCGAACTGAGACAAGCAGATATTCTACAAAAGGAAGAAAACACAACAATGGAAAACATAGTTTACCCCAGGGTTTCTCACTCCTGGTCCTGGGGAGCCACTGTCCTGCATGTTTTTCGATGTTTCCCTGCTCAAACACACCTGGTTCAAATGGTCAGCTCGTCAGTAAGCTCTGCTGAAGCCTGATAACGACCCATTTATTTGAATCAGGTGTGTACAATAGTTTTAATAGAGATCAATTTATTGAGAACATTGTCAAGTAGTAAATTGATATATACTGCCCCCTAGTGTACACATAGCAGATTACCTTTACTGAAGTTCTGTGTTGTACTTATTATATGCCGTGAAGACATAATTATGATGTTTGTGCCATGGATTATTTCAACTACAAACCTTCTCTTATTGCCCTCATGTGCAATATCTTATAAAATAAACCCTAACACAGTTTACCTGTGTTGTATATATCCTTTATTTGTTTTTTTCTACATTTCTTATATCTCCAGGTGTTTATAATACACACTTACAATAGATTGTCTTTACTTGTTTACTTTCCCTGCAGCTGTTAAACGTTAACACTGTATTCCCCTATGGTGAGAGTCAAAATTCATATCGGTACCTCTTTTGCAGCAGCCGTCCCTGAACTCTCGCCTCCTTCAACTTCTTCATCCTCGTGCTCCTCTTCTGAACTATGAGGCTGTTTTTTATAGCTGTGTCGCTGATCTGGTTCTTCCATGGGAGGGCGGCCATTGCTCCTTTGGTCACAGATTACACTGCAAGCACCATCCGCCTTGTTTCCCTCACTCAGGGCATCACCGTGCCTGACCATGGGCTCAGCGTCGCAGGTGAAGCCTCTCAGTTTCTCCAGGGTGGAGGAGCAAACACCACGCGCTCCTTTGCTCAATGTTAGCTTTGTCTCTGAACACAGAGGAGAAATAAATATTTGACTCAAATTAACATTGAAGAAGTGGTATTGGTGTGAGTGACTGAAAGGAGAGTTCAATATTTTTAGTAAAACCATGTTTTTGGAATGGAATGCATTTTCTACTCACTGTCTGGGTCTATGTTAGAGGCAAACCCTGAAGCAAAACACTTTATTCTTCTATCTATACTGCTATCTTACATATATTTGAGCATTGTGAGCACACAAACCCACCTTTTGTGCTCTGACAGGCTCCCGTGGGCTCACAGTCCAAATCTCTCTCCTGCTGCTGCTGATCTGGCAAAGAGAGTTTTGCTCGCTTTCTTGGCCGCTCCAAATCATTCGCCGACTTGTGTTTCTGCTGCAGGAGAAGAACAGCTGAGGATCAGTGTGTGTGTTCTAGTATTTGTGGTTTGAGGACCAAAAATCACATTATACCACACATTGGCTGGTTAGGATGAGGGTAAAGATCAGTTGTGGTTATTAAGATTAGAGTAAGGGGTTAGTTGTTCACAGCACTTTGATGGTGATAATAAATCCCAAACAGATCAAAGGTTAAGACTATGGAGAGCAGGGGATCAGATTAGAAATTGCACTGAAGATCAGGGTGTCAGTGATTCAGTGTTTTGCTGCAGGGTAAATAAAAAAAACTCTTACAGTGGCGACTTAAAACTGCAAACACAGTCATAAACATAAAAGTTACTTAGTTAGTTCTGTTGTGTCAAATGCATCAGCCACATTGTTTTCCAGTGTGTGTGTGTGTGTGTGTGTGTGTGTGGTGCATTCACTGACTGAACTTCTCACCTTGCTTCTTGAAAGCTGCTGTGTAGCAGGATTACGGTTAATCCCACTCAGATTGGTGAAGTACTCGCTGACAGAAGTCTGCCGGCTGTTGCATTTCTTCACAAACTTTGGCATATTGATTTTCATACGCTCCTATTTCACCCAAATTGTGAAATACAAAGCGCAATCCGCTCCTGTTGCTGTGGCTCTTTTTCAAAACATACCGGCGGCGCATGTGTTGTGATGATCGCACAGGCGCGTAAATGACGCGACAGGAACTTCCGGTTTCATATTTCAAAATTAAACTCAGACACTTGACATCAATGATCGACGCGTGTTTTTGTATTTGAGCTGACAGGAACACACGTGGAATGTTGTGCTAATAATGTGTATTATCGATAACATAGTCTGAACTTTTGAACACCAAAGAGGGTCGTGGATGTCGAAGTGGTCATGATTTTAAAAACACGTTTTTGAGGCTTTTGTCAGACCGTAGCTGGTAAACACAGGGGAGAGTTTCCTCCAGGGTGCCGAAGTTGATGCTAACTTCGGAGCTAACCCCCTTCACTTTATCTCCAGCGGTGGCAAACAACTCACACGGAGGCTCCACTTTGTTCTTGAGAAAGCGACTGCCTTTATTCACCGAAAACAGCTGTGACATTCACTGTAACTGTGCTGCTAAACTCTTTAATAACTCCTGCTAACCAGTAACCAGTCTCTCGCACTAGCACACACACACCTCACGCTCGCACTGGCGCACCGCTCCACCCCCTTAAAGGAGCCACGCTACTCAACACTTTAATGACACACAAGACCCCACAACATTTTTCAACAATGTTTAAAGTCATGTTTTATGTCACAGTTTGTCATGGCTGAGGCAACTTCAGCAAAATATTCCCCTAGTATTTATGATAACTGAGCGGCCATCTTGATATATGACAGCTAAAGGCCACATTATACTTCTCCGTCTGCGTATGCGTTATCCGTCTGCGTCACCACGGAGACGCCTCGAGCATTTATACTTCTGCGTCGTGGTGACGGACACTCGCTGCAATTTCCCGCCCGATCAGTAGGGGTCGCTGCGCAAGGTTGTTGTGCTTCTGGCTACAGTGAGCAATGGCGTCCGAGAAAGAAAGAGAGAGAAAGACTGTTGTTGTTGAAAAAGTGGCCGTTTCTCACTTTTCTGTGTCACGGAACGCAGTTTTAAGATAATTTGAGGCGAGAAATTGGCCATTTAGAGTCTAAACATGTGCTGTGTGTGTTAAGATATGACGTATTTATAGTTCGGCAGCGGCGTTATCGGCGGGGATCAGCTCCGCCTCTGTCAGGACGCCCGGAGCGCACTGAGAGCCGGCACAGAGCAGCTTAGCTCGGCCTGTCCTGAGGACCAATCGCAGCTCTTGCCGTCTCCGTAGTCCCTTGACGGAGTGACGGACACTTAAAAAATATTCCGTGCACCCGGAGACTACGCAGAGGCTCTTCGACAGGTTCTGCGTCGACGCAGAGGACTCTGCGTAGCTACGCAGAGCACTTTACGCAGGAGTATAAATTGGGCTTAACTCGCTAACACTGCTAGCCATCCCATCATTGTATGGCCCCCAAACATTGTTTTCTTTAGCAATTTTTTATTAGTTTGTTGTGAATACGTAAAAAGGAAAAGTTTATTTATTTTAATTTAAAGACTATTATTACTTTTTTTTAAATTCTGTGTTGCATGCTTTTGTAACTTTTTTATGATCCCTCGACATCTCAGGGGATGTAATTTACATATTCAACAGTGTAGTGCATCATCTTGACACATAGACAATCTTTGGCAAAGGCAGGCCGCCAGTAGGTGAAGTGGGCGTGTCAGTATCACTTCTATCGCATTTTCCAGGAAGTAGACGTTTTTTTATTTTTTTCACTTTATCAACTGAGAAAGAACTAACCCTAACCCTAACCGTGGTGGACGCGTCTCGCTGGCTATAACCATGTCGGATTGCGTGGACAGGCCCACGAAGATCAATTTGTTAAAGGAGGGGGTCGTGAAGAAACTATGTGAGGTGTTGGACAAGTCCAGTGACAGAGGATGGCGAAAACTCGGAGAGATCGTCGGTAACGAGAGACGGTTTAAAGTCAGGTGGGTTAAAAAAAAGAAAAAAAGACCCAGACTAAAGCTTGTGCAGTGATTGGTTACCGTTAAGAATATAATATAATAGAGAGTTCAACAACAGTAATAATGCTGTAATTATACACTGCATGTCCACCTGCTTAGAGGATCTGGAATTCATTATTCTAAGTAAATATAACTAGGGCTGAAACTACTAACACTTATTTTCTGTATTACTGAATCTGCCTATTATTTTCTCCATTTGAGTTTTAAATACTTATGTCTTTAAAATATCAAACCAGAGCTATAGATCTTGCAATGATTTCCTAGATTTCATCAAACACATGTTTATGTCTGATTTACATTTTATGAATTGTATAAGAGAGGTCATTCCTTTATTCTTTATTGTTTGTGTTTGAGCATATTGTTTGAAACGGATGTCTAAATGTGTACGATTCATTTTGTCGCTTACATATTCACACATTTGTGTGTATGCTTTGTTTTTTCTTTGTAACCATAAATTGATTCTTAAATTCACATTGACAGTTACACATGAGAGGCTGCATTGGCTGCATTGCTGTGTCAGTATCTTTCTGTGAATTTATTTCTATTTACTTACTAGTAAACTTATGTAGTTTTTGATTTTCATATCCGATTCCTTCCTCTGCAGTTTTCAGGACATGGAGATGTGCTCTCTGAAGGTGTTGGAGCTGGAGGGAAGCCCGAGCCGGATGCTCCTGAGGCTGATGGGAGAGCGAGGCTGCACCACGGGTCACCTGATGGACTACCTCCAAACTCTGGGAAACTCCGAGGCTGTGCAATGCCTGAAACCATCACGTACAGTAGACCCCGCCCCCGCGGCTGTTACTATTATGTTGTCAACCACCCAGATATGAGTGGAATTTCTTTTCTTTGTGTTCTATTTTTAGCTTAAATGTGAATGTACAGCGTCAGGCCAGGTTCTTGGGAAATATAGCAGCATTTAAACAATCAGATTCATGTTAAGGGTTCACTGCTAGTGTATCGGATGTTCAAATTTGAATGTTGCATCTTAAGGCAAGGCAAGTTTATTTGTATAGCGCCATTCTTACACAAGGCAATTCATAGTGCTTTACAGGCAGGAAATACATTTGAAATTAAAACACATTCAATTAAAAAATCAATTATTGAAATTAAAACCATTTAAAACATCAAACAATTTAAAATCAACAATATAAAATCACGCAAAAGAAGGTGATTAAATAAAAGTTTCTGATGCAACATATATTTTTCATCAAAATTGAACTAATTTGTAGCTGTTAAATAGTTGGATCCTACGATAATATGTCATGGAAATAATCTATTTTGATTCACATTTATAGGTTTTAAACGGCAATGATTTGCTTACATAAGTTTACGGTCATTGCAACACAATTAGTTGGTGGTTTTGAAAGAGAAAACATTCAAACCCATGAGTGGTTATAATGTTATGAGTTTTTAAATGCCAGGTATCTTTTTATTTATCAGAGGGTATTAAGTGTATTATTGCCTTTTAAACACCAACCTAAATAAATGAGATTCACAAAGAAGCAGCATGTATTTGCTTTAGATATTTCACATTTTAACTGTGTAAGGCAAAGTACTAAAGGTCTCTTTAATCTTCAGCCTTGCAGATTCTCATCCAGCCTCAATCTCTGGCTCTTCTCTCTGGACACAATCTGCGACTCAGCTGCCACGCTGTGGGCAAATCTCCAGTTCATCACCAGTGGTTCAAAGGTAAAGAGGAGGTGAGCTACGACACAAGCACACACTTTTTTTTCTTGCATTACTTGATTTTTGATTAGTCAATTATTTTCTTTCCAGGTGAATTAATGAATTACTTGTTGAGTCAATAAAATGTCACGCTTGTCGAAATGTCTCTAGCCTTTATACCTTTGTGCTTTTGTATTTTGTCTGTAACCGTCTTCACTGTACATCAGTATCAGTTAAGTGTATCTGTTGCCCCGCTCAGTTTTTTAAAGGAAATTTCAAGGAGAAAAAACAATGAGTCACAAACTGTTGCAAAGTGCCAGAGTAACAGGTTCGGGCTTGAAATCCTCTTCAGTGGTACTTCTCTATCTGTGCTGCTCAGATACTAAAACAAACTTTTATTTTACCTGGCCATATTGTGTTTCTATTCTGAAAGGAGAGGAGATAAAGATCACAACCACAATGTGCTTGTGACTGAGCCACTCCCTGAGCATTTCCAAGTCGAGAAACGTCATTCTTTGACCAAACCAAAAATGCTTATTTTTATCCTTAAGCAGATTATAATATGAAAAAAACAGACAAATGGCTCTCTTACTCATACTTGAATTATATAATTTTAATGTAGTATTCTTTTAAGTCACTTTACGTCACTTTATTTTCTCTGCATTCTATATCTTTGGTTGCTTACCCACATTTAGCAGTCTTTGCTGCAGCTGTGAGGAGTTCAGTGACACCTAAGATACAAGAGAACTTTCAAGGAGATGAGATTTTTATATTGGTAAACTGATTTTTCAAAATGTTTCATAATCTCAGGTACCAAACAGCACGTCTCCAGACCTGGTGATAAGTCCAGTCCACGTCAAGGACGCCGGCTTTTATATCTGCAGGGTCAACTGTGGAGAGACGTTTGAATTCAGTCAGTGGGCTCAGGTGGATGTTCTAAATGTAAACACAAATCATGGTAAGATACTGCTGCAAGGGTATTTGAACAGCTGCTGTTGGTTGGTTTGCATATTATTCTAAACAATAAACTGATAATGCTACATTTCCGCGTGGCATCAGGGCAGAGTTATCATTCCTTAGAGGGTCGGCTGAAGTTGGTGATCCAGCCTCAGTCCCAGAAGCTATATATGGGCGATGCCCTCCATTTGGAGTGTGGAGCCGTGGGGCGGCCGATCCCTCGATATCAGTGGCACAGAAATGGAGTCCCGGTCCCCAACGCCACAAAGAGGAAACTCATGGTGAGGAGAGTTTTGATTTGTATATTGCGTTGCAAAAATGATCTCATGTTTACAATGTTTTAGTAGGTATCACCTCATAAATCTTGTTGACCTTGTAGTTGGTCGAAAGCGGGGCACAGATCTTGACATCAAGGCTAGCATTTGCAAAGCAACTTTTGTCACGCTTAAGAATATTTGGACATGAAGAAACATCTGCACAGCCATAAAAATGTGTATCCTCAACTCCATCATCAAGTCAGCCCTACTTTATGATTCATAGACCTGGAGGGAAACCAAAACAGACCTATCTGAGGCACATATTTTACTCCAGGCAGCCCGACAAAACCACTAACCATGAGCTGTGGCAAGATCTAAAAGTAACATGGTGACGGCATATACTCGGCTAGGGGCGAAGGGCATTAGAAAGTAAGAAAATTAGGTGCCGTTAAAAAGTCTCTATGTATTTCAGATTCCTCGCGTCATGCAGGATCACCACGGCAGGTATCGTTGTGAGATCAGCGGCAGCACCGAGAGAATGTGGACCAATGAGGTTGAAGTTGTTGTAGGTATGTCACCACATTTTTGGAACAGCTCAGTAAAAGCAGCTTCACTATCATCATCATCATCATCATGTCTGAGTGATTATTTGCTTTGTTCTTGACTGAAAAGCACCAAGGATAGCTGTCCAGGTTTCAGGGGCAATGGAGTGCTCTGAAGGTAGAGTTGAAAAAGCCTGGGACGTGGTGCATTAAATGGAAATCAAATAACACTGAGCAATTAGCTGCATGCTAATCATGTCAATCGTATCATTCTATAAAGACTAACCAGCACATCTTCACAGCGTTCGATCGTGCATGATTTTTGATTTGACTAATGTCTTTTTCAATCAACTAGATGGGTATATTTATCTCTATTTCAACAAATTCCATGAAAAGACCAAACCCAATACTGAACTAATCCTGTTACACTGATACTAAACTGTATAACTGCCTACGTGTCAAAGCAAGTAAAGCTTATTCCATTGTCATCTGACAATTTAAAAGAAGTGACCGTGTTACTCCTGTTTGTATCTATAACAGTTCTTTTGTATATGAATTAGTGATGTGAAGATTGTGTCACTAATACATAGATAGAAGGAACTAAAGGCTGCAGATGGAGAAGGAAAGTGAGATTTTCATGGGATCTGTTAACAGTAAGGAAAATTAATCATTCTGGTTTTACTCGAGTGGATGTCAGATGTCGTTGGTGTAAGGTTTACTTTCTCTTTGGTAATGTTTCCCCCCATGAAATAGACAACTTCTTTTCAGTAGCTCACCATGTGTTTTATTTTTCACTTCCTAGATGATGTTTATGCTATTGGAGAAGGTAAGTCTGACCGTTACTCGTCATGTGTGTATACATGTTTATGAACACATTTCACTTGTACTAACTGTATGAAACCTTTGCTGTGTGTTTATCGCAGGTTCCAGTGAACTCTTCCTAAATAGCATTCCAGATCAACTTTATGGTACATGTCTTTCAAGTGTTTTTCTTTTGCATATTTAGTAATGCCAGTGTTACTGCACGTTGGTATGTCTGCCATCGTTCTCTCATGACTGACGCTGTGGTCGCTAAAATAAGGATGTGAAACTTTGAACCTGCTTTCTTGTAACGTAAGTTTTAGCGGATAAAGTGGAGGGAAAAACGTTTAACACCAGAGAATGATGACATAAAAATAAGTCATAATTAATAATAAAGGTGACACAGAACAGGTTGGTTTACATTGGAAAGCTTAAGGTATTATAAGACAATCAGAATAGCTGTCATTTCTATTGTGTTTGATACTCAGTGCACTATGACCCACTTCCTTCCTGTATACATTACTTTGTTATCATGATTTTATCACCACTACCTGACTGTGTGCTGTTAGCAACAAACATTATGAACTCATGGTTGGGTTCCGTTTTCTACAAATAGTCAAATAATTTTTATGCTGAATCTTTCCCTCACTCCGTCATAGATTAAAGTTAAGAAAATTATACTAAATGGTACTTTGTGATCATGGGGCGAATCATTACGAAAGATAATTGTTTCTTTTTTTTTTTAGAGTTATTAAATTTGTATGCATGTCCTCTCTCAGCAACTGACAAAGTGGCCCTGCTGATCGGCAATCTGTCCTACAAGAACCACCCACAGCTCAAAGCTGCGATGGTGGACGTGTACGACCTCACCAACCTCCTGCGGCAGCTGAACTTTAAGGTTGTCTCTTTGCTGGACCTCACTGAGTCAGAAATGAGGAACGCTGTCGACGAGTTCCTGTTGCTCCTTCACAAGGGCGTCTATGGTATGTTGGAATTAGGATTTTTATTTGTGTAACTAACCCTTTTGAATTTCTGTTATTTAAACTACTGGAATGAAAATGAGCACCTTCCTCTTCAGGTCTGCTGTACTATGCTGGTCATGGATATGAGAACTACGGCAACAGTTTCATGGTGCCGGTAGATGCACCAAACCCATATCGATCGGCAAACTGTTTGTGTGTGCAGAGCATCCTCAGACTGATGCAAGAGAAGGAGACAGGCCTCAATGTTTTTCTTCTGGACATGTGCAGGAAGAGGTGAGTGGAGTTCCTTCTCAATCAGGTTATCAATAAAAAAAATGGAACACTTTAGATTAGGGAGCACATATTCACCATTAACTAGGTGCTACAGTAGACAAGGGAGTGTGAAAACATGGCCGGGAAAGGCAGACTACTTTGTCTATTGGAGGAATGCAAAAACGGGAGTTGCTCAGGTATAAGAATAAGTGTTAATGTAGAATAAGGTGTTAATAAGTGCTTAATGATTAGTAATAAAGGGCTAGTATGCTACTTATATATGTTAGTAAGCACCTAGTTAATGGTGAATATGTGTTCCCTATTCCAAAGTGTTACCCAAAAAAAGCAATGTGTGTACCACCTGTGTTGTTCAAATACTATAGACATACCATGTCCACTGATAAGCTGCTAATAATACAGTTAAAATGTCATTAGTTTGAGATTAATGCATGAAATAAATATATAAATCTAATAACTAAAGTGTGCAATTTCTTGCAATTAAAAGTGTTGGCCACAAGTAACAAGACTTCTGAATGATATCATCATTCATTGGAAACTATGGCTTGTATATGTGAAATTTGATAAAAACAGGATTTTTCTTTTAACATTATAGTACTGTTGGAGATTTGTCACCCTATTTTGGACCTCACGTTCATAAATGCTTACATTTGCAGGAACATTCATGATGACAGCGCGACAAATATTGTCCTGAGGGTCACGGCCAACATAGTCTTTGGATACGCAACGCAAGTTCACGATACTAATTTCTCCATTCAAGAACAATCACGTACACCTTTGCCTTAAAAAAAACAAACAAAATAGTAAGACGTTTTTATCCTTCATTGGGCTGCACAGGTGCCAAGATGCAGAAGCATTTGAGCTGAGCTCCAGTGGTTTCACCAACGGTGTATTTGTCAAGTTTCTGAAGAAGCGACTGCTCGATGACGAGAAGATCACAGTGGTGCTGGACAGAGTTGCTGAAGGTAAGGGAGGCATAGATACTCTTTTAAAGATGCAATATGTAATATTTTGTGCATTAAAATATTAAAACGAGACTATCATTAAATATTTTGTTGAATAGTGTACTTCAGTGTACTAGAAATCTGTATTTCTATTCACTCTAAGTTTTGATCACCTTTTATTGACGCCACCTGCTTTTATTCTTTACTACTAGTTAGTTTTTCAATGTTAATGTGTGTAACTAATACACTACAAATTGCTGTTTGCTGAGCGTTCTGCCATCCAAGTTCTCCCTGTGATGCATGAACAGTGATGCAGAAGAACAATTCACATGACATTACCAAACTAGGTATTCTATTATTATTTCATTGAAGACCCCTAGTGGCAGAAAGTTAAAGTATGTGTACAAACATAAAATTATAGTTTTTGCAACTTAGGCGTCACTTCTGATATAAAATGAGAAGAACACATTACTATGACAAGTTATCATCAATAAAGAAAAAGGAGAAAATACCTTTTTGCTGGATTGATGGATTAAGGCTGCTGTAAGATGCCTTTGCTATTCATTAATGGTTACATTAAGCAAATAAAATGCCTTCAACATCAGTTCCTGTGTGTTCAACTAGACATGGGTCAATTTGATGCTACGAGGGGGAAGCAGGCTCTGGAGATCCGCAGCAGCCTGTCCGAGAGGAGAGCTCTGACCGATCCCATCCTGCCCGGTGACAGCGCTGACCTCACTCTTGGTCCCAGTCGCCAGTGGGCTAAGGCTCATGGTGAGTTTGAAACAACACAAAGCTCTCTATTGCGTTTTTAAAATGTTTGTTATCTCGTTTTGATATCACAGCACTGAGATGCCTCTATTTACATAGTCTGCACCGCACGCTTATTCAAATGTTGACGATGACGCACACGGCGCTCGCTCACATTATGCACACATGCTCACACCTAGGATGAGAAACAAGCAAACACAACATCACTATGTCAGAAGCCAGTGGGTTTTCTGGAAGTAAGGTTACATTAAATCTGTCCTTGTTGTTGTACGTTGTTTCAGAGCTTCCTGAGAGCATGAGTCTCATCTTTGACTGCGGGGCTCAGATCAAGTTGGGCTTCGCTGCTGAGTTCTCCAACGTGCTTGTCATTTACACACACATCGTAAAGAAACCTGAAGACATGTCCTTCTGCCAGGCTCATGTCACTGACTTCTCACAGGTCAGTATACCATCATGAAAACAAGTGGATTATATACATGCATACATGCATGCGTTCTGTACACTACAAACCGATTGCTTTCCTTACTGCAGGAGCTTGATGTGGATCCCAAAGAGATGAACAGAGAGACCCCAGAAGAGACAGGAATCTACTTCCTGTCCCGCAGCCTGCCACAGCACTGTCTTTACACCAGACTCAGCTCACTGCAGAAGCTCAGGGTAAAGACTCCACACTAAACAAGCTTTGTCTTGGTTTGTCCAAACATGATCTCAAATCATTTTCAAATGCATGGAATTACTGCCAAATGCTTCAATGTAACTGTACTGCCACCAGGGGTCTCTCAATCAAATAATAACAAGAGACCTAGTTTAAGCCTGGATGCAGTGGGGGATCATGGGAATTGTTGTCCTGCTTGGTTCTTCCTGTAATGAGAGAACTTTGGCAGCAGAAGGCACAGTCAATGGCACAGACAAATGAGTAGTCGTGATTCTTTAGTGACATAAAAATTAATTCTGTCATTTCATAGGGTTCTCTTTCCCAAGAAGTTACAGTAGATATGGATAAACTGGATGATATAATTAAAAGGCAATCAAAATGAAATGGCCGTTACCCTGAATTTCTATGGAATTTAATAGTGTTTGTTAATTTTGTACTTTGTACTTTACTCAGCAAAATATATACCATAGTGTTGTTGTTTTTAGATGTTTTAATGCAGAAATGTTACCAAGTCCAGTCATATCACATATTTAATGTGCAGAGACTAGTATTCAGAGACTCTGAGACCCTTTATTGTCTCTCTTGGGGTGTATATACAAATACTTTTCATCCTATAAAGGAAACATAAATAAATATGAGACTATAGCTATGCTTGCAGCTCTGTGAGGCTGTAATGAAGGCGGGCAGAGCAGAATGCTTATGTTGCCACACTAACATCCTCTCAGTGAAACAATACAGGTGATACTGACAGGAATGTCATTATTTTTTTTTTTACAGATTGTTATATACTATACCCAACAATACTATACTATATTGTACAATTATTATACTATGAAGTTCTATACTATACTATAAAGTTATATTCTGTCCTACACATTACTCTGGCAAAATGTTTGTGTCATTCCATCTTCTGGTTGTAAACCACATTCCTGAAGCCTCAGGATTTGCAGTTTGACTGGTGCCGACTGTTTTCCTCTAAACACAATTGACATCAGGTGCCATTAAGACCAAGTGATTGAGAAATGTAACTTCTTAGGAAAATGTTTACTGACTTTATAAATCTAGTGAGAAGTAGGCTCACTTTCCCATTGACTTCCATTCAAACTGAGTTATTTTTTCAATCAACAGTCACTCACTGTTGGCTAACTGTTACTTCCATCCTAATTTGCGAGCTCCATTTGTTCAAATCGGAAGACTAAGTCCATTTTTACATAAAATCTCTGGCTAGGAGTCATCCTCTGGATACCTAGAATGATTGTGCACACCTTCAGTTTTAGATAATATCATTGATTAAAAGAAATTAATGTTTCCCCTGTTTCTCTTATACAACAGGAGGAGCTTGTGTTCACTGTGTGCCTTCAGGGCACGTTCTCAGCCATGGACGATGATCCTGTTCATTGGACCAAAAGCATCAACATTGGGAAGCCACTTATCGCCCGACTGGACCTGCACCGCGCCATGCGGAGGAATAGCTGCTTACGGACCTGCACGATGCCCCACAGCCCGTCTCACAGCCCCTGTCAAAGCCCCAGGTCTGAACACTTCCTCCACCTCCATCACGGGCCTCACCAGGCCCAGGACCCCAGCCGCCTCTCCCCACAGCAAAACTACCTGGACACCTACGAGCGTCTCCACGGCGCAGTGGGAGGCTGTGGGGACTCCTACTATGAAAACGTCAACCAGAGTCACAATGAGCAGATGCACAACTCAGGTTGCGAGCTGTCGAGCTCACCGGGCAGGTACAGCATCCCGATAGAGGCCAGTGACGACATTAACGAGCTGCAGACTGCTTTCATCAACAGTCTGCAGCTTTAGCACCAGTGACACAGCTGCTGCTGTCACTGGGTTTCTGTCTATAATGAAAGTCTGATCAAGCTGATTACACTGCTGCTCTTTTTGTAACTGTAACAGCAGTGACTTTAGAAATATATATATATAAAGTTATGTCCTGAAATAAGCATTACTCTTGTCAACATGCTGTATATTGACATTGGTCTTTAGATTTAAATTTTGGATAAATAAAAAAAAAAGTGAAGTGTACTTTAATAAACTGACAAAGTGTAATTAATGTAGTTCATGCCTGGTTTTACCCAAACAGAAAAAGCAACAATACTAATAATCCACAGTGTCATGGTCCCTGAGTCTTGATGAATGAATTTCAATTGAACTTGTATATGAAGGTTTATTTGAAAAGAGAAAAACAGAGGTGAAACACTCAGGTGCTCCCCCTGCTGGACAATTATAATAATCTGAAGACAATTATAAAGTCAGTGCTCGGGCTCTAATAAACCTGAGGAGGATAACAAATATTAATACCACACCATGAAAGCACTCTACAAGAGCTGCATATTGACATTTGACATTTCAGCTTCTCCCCTCAAGATGGCAGTAAAACTCTCTAGCAGCGTCCATGTCCATAGGGTTATTGCCCAGATTTCTTTCAAAACTGTCTTTAGCCATGGAGTTAATTAGTCCGTGTCTTCTCCTCACTCCACTCTGAAACTTTCTGACATACACCCAGTGACATCCCTGCAGAGATTTGAAGCAAGAGTTCACTTTATTATCTCACTACGAGTTCAAAGTAGCTCATGCAGAAACAGCCAAACCCTGCAGGATTTGATGAGAAATCTGTTTTTTAACCTATGAACAACATGTCAATGTAGTGGCAAACGTAAACTTAATTCCAAGGCCACCCAAATTCATTAGCTGCAAGCAGGTTCCTATGGGCTCATCGTAGGTTACTTCCATTTGCCGTACATCCCGGTTACATTTCCATCCACATAAAATATCCAAGCCTTTCTTGGAGCAACAACAAATGCAGAGGCACGATTATAAACGATATCCATGATATTTAACTGCTTAATCATATGGATACATATTTCATACAACATGCAGTTATCCTATGAAAACAAACACACACACTCTGTCTCAGTCAGGTCAAGTCTTAGTCAGCCATTAAAACACCTTATTGGCCGCCCGTGGATAACCACATGCTCACGGGCACCGTAATCAAAATCGCAATACTATACGGCCTACTGAAATGATCAAATGGCAAGAGGCACAATATTTGTGAAAAGCCAAAATGTGCGTCAAAATATCATTTTAGATGAATCGTTTTCTTGATCTATCCACATCATGTTCTTCAGACCGCAGGGGACATCTTTGTTTCGCACAGATCTGCACAGATGTCACACAGTAAATAATTTTCAATATGTTTTCCGAATGAAACTGCGAATCACAATGTAAAGATTTCCATTCCCTCTGATATCACGAATCATATCGCAATCCCTGTCAAAATATTTGCAATTAGATATTTATTCAAAATCATTCAGCCCTACTGATTTAGAGTGTCCAATTTACCTAATCCTCATATTGCATGTTTTTGGACTATGGGAGGAAGCCGGAGAACCCAGGCACACACACACACACACACACACACACACACACGGGCAGAAAGGCAGGGTCGTGAACCTGGTTTCTTCTTGCAGTAAAGGCAAGAGTGCTAACCACTACACTAACCGTGTGGGCCTTTAACAGTAACATAACACTCAAAAATCCCTTTTACACCAAACCTAGCACAGTGTCTAACGGACACGTCCAGCAACCCAAAATGCATATATAGTTTCCAATTACATATCTACCTATCCTTCTATGCCAGGGTTTCTCACTCCTGGTCCTGGGGAGCCACTGTCCTGCATGTTTTAGGATGTTTCCCTGATTTAAATAAATGGGTCGTTATCAGGTTTCAGCAGAGCTTACTGACGAGCTGACCATTTGAATCAGGTGTGTTTGAGCAGGGAAACATCTAAAACATGCAGGACAAAAACCAAGAGGTTTTAATAACATCAAATAACGTCCGCAAAGCCACGTTTCCTTTCCTTGTCAGAATATTTACTCAAAGGCTTAAGGCTAACAGTTAACTATTTTAACTGTTCACAAAATACGCTGTAACAAGGCATCCTGCATGAAACTAACTCTAAACTAAATGAACTCAATACTGGCTCCTTCAGTCAATACTAAGCACAAAGCAGGGTTTCTCACTCCTGGTCCTGGGGAGCCATTGTCCTGCATGTTTTAGATGTTTCCCTGCTCAAACACACCTGATTCAAACGGTAGAAGCCATGAAGCCTGATAACAACCCATTTATTTGCAATTTGAAACATCCTAAAACATGCAGGACAGTGGCTCCCCAGGACCAGGAGTGAGAAACCCTGGCATAGAGAATAAAGACATGAAACAGACATGGAGTGGTAAGCATAACGTGGGACTTAAACTCAGTGTTGTAACTGTTGTAAATGTGGAGTTAAGGATGATGGTGTTAGATTCTGTCAGTTAAGGTCACTGTGACCTTCAAAAGTCATAACCTCTGAAATCATATAATTCTGATCTTTCAAATTGTCCCTGGACAGACACAGATAAAATAAACAAATAACCAACCGCAAGGCATTCATTTTAGTTGTATAGTTCAATATGTATACACAGCAAGCAACATTTTAAAAGTGAATCATTATGGTATGCACAGCACACACTTAAGTATTTAGCCAATTCCTACTCTGGGCTGTTTTCACGTGGGCAGGCAGATTGTGTGACCTTCAGCTGACAGAGACACTATCACGTAACAGCACCTTGCAGGGGGGAGAGCAACGTGATAGCATCCCGGCTGAAATGTAAGCAATATTCCCGTCACACACAGCAACAATACTGCTGTGATAGTGCCGGAGAGTTTGTTTTAACATGTTCCACACAAGCGCCGCAGAAGACCAAACAACTGCAGCGCAGCATCAAGAAATGAACCTCGTGTGAATTGAATAATAAATGGAGTCAGTCAGGCAACCCACAGGCTGCAGAGTGACATCACGGCTGCGTCATCTTGTGCTGCTGAGAGAGGAGGGGCTGAGACGTGAAACGATGCAGTGGTCAGAGAGAACACACACACACACACACACACACACAGAGAGATAGAGCTGGTGAGAGAGGTGTTGCAAGAGAGGACAGAGGGATAGAAATCATGTCAGCCTCATGGAGGAAACTCTTTTTCCAGCTCGTCCTGCTCCTCGCCTCCTGCGGACACATCAATACAAGTAAATGATATTTTCACTGTACGGTGGTGTTTTTTTAAAAGCTTTGACCTGCTGCTTTCCTTTTTCCTCTAAATGTCCCGCAGCACCTTGTGAGGAGGAGGAGAGGAAAATGTCAGATTTGGGAATAGTGCGATTAAATGATTTAGTTTAAAGTTGCAGGAGGTCGTTGGTTTTTCTCGTCTTTATCTTTTTCTCACATCCGCCTGAACATAATTCTCTGAGACAGCATTCAGGATGGGGACTTTAAAACTCACAATTTGAAGCAATAGTCGTTAATTATGTATGAACAAACAACCTCCTTTTCTCTTTTTAGCCTGGTTTTATATTACATGTTTTGAATAGGCTTTGAGCAGCCTGTCACCAGGATGACAACACCAGTGGAAAGCATCGTCACAATTCATAAACATGATGAAGATAGATAATAATAATAATGTTGGCCAGTCTCGTTACTGTGGAGACAAGTGCATTTTCCAATAACGTCTAATCTAATCCAATCTAATCTAATCACTCATACATGACATAACATAACGACATGAATGAATATGACCTTTCCTGTCAGAGACACCAAGCCCAACGCCTCCCCCGCTGGATCCCATCAGTCCCCTGCCATCAGATGTAAGACGCGTTGTTCTTAAAGGTAAATGTTTACAAGCATCAATCCATCACTTCTATGTCGACTTTTTTTTTCTCATCCCAGCTCAATGTGTTTACATTAAAGGGGACATATTATGCAAAATCTACTTTTTAATCATTTAAATCCTTATATTTGTGACCCTATCAGTCAGCGAAGTGTGAAAAAAGATGACTCACTTATGTTTTTGGCAACGGCATCAGAAAACCGGAAGTCCGCAAAAAAGTTCTATTCTTGGCTCCACAGTGCAGCACAGAGTTCTACACAAACTTCCAGCCTCAGAGGATTTATCTGTCCGGTGGATACATGTTATTTATGACGGCAATGTGCCTGCTAGAGCCTGCAAATTATGACTTTTCCAAATGCTAACTGCTGTTAGCTCCCAGTAGCCTCTGTGGCTGATGTCATTTCCTGTCCCTTAAGTTTCGTTTTACTTTTTTTTTAAGGTGAACCTAAAGAGATACTACTAAACAGAGCGTTCTGAACAGGGCTGTTTTGTCAGGGTGATTGATCTGCTGTGGTGCTTCATCCTTAAGGTATTTTGACCAAAGCATGTCACAGACATGTTCATTAGGACACCAGGGAACTAGGTTAACTTGGAGAAATAGGGTATAACATGTCCCCTTTAACACATTTTACAGTCCCAGCATGATGACATATGTGTTAAATATGATCACACTCTCCCCCGAGCGGAGAAAATGTTCACTACAGCATCCACGATCTCCACACACACACAGGCGAGAGTCACACCGAGAAAGTTGAGCTGCTGAACCCTGTCGACCTCACGCTCGAGTGCATCTGGAGCGGCAGCGAGAACAAAAGTCCAAATGTAACAGGCTACTGGAGAAAAGACGGGGAGGAAATGCAGAGCATCCGCGTCACGGTGCAGCTGGAGGACGACAAGTACACTCTCAGACAAGTGTGAGTGGATCTATCACTTTTTTTTATCATAACACATCCTGGTCTACAATAATATTTCACAGTATGTATATTGTTTAACAGTTAAATGTTTATTATTATTCTCTTCTTTATTCCCCACAAGAGTCCAGCCACCGTTTACCAGTTAGCTCCATTAGCTACATTAGCTCCTTTAGCGCTGTTAGCGCGCCTACATTCAAAACCGCAGCGGTCTGTTTATTAAACGAAAAGAGCAGCGCTACAAATAACCAGCGTACCTGTGTACTGCGTACTGTGTGATTCTGTTTTTAAAATTAAGTGTTACTTTAGAGACTCTTTTTAACAACCGGGAGTCACATAAACATGACGTCACGCACGTCTTTTTCCGGTCAGTCGTCATGGAAACGCGCCGTGCGTTAACGTCGACGCCGTTAACGTGCCCAACACTAATATAAAGTTACCAAAGTAATTACTCAGGTTAATTTAATATCCCTGATGCATTTTTTCACAGGTTCAAAATTGTCAGCAAGGAAAACCTCGGAAGTTATTCGTGCTCGTTTGGCGATGAAGCTAAAGTGGATTTTCTTTTGGCAGGTACACATCACATCCTCACTTTTCATTCATAATGATAATCGGTATTTTACTCTACTGTTTTTTTGTTTTTTTTTCCTTCAGGACCACAGATGGGCGATGTGCGAGATAAGCCCATCGTCAGCTATGTGGGAGATTCTGTGGTGGTCAAGTGTAAAATGGATGAAAAGAAACCAGAGCCCATGTCCTGGAACTGGTACAAAGCAAACGGGACGGATAAAGTGAGTGACGGGCAGTTTTTCCATGTGCCAAAGTTTCAAATGCCAAAGTAGTATGTACAAAACAGCTCGTTTATGCGTCTTAATACTTTAAAAAGTCGTTTTTTTTCCTCCTGGTAAAGAGAAGTAAACTGCAACTGCACAACCACCAGATTATTAAGGTATGAAGTAAGAAATGCAGGATGCCTTTGTCCCATATAGGAGCAGATCTTCTACGCTGCAGAGCCTCAAAAGTATGAAATCAAAAATCACGAGTGGGTGGCCAAGCTGGTGGTGCACAAACTGACAGAGGGAGACTCCGGCTTTTATTACTGTGAAGCGGTTTATGCCGTCAGCACCACGATGGGCCATGTGGAACTGAAGGTCAGTTGTGCAAAGTAACTTATATGTATAATCAATTGCTTTTATATTGTGGTTCTTATACTTTACTTGAGTGTTTCTAAGAATAGGCTATGTGTAGTGATGCTCGGCTTTACAGCTATACTTGTTACTGTTCAATATTTCAGCGATATATCATATATTAAAGGTGCATTATGTAATAAATCTAAAATCCTAATATGTCACAGAGACTCAGGAATAATGTTCATATAACATACGGAACTCACCAACAACAACAGTACACTATTTTGCAGACTGCAAATCATGTTTATGTTTGGAAATCATGTTTTGGCATGTGGCGCCACCTACCACCATCTACCAATCTTTGCAGTCAGTAGACTCTGCTGCCGAGCAACCACGGGTTGCCAGTTACGTCTGAACTACAATGGCAGAGAAAACGAAACCTAAAAAAAGACCTCTGTATTTTAGATTTGAGTGTAGTAACCGTTTTTGGCCACATTCTTACATATGGCGCCTTTAATCTTATTAATACCACATTTTGTTTACAGTGGTTCTCTAACCCTATTTTCTATGTGTAATGGTGAATTGTTTGTCTTGTCCACCACTGCTGAAGGTTATCACCTTCCTGGAGCCTCTGAAGCCCTTTATAGCCATCATGGTCGAGGTGATCGTCCTGGTGTCTGCTATTCTGATCTACGAGAAAAGCCAGTCGAAGAAAAACTCTGCAGGAGGTTATAAATCGTTGTTTTTGTCAGCATGCTGTGTTTTGGAAAAAAAAATTTTTTTTTAATTTGAAACAATCTGTTTTACTCACAGGAAATGAGATAAACGCTGACCAAACCAACACACCACAGTGAGTACTATGAGAATAATATTTTCTGCTGCGACGACCTGATAAAGACACCAGATATAATCTCTGTTGTTAAACGAGTGATAAATAACCTTTCAGCTTCTCCCTTTAGGGGTCGCCACAGCTGCCTCCATGTTGCCCTCGTGTTGAATAATCAATTTACTATTATTTTACATTACACGTAAAATTATGTATACATTGCCAGACTGTGTAAAACCATCCTTCATCATTATGTCTTGATTAGCTCTTTAAAGCTGTAGTGTGTAACTTAAAATATAAACAACCGTCTCCTACATCCAAACCGTTCACACAAAGCTGATTGAGCCGAATTAGAGTGAAGCATTTTACGTTATGACCGATGGAGGCGAGGAGAAAGCATCGCAGCTACACAGAGCTAGTAAAAAGAGATATATAGTGATATATCAAGTGATATAGTAGATGAGTGGACAATCTGTCCACAGATGAGGTCTTGGCATGCTAGAGCATTTCAAAGCCAAAGACAAGCTAAATGTAGCATTGAAACAGGGGTATATTACTGATATTTAAAACTAATTAAAGACCTTATTAAACATTAATAGATAAATTAGTACATCCTATAAACCAAATGTAACGCATCATGTATAGGTTTTAGGGCTGAAACAATTACTCCATTATTAATAGATTACTAAATAAATGAAAACTATTTTGATAACTAATTCATTGGTTTGAAGCTTTCTTCATTATTAAAACAAAATAGTTTAAGCTTCTTAAATGTGAATATTTTATAGTTTTATTTGTTCCACATAAAGAAATCATTAAAACTGAATCATTTTGGTTTGTGGACAAAACAAGACATTTGAGAACATCGTCATTGCCAGGTTTGACAAACACTGATCAACATTTTTTTAAACGTTTTTCTTAAATTTTATGGACCACACGATTATGGAAAATAATTGTTAATTACAGCTCTAGTACCTTTAACCCTTTAACACATAACAAAAATGTCTGTGCCCAGACATGGCACAGTCTAACCCATTTTTCCAGAATAACTTTTAATATCTGGCAACACTGTAGTTGTACAATAGATGTTAAATTTGAACAGTATAAAACAGGTTTAACTCATTGGCTGCCAGCCAATTTTCAGCACAGAACTGCCAAGCATATTTTAACAGCATTTTGACTGATTTTCCAAGACCCACAAAACAGTGGGTTCTATGACTATGTAAACATCGAATCTACCAAAAGATTCATCAGACGTCATTGGCAGCGAATGGTTGTATTTGAATTGACGTCTATATAGATCATTGGCAGCCAATGAACTAAAAAAAGTTGTAATTACAGGTAATGCAAAGTGCGCTTGCTCAAACGTGTCGTCTGTGATACACTCGGTGTTCAATGGTTAAGCGTGATTAAGAATATTCATGTTTTTGTCTTCATCAGGACGCCTGGAGACAATAACGGACCAGAGGAAAGTTCTTCAACGAGACAGCGCAAAGCTTAACGACAAAAACGCTGCAGTCGCTGAACTTTCTGCTTTGTTTTTCCCTCGTTCTCAAACGGAGTGAATTTTAAGAGCTTAGCAATATTAAAACAAACAAGTTGTGAATTTGTCACTCGAAGCAATAACCTTCACTTTATAATCATTCACTCACTTGTACAGGAAAAACATGCCTCTGTTTGAGTTGAAACCGTTAAATAACCTCAAGTCCTGAAGAGAACCCTGCTTCATACCTTGCACTGCCTTTGTCACTCTTTAAAAAGAAGTAGAATGTCTTATTATTTCTGGATTGTGGTTCATGAGCAGTGCCTTACACTCTCAAAGAGCAAATGATTTCCTATTTAACCTGTGCTAGCAATGTGTCACATGACATTTCTATTACTTTATTGACATGTATATATCAAGATATATCATCATATATGCAGATATTGATATTATAAATCAATTTCACGTAATGTAACGTGTAATCAGAAGGGATATATTTTCCTCCGAATTGTGATTCAGTCATCAGTGCTGGTGTTTCACTGTTTATGTAAACGAGAAGATTAAAACACTACAAATCACTGTCAAAAATATACTTGTATTTTATTTTGTAAAATCATTCGTTTGCAACGATGCATGTACTTCCTGTGTTTACAGAGAAAAAAGTGTACTATGAATTTTGGCCATTTGCTCAATTGTAAAATATGTTATTTTAACGAAAACTAATAGCATAAAATGAAAATATGTTGGTGGTTGGATTGTATTACAACTGTAAAAGACCTAAACTAAACCTAAATTACCTTAATATTTGTGGACAATATAAAGACAAGTTCTGATGTGGTTTAAGAAACTGAAATAATGTACATATTGAGTTGGTTTTGACAGGTAGCTTCTAATATCAACTCACTTCATCTACCAACAATGACACACTCATGGATATATGAATACTAATGAATTTATTATTAATACACGACTCTGTGATTAATTATTTATTTCTGCATAAATAGTCTGCACAGAAATGTGTTCTATGCTTTTTTTTGAGCCTTGAATTCCAAACAGACAAAAGAAACATTTTCCATCGGTAGACGGTCAAGCAATCACAAGAGAGGACAGGAAGTCTATGGTTGGTTCATGAGGAAACTGACCAGAAGCTTGACGACATCGTCATTCAGACCCACCACCTCACCGTCCTGCACGGTGTCGTACAGTCGCAGGCTCTCTGTGCCCCACAGGAGGTTTTTCCTGGGGTTGTTGGCGTCCGTTTCCACTGAGAGAGCGACTGTGTTGAGCTGGTAGCAGAAGAAGGAGAAGAAGTGGCCGTCGGTGATCACAGCCTGGGACGCGAAAGGCCTGGTGACATCCTCGGAATTCCAGAAACCTGCAGAGGTGAGAAGGAAGTTTGAGCCCAAGTTATTTCTTATTATCCACTGCAAAATACGTTTTTTACACAGCGAGACTTAAACATGATTATTGGTCATTTAACACTATGTACACCACAGTGGGATATGACAAGAAAATGTAATTAATTTATATTTATCACCAACTTGCACTTCCCAGGTGTCCCAGAACAATAATTCCCAATGATATTCATGATTAAATATTACATTTAAATTAAATGTATGAGAATACAAATATGAAAAAAATAAAATATATATATATATTCATTCATATATTTTTATATATACACACACATATATGTATGTATATATTATTATTATTATTATTAATTACTGTAATGGAAATTCCCTGGCTTTGCGGTCATGTCTGGCAAAAAGGGTACACATCCCCTTGACCTATGCCTCACGAGTCCATTGCTATGACAGCCAGACTACTGTATGAGCATCACGAGTTGCTAAGATAGCCAAACTGCTTGATTTTTTTTTTACTTCCATAAAATCTTCTCAATAACAGGATATGACTTAAATGCAGAAGTGACAGCTTGTCTGGGTCTGACAATATAAAAAGTGTAACTTTCTCTAGACAGACAGAGATCTCTCTGCATGCACCTTTTTTCATATATGACTTTTGACGAATAAACCTTTGAATGCAGCTCGACTGATAGTAATTCTTCAAACCAGAATCTGCCGCCACATTACATTTCTAGAGCGCTTTTCTAGACATATATACATATACACATATACACATATACACATGTATATATATATATATATATATATACACACACACACACACACACACACACACACACACACACATATATATACACGAATACACACATATTTCGCCCTTTTGAAATACATTTTATATATACATGTATACGTATATATACACATATATATATATATATATTTGTGATATATATATATATACATATGTATATATATAAATTCATACATATACACATACATATACATACTCACACACACACACACACACACACATACGAATACACAAATAATATTTTGCCCTTTTGAAATACATTTTTAAATTCTTTTAAAGAAACAGTTCTTGTACAAGCTTTTTACTTTCAAATGTAGATGTTTGGACTTCTGGATGCTTTTACAATACATTTTAATAATGAACGACTAAATGAATAAATAAATAAGACATGAAGTGATCTCTTGTACGTGTAAAAAGACAGAGAAACATTTCCTGTGTAAATCATACCTGTTCCTAAAGATGACTTGAGCAAATGTGTACATATGCCTCTATTGGCACACATAATGTAAATTCAATTGAGAGCAAGTGCTTATTTGATAGCTAAAAAAAAACAACATTAAAAAGCAATTTATATCAGGTAAAGTAAATTATGACCGGACACAACCAACTTTGTCACCAATTTTCGATGTTTTAATCCTGGGAAAGCACAGGCTAGACGATCCAGTCAAGACACAGGACCACGCGCATGCGGTTTAATCGAACAATTTCAGGGAATAGATCTTAGTGTAAACATACATGAAGGCAGACTGACACATTCATCCTGTTCAAATCATCCTAAAATCAGAAGCACCACAATTATCAGAAGGACCAGACAGGGCCTAAATCTGGCCAATTATCCTCTCGTGTGGTGCAGGCTTAACACAAAAACATAAGCTGTAAAATCCTACAGTGCTAAAGAAAGAGATGCATCGGTCATCAGTTTTCTGTGTCTCTCACCTTGGTACATGGTCTGAGCGCCTGTCCACGCAAAGAGGCTGGCGAGTGCGTTGGCTCTGAGGAAAACCTCCACCTGGTCAGACTGCTGCCGCCGAGCCATCCGGTCTCTGTGGTACTGGTCAGGAACCAGGTGGAACTGAGTGTGACCATAGCATGCTGGGTCTGGTAGTTTAGCACCTGTTAATGAGGAATCAGGGCGCCAGTGAATGAGTAGGACTGTATTTTAAATAGCAACCTTTTTCTTATAGATCATTAGCGGTGGGTTGGAAATCAATAAAGTGAAATTATATCTATATATGAGACACCAAGTATGGATTTTCTTTAGAATTAAATTTTCTAACTGCTGTTATAAATATTTGTTGATGATGTTTCAGTCCACTAGATGTCGCCAAGTGCTCACTCTCACTAGAGCTGTTGCGTGAGTATATCACAATGTATTGTATTTTGGCAGTATCGCAATAACATCATACTTTGACTTAAATATTGTGATCAAAATAAGCAAATGAAGAAGTAATTAATCAAGAAAACAATCAATAATTAAACAATATTGAATTTCTTCATGTGGTTGAAAGATTTTTGCTGCAATGCAGCAGTAGACTACTTTTCATGTTCTGTGACAAACAATACAAACAAAACACCAAGCTACTGTTTGTTTCCAGTTATATATGTCATTAAAAACTGGCAGGTTTGTCTTTCTACCGAGATTTAATATTGCACACTGGTGCACCCTAGTGACATTAAGGGGTAATACAATAACAAGTGATTTGACATTCCTAAGACTGAGTGAAAAACCCAAAGAGACTGGACTTCTGAGGCTGCGTTACCTGTGAAGATGTTGTTGTCATACTGTCGCCTGAACATGGGCATCAGGTTCGGAGCTAACGTGATCTCTGGAACTTCAGCTGCATACGAGGCCTCCATTGGGGTAAACTAATACAAATTGAACAGAGAGTGATTAGTGATTTGAGAAACATCATTGGCATCTGTTTAAATGAGCCGAATGAAACATAGAAAACAGTATGCAACAATCACGATCGCAATTATAAGGTATTCTGTTGTGTATTTTTTTACACATTAATGTGACAGTGATAAAGACTGTCATTACCTGTGGAAGTTGCTGAGTGATCCTAATCTGACTGTTCGGCTTGTCATCAATCTGGAACCTGATTGGCTCTTGTCGGCCTCTCCGGTGTCCTTTTGGGATGATTCTCTGTCCTCTCCTCCAGTAAAAGTTAACTTGTGGATTAATATCTGAGAAAGGGAATAAGCAGTAATGTAGTGCACGATATTGGACTATTAGCTGATAACCGATACCGATATTGATAAATATATATATGATATAATAAATATACCATATTGAAAGTCAGATCTTGGTGCGTTTGCCGAAATCCAATAATACATTATGAAGCCAATATCTGCCGATACCGATATCATGCCGATAATATCTTGCACTCCTAGCGTTAATTGGTTTTAGCAATCCAGTTCGTAAAGGATGTTTTCAGCAGCGATGGGACGATACCACTTTTTTTGTGTCCGATACCACAAACTCAAGCTAGAGATACAGATATCAGTCCCATACCGTGATTTTAGACCATTTATGAACTATGAAGGTGTTGGCAACACATCTATGTCGAGTCATTTCAAAGACATAATTATCCAACTGTGGAACATATATTGTTCTCCCAAAGAAGAAGAAATGAAGAGGCCAAACATGACTCAGCTAAAATGCTTTGCTGATTTGTATTTACATTTTTATCTGGGCATAGTGAAGCATGCGATATATAGGATTATTGGATAGTATTGGATTTAAGATTTGTATCTGTCAGTATGTGATGCAGTGATTTTGACCAGTATCGGACCGATATCGACTCCCATCCCTAGTTTTTGGTTAGAGCAGATTATTAGAGATATAATTAGAGCAGAAATTATGTTATTTGAGTGTTATTGCGTTAAATCTTTTTCTTTTGCTGACTTTACATCATGAAAAAATGCAGGCACTCATTTCACCTCTGACTAAACGTCCATACCTAGACTGCAGAGCCGAAGCAGTGGGTTAAATCTCGACAGACTGTGGGTGAGTTCAGTCACCAGGTTTCTCAGGAAGGGTCCGACTATTATCTCCTGCTGTCGGGACAAGAACGCTTTGCGTTGATTTATGTGCCAGTGCTCCTGTAAAATAACACGAGTGACCAGTGAGCGGATGTCCCTGAACGCATCACCGTCGAGCTCCAGTGCAGTAGTTTGAACTGCGGCCGGTGTCGACTCGTCCATCCCGGTCGTCTTTACCGGGGCCTGCGTGAATTTCTCGGGCAGACCCGGGATGTAGGCGGTCTTGGTGAAGTGCTGGTACCATCTGTCCGCGTTCCGGGCGAAAGTCTGAGGGTAAACCACGAATTTCTTCCGCTGGATACGAGTGAGGAGGGAGAGCTTCTCGTCCACCGGGGAGGCACATATCTTATTCACATGCTCCTGCGCCCGCCACAGCAGCGCCGACTTGCTTTTAGCCGTGCGAGAAGGGACAATGGGGGGATAATTCGGCTCCTTGACATTAGCCTCGGTGTGGACGAATTGTCGGTGTCTGAATGGAGGCAGGTTTTTAGGAAACAGCAAGGACAGCCGTGTGCGCGCCGCCATCTTTCTTTACAGCTTCTACTTCTTCTTCTCATTTGTTGACAAAATAACGAGTAGTCCTCCAGATTAGCGCCCCCTGCCGGAAGGAAGTCACAAAAATCAAAATAGAACAAAGTGCCCAAGACCCACTGAGATGTTTCCCAGAATGTAGTACAACAGTGAAGAAAACAAACATATTAAAATAAAATACTGTCCCTTAGATCATCATAAATACAAATTATTGAATAATAATTACCATTGTAACGTATTATGTGTTAGAAAAATAAGGGGGGGAAAGTATAGCATTTTAGAGCTGCCTAAAGGCAAAAGTGAACTAAGCAGCTGAACTTGTATTTTAAAAAAGGGAAGGAAGGAGAACAAAAAAAGACTTAAGATACTTTTTTTGGGGGGGGGGGGTCATTCTTAAGTACATACTTTTAGGGAATTTATATAGAGTTGGATCTTATTATAAAAGGACTGGTATGGGTGGAGTCTTTATACATGTTGCCTTGTGGATGAAAATAAGCTTAAACTGGTACTGAACAGTCGAAACACTCAATAATATTGAATAACTACCACATATTGAAAGTTGATATTTTTTCAAATAAATCTAAGCGGCCTGGTTATAATTATGGTCATAAGAGGGTTAAGCATTAGTTCAGTGTTCCCTATTTTTTACACCAAAAATAATATCATTGTCATTTCTAGTGGGAAAAACCCTGTATTTTCTATGTAACCATCCCATAAAGTGTTTTCAGAACAATTTAGTATGAGTGCTTTATACTTTATTTATGTTTAATGCAGTAATATATAGAGCACTTGTACTATGTACTAAATGATAATACCGCCGTTGACACTTAGCAGCAGTGACCGTTGAGCCTTATTAAGGTTCTTGAACGTTACTTGTAGCCCACATGAGACGCTGCCTTTGTGGAACACTCAGACGTCACGTAAATTTGAGATATTGAAATATAATGGCGCAAAAATACAAAATGAAAATGTGCACCTTTAAACGTGACATTTGTTAATCGCAGCCAAGTCCAGCTACTGACCGCAGAATGTGAAATCACGTTGAGCGTTGAGTTTTACACTTTAAGATGATATCCAAAAAACCGTTAGGATTTTTTTCAGCGGTTACGTGAAAGCAGCATCAGCGAGTTTGTTGGTGTGTGGTAGCAAGACTTTTGGACTGTGTGCAGTTGTTTACAGGCCATAATTCGAGACATACTATGACATATTAACATTCTGGTTAATCGGAAAATGTATTTTCGACAGATTTTGCGAACCCGGTTCGCGGGGGCCGTTCATCTAACTCGTTTGCAGCGTGTTTATCAAGCTCAGGTAGCTGCTCCAAGAGTAAACAGACTTGTTGTGTTTCTCAGTAACATTTCCCTTCTTGCAGCTGCAGCAGAGCCTTTGGACAACACCTGTCTAATCCACTGTGGTGGTGACTGTGGGGAATCTGCAGAGGTTTGAGTTATTGTGACGTTGAGCTGATATGGTTTATTTACATGGCATTCTGCTTTACCAGTCTCAATCTCATGTAATTTGATTCATATTTTGGGTAGATATCTATCTATATTTTTTAGCAATAAGCCACTTATTATTTAATTAATTGACTGATTTATTGCTATTATTAGTATTACTTTGTAGTAGTATTTCTATGTAATAGTAATAGTACTATGTTGTTGATATTTAGACAATGCAATATTCCTGATTAAAAACACAACTTAAAGGTGCCATATGTAAGAATGTGGCCAAAAATGGTTACGACATTCAAATTCAAAATACTGAGGTCTTTTAGGTTTCGTTTTTTGACGTAACTGGCAACCCGTGGTTGCTCGGCAGCTGAGACTCTACTGACTGCAATGATTGGTAGACGGCGGTAGGTGGCGCCACATGCCAAAACATGATTTCCAAACATAAACATGATTTGCAGTCTGCAAAATATTTTTTTTAATGCAAATATTTTGGCTGTACTGTTGTTGGTGGTGAGTTCAGTTTGTTATATGAACATTATTCCTGAGTCTCTGTGACATATTAGGAGGATTTTATGGCCAGTTGCTTTAGATTTATTACATAATGCACCTTTAACTTAACCCTGTAAAGTCCAAACCATTAAATAATTCACAGAAAATTCAAATTCCTTGACACTGGAGCCTTTATTGGTCCTTCTAAACAAAAACAAAAAAATTGAAATATACATTTCCATATAGGAGTTTTCATTTGTATCATATATGATACAGCGGGTCCCAATGATAAAATATAACAAAAAAAATACACAAACAAATCCAACAAAAACAATGCAGAAATGGACCTGGCAGGGTGGAAGTGTGGAAGACATAACATTTCAGTTATTTTTACTAATTTTGCGGTTCGCAACCTTTTTATTTTGAATGATGGTAGGCCTGAAAACAACAAGTTGTTCAGACAAAGATGCACTCTGCATTTCTCACAGTACACATGGGCAAAGTGGCCTACACAGTGCTTGCATCTCTGTCGGGTTTCCCATCATTTTATACATCAGGTTTTTCAGGGAAAAAATTGTCACACTGCTCATGTGGAGGGCTCAAAAACTCATGTATCACATATGATACGTTTGGCGTTATAAGGGTTGATTTCAGAGTAAGTTTGAACAGTCTGAACACATTTGTGTCCATGTCTATGTGCATGTATTTATTTCCTCTCCCTGATTACAGAGACAACTGTGCACCAAAAGTGACGAGGTGAGGCTGGCAGAGGAGGCCAGCAAGAAGTACGGCTCCCCAGCTCCGACCATCTTCTCCAAAGTGATCGACAAAAGCATCCCTGCGGATATCATTTATGAAGACGAGAAGGTAAACATTACGACACATCTGTAAAAACGAGATATCTCTGTTGGATTACTCAACGTCGAGTTCCGAGATTGATAAGCACACCGAGTCAAGTGTTTCTACATTTTGATAAGGCGGTGAGAGGAGAGTTGAAAGTCAACACAGAATGTGGAAGACAAGAAAAATCAATGCATGTCGTGGGAGTAGAAATTCAAAACAAACACCTGTGCGACAGCAGAACTTTGATATAAATCCCCTCAAGCTGTCATAATCAGAATAATATCTTATTCAGAATAAACTCAATGGTCAAGATTATTGTGCCCAGTCATCCCTTAAAGGAATTTTTATGAGCCCAAGCATTCCAAAGGTTGATCGCCGCGATTGGCAAAGTAACATGCTGTTAAGACGGTGGTGTTTTGGAAACAAGTGGTGATGAGAGACAGAGGTAAAAACACTGCTTCAACATGCGGGCGTAAATAATGTGCTTGTTTAGCCGCACATGGTGCAGGAGACTTCACAAAGAAGTAAATAATTAGTAAAAAAAAAAAATCTGTTTGCAAATGTCTTCCTGTCAGTCGTCATGAATAACTTAAAAAGCAGGAAATGAAATTGTTTCCTGACATAAACATCACTGGGAAATACGTGTGTATGTAGGAGTCATAGTAAGTGCACACATGTTTACAAGTAACTATATTTGTTTTGTTTTTTTTACCTAAATTTATTTAGAATATAACTATTTTGTTTTCTTGTTTTTTTATTAGTGTTTGGCATTTAGGGACGTCAACCCCCAGGCCCCGGTTCATTTCCTGGTCATTCCAAGGATTCCTATTCCGAGAATAAGTGAGGCCAAAGACGAGGATGCCGAGGTGAGTTAATCCATTAATTTCTGTCTAATTTGACTATGCTCAGATTACCAGTCACATTGTTCAAATTTAGTTCAAATCCTACTCAATGCAGATCAGATTTGACAGTTCACATGTTTGTGTCTTGCGTCTGGATGTGACGTCGCTCTCAAACAGCATGCAAATGCTCAAATTCTGCTATTGCACGGAATTTGTGTGTGAGATTTAGCTGTGGAAAATGGAGCACTTCTCCATTGTACCACATGCATACGTTTTCATTTATGTTGCATTGGACACACATCTGTTATATCGCCGATCTAGGACTACATATGGAAATGTCTAAAAATCTAATTTCAACAGAAAAAGTCACTTCAGCCCGGTTATCTGAACAAAGCCGTTGTTACCTGTGGATTATTTTTGGTCAGGGGTTCTGTTGAGAGGCCCAGTGTAACCAAAAACTAACCCCAAACTCCATCTTCCAGCTCTTAGGACATTTGTTGGTCGTCGCCAAAAACGTGGCAAAGCAGGAATCTCTAAAGGACGGATACAGAGTGGGTAAGTCAGCTATCAGACCCACACTCATTCATGTGGAAAAACACACACTGTTTATTTACTTCTTCTATGACGTCTGTGGGTGTGTTTGTCCCCCCCCCCTTTGTCATAGTGATCAATGACGGAAAACACGGTGCTCAGTCAGTTTACCACCTTCACATCCACGTCCTGGGAGGAAGACAGATGACATGGCCACCGGGATAACGGCGTTGCACGTTAATGCGTCTTTTTTTTAAAGATGTTTAATCCCGTCAGCATGACATCGTTGATCCAAACTTAACTTAACCCCACTAATCTAATCTAAAAAAAAATATGAAATTGTAAATATGTGGATTTCAACAAATGTAAAAAAATGAATGCTGAAGAGTAAAGATATTGTTTCATGCAGTTTCATGTGTGACATCATAAAATTTTCACCTTAAATTGTGGCAATTGTGGTAAGGAAAAAAAAAGTGTGGATGGTTTCCTGCATGCAGAGCACATAGTGTGTTTATTTGTTGACCTTCATCTCTCTTGAAAAAAGAGAACAGATGTTAAAACACCTGAGCCAAATGTCACAATACCTCAGAGTCACTGAACACAGCAAACACATGTCAAATGATGGAAACACACAGTTATACACGTATTAAAAACCACTGAAACTGTATGTTCTGTATACTGTGCATTATTATCCTGCTTTATAAACAGTGTTTCTTGCATTTTGTAACATTAATGAGTACAAATTGCAGCTTATATTAGTTTATAATGCTTTATATCATATTGTATATTTAAAGCTCACATAGAGTGGTCCTGTTGCACATATAGTTATGGAGGTCTTCTTACAAGCATTAACTTGTTTTTATGGTCCAAAACCTCCTAGTTGCTGTAAACGAGCCGATGGAAATCTCTGTTTTCTAATGCTGTTCCTCAGCCGCCATATTTCAGACATAAATCTCACACCCAGAAGACAGAGTGTGTTGTGATTGGCCAGCCAGCGTAGAGCCTTCCCAAGTGTCTTGTGATTGGCCAATACCCGGAAGTGACATAATCAGCACACCCGCTCTCAGAAGCGCAGCTCCCCCTTCTGGAACGGTGGATGCACTGCTACTCATTATCAAAACATTGTTTTAACGATGTTTAAAAATAGCTTCATCACAACTCTCCGCAGCAGTCCCTTTTATGACTTTGACCCAGAGTCAGTCAGAAGACACTGTCGCTTGTGAAACACCTCCACAACGGACGTTATTCTTCTTCTGCGGTTCAATGTACGCAACCGGATGTGCCCGGGCTTGTGCCCGGAGCAGGAGGATCTGCTGTTCAGGAGAACCGTTGTTTTTACCAGACCGGAACATAGCGTTCTCAGTTTGTTTTGAAACTTCAGGGCGTTAATTGGAACTCCCGGTCTAGGTCCGCTTTAATAATAAGACACCCAAACCATTAAATACCACCCTGACAATAATTATCAATATATGATTTGCTAACAATTTACAGATAAGCCATTGATAAGGAAAGAATTGTTAGATTGGCTGCTGAGTTTTTTTTTTTTTTTTACAATCTGATGACCCAATTTGATTTAATGACTACAGCATATTTAGGAATATAATTGTATAAGGGTTGTATAAATGCAATATAAACATCGTCTTGTGTTGTGTGCATGCAGAGAGTGTTAACCGGAAAAACTCGCACAGATACCAAGTGTTAAGACGAGTGTGTGAGGCCGTGGTGTGACTGGGTGGTGTGATTCTCTGACCTCTGTGTCTGTGAGCAGTGTTACTCTGTGTCATTTGAGGTTGAACCTTGGCCTATATTTACTTACAAAACATTGTCCTCCTCCTCCTTGCGCAGTTATTGGAGGAGCAAAGACACTGTGACTCTTCTCTCCTGAAAAAATAAAAGTTGCACATGTTCTGTTCAAGTGGTGAATTCTGTTTTCTGTGGGTCAAAGTTCTGTCCTTGTAAACATGAACATATCTAATTTTTAATCATTATTTTTTTTTTTTTTTTATATCTAATCAATTCAAGGTCAAGTTTGAATGAGAAAAAAATCTCTTTCTTTTTTCCTCCAACACCCACTCATCTAAGTCTTTATAGCAGTACATATTTGAAATGTTTTGCATGATCACCAACGCCAACTGTTGTCACCTGCTATAATTAATACAAACAAAGCCGGTTTCCACCAGCTGCAAGCTGTTGGTGTCTCAGGTTCCAGGTCTTCCTCACCTTGAGAAGGCATATAACCTTTGGTCGAGTTTGTCGGTGGGTCTTTAACCCTGATACGGCCGCAGAAGCAGGTGCTACACGGATTGTGCAAGTCCCTTGAGGCGAGGTGTGTGTGTGTGTGTGTGTCCCTCACACAGTCCCCTATAGGCTGAGATCACCCTTGGCGAGGCAACAGTGGATCTCCTGTGATGGGCAAAGGTTGAGCCAGGTTAGTGTTATACCTGACTACTCCTAGTCTGTGGATGCCATTCAGACACCGTCATTGCACAAGGTAGGTTCATTTCATTTTATTTTTTATTCACTGTTGATTGAATGCCGGGCGTCTGTCTGTCTGTCATGCTGTGTGAATGAGGATCTCACACATAGCTGAAACTGTAGCTGGTTATGGTTATTGATGTGCATGTTTGCAGTTTTGAACACATTTATTTGAATAACCAAAGTTTAAGAGCAACATCGCCACATACGATTATGCCTTTGATGACGATGCAGCCTGACTTTTCCAGACCTTGGGCAAGTACTGTATAGTAAATATGTTTTAGTTGATGACATAGACAAATAGATACTTGTAGCCCCCATTTGGTTAAAGGCAGGTTTCATGACTTTTATCGTGTAGTCGACGGAGACTGTGTCTCTCTTTAAACCCATCCATACATCCTGGGACTAAATCTAATGTTAAACTACCACGGATCTTCACTTGTATGCCGTGAGTTTGTTTTTCTGCAACTCAAATTGAACAGTGACACTAAATCGGAAAAAAAGGTTTATTTGCTATTTCCATAATCCAGAGCAAAGATGTTGTTGCTGCCTCACTCTATTGTGATTAGTTGTCATCTCATATTGAGTGCATGAGTGTGACATCATAGAGGAGTTGATTTAAAGGTACCATGTGTAAGAATGTGGCCAAAAACGGTTGCTACATTCAAATTCAAAATACAGAGGTTGTTGGTGAGTTCAGTTTTAACCCACCAACTTTAACTGTTATATTATTCCTGAGTCTCTGTGACATATTAGGAGAATTTGATGACCAGTTGATTTAGATTTATTACATAATGCACCTTCAAAAATAACTTTACTCTGAAGAGTAAAAAAAACATTCACTCTTAGAAATAAGGGTTCCAAAATGGTCCTTCTACAAGGGCTGAAGTTTCTACCTGGAACCATTTTCTTCTGAATAACCATTTTCTGAAGAAAGGGTTTTTCAAGTGTTCTTGGCAACATTAATGGTTCCAGTAAGAACCATTTTGATCCAGAAAACCCTTTAAAAGCCATTTCCTGAATAAAGGGTTTTAAAAGGGTTCTTGGTGGAACCCTCCATAAGGGTTCCAGGTAGAAGGTTTCTCCTATGAGGACAAGTTGAAGAACCTTATACGGTTCTACTTAGCACTTTTATTTCTAAGAGTGTTGCTTCTACAGCTACAAAATAACGGCTTGTGTTTCATTACAATTTCATCCTAAATCATACTCTGTAAGAACAGAAGATGAAAGGTTTTCTGCACCCAGATCACACAGAATGCAATGTTTATTTTTATTATCTGTCGCCCATTTACTCCTGAGCCAAATGTCACAGTAACTCAGAGAATGACTGATACGACAGGTGAGAAATTAATACATGATTGAAACATGTATGTACATCAAATTATGTAAAAAAAAAAAAAAAAAGGTAAATTCATTCAATATGTACTGACTGAACTGCCTCTTTTTTTTTTTGCTATTTGCATAAACCGGAGCAAAGACGTCGCTGTGGCTGCTTCAGATTGCCCCACTGTAGTTTTGCAAGTTGCGTGAACTTTGGTCGACACAAATCTTGAGCAAAGTTATCTTAAAAAGCAGAGGTCAGCGATTGAGATCCTGCTGAGTTCACTGACCTTAATCAAAGATATTATATTATAAAGTATTAGTGAATGTGTGGCTGATTTGTTTTGATGGACTGATTTGATTTCAGTAAAGACATACTGTGTGTGTGTGTAGTATTTAAATGTATGTATTCTAATTGTTGGTTGCAAAGTTGTCACACTTACACCAAGAGCTGACAATATTTAAATTTTATTTAATACCTGAAATATGAATTTCACATATTTTTTCCTATTAAATCTGCTCACATTTTGAATCAGGGAGCATAAAGAGTGCATACAGATGTCTAAATGTTTTCTGGCACAGCGTCTGTCGGTCTGTCTGTCTGTCTGTCTGTCTGTCTGTCTGGCACAGTTGTCATTATTTCATCATTCTGACCAGTGCTGTGATGCCATTGCCAGTAACGTGATTGCTAACACTGGCAGTCATTGGCTTTGATCTGTTGCAATAACGCGAGGCAAATCTCACTTTGGTATAAATAAGCGCATAGGAGCAGCTGTGTTGTTATAATAACATATAATCTAAATCAGTTGTACTTCAAATCCATGTAATCTATTTCTTTTAACCATCTGTTTCTAGCAAATTCAAGAAGATTCGGAGACGTCAGACATCAGGCACGGCGTTGCAGTCATGGATGGTGACACTGACAGGTAAGTCAGAGACAAATCTTTAACCAGTCACAGTTATACATTGACGTTAATGCACGACTGGATGTAATTCATCATTCTTTTTTAATGGCTCTCACAGCATTCCTCCCCCAGAGAGAGAGACTGTGTCAGACTTAAAGACTCACTCCGCTGTCGTCCCCAACGGAGACGCTGTCACAGAGCAGCAGGAGTCTCATCCTGCCAGCACAACAGAGGCACCAGCTCTAACTCCTACATCTCTAGAGGAGGCTACTGAATCGCTCTCACTTGGTAAGAATTATATTAAGAGAGATTTTTTTTTTTAGAAACTACAAGGGTCACAAGAAAAATGCTGTTCATTTTCTATTTTCTTTGGAGGAAGTCCCAACTTCCTCTCTTGTTGCGGGAATGAGACATGAAGCTTAGATTGTATCTGATGATCAAATAACACATTTACCTCTGGGAATTACTACACTACCGGTCAAAAGTTTGGGCTCACCTATACATTTTTTTCTGTGTTTGCCATTAAAAGTCACACTTTTATTCATCAGAAGAGTTTCAAAATGAATAGAAACTATAGTCAAGACATTGACAAGATGAGAAATAATGACTTTTATTCAAAATTATAATTTTGCCCTTTCGTCAAAGAACCAGCAAAACTGTTTTCAGCTGTGCTAACATCATTGCACAAGGGTTTTCAAGGGTTTTCTAATCCTCCAATAGCCTTCTAACACGATTAGCAAACACAATATACCATTAGAACACTGGAGAGATGGTTGCTGAAAATGGGCCTCTATACACCTATGTACATATTCCATTAACCCATTAAGGCCTGAAGCGCCTGGAAAAAATGTCTCTAAAACCTGAGGTTCAATGCCTACTAAATGACTGATTTCTCAGCCTCTGTAACAGATAAGAACACATTTCCTGTGAACTTTAGTTTATTTAGATACAAAAATGTAAAATTAAAGTGAACAACTATTTTAAATTAAAAAACAGTAAGAAAATAAAGTAATATCAACTTGTGTCAGTGCCTTGATTTAGTCCTGATGGACCGTGAAGAACAAGCATGTAATGACTGTAACAGTCTGCTACACATGTGATAGTGATAGTGCTTACAGCACTGTGGCATCTGCAGGTAAATCCACTGTCACCACTGGTGCGCGGTTGTAAACACTCCGTCGATTACAGTGGTACTTATCGTCATTATCGCCGAACTCGTCTTCTTCAAACATAATTGTGTCTTAAAGGTGAAGTAAGTAGTTTATAGTGACATCTAGAGGAGAGGCTGAAATTTACAAAACAACGAACTGCTCCTCTGCTCACCCCCGTCGTCCTTGTCGTCTTTCTCCGTGTCAGCAGATGAGGTTCTAGTATTTATTCAGACAACGAGAGGGAGGGGGAGTGGGCGAGGACGAGGACGAGGGACAGCTCTTCGTGGCCGCGGTAGAGCTGTCAGAAGCCGGGGAGGGAGAGGGCGAGCTACCGCGGCCGTAGCAGACAAAGCGGAGAGAGTGGAGGCGGGACTTCCGCTACAAGTAAAGAGACGCTTGATTTGTTCTCTCGGGTTTGTCCTTACAGGCTCCGGTAGAAACATGGCGTCTCACTGCTAACAGTGGCAATGCAGTAGCGGCCCGCGACCATGTTATTTTACATGACTTTTTGAAACCCTGCGAAAATGAAACAAAACGTTTGCAGCTAGAATAAAAGTGCTTTTCCTTCAAAAATAAGGACATTTCTAAGTGACCGAAAACTTTTGAAAGGTAGTGTAGAAAAAAAAAAAAACTGTATATTTTCTGGGTGAAATGGCCCCTTTAAACATATAGAAATATCTCTATATCTTAAGGTTGTAAACTGAGGTCCAGTCCAATCATATCAGTAGCTGGATCAGCTCCACAATAGCTGCCATTTTGGACCAGTATGTTTTCACAGTAGCCGACAATGGACAAAATAAACATAATTTGAGTTTTGATGTGAACAAAAGGTTCACCAACAGCTAAATTTTACACATTGTACCTTTAAATGTATTTATATATTCCATCAATAGTTGGCGTTTTTGTGGTTATAATACAAATAATTATTCCAGGAAAGAGGAGAGATTTTTTTTTTTTAATATGATAGATAGATTTAGAATGTTCAGAGATGTAAAAAAAAAAATTAAAGAAAGAATAACATAATAAAACAGCATGCATTTTCTGACTTTAATCTCAGAATTCATGCTGTTTCATTTTGTTTTCTTTCTTTCAATGTGGCCCTAATACTCTTCCGTACTAATAAAAAATTAAAGCCAAAATAAAAAAAATAAAAAAAATCACAATATACAGTTTGGACATTTGCCTACTACAGGAAACGTGACACCTAGCTGCAGCAGTTATGCAAAGAAACACAGAGGAGACATTGTTTGTCGAAGCTGAACGCAAGTGACAAATAGAGCAGCTGAATATAATGGTTAGGAAAAAGAAAATGAAATTGGTGCAGACCTAAGAAGTCTAAGGCAATCACATCAAATACAATATAACACAATGGAGTCAAACAAGTCCCATATTTTTTTGTAAAACATCCCATTGTTACACCTCATTGACATTCTTTAAGTATCACTTCCTCCTTTTCTAACCAAACCTGACTGGTTGGTTTTTTTCCCCCCTGACTAGTGGGTTGTCATGGATATATCATAGCTTCCTGTTTGTCTCGGGTGACAGCAACACCTTGGCCTGTTCTCTGCAAATCATGTTGCAGTGCTGTAAAAGTGGGCGTAACGCAGCCCCACAGGTATTTGCCATCCTCTTCAGCGCATGACTCCTTTGTGCATGAGCGTGAGGGACGCTGGCTGTGTGATTTGGAGCGGTGTTGTTGTTGTTGTTGTTGTTTCAATTGGACGTTGTTATTTATGGCGGGTAAAAGTATCTGCCCCTGTTGTCCCACGACAGAAGAGCCCAGGGTAATTCCACTGTCAAAGACAACATCTCTGGCCCAAGCCGATCAGCTATGGAGCACCAACAGGAACAAGGCAGTGCGGCTGAGGATGGAGAGCTCAGGTATTGCCTCGGAGACTCCCATCACCGTCCATCAGTTGTTCTTGGAGACAGTGGAACGCTACGGTGACTATCCTGCCTTAAAGTCCAAGAAGGAAGGCCAGTGGGAGACACTGACGTGGAGGCAATACTACACACAGTGCCGGACAGCTGCTAAAGCTTTTATCAAGGTTTGTCTGAACTCATTCTTTCTACATGCGACTGTAGTGTACTTTTATTGTGCAATTGAAGTGCAAACAAAACATTTTCTTGTCCTCTGATTCTCGATCACAGCCCTTAAATGAACTCAACATTTGTAGTTAGATAGTCAAAAAAAGGAAAAATCTACATTTATTCATGTAGTATCAACAAAACCCATATTTCACATTAGGTTCTGAGCTTAATTCAACTTTCCTCAGTTTCCTCAGACGAATGCTTTTTCTGTTTCTAAAAAAAGAGGAACACACATGACATGCGCATGAAAACCATGTATGTGAACGTTGTTTTTGTAAACAGCACCGTCTATCACTGCGATCTCTGATAGTGTGAGAATGGGCTACTGAAACGTACACTTGGGTGTGTGAAATTCACAGCTTGAGTTACGTCTCCAGTTTCCCCGGCCCATGTTGGTTTCGCGTGAGATCGAGTGGCTTTTCAAACAAAATGTAGGTCAAAAGTAACACAGGTAGCCAAGTCATCACTTCTTCTTTTTTTGTCTCCCCCCCCCGACCCTCAGTTGGGCCTGGAAAGATATCATGGCGTGGGCATTTTGGGATTCAACTCTGCCGAGTGGTTCATCGCAGACGTTGGCTGCATCCTGGCCGGGTAAGACCTTATTTCACCTCAGTGCCGAGAGGATCATGAACACATTATCCTCTGTTGTGCCTCAGCTTTCTTTCCCCTGACACTGCACATTTACCTCTGTCTATGTTTATCCCTCTTTTATCTGTGTGTTTGCCCACATCTACCTTGTGCGCTACCATTGTATAGTTTACTACCTGACTTTATGACAAAGAATCCTCGTAACATTTGGCATCTTTCATTTCATGGAGAAGGAATTTTAACAACAAGTTTATAATGTTTTTCCTTGCTTTTTTTTTTTATAGTCCCCTTAAATTATATTATTCTTATATGTTATATAATGGTACGATTGTTGTGATTATAAACCAAAGAACCGGTTTTAGGCTTATTCACCGTTCATCCATTCATTGTCTATACCGCTTTATCCTCCACATGAGGGTTGCGGTGGCCGCTGGAGACAATCTGAGCCAACACAGGACAAAAGGCAGTCCATTGTAGGACAAAAACGGAATCAAACAACCGTTTACTATCACACCTATGGCCAATTTAACCTCTGCATGTTTTTGGACTGTGGAAGGAAACCGGAGAACCCGGAGAACCCGGAGAAAAGAAAACCCACACACACAGAACGAGAACATGCTAACTCCATGCAGAAAGACACTGGCTTTGGTCGTTTCTGCTCAGGGAAAATAAATAGTATGTTAGACATAGGGGCGAAAGGCAGGGGACAACTTGGACCAGTCCATCACAGGGCCACATAGAGACAAACAACCATCCAATGGGTGTCCAATTTGCCCTTTTTCTGACCAGGTCATGAGTCAGGAGTTGTAACCGCTACACCAACTGAGCGGCCTGAGCCAGATCGTAACAAAAATGAACAAAATATAACAAAAAAGGACCGAGTTTTTCATTCTCCTGCATGTGATTTGTGCCACAGCGGTCTGGGAACCGGCATTTATACGACCAACTCGCCTGAAGCCTGTCAGTACGTGGCTGCCAACTGCGAGGCGAACATCCTGGTCGTCGAGAACCAGAAACAGCTCGACAAAATCATGCAGGTCAGAAGGTTTTTTTTTAGTTTTTTTTTTTTATACAGCACGGGGCGGACCCTGGATTTGCAAGAAAAGAGCTTGAATGTTGTTTAACGTGCGTTTCCTGACAGATTAAAGATCATCTGCCTCATCTGAAAGCCATTGTCCAGTACACGGGCGAGCCACAGCAAAAAGCACCATTCCTGTACACAGTATGTCGACATCAAATGGATACATATTTGTAACTTGTAATACACACTATAATTATACTTTACAGTGTGTACTTTCTATGGTATAGAGTACCGTGCAACAACAGCATTATCTCTGTTCGTCTGTAGTGGGCAGAGTTCATGAAGTTGGGAGAAGGTGAGCCCGACGAGCAGCTAAACGCAAGGATCGACAGTCTTCGGCCCAACGAGTGTTCTACTCTCATCTATACGTCTGGAACCACTGGCAACCCGAAAGGAGTCATGCTGAGCCATGACAACGTGAGTTATCTATTAAAGGGACTTTGTTTTTCCAAGCTTTGATTGTTTTGTCTGCTTCAAATTGTTATTCGTTCCAAGGCTGCTATCAGCATGTCATCTTTATTATCAATTAATTCATCTGTCTCACATATGTTGCATTATAAGTAATCCTTTTTTTTTTTAATTCAAAACGTCAAGACACTGTCCCTAAACATTGTCCAAGTTTAATTTTCAGATGTTTTTCACTATTATGCTTGAAAAAGTGATAAATTTAATTAAACAAGCTATTTCTTATGTTTATTTAGTCCAGTGTTTAAGTAAAAATAATCTACTAATTATGTCACATTAAGTAGAAAACGTCAATCATATAGTAAAGTGAAGCATCGTTCTCATTTTACATAGGTTTTTAGGATGAAATCACATTCATTTGTAATTTGTGCTTCACCTACAAACGTATGGGACTTATTGACACTTTCTGACATTTTTTTTGTATTGGTGATATGTTGAAAAATAGTGATCAATAGCTCCTTTTTTCTCATCTATCAACGTGCAGGTGACGTGGACAGTCCGTACAGCATCTACCCTGGTAGATTACACTTGCACGTCAGAGGTGTTGGTCAGTTACCTTCCTCTGAGCCACGTGGCAGCACAGCTTGTGGACATTTGGCTCTCGATGATCTTTGCTGCGACTGTCTACTTTGCTGATCCAGATGCTCTCAAGGTAAGACTCCCTTCTGCTGCTGCTGCTGCTGCTGTACAGAGCTAGGGCCTCATTCATCAAGATGGTCCCGAATTTTTCTTCAACATCCTTAATCCTCAGATAGAGAGAGAAACGCATCATTTCGAAACAGAGAAAAATATATAACTTTTCATAAACACAAACTCGTGTCATAAAAGCCAAAAAATTTGCACTGGGCTGTGATTCTCAGGGCACCTTAGGTACCACACTGAAAGAGGCTCGCCCGACTTTCTTCATGGGAGTCCCTCGAGTGTGGGAGAAGATGCAGGAGAAGATGAAAGCTGCTGGTGCCAAGGCATCGCCCATGAGAAAGAGAGTGGCAGACTGGGCCAAGTCCATCGGCCTGCAGTACAACTGCAGCGCCATGAACGGGTGAGACTGCAAAAGAGTTATCATTATTATTATTGTTATTACAGTCTGTTGAAGGAACATTGCTGTCTTATCATCGGCACTCTACGAATACCTTTTTTTAAAAAGCATGAGACAAGAATTCCTCCATCACTGGTATGCATGTCACTCACGTGTTATCTCACCACCGATCTTATCACTGTTTCCTTTGTTGGAGAATTCCAGTATCTGAATCTTGTGCCAAAAAGCACGTAACAAACAAGTCGTTTTATCTCTTCGCAGGGAGAACGCGGTGCCATGGGGTTTCATGCTGGCCAACAATCTCGTCTTCAAGAAGGTGCGCGGTCTGCTGGGATTGGACCGCTGCAAGATCTGCTTCACAGGCGCTGCCCCCATCACCAGGGACACGCTGGAATACTTCATGAGCCTCAACATCCCACTTATGGAACTGTACGGGATGAGCGAAAGCTCCGGGCCGCACAGCGTCTCCGTTAACGACAGCTACCGCATCCCAAGGTCAGAATCGAAGCATTAAGAATTGAAATGACACCAACTCTGTACAGTAGACCTGAGAACTCGACACAGCAACGTAATGGAAAGTGACAAAACGCAAACAAAACAACAGGGAACACCTGTATAGTTTTGCTCTAAATGTTGTATACTCAGCACAAACAAATACAAAAACCTGCTTCAAGTCACACATAGAACATTGAGGAAGTACAAATGTCCAAATCTGACATTTCTTTCGATATATATTGAGATAATTGTCAGATATCTAATAGTTGATTTTTGCTCCTAAGTGAAAGTCAAAGAAACCAGTTAAAAATCCAAGATGGTGGACTCAATGAAGCCCTGAAGGCCTTTTTTGTGTGTAAAAGACTTATTCTAAGGCTACAAAAGCATATTTGTTTTTAAGTCATGCAAACCTACGTATGGGTGTATAATATATAATCAATATATGCAAATAAACCATCTGAAATGTCACACTGGACCTTTAATAGTGGTTTTGAACGTCTTCATGTTCAGAGTAAACAAATATTTGCTAAATAGAGAAACATGTCATTAAACTAAGGTAAAACATTACTGTTAATAACATGTAACGTAACATAAAAGAAGGTGTGCAGTTTAAACTTCACACCAGGTCTGAAATAAAGCACCTTTGTTCACTCGTGATGTGTCCTGTGTCCAGCTGTGGGAAGGCGATGCCAGGCTGCAAGACGAAGCTGGACAACCCGGACAAGGACGGGAACGGAGAGATCTGTTTCTGGGGTCGGCACGTCTTCATGGGTTATCTGAACATGCCGGAAAAAACTGCTGAGGCTCTCGACCAGGACGGCTGGCTGCACTCTGGAGACCTGGGAAAACACGATGAGAGTGAATTCTTGTACATCACAGGGAGGATCAAAGGTGAGGAAAAGATTGGGACACAGAATGATGGGTCGGAGCATTTTCTCTGTGAAACCTGTATTCGCACATCTTCCTAACTTCACCCCAGGCATGAGGAGTCAATGTCTGACTTCACTGTTGCCACATATGGATTTTTTTTATCCATAAAACTGACAGTTAGAGACTGCAATCATTTTCATATCATTGGGTAAGATTGCAGAGTTGGTCATGAAGGTTTAAAAGATACTGTGGATAGAAAGAACAGCCATGTGAAGATCATTTTAAATAACTTGCTATGACTGAACCGAATTCATTTGAGTTTGTTTTCAAAGTTTTCACAGCGCAGATGTAAAATGTGCACAAACATTGCAGGTAAATTATGCAGACAAGGTGACACACTTTTGAACGTGTCTCTGTTCAAACAGAGCTGATCATCACTGCCGGTGGAGAGAACATTCCTCCCGTGCCCATCGAGGACGCTCTGAAGGCAGAGGTGCCGATTCTCAGCAACGCCATGCTAATAGGAGACAAGCTCAAGTTCCTCTCCATGCTGCTCACGCTCAAAGTAACCGCACGTCCATTCCTGCGAGACAAAGCCGCGAGATGAATAAATCAGACACTCGGTAATCACTTCTTCTTCTCCTCCTCCTCCTCGTCGTCTCTCAGTGCGTCGTAGACAACAACGGAGATCCCACGGACGAGCTGACCCCTGAGGCTTTGGACTTCTGCCAGCAGCACGGTGTCACTGCAACCAAGGTGTCAGAGATCATAGCCAACAAGGAGCCGACCGTTTACAAGGCCATCCAGGAGGGATTGGAACGCGTCAACGCCAGGGCAACCTCCAACGCCCAGAGGGTCCAGAAGTGGGTCCTTGTGGAGAGAGACTTCTCCGTTGGTGGAGGAGAACTGGGTGAGTAACCACTGTGGAGAGAAACCAGGAAAAAATACACTCTTAGAAACAAAAGTGCTAAGTAGAACCATATAAGGTTCTTCGGCTTGTCCTCATAGGAGAAACCTTTTTAAAAAGGTTCTACCTGGAACCCTTTTGGAGGTTTCCACTAAGAACCCTTTTAAAACCCTTTATTCAGGAAAGGGGGTTTAAAGGGTTCTCTGGATCAAAATGGTTCTTACTGGAACCATTGGTGTTATCAAGAACCCTTGAAAAACCCTTTCTTCGGGAAAGAAGCAAAGGGTTCCAGGTAGAACCTCAGCGCTTGTAGAAGAACCCTTTTGGAACCCTTATTTCTAAAAGTGTAGGGATGTACGATATTGTACTTTTTGCCGATATCTGACATGTCGATATATCGGGAGTGCTTGGGCCGATAACTGATACAATACCGATATACGCTTGTCCCTGCGCCCAATTGCAGACGTCAGTCTGTGTTGAAATTAATATCATATTTTTCATACTCATGTCAACATATCACGCTGATAATGTCATGCATTCGTAGTTTCCAGGTCAGTTTATTTTAATGTTTATACAACTGTTCCAAAATAAAACCAAATAAACAACGACAAAACCCCACGAAAAGGCCCATAGATTTAAATGTCCAAAGGAGTTTTAGTCGAAATTTGTCAACCGAATTGCCTAGATATTATTTGGACGTAATACTTTTGTCTTATTTAAAAAAAATAAAATAATAATAAACACAAAGAATTAACATTTGCAAATTCAACGCAGTCTAAAGAGCATGTAGTAATGTTTTGCCTCTACTGTTGTTCTATAATATTGTGTCACGCAGTTTGTGTCACAGCTGTAAAAAAAATACTTAAAATAAAAACCAAGCCCCAAAGAATGTGTAATCATTTAGTGCTGTGGTTGTTGAAATGAGGAGAGACAACATTCAGCTACCACTGAACTATTCCCAGAATGCATCTTGTAAAATGTGTTTGATTCAAATACCACCTCTCTTCAAGAGTTTGGAGTTTAAGGTTGTGTCTCTGCCTTTTTCTCTTAACATGGCTTCAAAAGTAAAGTCACATTATTAGACAATATAAAATGATGTTCTGCATGGCGTGCCTTAAGGTGCTTTAAGGCTTCTCGTCGGGTTTTGCAAGCACACGGCTCCTCTCAACCAGAGGCCAAACTGCAGACTTTAGATAGAATCAGTATACTGGTTTTTGAAAACTTCAGAAATGCAGCTCAGAGAAGAAAAGGAAAGATTCCGAAACAAGCTTTCATGCAAGGAAAAGTGGTGATAAGAAAGATTATTTTCTCTATAAATGCAGTTTAACTTATATATAAATAACTATATTTTAGAAGTAGAAGCCATGCTGAGGATGGATGCTCAGCTCCAACTTCAACACAAATAAATAAACATAAATAAATGCCTCCTACGCCTACTTTGACACTTAAACTGTGACAAAGGTCAAAACAGGGAGGATTAAGGTCAACCTTACGTTGCATAACATGTTATCAACGTTCAACTGAGGTCGTGTGATGAACGATGATGATGATGACAGTTTTGCGGCGTCAGACAGCATTCCAGTCCAGTTTGTTGCAGACTGACTCTCTGCCAGGTTCCAAATCTGTCCATCAAATGTTTGCCATTGTTTTACGTCTTGACTGTCGTGCGTTTCTTCTCTGTCGTTTGTGCAGGGCCCACCATGAAACTGAGGAGACCGATCGTCACGAAGATGTACGAGGAGACGATTAATGATATATACGCGGTGGCGAAGCCGTAGCAGTTTATCTCCACAGAGATAAAAACCTGTCATGTTGAGAAACACATGAACCCCCCCTTTTTCACCTGAATATTAACCTGAAAGCACAAATAGGTTTATCATTTAAGGAGTTTAATAAAGTGGAGGTTTGTGCTGCTTGTATTTTTTTATGTCGAGCTTTGCAATGAGCTGTGGAGGAATCGGTGTGTTGTCTGTTCCCAATCGGTATTTATGTTGTGAAATGTAAATACGGTCTCTCTGCAAATGTGCACTTTTTTGTAAATAAGACATCCAAATCAGAGCCAAACCTTGCCATTAACTTTGAGGTAAACTGTGCACTGGACTCAGCATTAAAGCAATGTGCAAATACATTACACTCCCACACAAATGAAGTGCACTCTCAGTTATGTTTAGTCAGGAGTATTTTGTCTCCCGTGTGTGGAACAGAACATCATTTTTAGGGGGCAACATTGTGCGGGGGTGATTAACACTGTTTTTTGAAGCAGCGGTACATATTTAAATATTTGACAGCCTGACTTGCCAGTTTTCTGTCTCTTTGTATTTTACATGAAATGATATCACATCTGGCAAAAGCTGCAAAAACATCGCCTCTATAGATTAGAAGCGATGTTTGAATGTAAGTGTTATTGCAACGTGTTGAGCAAATATTATTCCTATGAATACCACTAATCGGGAACATGTGCAAAATTATAAAGCATGCACTTGAATTTGTACAGTTTGACAAGTGAATTGTGAATTCTGTGATTTTTTTCATGATTGTCAATTAAAAAAAGGAGTGGATTGGAAAAACTGACTGAATTGTTTGTGTGTGTGCGCATTTTTATTTTTTTAATAATCTGTAAATTGATTTTTTATTGCAGTTTTCTAGTCTTGATGACCACTTAAAGCTCTTTACTGCGCTTGCCTTTCACCCATTCACACCCATTCACACACTTAAAGGTGCATTATGTAATAAATCTGAAGCAACTGGCCATAAAATCCTCCTAATATGTCACAGAGACTCAGGAATAATATTCATATAACAAATTGAACTCACCAACAACAACAGTACAGCCAAAATATTTGCATTAAAAAAATGTTTTTGCAGCCTGCAAATCATGTTTATGTTTTGAAATCATGTTTTGGCATGTGGCACCACCTACTGCCATCTACCAATCATTGCAGTCAGTAGAGTCTCAGCTGCCGAGCAACCACGGGTTGCCAGTTACGTCAGAAAACGAAACCTAAAAGACCTTGGTATTTTCAATTTTCAATGTAGTAACCGTTTTTGGCCTCATTCTTACATATGGCACCTTTAAGTTTATTTTACTTATTGACAAAGTCATTTTCCAAAAGATGGCCCCATTTGCTCACCTATACAATTTTTTTGTGTTTTCCATTAAAAGTCACACTTGTATTCATCAAAAGAGTTGCAAAATGAAGAGAAAATATAGTCAAGACATTGACCAGATTAGAAAAACCTTTTTTCAGCTGTGCTAACATCATTGCACAAGGGTTTTCTAATCATCCAATAGCCTTCTAACGTGATTAGTAAACACAATGAACCATTAGAACACTGGAAATGGGCCTCTATACACCTATGTACATATTCCATTAAAAACCAGACTTTTGCAGCTAGAATAGTCGTTTACCACATTAACAATGTATAGAGTGTGTTTCTGATTCATTTAATAAATAAATAAATAAAAAAGTCATAAGGACATTTCTAAGCGACCCCAAACTTTTGAACGTTTGTGTATATCAGATTGCATTCTTGAACAAAAACAAATCTGTGTTGCTTCTCAATAGGAATTTTCGTTTTGATCAGATTAGGTTACAGTGGAATTTCATTTATGTCTCATCGTGTCTCTGTGTGTGTCACGACTCTTGAAAAACAAATCTTAATCTCTCATCCCATTGCGTTGTTTGACTATTTTCACGGCGTGCACAGGGTTTGTCTAAAAGCTGATGCAGACATTAGACAAAGTCAGTCACTGCTACACCAGTGTACTCAATAATGTGCCCTGAACACGATCTATTGACTAAGTTTTGTATACGTGTCTAATTATTGTACTTGTATCAGGCCCGTGCATGTGCTTCGCTGAGACAAATGTTCTTCTCATTTAAAGCCACACTATGTAACTTCTGTTGTCAAACACACCGCTGGCCGTGCAACTCCACAGAGAGGATGTTTTTTGATAGTTTGATTGTATGACTTGTTTATTTGCGCTTTTATACTTTCTACAGTATTTTATAGTTTTACTTCACGTTTTACTACGTTCTTGGTAGCGCTGGGCACGTTAACGCATTAACGGCAGCTAACTGCGTTAAAGACGCTAACGCACGTTAGAGCACGACGCTTAACTTTAAAAACAGACACACACGTATGCAGTACACAGGTAACACGGGTTAATGTGGTACAACGCAGCTAACGGAGCTAACTGGTAAACGGTGCCAGGACTCCGGTGTTGCGGCACGTAAAAACATAGCGTCTTTTTCCAGTCAGTCGTCATGGAAACACGTCTTGCGTTAACCTAGTGCCCAGTACTAGTTCTTAGGTCTATCAGGTCTTATGTTGTTACATTTTATTTATCTCTTGGTTTTAAAGTGCTTTTTAATAAAGTTGGATTTGGATTCCATTCTCTCTATATTCCTATATATGATCCGTCATCTGTTTCAGATTACACAGGTTACATAAGTCTAATTGAGATTAGAATCTTTTTGTCAAGGGAGACCTGGCCAAGGCGGCAGCATCTGAAAACAACACAAACAGGTCATGAATAGAAACTCACTTAGAGCAACTACGCCCATCATTAATGCCCTGAAATGTTTTAATCATGTTTCAACCATGATTTTGATTTTACTCGGACATGACACTCACTCTCGCATCTCGTTAGTCAACTATTTGAACCGTGCAGAAACAAAAGAACAGAAGTCACACCGGTGTTTTATGCACTCCTGTTGCATTCCTGAACACACCCTAGAGAACGAAAGACAAATGTTACTAAACATGTCTGTTTGCGATGGTCTCTTTTGTTTTTATTTACAGGTTTAGGGACATTTGGTGTTTCATATGTTGTGGCTTTTGCATACTTATATTTGCAGGTTCTGTCAAAGGACTGCATTTTTTTAAATGTACAATACAACAAATGAATGTTAAATTCAGTGCATCTTTTATTTAATTTACTCCAACCCGGATGCTTCATTTCATTTTGAGAAAAACAGCTGCAAGTAAAAATCGAACATACAGTACTGTACGTCACTCACTGTTGTGCCACACTGACCTCATGTGGCTGAAATTGTGTCTTACACCTTTGGTCTTTATCTAAAAGTAAATTCGTGCTTGTAAGTTTTCTTTAGCCATATAAACAAAAGTTTATGTTAAACATGAGTAGAAAAAAAACACATTGACCATAAGGCAGTTTAAGCATCATAATGTGGTACATCAGGCAGTTTGTTGGTGTGGTGCAGAGTCAAAGCAAAACACTTAAAGACTGATAAATTATTATTATTATTTGGTCGTGATGGCCACTCCCTTCTTGACCCAGGCATTGCTGCTGACTAAAGAGAGCATGAAGCGAGCCACGTCCCCTCTCGCCACCGCACCGCCTGCAGCCTGACCGTCGGTTAGCGGCACAAAGTATCCCTCGTGGGTTAGAAACTCTTGAGCTGTGAAGGTCGCAGAGAGGAGAAAACAGCGAGTGAGCGGCATCGTGACAGCAGCACGTTTTATTTGGGCCAATGAGTGGTGAAAGGCACACTGCATTTTGCCTAAATATGAGCTCAGACCTCAAGAACTAATCGCCATTTACAAAAAAAAAAAAAATGAGGCCCATTCATTATCATAACCACACAATTAAGTAATGAGAGCATGTGCTAATAAGCTTGAACTGTGGCGAAAGTGATCCTGAGGCAGTGCACGCCATTGAACAAGACTGTTAATCTAGGTTCTGTCTTCTTGGCAGCAAAACTGCTCTTTTAAACCAATGTACATTTTTAATTTGTGTTTCCCCCCTCCACCCTGTTAGCAACTGTGTGTTAGCATTGACCTGTGGCCGCCAGGTTCTTGAGTCCAGGTGGTCGTACTACGGTCCAGCTGATGTCCTCGGTCTTCTGCAGAAACTGCTCCATCTCGTACATGTTGTTCAGGACGCTTCGGATCAGCGGCAGCAGGAGGAAGCGGATGAGGTAAGGTGACTGAGTCCCAGAGTCAGCTGGGAGTGAAAAGTGGTAAAAAAAATAAAACACAACAGAGAAACTCTTGTTCCAATTTTCCTAATTTACTCCAGCATGCACTGAGGCAGAAAACTTTCCTTCACGTTTTCCAAGAGATGAATAGAAAACGGTCATGTTCTGCTATTTGAGAAGCTGAAACCAAACCAGACTGATGTAATATCTACGGCCGTGCTGCTGCTGGTGTGGCTAAAACACTACTGGAGATGACCATGAAAGGTCAATAAATGGAATGGACAGGAATTGTGAGTGCGATACGACTCAAGATATGAGAGTGAAGGGTCATTTTTATATCATTATTCTCATTTTCGTTCAAAAACATATTTAACTCGTTCACCGCCAATGACGTCTGATGATCTTTTGGTAGTTTCGTGTTTACATAGTCATAGAACACACTGTTTTGTGGGTCTTGGAAAATCAGTCAAAATGCTGTAAAACAATGAAAACGGCTAGCTGTAGGCTGTATTACGGTTTCGAATTCCGATTAATCGTTCAGCTCTAATTCTTGCTCTTGACATAAGACTAGCCACTTCAAATAAACATATGTAATGCTTATGTTTAACACATGGTAAAGGCATTAACATTTTAATTCCTTTCAATATATCAACTCTGGCTTTACGTCATCAATACACTACCATTCAAAAGTTTGGGGTCGCTTAGAAATGTCCTTATTTTTGAAGGAAAAAATATAACATTAAATCAATCAGAAATACACTCTATACATTGTTAATGTGGTAAACAACTATTCTAGCTGCAAATGTCTGGTTTTTAATGGAATATGTACATAGGTGTATAGAGGCCCATTTCCAGCAACCATCTCTCCAGTGTTCTAATGGTACATTGTGTTTGCTAATCGTGTTAGAAGGCTATTGGAGGGTTAGAACACACTTGAAAACCCTGAAAACAGTTTTGCTGGTTCTTTGACGAAAGGGCAACATTATTATTTTAATACAAATCATTATTTCTAATCTAGTCAATGTCTTGACTATATTTTCTATTCATTTTGCAACTCTTTTGATGAATAAAAGTGTGCCTTTTAATGGAAAACACAAAACAATCGTATAGGGGACTCAAACAAGAGCCTCCTTAAAGACATATCTGCTCAAAACTGGGTAGGATTAAAGAAGAGTGGATTCAAATCTTGGCGTCATATCATGAACGCTGGACTTACGCTGAGTGTACCAGGAGGTCATGGCGATGAACCTGTTGACCCGGGCTTCTTGCATGGCACCGATCACAGCTTTCATGGACAAGGTGTAGCCGGTCACCGCCGAAAAGATGGCCGGCGAAAAGCCGAGGCAGGACATGATCACGTCGTGTCCTTTGAAATGAGCCTTGAGGCTGTCGGCGGAGAAAATGTCAGCTTCCACCACCTGGAAAGAGAAAAGGGAACATTAACGATCTCTTTTATATACAATAATATTATTATTATGATAAGTGTATCCTTTTCCGCCAGAACATCTTTGGTGTCCAGTCAGGTTTTTTTTAGACACGCCTAAAAAAAATATTTACTCCATGTTTATGTCATAATTAATTTTCATAATACCTAATTTTCTCAGAGTAGAATATGATATCTGATATAAATATGTCAAAATATTCATTTTAACTTAATAAGTAATTTATATAATTTCTCATAACCGAGATTACAACGTGAACAAACAATGCAACGCATAGGGAACTTTTATTCTAATATATGTTGTGTTTATTTTTCCATAAAGAGGTACTTTTACTTTTCATAGGTGCATAGTTATTGTTTTTTAAGCAAATAATATTCAAAGAATGAACCTTTAACCTACAGAAACATTTGTAGCTCTTGTTTAGACACACAACACTTCAGTTTCATAACCACATTTTGACACTAAACAACTTTTATGATGCGAGATCACTGACTGAACTTTGAGCCCAACGTTCCGAGAGCACCAGCCTGTAAAAGTCACGCAGCACACACACACACACACACACACACACACAACCGCTCAGCGTTACATTACCTTGAGATTATCATGATGTATGGCGAGTTTCCCTGGATTCCTGACGATGGCGGTGACCGTGTGACCCTGCTGCAGAGCCTGGTTGACCAGATACTGACCGGTCTGCCCAGTGGCTCCCAGCACAGCAAGCTTCATCCTCAGACGCCGAGACACAGAGAGCTCAGTCAGGGGCTGATCAAGAGACGACGCGTTGAACGCTCTGACCTCTTTAAGTCACCGCGGGGAGGTTCCCTTCCTGTTTCGCAAGTACAAGTATAAAAGAAATTGATTATTATGGTGCAATAAAGTGGCCTTCGAAGAAGTCATCTGACAGATTGTGTGTTTTAAATGCTAAATAGAGTGCATTCATAAAGTGTTCCGATTTTCAAATTATTTTTGCCATGATTAAAGATGATCAAGAGAATTAGGAGGATTTTTGTTTCGTTTTTCACTTTATCACTTTGTCATTATGAGGATAGGGATTATTTATCTAGAGCGATGGGGGACTTCTTTTTTTATGTTTATATTTTTTCATAAACATAAGTTATGCAGGGATACTTAAGGTACTGTGTAAGACAGATCAAGATACTGTGTAATATCCTGTTTTTCACATAAATACAAACAAAGGCTAAATATGTGCCTACTGTATATTTTACCTCTAAAAAAATCTATAGGATGAATATAGGATCAAAACACAGGACTATAGTTAAAATTATACATCATTATCTGACTATGATTAGTTATTTAGACTATTAATGTCAGAAAACAGAAGGACAATGTACATCACATGTTGTTTTTGTTCAAGAATTTCATTGTGTTTGCCATCTATGGATGCAATTACATGACTTCACTGTTTCAACTCTGCAAAATAACAGACAACACAAACAACAAGGTATCATATTCATTCACCAACATTCTATGTAAACAAACAGCCCAAAAGAAAGGTTCACATCATGATTACTCAAGGAGGATAAAGTTTATCTTTTGACATTTGTCAGGGCCTAACACATGAATTCTCAGTTTGTCATCATTTGAGAAATCTTCTGAAATCTGCTGTTGTACAGGCAGAAACCCTAACCCCTGTCATGTTTTCCCCAGCTCAGTGCTAGAGACACGAAAACCTAATTGAAACCAAGCGAGCGGCAACAAAAAAAACTGTGCATCTTTGTTTGTACCAAAACTGGATCAAATTGATGATTTGTGCAGTGTGGCTAATGGCCGAGCGTCTTGGTCAGATGCTTCCGCTTCAATTCCCTGAAATGAATTTAAACATGTTCCATCTCAAAGATGTTAATGTTTGGGCCAATTACTTTGAAACTAAAACTGGTTCATGAGAAACTCTACGCAACAAACAACTGGAATACTTGTGTTTTCATTTGACTATTTTTAAATGACTGAATGCTGCCTTGTGGAGTGGTGCTCTATCTATCCATCTACTTAATCCCATTCATAGAAAGTGAGTAAGTAACTAGTCATTTTTATTTATATAGCACCTTTCACAGATGTGGAATCAAGAATCAAGTAAAAAATACATAAAATACAGACAGCGTACATTAAAACACAGGTTTTTAAAAACAGGAAACCACAACTGATACAAAGTAAGGGAAACACAGTTCTACTTTCAGGACAAAAAGAACAGGGACAAGCTTTGTGAAAACACACATACACTCAACGCCATTTACTGCTCCATTTAATAATCTGAGCAGATGATGCGCTGTGTACACTCACTGAAAATGCTCTTTTATGTGTTATGTGTTGATATGTCATGATACAAGTGTTTGTGTATATCTATGCATGTGATGCGAGTTAGTGTGTGTAGGAAGTGGATGATGTCATGTGTATGACACACTGTGATGCTTTTATATGAATGAAGAACATACAGGAAAATAAAGCTATTTCAATTTGACTTTGTTGGAGTAAGAACTGAATGCAGGACAGTTATGATAGACAGTATTAGTAGTACTGTGTACATCGGGGTTATCTGTTGTGTATGTTACCTCTGTGTGTTTACATGGACACTAATCATTGACCTAATTGAGTCATTATTTGGATTATGATACGTTTATGTCCAGCTAAGACAATATTCCATTCATGTTCCTGCATGTTTTCATGTTACACTTTTAAAAATACACTTATTTTGACTCTCATTCATTTGCTATATAGCCTCTTTTAATTGAATTAACCTGTTGAGCGAGGACACTGAACATTCTGAAGCAAAAAGCGCAGTATATGTTGTGTATTTATGTTAAGAAAATAGTGAGTATACGGCAGTCTTAATCAGATTAACATCAGCATGATGTTGCTGTCCATGTAAACACAGTCATGGACTTCAATAGTAAACGCCTTTTTCGGGAAAACGAAGCCTTGTTGTTAACTACTGAGCGGGACAACACAAACAAATGCAGTACAAACAAACTCCACGCGTCGCGCTATATTTACCTAAAACAAATATTAGTTTATATCATTAAGACAACCTTGCAGCCGTTAACAGAGCAAACTGAAATAACAACAACTCACTTCCGCTTTGTCCACGACCACGTCCCATCCGGAAAGGAGGTGTTCAAGAGCACCTCGGCTCAGTTGTGTTTATAACGCAACAGTCTTCAAAACGTTGACCAACAATTATTATAGCAGCTGATCGACATTAAATAATTTCAAAAACAAACCTCTGTGGCTCGACTACTCTTTTATTAAACACGCTGCACATTAGACGCCACACCATTCTCATTATACTCGCTGCTGTTTTGAAAGAGGGAAATAATACACAGAACACGAAAATACACTTTGAGTTTAGTCAACAAAATATTTCACTCCACCGTGCTCACCTTATGTCATGATTGACAACCAGCAACCAGTGAACTGGGGACAGCAGTCATTTATAGTGACACACTAATCATCAACCATGTGCCAATCCCAGCATTAAATCAACACTTAATGAATAAGCACAACTTTGGCTCCTACAATAATAGTGAACATTCAAATACGTTTGGCTTTGGTTTTTAAGAAATGTATTGGGTTAACTCATAAATGATCATGATATAGATTAAGGAAACGTGATACAGGTAGTTTATTCACACTTTAAAATTGAGTGTACAGTGCACAAACTCTATTCATGAGTATGTATGTGGGAAAGGACATATCTTACAAAGAGAGCATACTGTGAGACGATAGTCTCAATTTCAGGAGTTAATTACTCTAATTAAGGAGAATATTCTGCTTATAGCTCAAAGTTATTAGAGTTCCTGTTTGCAGCTAATGGATGCAGTCGTTATCTTGCTGTCAGTAAATGGTATAACGTGGTAAGTGATACCTAAAAGTCTTTGTGCATTGTGTCATTTTGGTTGAGACATGTCTCCAACAGTATATCCTCCAGACAGAATCAGCAACAACCTCCACTGTCTGTGCACAGTGTGTCTGTATTGTAGATGTTCCATTCCTGGATCTTGGACATTGTCCACAGCAGAAATGCTGAAGAAGAACTAAAAAAATAAAAGGCTTGCACATCAAACATCCGTTTAGACATCAACGTGGGTGGAACTCGCCCATGAGCTATAGCTGGGCAGGGAGTTATTAGCAATGGTTGTACACAATCCAGCACTTGTCTGTCTGTTTTTTATTTGGTGCTCTAACTAGGAAGTGGTGTCAGATTTTTTTTAAATTACAAACCTTCTGATTTTTCAACCTCTTTAATGTGAATATTTTCTGTTTTCTTTGCTCCATATAACAAAGAAATCTTTAAAACTGAATCATTTTGGTTTGTGGACAAAACAAGACATTCAGAAACATCATCCTTTCCAGGTTTGGTAGTAAAGAAGTACTCGATTAATCAAAAAAAAACAACACCTGTACACTTGCAAAAACAAAGAAACAGATGTTGATCTCCCTCCTGCCATGTACACGATGTTTACGTGCATCTTCCTATATAAAGACCAGTCTAGCCGCATCAAGTCATTAGCTCAAGTAATCCACTTGTAGCTCGGTGACTTGATTTAGCGATCACACCGAGGACTTTAAGGCTCAACCGCAGCTTCAGCACGTGGGAAACCTCACAGCGGAAAAAGATTCACACATGAAGCCTCTGTGGTGAGATACTGGCTATTGGTGCCGTTCATCTGCCTACAATGACCTGTCTGGTTGACATCGAGCAGTTCTTAACTTGATCCTAGAGTGACTGGTGGAGTATGAAAGAGAGCAAATTGCTGTTTAAATACCTGCTGACACACAGCACTGACAGCCAAACAACCTGGGAACTGGTGACTGGATAGTAGGAGGTGACCACGTAAGTAAAAATATGCAGGAAGTCTAATTTTCCCAAAATGTGTTTAAATGTTTATTGTAGTTTACTTTAGTTTACTGTTTATTTTAGTTCACTGCTTCATATTCCTATTATTCGTATGGGTAATGAATTGTATCTCCTCTGATTGGATGACCTCGGTCTAAAACAAAATATCTTTGTGTGACGAAAGCCACCCATCTGTTCTTTTAAATAGGTCAAAAGCAGCCCTGCCAAACAAGAAATACAATTCATAGATGTTTGAGATTTGAATCCCTGATATATGATTGGGTTTGACGAAATGTTAAAGTGCGTTCGGCCATGTTTTAATTCTCAATGCAATTGGCTGCATGTGAAGATTATAGAGTTTTACAGATCGCTTTATGTAAGCCTTAGAATAGAATTCAAGCAAATACAGTCCACCTTAGGATTGAGGCCATCAAGGTTGAGAATCGCCAGGTAATGAGATTAAAAAGACACACAGTCCTCCAGCTTCAGCTCCACTGCTGCTGCCGCGCTCAACTTCCCACTCTGTGAATGAAGAAGGCAGATTGTGAATGAAACGTGCCGTGAACCTGCACCTCAGTCGGTGAATGTGTACTCAGATTTATAGCACTCCAAATGTATGAGTTCCCAAAGAAAAATTACAATTTAACACAATCTGAGGTGCTTTTGGGGCTGTATTTTCAGTCATTTGCAGTGATTTAAACTTTTGTTTGATATTTTTGAACAGAAACAGACATGGGATGTGGCGTCTCAAAGTCCGACCAGTTCCATAAACAATCCAGAAAAGGTAACCGAGACTGATGTTGTGTCAGTTGTTTCACAGTACAATACTCTGTACTCTGTGTGATGTCTAAATACTGTACTAAAATCTGTGCTTCCTTCTCTTCTGCTGCACGCAGCCGTGACAAGTAAGCCTAAGCAAAAAACTGTCCAACCTAAGCAAAAAACTGTCAGATATTTTACTTTGGTAGATGCAAAGTAAACAAACCATGTTCACTGTGAAACGCTGGTCATCATCTACCGACAGTTCCTCTAATTCTCCTCTGTCTGTGTGTCAGCTTTAAGAGCCGCTGTCCTGATTCAGAGATGGTACCGTCAGTACGTAGCTCGGACAGAAATGAGACGCAGATACACCTGGAACATCTTCCAGTCCATCGAATACTCTGGAGAACAGGCTCAGATAAAGGTGAAAAGTCTCACAGAGTGTCTACTTCCATTGTCTGCTATATAGAGTTTCAACATCTCATCTCTCTTTCTCGTGCAGCTTTATAACTTCCTCGGCTACCTCATGGACAATTTCACGCCATCGAGCAACGAGCGTAAGATTTCACATCGCTGACAAACTGTCGCTTCGTTTGAAGTCGAATCTCTGATTTTTGAGCCCGTTGTCTTCCAGGGAATTTGATCTCGCACATCTTCAGAGAGAATGAAGTTTGTCGCGATGCAGAGTGGGAGAGGTACTTCTGCTTCGAGAACATCGAGGTGCCAGAGATTTACTCGGGACCTCATCTCACATTCCCGCTCACGGTGGAGCAGGCAGTTGGGCTGGTGGAGGCCTTCAGGAACAAGAAAGTAGGTGCCACGACAGTCGAGTCCCTCGAATATCGACCTGTGACACGGTGCTTGTCTCATTTCTGACTACTTTTGATTCAGTATGATGGAAAAACTCCACTTACAGCATCAAATGCAGCAGGTTTAGATGTCAGTGAAACATTGTTTGACCTATGTCTTAGGTCAATAAGACAATTTAAAGGTCTCAAGTCATTTGCAAATATCCATTGGTGCCAATCGCAGCTGATGTAGGGCAAAAGGTGGGGTTCACCCTGGACAAGTCGCCAGCCATTCACTTTCACACCTACAGTCAATAGAGTGTCCAATTTGCCTAATCCGAAATTGTTCCCATGATGTTTCTATGACCTTAAAACCTTCTTGCTGACAAGTCTGTTCTCCCAGTAGCAGCTGCACTCACGCTACGTCCTCCAGCTGCTGCTGGAGACGTGGAAACAGCTCCGGATGTTGCCAAACATCAACCGCATCTCAACCTGCCACAGTAAAGAAATCACTATTTGTGGTGAGATAAAATAATTTTTTATCATTTTCTGTTTTTAACCCTTTAAGGTACTACTCAACCATTTGATCATCGACCACACTTTAAGTCACTATATCTCATTGAAAAATTGCATCAAGCTGAACTCACTAACACTAAATGAATGTGACTTGTTCTGAATGTTGTACTTTATGAATTATGGAAACCAGGTTTATTATCAACAGACGTCACAACCGTTTGGTAGAGCCCTGTAAATACTGTAGGGTCCAATTTAAAATAAATATATATATATATAAGTATATATTGATTGTCGTTATTGTTATCATAAGTAAATAAAATAAAATAATAATTGCTTTTTTCTTGGTGCGAACCTTAATGTGTTAATGATTGATTTTTGGCCCTTTAAGATAAGGGTGATTGTGAATGAGGGAACATCTTGAAAAGAAGAGAAAACATACTCAAAGTAAAAATAGATTGTTGCAGCTCTGATCACCCCATCCCAACCCCTTAGTCTATGAATTTAAGCAGATTTAGACATGTGGACTGGGTTAATATATCATATATCATTTATATATATTTTTTTTCATTACAGGTGATTTGCATGGCCAACTGGAAGACCTGCTGCTGGTTTTCTACAAGGTCAGAACCTCATCTTTTAAAATTACATTTCTTTGAATGAATGCAGATGAGGCAGCAAATGATCAAATATGTTGCCAGTTTATCATACACTTGTGAAGAGGTGTTCTCCATGTGTTTCCCTTCTGAACTTAAGTGTTAGGTGAACATAAAAATAGTAGTGTATCTATTTTTATGTAGCTTAATAGCTTAACGCAGCTTCCCTCTTCACGCTTGTTGACGCTCTAGAACGGCATGCCGTCCTTGGACAAACCCTACGTGTTTAATGGAGATTTTGTAGACCGAGGCAAAGACTCCATCGAGATCCTCCTCATCCTGTTTGCATTCCTGCTTCTCTATCCGAGTGACGTCTACCTCAACCGAGGAAACCACGAGGACCACATAGTCAACCTGAGGTAAAACACAGTGGAGCCTCATTTGTCAGCTGAATTCTTGTCCTCCTTTATGAAGTAGTAAATAAATGAAAATATATTTAACTTGCTTCCTTTGTGTCTTTGGCTGGGAATTAGATACGGCTTCACAAAGGAGGTGTTGACTAAATACAAGGTAGGTTTATGTCGTGTCATTTATCTCTTGATACACGTATTTATTTTGTCTACTGCTTGGAACCAAGGTGTGTCCTTATCTGTACGTAATCATTCAACTTTGCGTAACACATTTCCCATGGATCCTGAGGAAGGCTGACAATAAAACGCCAGCCATTCCTCTTTCTTAAGAGGATTTGAGGTCATTAAACCTGCTGAATGCAAGACATATGACGCTGTTCGTGTCTTCCTCGTGAGTCAGGGAGGTCGAGGTGTTCCAAAGACACTGGTCACTTTAATGTCCGGCAACATGGTCAGTGCTAATTTTATGTAATACTTTTGTATTTTTTATTAAGAAGTAATAAAAGCATCTATAATCTACAGCAGGGGTTCTCAAAGGTTTGATACCTGAGGGCCAATTTAGGAACCCAACATTGGACTGAGGGCTGCCAAAGGAAAAACAAGGGAAAAAAAGAGAAAGAAATCCTATTTGTAATAATTTTAATGAGCAGATTGCAGTTCTACAGTTTACACTTATTGGTCTGTATCCAGTAATGTCAAATGAATATTGGAATGAAGTAGAAAAGAATGAAGAAAAGAATGAATCCTGGATTAAAACTATCAACTGTAATTCATTGCGGGCCGCTAGAAATGTTTCTGCGGGCCGCCATTGGCTCGCGGGCCGCACTTTGAGAACCGATGATCTACAGTATGTTGTCTATGTAATCTGGTTGTGTTTCTCCTCCAGCTGCACGGCAAACGGATCCTGAAGCTGTTGCAGAAGATTTTCAGCTGGTTGCCATTAGCGACAGTGATCGACCAAAAAGTGCTGGTGCTCCACGGAGGGATCTCGGACTCCACTGACCTTAGTGTCATTGCCAGAGTGGACAGACACAAAGTGAGGAGATTGAGGAGATTGTGCTTTAATGTCATGTTTTTGAATCAAGAGACATCCCCTGACATCCGCTCCTCTGTTTGTGTCCAGTACGTTTCAGCACTGAGGCCTCCAAAGAGGAGGCACGTGAGCTCGGCGAGGTCGTCAATCGACTCGGACATGGACGACGAAGTCTGGTCGGCCAACAGGTTCCTGCGTCGCAGAAGCTCCCTCGTATATCCCAAACCTCTGGGAGCCCGCAGCAGCTTCCACAACTGCTCGCTGCAGGACTTCTCCGACCGCATCAAAGTGAACATGGAGAACGAGCTGGACATGAACAGGAGGAGACCGTCCACGTTCATCTGTGGGATCAACAGTTCAGAAGAGAACCAGGAGGCCGCTACTGTGTCGGAGTCCGTCAACAGTGACACTGCCAACGAAGAGTGGAAACAGGTGAGGAACAAACGCTGAAATACAAAGGCACGTGGACTGACGTAGACAGAGATAAACGCTCCATCAGTAATCAACGCTCACCTCGGAGCAGGCGCTATAGGACACTGACTGCGTGAGCTTTAACCGGCTCTAATCCACTGCGTCATTAATCCCTATGGCGTCATCACCTTAAGCGAAAGCTCTAAAAGTGAGAGGTTCCATGTGGCACTGACACTTGGTGGTGGTTCAGCTCCAACAATGCTCACGCACAGCATATGACTCTAGGATGCATTGGTTTAGTTATTAAAGGGGCCGTTCACTTTATTTTTTTTCTTTCGAGTTTAGTTGTACCAGGTACTTACAGATAACATGTACACTATCTTTAGGCTATCTGCTGTGTTTGAAATTCTGCCTGCGTGTCTCTAGCTGCTCCTCAGCACAGGGAAAAAGTAGAGTGAATTCATCTGTATGGAAGGTCCTGCCTATGTGCCTTCATACAAATACTGTACCTTATACAACCAAACAATGAAAAATCTTTACTTATACAGACACTGCGTACAAATGGAGCTTTGGCCAACCACTGCCTGACCAAATACTCACTAAACTCAACTTGCCATTAACTTGATTATTGCAGGCATTCAAGGCTGTGGGGATAAGGAATCAACTGTGGCGTTGGGTTAATTGAATAAGCTTTCTGCATTATCACAACAATTATTACTGCTATTATTTCAATTCACAGTTCCATTCATTTTTTTGTCAAGATGATGGAGTTGGACCAATGTGTTAAGTCGTCTAAGAGAACCCAAATACTCTTTACTCATTGGCTGCCAATGATGTCTGATGAAAGATGAGAGTCTCCTCTTTCTTTTGGTAGTGTCGGTGTTTACATAGTCAAAGAACACACTGTTTTGTGGGTCTTGGAAAATCAGTAAAAATGCTGTAAAACACTTGGCTCTGGCAACTTGGGACTGGCAGCCAATGAGTTAATGGGGGTAAAGGTCTGGACAGTAATCCAGGTGTGAAAATATTGAATTCTGCTCCCTGAATGAACAATTTCAGCCCCTATGAATCCTGACACTGTCATCTTGGAATATGCTCAAAAACCTGGCCGTTCACTATATTTAGGTCGACAGCTGACCTTATTTTTGGTCACATAATGTTTGTGAACCAAGACCTAACCAAACGAAAAACAACCCCCAGACCATAACACTGCCCTGACTGGCTTGTCGTCGTGTGACCTTCTTTCTATCAGTGGCTTTAGAAATGTCGTTCCCGTGTGTCTCCAGATCCTGGATTTGCTGTGGAGTGACCCGATGACCCCGGAAGGCTGCATACCCAATGAAGTGCGAGGAGGAGGCTGCTACTGGGGCCCTGACGTCACCGAGGACTTTCTGAACAGACACAATCTGCAGCTCATCATCCGCTCGCACGAGTGCAAACAAGAAGGATACGAGTTTTGCCACAACCGCAAGGTGACACTGGCACTTCAATAATCCCACATTTTCTGCATTTTAGGCTGAATAACTGGTGAAATGCACTAAAACGTCAAAACTCTTCATTCCTCATGTACTGCAGGTGCTCACTCTGTTCTCTGCCTCCAATTACTACGACGTGGGGAGCAACAGGGGTGCCTATGTCAAAATGGGTCCAGACCTTTTTCCTTATATGATTCAGTACCAGGCCAGCAGCATGACCCGAGAACTCAGCGTTGGACAAAGGTAGAAAATTCAAACCAGGAAGTGTTCATGTCATCAACACAACATCAAAAATGTATATATGAGATATCATAGAGACAATAAAAAACACACTTTGTTATCCGATGTTCATCACAGCAATTTTAGTATTTGGTCGTAACAGAATCTGATAAAAATGGAGACGTTTTGAATTTTCAAATAAAGTTTTAGATCCAAAATTTGATCCAAAAACACAAGCTCTTTTCATTTTGTTTTTCTTAAATGTGCCTTCAGTGCTGCTTTTGTGATACGATTTTTATCTCGTCTGCAGTGTTGGACGAACCGAGCGCTCGGCCCTCAAAGTCCTGCGGGAACAGTTGTTTGCGCACAAGTCTGACCTCATTTGTGCCTTCAAGAAGTACGACAGTGGCGGCACAGGTGCGTGTTGTGATTTTCTGTGATTCGTTTCACTATTCAGTGGATTCAGGTGTTATTTCATTATTCAGTGTGTTCTTTCCTGTTCTCACCATGTTCTCAAAGGTCCGTATCTGAATAGGGAGAAATATGAGCTCACACCTTTGGGCTTTGTGAAGAGGAAAAACAACCCATTCAGGAAAAAAAACAACAAGAGAATAGTTTCAAAAGATAGTTTCATAGAAACCTCAGCTACAACGCTTTCTTTGTTGATTTATTGGCCCTTGTTCTTCGTGTAAATAGGGTATAAGTATGAAATGTGTTGCTCTTTTTGGTCAAACTGGACTAAATGCTTCATACAGTGTTCATTAGTAGTCTGTAATGAAGCATAATTTAACCTTCAGCAGGTAGTTTCAAGATGCAACACTGTAGCAATAGTGGAAACTAATTAAAGAGATTCAAGTTCGAGTTGCATGAAGTATTTCTGCATTCATACAGTACTTGATATCCCAAATTACATTTGGCATCTGGTGTAACAGATTACAAAAGTGTCTTCTAATGTTAACTTCTGCTTTTGTTGGATCAGGTTTTGTGTCTCCTACTGACTGGGCCTCTGCAGTGGAGAGTGTGATGCACCTCAATCTGCCGTGGAGGACGCTGCGCTGTCAGCTGGTCACGTGCAAGACCGGCGACGGCATGATAGACTACCACGAATGGTTCAACGAGCTCGCCATCAAAGGACCAAACACAGATGTAAGTATTAAAGTATATAAACCTAACAAGTCTGAACAAGTAATGCAATAACAAGTTAAGTCAGTTTAGATCAGGCTGTGCCAAAAGTGTCTTTTCTCTCTTAATTTCCATCATGTCCCCTTTTGCAGCACATTGACCAGAGTCTGCTGGAGACGCTCTATCGCCACCGCTCCACCTTGGAGACCATCTTCAGGATCGTAGACACGGACAACTCGGGTAAAGATGTTTATCCCATCAACTGAAACAACTGGAAACGCAAATACAATGTTTCTGTTTTTAAGAGAGGACGTAAATTGTTCCTCTCTTCCTGTATAAGAGTAATAATTGCTTTTAAAATGCTTAAATGGCCTTAGCATAACACTCTATTTGTAGGCTTCAGTGGTGATTGATTGGCTGTCACTGACTCACTTGTGCCAAGTAACCAATCAGTGAGGGCTGTGGGCGGGACATTGTTACACAACCAAGATAGTGGTGACTTCAGGTAGAGACGGCTGCATCAGAGCCAAAGGAGCACGTTTTAAAATACATTAATTCATTATATTGGTTATCGGTGAAAGAAATGGCCGATGCCGATGATCGCAAACATGCCGAATATTGGCCGCAATTATCCGCCAGTCCGACAATTGGTCGATCCCTTATGTACATTACACTCTTAGAAATAAGGGTTCCAAAAGGGTCCTTCTACAAGGGCTGAGGTTCTACCTGGAACCATTTGCTTCTGAAAAACCCTTTCCCAAAGAAAGGGTTTTTCAAGGGTTCTTGGTAACACTAATGGTTCCAGTAAGAACCATTTTGATCCAGAGAACTCTTTAAAACCCCTTTCCTGAATAAAGTGTTTTAAAAGGGTTCTTGGTGGAACCGTCCAAAAGGTTCTACCTGGAGCCAAAAAGGGTTCTCCTATGAGGACAAGCCGAAGAACCTTTTATGGTTCTACTGAGCACTTTTATTTCTAAGAATGTAGGCAAGGGGCTTGAGTCCATATGTTTCAATAGAAGCCTGAATGGATGTGCGTTTCACAACAAGAAGAAGCAAGCAGCAAGAAGAGTGTTTACATCCCTTTAAGGCCACCGTAGTAGTTCCCTGACACGCTTAGATACAGGAGGAGTGAGCAGAGTCCTCTGTTTGTTACAATCTGCAGTGTAACCATTAGATGTCACTCATGATTACACACTTAACCTTTAAAAACGAGGGGAAAAAGGTTGTGGTGTTGTCAACACCATGACCTCCTGACACTCAGACACCAGTGAGTGATGATTTGGTTCAAGTGTGTCAGAGCTTTACGTTAGCTGCACTTGTTGTAGTTCGTCCTCCATAAGCCTCCTCTTGTGGTGTGCAAAACAGGCGATGACAGGTTCCGGCATCCTGAATCCTCCTAGATGAGGATTAACCCACTGATCTACTGCTCACTCCATCCCCCCCACCACCACTGACTACACACACAGTCACTGTAGTATATCACATAACATTTAACCTCTCCCTCGTCAGGCTTCATCACCATCGAGGACTTCCGGCAGACTTGGAAGCTGCTGAGCGTCTACTTAAAGATGGCGATCACGGATGAAGCCATCTCTGACCTGGCCGTGACCATCGACAGCAACCAAGACGGCAGCATCGACATCGACGAGTTCATGGAGGCCTTTCGCCTCACAGACAAGAAGAGCCGGTTGGAGCGAGGCCGCAGCATGTTCATGGGCACAGCCACCGAACTCACCAAGCTGGACGAGGACCACTCTGTTTGAGACAGAAGAGAGGGACTCGTCACCGGTGAGGTGGCAGATGGGAGGGGCGGGGAGATGCAGCCGACGCAGGCTGCTTTACTGACGCACACTGAGAAGTAGCAATGCGCCTGAGCGACAGCTGTGTGGAAGGCATGGGATCAGGATGAGGATGTTGAAGAGCGTATGTTCATTTCATTTGCTGAGGGAAGTGTGGGTCAAAATGCAACCTCATGCACAAGCACTTACAGCTTCTGTGGTTACGTAAAAGTAGTTTATAAACAGTAACCAAAAGGGCATCGTACTTAGACTACGTCATTATCACATATTTGTATGCATATATATCATTATTTTTGACAAAGATATAAAATAAAGATTTTAAAAAAGGTGGCAAACTGACTGCAATTTTTATTTTAGGGTAAAAAAAAATTGATGCATGATGCAACTCAAGCTTATTTTTATTATCTGAAACATTTTTTAATTACTGGATTTGTGGCAGTCCACATTGATTGGAGGAGTCGTTAGCGCTCTTGCCTTTGCAAGAAGATCCAGTTTCGCGACCCAGTTGGAACAAGGGCCTTTCTGCACAGAGTTTGCATGTTCTCCCCATGTGTGTGGGTTTTCTCTGGGTTCTCCAGCTTCCTCCCACAGTCCAAAAAATTGCAACATGGGGATTAGGTAAACTGGACACTCTAAATTGACCTTTAGGTGCGAGAGTGGATGGTTGTCTGTCTTTATGTGGACCTGTGATGGACTGGCGGACTGTCAGCTGCGATTGGCACAGCTATTCCCGCAACCTTCATGTGGAGGATAAAGCTTTGATAGTTGCAGAAATGCAGTCAAAGTTGACATTAACTATGAACAGATAGCACTCAGGTTAAGATGATTAACAAACAAAAAAACATGCACTATGGGACCCAAAAGGGTTAATAATTAAAACAAGCTTTCTGTTTCCTCCCCGCTTTTAAATGTGAATATTTTCTGACTTCATTTCTCGACAAAAGAAATCAGATGAAACATTTTAGTTTGTAGACAAAACGACACATTTGAGATCTTCATAATTTCATCATGTTTGGGGAACAATAAAGAAAGGTCTTCATTTATGCTGTTAGATAAATTGTACACACACTTTTACATTTTCTGTGTATTTGCAGAGTGAGTCTTCACACGTAGGAAATAAGAAAGGCCCATGCATGAATTCAGCAGCTTTTTTGGATTTTGTCCAAACACCTTCTGGGTCTTTTTGAGCTTCAAAGTTTTGATTGAATCATTGGAGCTCACACGTTGCTGATTAAGCCAATCGGATGATCGGACGATCGGATGATCAGCACCACGTGACTCTCACTCGTGTCACAACAGCGAGATTTCAGTTCACGGGATCGTTCACGCTTCTCTGAAACAATGACGACGTGTAACAAATGTTCAAAGAGAACTCTAGGCTAAGAGGAATTAACGGTGGTTGATAGAGAATGGTATATGGACCCAGAGTGGTCCTTTCAGAAAGCTCTGCAGAATTATCTGAGGCTTGGGGTAACGTGTGTAATGCAACAGATCTTGCATACTGGAGCTTTAAATGACAAACGACAGAACTCAGAAAGCCAGGTTAAAACGATCAAAAAAAAGGGATTTATTCTCACATTAGCAGTGCCAAGCAATTAACAAAAAAAAAAACAGGTCTAACTGACAGAAGAAACAGCTGCACTTAAGTGGTGGCAGATCCAATGAATAACGACAAAATACTTCTGAAATAATCCACTAACACTTGATTACATGGTCTATGGTTATTCAGAAACCTGAAACTAAAATGTTGATGGTGCCTTAGCAGTAGAAGAATTTTCATTATGGTCACATTATGGGGACTCATCTTTCTTTTGGAGACAAAATTAAAGTCCCCATAATGTAATTTACTAAAAAAATTTTTTTCAAAGTTTCAAGGTTAAACTGAGGTTAGGATTAGGATTAGGCCAGTAGTAATTATGGCTATGGTTCAGAATAAGTCTCCAGGAAATGAATGTAAGTCAATGTAATGTCCTCTGAAACCATGGAAACCAGACTGTGTGTGTGTGTGTGTGTGTGTGTGTGTGTGTGTGTGTGTGTGTGTGTGTGTGTGTGTGTGTGTGTGTGTGTGTGTGTGTGTGTGTGTGTGTGTGTGTGTGCACTTCATATTTTGCTCCATTCATCATCATTCTTCACCAGCAGGGGGCACAGAAGACCGTTTAAGTACACAAAGGGCTTTCAAATACTTGTATGAGGCCTGGCATAGTAAAAGTACCAACACTGCTCAGTAAAAAAAACAAAAAACACCACAAGTCAAAGTCTTAGAATAAATAATCCCACATTAGTTAACAAAAACAGGTCAACGAATACATAAAAATATTATAAATATTTTTTTTAAAGTAGAAAAAACATAGATTTGATGATTGATTTTCATCATGGATGATATTATGCAGTAGAAGTAAACTATTATACACATTATACTTCAAATAATGACAGCAATAACGACAAACAAATGCTATAAATACAAACATTACAGACACTAAAAACCAAGCACAAGGCAACAAAAATCTGTCATCCATTCATCAAACTGAATAAACACACTTTCTGAAATAATTATCCAGGAACTGGTTAGTTGTTAGGAACAACAAAAACAGAAAATGTTCTTACACTAACTTCCTGCACACCATGCACCATGCACACTCAAAGTTGCAACTTTTACATGGTTATCCTTGGAGTGGGTGGAAACGTGCCCAGAAGTGTCCACACTTTCAACAAGTCCACACTCACCAAAACCTACCTGAAGGAGGGGAGAGACAGGGTCATTATCTCTCATTAGTCTCTCTCTCTCTGTATCCTCGCCTATGTTTTAATTATGTCATTTTACTCTAATAATGAGATAAACATCACGGTGGGCAAAGTGTCCCGTCCCCCACAAACCCACCCATCCACCGCTGCTTCTCACAGACATCTTCTCACATCTACCAAAAACCTGTAATTCACACACTGGTGACTGAGTGAGACAAAAGAAAATGGCAGTTTGACCTAGTTGTATCTAGTGTATCGGAGGAGGGGGCTTCTATTGTTCATTCTCTGCCGGTGGTCTTACAGTTGTAAAGTTCTCTTCCCTGAATCAAGACAATGTGAGCTGTTGGTCCTGGTCAGGGCTGCAACAATTATTCGAACTAGTTGGATAATCGATTATTCGGTTTTATTTACCCTTTAAACACTTAAGCCTGAAAATGTCTGTCTGGACCTTTTTCACTATGGGCTGAAATATGTGCCACCAGAAACTGAATTGCTAAACTTGAATAATTGCATTAAAATTCAAATTCAATTCAAGGTGTTTGTCAGCCTCTCATCTGCTAACCGGTAAACCGTAAAACAAACCCAGTCAAGTAAACAAACTAACGTAAAGTGAAACTTACCGGTAGGAAACGGCTACAGCCAGTGGTTAAAGGTGCATTATGTAATAAATCTAAAGCAACTGGCCATAAAATCCTCCTAATATGTCACAGAGACTCAGGAATAATGTTCATATAATATACCGAACTCACCAACAACAACAGTACAACCAAAATATTTGCATTAAAAAAAATATTTTGCAGACTGCAAATCATGTTTATGTTTTGAAATTATGTTTTGGCATGTGGCGCCACCTACCGCCGTCTACCAATCATTGCAGTCAGTAGAGTCTCAGCTGCCGAGCAACCACGGGTTGCCAGTTACGTCTGAAAACGAAACCTAAAAGACCTTGGTATTTTGAATTTGAGTGTAGTAACCGTTTTTGGCCACATTCTTACATATGGCACCTTTAAGGCAGCCGTTCCTTGAACTACCCGGATGTCTGTCACAGTAATTTGAATCTGGATTTTGAGAACTGAATTTGATTTGTGAGAACCGAATTGCGAAGATATATGGCGTGTTGAATTTGAAAAATTCAATTTCAAATTATACTATTCAGATTCAGTTTGAATACAAATTCAAATGATGTGATTCAAATTCAGTTTTTTAGTGCAATTATTCAAGTTTAGCAATTCAAATTTAAAAAATGATTCAAATTCAGTTTCAGGTGGCACATATTTCAGCCCATATGTTGCTTATTTTAACCATAAAAGGGCCAGAAAATGTCCTGTAAGTATCTGCTTTTGCCCATTTTTCCAGAATAACTTTTAATCTCTGGCAGTTATTTTTAATTGACTGCATGTTAAAACAGTGAATTAATGATTTAGAATGAAGAAAAACTTAAAGTTTTATTGAGAAAAATCACTGTAAGTGTACACAAACCAACCAGATTGTGCGTGTTAAATTTGAAATTTGAACAATATAAAACATATTTTGTCTCACTGTGCAAAAACAGGCCAATAAAAAAGACTTGGACTTTGTCCAAACACCTTCTGGGTCTTTTTGAGCTTCAAAGTTTTGATTGAATCATTGGAGCTCACACGTTGCTGATTAAGCCAATCGGATGATCGGACGATCGGATGATCAGCTCCACGTGACTCTCACTCGTGTCACAACAGCGAGATTTCAGTTCACGGGATCGTTCATGCTTCTCTTAAACAATGACGACGTGTAACGAATGTTCAAAGAGAACTCTAGGCTAAGAGGAATTAACGGTGGTTGATATTCAATTCATTTCATTTCAAACACGTAATATTGGACCAATGGTTAATACTTGCAAGGCTGCTTTACAGATAATGGGAGATAATGGCCATCAAGTGTTTTACATATATACACTACTAGAACCTTTACAGGTGAACTTAATGTGACCGTCTCTAAACTTTTGAACACACCAGTACGTAGAAGCTTAACCCTTTAAAGTACTACTCAACCAGTCGACCACACTTTAAGTCACTATATCTCATTGAAAAATGAATCAAGCTGAACTCACTAACACTTAATGTGACTTATTCTGAATGTTGTACTTAAAGGTACAATATGTAGTATTTATGGGTTTATATAACCCAAAATCCACTTTTTATATACATATTATGTGCTCCTGCATTGTCTAGTCGCTGTATAATAGTTTTTGTTTCATTTTCGTAGTGTTTCAAAAAGTCATGTAAAATAACATGACCGCGGACCGCGGTTGCATAGCCACTGTTAGCAGCGAGACGCCATGTTTCTACCGGAGCCTGTAAGGACAAACGCGAGAGAACAAATCAAGCGTCGCTTTACATGTAGCTGAAGTCCCGCCTCCTCTCTCTCCGCTTCGTCTGCTACAGCCGCGGTAGCTCGCCCTCTCCCTCACCTCATGAACCTCATCTGCTGACACGGAGAAAGACGACGAGGACGACATTTGACCAGCTGAGGATACCGTAGCGCTCAGGGAAGGGAGGGGGTGAGCAGAGCAGCAGGTCTTTGTTGTAAATTTCAGCCTCTCCTCTAGATGGCACTATAAACTACTTATTTCCCCTTTAATGAGTTATGAAAACCAGGTTTATTATGAACAGACATCTCAACCGTTTGGTAGAAGCCTGTATCTGAAATAGGGTCTAATTTAAAAAAAAATAATAATAAAAAAAAAAAATATATATATATATATATATATATATATATACATATACATATATTGATTGATTGTTGATATTGTTATCATAAGTAAATAAAATAAAATAATAAAAAATAAAATAAATATTTTTTCCTTTGTACCAACCAGATTGTGCATGTTAAATTTGAAATTTGAACAATATAAAACATATTTTGTCCCACTGTGCAAAAACAGGCCAATAAAAAAGACGCTGATCCACCAGCTTCCTGCAACAGGGCAAGTGAAATGACCAGAATAACCATATGTTGGATTATTGACGTGAAACTTCTCGGCTTTCAGAAACCGCTGGAATTGTTAAAGGGTTAATAATTAAAACAAGCTCTCTGTTTCTCCCCCGCTTTTAAATGTGAATATTTACTGGCTTCATTTCTCGACAAAAGAAATCAGTGAAACATTTTAGTTTGTAGACAAAACGACACATTTGAGATCATCATAATTTCATCATGTTTGGGAAACAATATAGAAATGTCTTCATTTATGCTGTTAATAAATTGTACACACACTTTTACATTTTCTGTGTATTTGCATACTTCATTGAGTCTTTACACGTAGGAAATATGACAGATCAGAAAGGCCCATGCATGAATTCAGCAGCTATTTTGGATTTTGTCCAAACGCCTTCTGGGTCTTTTTGAGCTTCAAAGTTATGATTGAATCATTGGAGCTCACACGTTGCTGATTAAGCCAATCGGATGATCGGACGATCGGATGATAAGCTCCACGTGACTCTCACTCGTGTCACAACAGCGAGATTTCAGTTCACAGAATCTTTCACGCTTCTCTGAAACAATGACGACGTGCAACGAATGTTCAAAGAGAACTCTAGGCTAAGAGGAATTAACGGTGGTTGATAGAGAATGGTATATGGACCCAGAGTGGTCCTTTAAGAAAGCTCCGCAGAATTATCTGAGGCTTGGGGTAACGTGTGTAATGCAACAGATCTTGCATACTGGAGCTTTAAATGACAATCCGATTGTGGCACTTTAAATTCATTTCATTTCAAACACGTAATATTGGACCAATGGTTAATACTTGCAAGGCTGCTTTACAGATAATGGGAGATAATGGCCATCAAGAGTTAGGGATATTCGGCTTTTGGGTGAAATTTCAGGATGAACCTAAACCTACACTAGAACCTTTACAGGTGAACTTAATGTGACCGTCTCTAAACTTTTGAACACACCAGTACGTAGAAGCTTAACCCTTTAAAGTACTACTCAACCAGTCGACCACACTTTAAGTCACTATATCTCATTGAAAAATGCATCAAGCTGAACTCACTAACACTTAATGTGACTTATTCTGAATGTTGTACTTAATGAGTTATGAAAACCAGGTTTATTATGAACAGACATCTCAACCGTTTGGTAGAAGCCTGTATCTGAAAAAGGGTCTAATTAAAAAAAATAAAAAAAATAATATATATATATATATTATTTTGTGTATAAATATGTATTATATGTATATTGTATGTATGTATAAATATATTGATTGACTGTAGATGTTATCATAAGTAAAATAAAATAATAAATATTATTTATAAATAAATAAATAATATTTTTTCCTTTGCTTTTTGGCGCATACCTTATTAAGGTTAGAAATTATATTTTTAATGCTTAAATATAATTGGCAAAAAAATAAATAGTGAAGCATGTTATTATTTCCTGATCAGGGTGTTAAAGGTGTTCTTTTCCAAGTATATAACAAATAACATTTGAAATTTTAAACAGGTTTTGAGAGATTTCTGCAATATTCATTTTTTCTCATATTTATGAGGAAAAGTCAGACCCATAGCTGAGTTTGTGTTTTTTTTTTAAAAAAAGGTCAAGAACATGTATTTAAAACTGCTTGAAGCAATACACGTAAAAAATTGACTAAAGAAACACTGAGGTGAGAGTCACAGTGTTCTAGCACGTTCCCCTCAAAGTTACATTTTGTATGAAACTCATTTGCTATTTCTTGTGAGTCAGCAAATACGTGCATTGAGTCCCATATCGTGAATGGGTAAACTGTCTGTGGAAATATGCTGGATATGTTGATGCCTGCACACACAGAAGAGTTAATCACAAGGGCAGAAACATATGAGAAGAGTAGAGTGAAACATCCCCAAGGCTAACACTTTAAATAATGAGGTGAAAGGCTGCCATTATGTGGCGCTCTGATGCTTCAAATGATGTGTTTTAGAAGAGAGTGACCTGCCACAGCCCCTTTGTATGAACTCGTTTCTGTTTAAACTTTTGGTTTGACATTTAAGAGGAATATGCAAAACAGTGAAAAGGTCAAAAGGTTATTGCTCGGAAAGAGAGGGAGGGAGTCACAGCGATTCAGGGAAATAAGTGTTGATCCAAATGCTATTCAAAAGAAATAGAAACGGAGTCATGATTGTTGGGGAAGTTCTTGTTCTTTCCTGAAATCATTGTTTATTTAATCCGAGGGCAGAATAAATATTCAATAACTCAAGCTAAATTATTAAAGAGTCACACGCAGTGAGTAAGTGGTTTTATGTCTGATCCAGCAACATTTAATGTTCACTGTAAGTCTGTTTCAACTTACGTGAATATATAGTTTAAATGTATTTAGTTTGTTGTATGTATGTATATATATATAGATATATACACAAACATATATATGCGTATGTATATATATATACATATATATACACATATATATATATATATATACACAACTGTATGTATATATGTATATACATACATACAGTTGTGTATATATGTATATATATAACATATATGTATATATATACATACACACACACATACAGTTGTTTATATATACACACATACATATATATATACACACACAACTGTATGTATACATATGTATAGTTTAAATGTATTTAGTTTGTTGTATGTATGTATATATATATATATATACACAAACATATATATGTGTATGTATATATATATATATACATATATACACAACTGTATGTATATATTTATATACATACATACATACAGTTGTGTATATATGTATATATATAACATATATGTATATATATATATATATATACATACACATACAGTTGTGTTTATATATACACACATACATATACACACAACTGTATGTATACATATGTATGTATATATACATACAGTTGTGTATATATGTATATTTATGTATGTATATATACACACATACATATATGTATGTATACATACATACACACATATATACTGTATGAAAGAAACAAAATCCTTCTATTGAATGAGGGGAAAAAAACAGAAAACAACCATGTGTAATTTGCACTTCAGTGCAACTTTTATTTTTTGCAAATACACTAGAAATGTTTACAAAAGCACTGTATAAACATCTGTGCAGTGTAAATTATCAAAACTAAAAATGGATATTACTTTGAAATCATTTTGCACCTAACATGACAAAAGGATTGTCATTTTCAGCAGCAAAACAAATTAGTAGATCTTTAGAGGAAATGTCTATTAGTGACTGCAGAACATTGAAACTTGGAAATGTGGTCATTACAAAGAGCTAATTTAAGGTATAAAAAAAAGAAAATAAAATAAAAAAAAAAAAGAGGATGGTATGGCACAAGTGCTCATCCCTGAAGGAGGGCTTCATTCATCTTCATTCAACGCCTTTGCTTTACTCAGTCAAAGATAATCAGCCTTCCAGTTAAATCACTCCAGTTTTGACAGAAACGGTGCATTTGGCTCCACGACAACTTTTTCTTTGCTCACAAATGTTCATACTCATCCAACACCCAAATTAAACCATTCAACAACACTCGTACATTTTTACAGGACTCAGAATTGGACCCAGTGTGAAATGCTGGACCCTCGTTTACACTTTTCTTTTGTAGTTTCGTCTTGAAAAAGAAACTTTGAAATGAATGGAAGTGAAATGTGCTCGCGCTCAAGCTTAATATGGCAAAATAAAAGTTTAAACTTCACTACAGCAAAAAAAAAAAAAAATTAATCCAGGAAAGAAAAATACATAAACATCCACATTTATTTTTACACAGTATTGGATGTATTGCTCTATACTGACAATGTTCTCTGCTCACAAAGAGCGCCTGCTCGCTTTCACACTGGCGAAGAAAAGCAAATACCCATCAAAACTACCATCCGTTTTGTTGCCTTGATGTAAAAAAGGCACATACATGCATCCACACACACATTTAACACTGTTGCGAATACTTCACGAGTGGTGGCACAATTTAATAAAGGAGAAAAAAAAAAAAGTAGAAGGTAGGCGGTGATTTTGTGGCACAGCCTGTTATCGCAGAGGAGAGTAAACACTGCGCTGGAGCAGATCTATATGGGTTATCTTTGGTCAAGCAGGAACGAGCCAATGGGTTTCAAGGATTGGACTCAAAGGTCAGTGTAATAGAAGTCAGAGTGATGGCTCAGTGTGTGCGTTTGAATAGACACTGCACACTTTTCTAGGGATTAAGGTCTTTCAGGTTCAAGTAGAGATTTCATGTGGATGATGATGATGATGATGATGAGACTACGTTTACACAAGGTGAACTTTTCTTGGACGTAGGCGGAATTAAAAGGCCTTTAGCGTGGTCGCGAAGTTGATGAGAAGATTAGGTGCAACATAGCACAAATTTGGGGACATTTATTTGTCAAGATCTTCTTTTGACGCAAAACATTGAAATCTTTATCGCTGATTATGTTCACAAATGATCAGCCTGTGGATTCTTTGCCAAGTGCCAACAATGACTTTACCAAGAATTTCATTTGTATAAATGCATTTTCTTGCTTTTAAATTAAAAAAAAAGATCAATAATGTTAGTTTGCGCCACCATCTGAGTGTTACCGGGTAGACCTTTGGATAAAGCTGCTTATCCTTTTCCCCTGAATTTGTGCTAAAGTTCATCTAAGCAAACCATCTCCTGTGCTAAATTTGGCAGAGTCGCATCAAACTTCTCATCCAACTCTGCACGAGAAAGCAAAGAAACTAATTTCCCCCAAAAAAGAACCTTTGATTTAAAAAAGGGAATTTGCACGAGCGGGTTAGGAAACGTCTGACACTGAACCGATGTTCAAGTTTACCAACCTCTATGACTAAAGCGATATGGTCACATCATCGACTAATCCTGGAATGAATGTGGTGAACTGTGACACCGTAACATAAATGATAGTGATACCTGCTATGGGCTTTGTGTCTCATGCTCAGGTGGTGTCAAACACAGAAAACCTTCAAGGTTTAAAGACTGGCAAAAAAGCATTTGTGCATCGACCAGAAAGAGCATGTCATGGTAAAATAGCCCATTACCAAATACAATGTCCATAGACTATGGCATTTATTATTAGCAGCAATGACAAATAGAAAAAAAGGATATCAAAAGAAGACACCGCGTGCTACGTAAAAAGTAACACAGAGGCCCCGGGGACGTCTGTCGCCATCATAGCCAATACTCGCCCGAACAAACCGTTGAAATGTAATGAACATAAAAGGACCACGTGTATTGAAATGACAAGGAAAAAAAAAAACTGAAACGGCACAATTTGCAGGCAAAGAGCAGGAAATTTTTGCCACGTTGACAGAATGATGGCGTGAAGGTTTGACCCACGGAGGACAGGAAAACGAAAAGGACAGGAAATGTAAGACAGACAGTGATTCAAGTGCCGTTTGCTGCGTTTGCCTAAAAGCCTTCAGTTCCTTGGCAAACTGATCGACTGCATGGAAGGGGGGGGGGGGTAGTGCGGGGGAGGGGGGGTGAACGGGGGTCCATCAACACCCAGTGATTCCACTTTTCTTTATAGTTACAGCACTTGACAGTGTCTTTGACAAATGAGCTGTAAATATATATTTATATATATATATATATATATATATATATATAAATAATACTACTAGGACCCCTGGCAGCCTTGTGTAAGGACTGGTAATCAGCAATCCAAATTGTGCTTTGTCTAATATGTAACAGTGTCAGATGTACAGACGTGGTTCAACGACCACAGCAACGTTAGCGTCTTTCTGCAAAAAAAACTAGAAGGACTGCTTGCTGGAGTTTGGTCAGAGATATCGCAAACAATTCCCCTTTACACATGTACAATTATCAAGAGATTTCCAGCTCATATTTGAACAATGTAAGAATATAAAGAGCACGCTGAACCGTTCTAAGGCAAAGAGCGGGGGGGGGGGGGGGAGGGAGGGGTTGGAGTCTCCCTTCCAAGTTCTGTGGCTAAACGTGAATGTTCAACATTTACTGAGCTACTGTTGGTCATCCCAACGATGTCACATTATCCCCTTCATTTCTTAAAGTAATGTTTCGAGGGAGAAGGTCGGCGCTGACAAAGAAACAACAACAACAACAACAAAAAAGGGGGTGGGGTCAAAATCACAAGTATCTCAGGAGCCGGGACGACGTCGCGTCTGCATCGAGAGAAGCATTTAGTCATCGTCCGTCAAAACAGGACAATGAAGTAAGAGATAGAAGAGCGGACACACTTTCACCGACACTAGGAAGTGCAGTGTGTGCGCACACTTACTCATCATAGGAACAAAAGGCAAAACAATTGCTATAAATAGTTTGGCTCAGTTAGTTGTTTTTCTTTCTTTTTTTTTGATTCCCAGAAAAAGGATATGCTAAGTTGAGGTTATTAGCAAAAACCATTTTATCCTCCGAGCGCAGGAGCTCACAGTTTTGTCCAAATGGGATTATTTTTTCTTAAATCGGTTGGCTTGGATTTTCTCCCCCCCCCCCCCCCCTCCCCCTACACGCAATACCGACGGAGAGGAAAGAGCAAGAATACGACGACACCCTCTACATGCATCCTTGTGCAGCCGTGATGCCTCTACGCTACCGTGTTCCCTCAGAAGAAGAATGGAAAAAAAAGGCTTGTCCTGGTCAAGCCCCGGCCACAGTCCTTTTTCGTCTTTTTCACGGGCAGCCAGGACAGATATGAGGAATAAAGGTGTAGGAGTTTGTTGTTTTTGCAGTACAGCAGGCAGCGAGGGCCATGCTCAGCAGGTAGAAGAGACAGTCATAAGGAGCTCAGAGAGAGGAGCAATGTCTTTGTCGACTAAACGTATACAGGGGTTTGTGTCCCCGCCCCCCTTTTTTCCCCCCCTATCCTCCCCACCCCACACATTTTGTGAAAAGAGACCCCCCACAATGTGTGTGTGTGTGTGTAAACCCCCACCCGTGGAAATGTAACACCCATGTACTGCTCCCTCAGCCCCCTTCCTAAGCTCCATTCTTGGGGCAGAGATCCTTGATCAACACTTCTCAGCCTCCACTGGAGACATGGCGATGTAGGAGCCGTTCTTCGCCGGCTTGCTGGCCTGCGTCTCTGGCTGCTGCTCTGGTTTGTTGCTGACCTGAGTGTAGGCCGTGTCGTCCTTTGCCGTCTGGGCGGGAAGAGAGGTAGAGTTAGTATCGACGCACAGGCAACACGTCCAAATATTCTTTTATGTGAAACGATAACAATAAAATGGGTATAAATGTTGCGATGTTCACAGTAAACTCCATATGCACCATCAATCACCACAAGAAACATTAACTTAAAAAAAAACCCAAACAATTACACCATGAGGTGAGAACTAGATGTCCCATATAAAACAATTACATATGATAATAAGAGATGATGATGATGGATCATAAATTAAAAAAGGAGAACAGCAAACAAGGCAAAAACAGAAGACTTACAGCAAAAGAATGAAAAGCTTCAGTAAAATCAATACGTTTTACTTCATTCTAAAAAACAGAAAAGGAAAAAAAGGGGGGGTTACAGAAAATTAAAATTAGAGCACGGTTAATATAACATATCATCACATTGCAATTGAGCAATAACAGTCTCTCAATGCTGAGGTAAAACCACATCACACAAATGTCACTACATTCACATTTAATCCGTTTTAAAAACAACATATATTAGCCGGTTCTGCTTCTTTCTAATAATTAGATTTACTCTTAAAAATACCCTTAACTTTCCTAACTTGCATGTTTACAGGCCACTCTCTGGGCAATGAATGACTTGAACTACAGTAACATCGCGGCAGGATAGACCGGGGTTCAAATCAGTGACCTGCACAGCTCGAGATAAGAGGTGAACATGTGTTGTACATCATCCTCTGGACTTTTCTACTTCAAAAGCACTCGACGGTTTATAGCTACAGTGTCCCAAAGGGAACTCGGATGCTTTCTTTCTGAATCGACTGTCATAATAAATGTTCCGCAAGTATAAAAAACAAACACATGAACACCATTTGATCTGGGGGAAAAACTGCCCATGCAAGCATTGCTGCGCAGGAATCATGCAATGCGTTAGTTAGCATGTGTGTGTTTTGCTCGGGGGGGGGGGGGGTTAATCCTGCAGCAGCTGTTGCAGTGATGAAGAATGCATGAAAACCTAAATAACGCAAAACCAACTTTTTTTTTGTCACATACTCTTATCACTACCAACTACATTTACACTATGTGCTCATGTCAGTGGGTAACTGTGGGGATTAATAATCCTACACTTCGACGTCGTGTAGGGGGCAGTGCTTACCTTCTTCTGGCGGTTTCGGCAGAACAAGACAACAAGCACGAGCAGCAGGATGATGCCCATGCCCACAATGAGCAAGGGGAAGTTTGACACAAGGGTCACAATGAGGAGCAGCGTCCTCATCTGTGAAGCCGATTCGTCATCGATAGTCGCCGTCTAAAGTCAAAACAAAACAGAATCGACTTAGACGTCTCTTATCAGTTCAGTGCTCAAAAGGAGGGGTGGTCGTGGTGGTGGTGGTGGTGGTGGGGGTTCTCACCTCATTGACGAACATGATGGGGAAAATGGTCTCATTGAGAAACCTGGTCTTGCTGCAGAGAAGAAGAGAGAGAGACGGGGTGAGGTCAGGGTGAACCTGTGGCTCAACGTGGAGCCAAAATGAGGACAGAGTGCAGCCACAAGTAAGTGGGTCACAGAGTTAAACAAAGTTCGACTTACGGGAAACCTTTAACTCTCTTCAGAATTACATTGAGCTGGGCACGCTTGCAGGCACGAATGGGCACTCCGGTCGTCTATAGGAGGAGACAAAGGCATTTTTTTTTAGACCAAACAGGAACATTTTTGCCATTAAAAATAAGGAATTTGGTAACCACAAAGAACGCTTTAATGCAAACAAATGTTCAACACAGATCCGCCCACACTGCTGTAATCTGCTTAGATTTCACGCTCATGTCTTACCGGTTGCAGGTCGAGGTAAGTCTCGTGTTCCTCCTTGTTGGGGCTGAGTCCATCGACCGCATTGATGTAGACAGGGTCCGCTTGGTAAAAATGCGGGAAAGACACCACGATGGGAGCACCTTATGGGAAACAAGGCAAATGGCGTTATCAGGCTGTAGGGCTGTAAACCGATCGAAGACGAAAACAAGACACAAACACGTGCTAATTTTTGTCTAGCAGATAAATATGATTATCAGGAAGCGATATGGCACTGCAAGATAGCTAAAGAATGTGTGTTATAGATAAGGACGCACGGACGACCTGTCATAATAAAGACAAAAGTATATTTGCAATCATATTTCGTCTTTAAAAATGTATTTCCAAGAGGAGGAAGGACACAGAGTCACCATTTACTTTAACTATGTGGCCACAATAACACAACAATAATTAGTTATATAATTAATTAGGTGATTGAAATGCCATAACAACAAATATGCAATAAAACGTCTTCAATGTCTTTTGCGCAAAGGAAAATTCAGTATGCAAGTCATTTTCAAGGATGGCCCTTCAGACTGTATATGATGAGGGGAAACAAATCAACAAATTATGAAAACAAATCGAGGAGTTCTGGGAGTTACAGTAGCTAATTTTTTCCATGATAGTAGAATGACCTCATGCCTCAATCTCAGAGGTGACTGCCTTAGCTGCGCAATCACACTCTAACTCAATGACCGCCATAAATACTTCAATCGTCACTACAGAAGGAGTCAGCACTGTTAATCATTGATCCCTGCATGGAGTCAAATCTGGCATGCTCAAACACAGGGAATCACACACCAGGGCAGGGAGCACGGTCACTGACCGAGAGGACATTTTTTGGGGAGGTAAAAAAGATCAGGGAAATCTGTGTCACGGCTCTGGTTGGTAGTGGGTAAGTGGGTCAAAGTGCGTTCCTACCTTCACGACAAATGCTGACTTTAAGCACACCGGTGCCGAGACATTCTCCAGCTGGCACGCAGAAGCCCGCGTTAGCGGGATTGTCCTTGGGGCTCATGAGGACGTCGCTGGGGGGCGCGTAGCGGTACGCCGTGATGCCTTTCACGTCCACGTCTTTCACGTAGCTTAAATGGATGGACCTGAGGAGAGAAAACGAGGTCAGCGCGTCTCCTCTGGAAGCCTAAATAAAGCACAACAGCCATCGAAAAAGAATATAATGTCAAATATTGTCTTATTCTACAATCTTCTGACCAGGAGGAACTTGTCAGCAAGAATAGAATGTCAAGCACGAGATGATCACTTCCTCTCTCGATGCCGCCTTAAGACCTCAGGCGTGTCTAGGTCAAAGGCTCATATTTCGCACGCGTGTTTTGAACACAGTGTCAGTCTTATCAGGAAGTTCTAATCATCACAACTTAGGTCATCAGTACATTCATATGTTTACTGCGCATGAGTCAGCCACTTGAGCCCTCATTGGAACTCAGTGGTCCTCTTATCCTGTCAGGATGCTTTGACTAAATAACCCCCCCCACACACACACACACACATACACATACCTGCAGAGATCAGCAGCAAAGATGTAGAGCAACTCATTCCTGTTTATCAGTGGGTGGAAGACGGCGCCGTCCGTGCCATTGATCATGTTACTCTGATTGGAGGACCACCAGGACATCTGCCTATTGATTTACAGAAAGCAGGTCATGTTTAGTGTTCAGTGTAGCTCAAGTACAAGTGGCAGGTAATATTGTGAGGTATTTCTACTCTGGGAATTAAGTTTTTTTTTTTTCTTTATATTCTTACTGAAATACTGCATTCATCTCATTCTATACCAGTTCTAGGCAGTAAAATAAGATGCTCTTAAAATCACACTTGATGTCAAAAAATGTACCTGCTACCAATCAGTTTTGATAAATCTGCCAGTTGTTCATCAATTTAAGTCACTTCGCTTCAATGTCCTTGCATTTTACTTCATTTAGATCGAGAACAAAGTGCAGACTCGAAGGTTTTCCTACTCTGCTGGACCTCGACTGCTGTCCATTACTTACAAGTTACTTTGAATAAAAGCATTTGCCAAGAGAAACATCGCCAACATTACATTATTTCCTGCAGTCGGTCGACTAATCAAAACCCAAAGTGTTTTCATTGTACGACTTTGAAAACATTCAGATCCCGCAGTAACTGAAGCCGAATGCAGCATTTGTTTGGCATTTTACTTACGATCAATCGACAAATTGATCGACTAAACCTTGCAGCTCCTGTGAGCAGTGAATTCTTTTCTAGACTTTTCTTATGCCACAGTTTCTCCTGTATAATATATTTTGACACAGTTTTATTGATTCTTTCACTGCCACGCGTTGATCACATTCAAGGTACAAAGTCAGCCCAGCTATGTTGTCCTGATGCAAATCTTATATGGCCGTACAGGAGTCTGATTACTTCCTGTTATTGGGAGGAAAATAAGATAAGAGTGGCAGGTGGGTGTCTTTACCTCAGGCCATTCCATGTGTCAATCTTGCCATAATCCAGGTAGTTCTCCTCGCCGGTGTGGAACACAAACTCTCCTTCATGAGTGCCGTTTTTCTGCGGAAAACAAGACGTTTAGACAAAACTGTTGTGACTGAAAGCCTTCGAGGACACAGTAGACTGCTGACAAAGGACCATGGGAACTGAACGAAGAAATGCTGCTTTGTGTTTGCCAATAACATGAGCCTTATGAGTATTCTCACCAGATGTGTACACAATACAGTGAGTAATTGATTAGAGAACATAAGAAAGCTTGGGCGTTTTTCACATTTCACAACTGATTTGACCTCAGAGGAACAGAGGAAGTCTTTTTTGGGGTTTGCAGTTGTAACTCACAACTAATGAAAACACGTCAGAAAGTTATAAAATGCTTTTTTTCCCTCTCTCTCACATAAAGGCCCAAATCCCTGACTCTTTGCCACATTTGAAAAGTTAGCTGAAGATTGTTTAAAAAGGACTGAAAATGAATAATTTCTTATGAAAACCACCGTAGAACTTTGCAGCAGGAAATTGCAGTTTGTCATCAGTCTGACATCAAAGCACTCGGTCTGTTATGAAAGTTTGTTTAACCTTCATTTAGCTGATCAGCAGAACCTGTACGCCGTAAGTAAGCCTGTTCGATTAATCGTTTATAAATTGTAATCGCAATAATTTAGTTAGGACGATGTTGAAATGTGAAAATGGTAAAAAAAAAAAACGACCCCCATTCATGCATCTAGGCTGTGTTGTGTTGCTGTAGTGACTTCCGCCTCCGTCCTCCCATCGCGTACTCTCCCCACAGATTGCAAACAAACATGACAGGTGTTGGATTCCGTCGCAAAAAAGAAGAGCATGTCCGTTTAATTAATTTCTTTGCCCTTTTGTCATTTCACAAAAAAAAAAATCGTAATCAGGGTTTTGAGAGAAGAAAATCAGGATTATATTTTCAAATATCGAACAGCCCTACTAAGTAGTGTGTGAAATAAAACTTGACAGTCACTCGAGTTGTTCCCGCCCTACTTGTTCTGATTGCCCTTTCCAGAGAGGGGTTTATTAAGCCGATTCAGCTGTAGTGAGCAGTTAAGTAAAATTCTGGACAGCAACCGATGACTTTGATGGACTGTGTACCAACAGATGAACGTTATTTAAGATGCCAAACATCACATGGTTATGTTGCAGATGATTTAAATAAGGAAGTAGAAATCATCTCCCGTCAGCATGTGACCGATCTCACTTCTTACATGGCAGCAGCACAGGCTTCCTCTTGTCTGCCGTTTAAAAACAACCTTAACAAGGGTTAAGGGGTGTTAAACTCGAGAGGTTTCTCGAGGTTGTTGTATTAGCTTGGCTCTCAAAGTCACGTTCAGGAAGAGGGGAGAGAGTGTGGCAACGCTTGCCGTGCCGCTGAGCTTACCTTCCACATTAGTCCAAAATATTCGTCGACCTCAGGCTTCATGGAGTGGACCTTTGTGAGGAGTGGGTCTTTGAATCCCCACAGAATCTCATGTACGGTGCGGTTAATAAACAGTTCGACTCCCAAACTGTTCATGTAAATGGACACAAAAGATCGCAGGAAGAAGTTGTACGAGTTCAGCTGATCCATCACCGCCTGAGGAAGAAAGACAAGGTAAAGAATGTTAGATCTGACAACCGTATTATTTTGTCTGAAGTTTGTATGATCGAGGCACAAATGTAGAAAAATGCTGATCAAAGTGACCCATAAGGGCTTGTCTGCTTCTGTCTTACCACATAAGGGATGTTGACAGTCGTGAGGATGTCGTCCTCGGGATTGCCAGCGGACTTCTCAGGCACGAAGACAAAACTTTTGGGGTTCACGGCAAAAATCTTGGTGCCATTCTCCAAGAAAGTCACATTTTCTCTCGGCCTGTATTCCCTGGTGAGAAAAGGCCATTGGTCAGTTAGTCCAGATGTCCGTTGTTTGGATTAAACAAAGCATCAACCAAAAAGCTCTCCAATGAACCGCATGCGAGACGGCTTTAACAGCTGCACAGAATATTACATGTATTTACAGCTGCAGTCCATTATTTCACGTGTATGTTTTCAGAACTTACCTGTAAGTATATGGTCCGATCTGTTTGACAGCTGCCTTCCCGCCTGCCAAGAACACACCTGGATTGGTCACATTGAAGAAGTAATACTCCATATACACAGGCGGTGGGGGGTTCTTCCACGCCTCAAACACTTGGCTCTTCTCCGTCAAAGTGATTTCCTATCGACAAAAAAAAGTCAAAACACCAGTCAGGTTTCAGAAAAGGGCTTTTAAACTTTAAATGGTGCACATTTCTTGTCATTTGCGTGCCTATATGACACTTAGCTACGACGAGCCAGTGCTAGGCCAAGGCTCTGAAAACCAAGAGGGAGATAAAGAAAGCGAAGAAAAACTGTCAGGACCAGCAAAAAGTCAAAAACTGCAGAGTATCTGACCATGACGTGTCCTGACAGGAATCTAAATTAAACAACTAGTGGGCCCACCCACAAACCAGCGACGATCTGACGATACAGGTCAAAGAGGTCAAAAAAAAAAAATCAGGTGAAGGGTTTTAGATTAGGTTTTCACTGTGACCATATCGATAGAAATGAGCCTAAAAATGTAATTCAATCGTCTAGCTGATCACAAGCAATCAGTGACCTTTATCTAGAGTCTAGATAAAGAAGGACAAGGAAATGGTCTAGATTCCAACTGTATCAGAAAACACAGTAGCTATGGGATGTTTGTTGACCCCAGAAAACAAAGCCTCGTCCATTCTTGATGGTATTTTTAAACTTGGGGAAAGGAGAAACGGCCTCACTTCCTTTCGTGCCTTTTTCAAAAACGGTGAGTTCCTGAAAAACCATCCGTCGCCCAAATACAGGAACAGTCTTTCGAGGCCATACATTGTCTTCTGCGGTCTCTTAAAAAAGGCTCTGAAGACTTTGAGAAAATATAGCTTAAGGTGTGGCGTGTACTTCCTGTTTGGGTTACGACTTCCAACAGTTAGACATGTTTCGCTCTATACAATCGCTGGCTGGGTTTTGTTGCATCACCTCCACGTCGACATCTAACACAGGTTTTCAGACAGTGGCAGAGGGGTCAACGAAAAATATCTTTTGAAGAAAAAGGCAAAGTGGATCGACAAACTTAAGGTTCAGACAGGGTTGGGCTGAAAATATTAGACTGTTAACCACAAAACACTAAATTTCCCTAACCAAACAGCCAAAAACCTAATAAATTCATGCCTAGAGAGTCGTTTTGAATGTGTTTGATGCATTTACAAGCCAGATAAGCCTGTCCTTTTTTAACCTTTTAGAATTACTTAAGTAGTAAGGTTCAAAATGAGGCAAAATACAGGAAACTGTCAAGTGACATGAGTGACTAACCATTTCCAAAAAAACATCTCCACAAACATGAATGACACGCTGAAAGAAGAAGTTCTAGAAGTATCCGAGACGTGATAATCTCCCGAGCCTTAATGAATTTGCTTCTTAATTAAAAGTGGAACTGAAAGAGGATTGTGATGAAGACTCAGCGGAGTAAAGAGCTTCTGTAAAAGATGAGGCTAAACCAAAAGAGTCAGCCGCTTCGTCTTAAAAAAATAAAATAAAATGCAAACGTCACTTTTACAACAGCCTCGTCTTCCCCTGCAGCATTTGAGGAACAGACCATGTGTGACAGCAGTGCGTGCACACTCCTGTTTGCAAAACCTTGAATAAAAATGCCTTTTAAAAGCCTTCAAAAGTTGCGTGAGAGTCATTCATGTATCTAACCCTAACCCCAAAGAAACCTTGATATATCAGAAAAGAAAAAGTGAGGGACACGGTGCGTTAGTGAGGTCAACATACAGTGTTTGTCGTCAGATGGGAAGGACGAGTTAAACCAAACAGTGCGCGGGTGTGACTCAGGGCATTGCCAAACAGCTTGTTGTGACAAGACCTGCAATGGAAACGCAAATTCAAAGCAAAGAAGTCAGTCTAATACAGTAGACGCTTCTGTTTTTAATATGTTGCATTTACACTCTTGCCTGTACGGCCCAATTTGAGTAAAAGCCTGACACAGCCTTGCTCTTTTTAGCTCAATCATTCCTACTAACTTGAAACGTCTGTGCTCTCATAAACGGGGCAGAGAGGAGTGGTGGTGTGAGGGGAGTGGTCGTCTTTTCAGCGTCCACTCGGGAGGCTCAACAACAAGGTTCTACGAGGGTTTTCTCCGAGGCTAAAATCATCGCCCCGAGGACAAGGATTCTGTCAAATTCCTCACATGACGTTGACAATGCTTCCTCCACGCCCATCTCTGCAGACGTACGGAGTTCCATGTCCTGGAGGTAGTTGTGACTTGTCCTTTTATTTAAAAAAATAAAAGGACGGAGCCACATTCAAGATCAGATTAAGCTGCTTTTTAAAGAAAGTCCAGCATGTCTGCTCTTGTCCAATTCAATGGTAGAGACTACGGCCAAAGAGGATTAGCAGTGTTGTGATTCATGTAAATCGCCACCCACATCAGAATTATGTACCCCTGTTGATTAACTGTGAAATTGATTCAGAATAGGGTAAAAATAGACCTAGATCATATATATATATATATATATATTTTTTTAAACAGGGGGGGATAGGAGTTGTTTGTGTCTCCAACTTGGGACAAATTGTGTGCCATTGAGCGCAGACATTTCTGCATTTCTTCTTAAGAAGACAGCGGAAAACAAACAATCTGTCCAAGAAGAGATTATGAGTTGCACAGAGCATCCGGCGCATCATGTCAAGACGAGGAATGCGAGGTATTTTAAAGGGTGGGCAGCAGCGACTGCAGGCTGGGATAGGGTGTCAGCTGACAAGACCCCCACACCCCGTCACTCCTATATGTATATATATATACACACTCAAAGAGAATAACAGACACAACCCAAGTGGGAAACAAATATTCCATCTTATTTTGATGAGGAAAAACCTCATTAAACTGTTAAAAAATAACAATAACAACACTCAAACTGGCTCACGAGACTCGATATATTGAACGGAATATTGCAAAGACAAATATCTGTGGCGTTTAGACTGCGCCGAGAGCACACGTGCGTTACACTAGCAGATATTCCACGCTTTATAGACACCTCCCTGTAAGAATACAATACAAGAACACACATGACACATAATGCATCGTGTGCTCTGTTCTTTACAGCAGTTCCTCTCACTTTTGCACAAAACATATGGTCAGATCATGTAAAAAAAAACAAAAAAACTTGACATTAGTGAAAGTCAGGGGACTCCCTGATCTGCCTTCCTAACACTCACTCAAGATCCCTTCCCCCCACTCACTCACTCACTCATCCATCCACCCAGACCTGCAAACCTCCCCCTAAACCAAGGCGTCCCTGCTGACTGGAGGTTTAAACCACAACACTACCGGGAAACCTCCTTCTCGGGATAATCAAACCATTACAGGAGTCGGTGTTGAAGTCAGCTCACCTTTATGTCAACCCTGCCCTCATTCCCTTACTTGCAAATAAGAAGCTTGAGAACGATTCATGTGATGATCGGTCAAATCAACATTAACCATGAAACACGCACAGGTGTGTGGATTAAATCAGGGGATTAGAGGGGGTCACAACAAGGGTGTGTGAGGTCACGACACAACTCCCACAAAGTCACACAATCCAGTTTGCAGTTCCCAGTTACAGAGGATGTATACGTACAGTGAGTGTGTACTCTGTGCTTTCTATATGTATGCATGTGTGTGTGTGTGTGTGCTGATCCCTCATCCGTGTCAGCACACACCGGTACAAACACACACACACACACACACACACACTGGTTAATGCGGAAATATGAAAGAGAGACAACACACCACACTAAAAAAAACAATCAAAAAGGTTCACAGTTAAACACAGATGATCTTGTGACCCTGGTGTTTCAGCAGCAGTAGGATGCTGAGTGCGCATGATTGACGACTGCAGAGGAGTGTGACACACACAAACACACACACATACATACGGAAAGGTGTGGAAATGAGTGAAATGAAAAGAAAACAACTCACCTTTTTTAGTCGGCTGTGGATCATTGTTTGGAAGACTTGAGCCACGACCAGGGCGATGCCCACGATCAGGAGGTGAGCGCACACGATGCCGGTGCAGTAAATGGCACAGGATCTCCGCGTCATGGTGCCGGTTGGTTGTAAGAGTGTGTACTGTACCCAAACAACAACACCACCCCCCAAAAAATAATTCACTTCAGTGGTTACTTCACAAGAAATCGAACTAAAGACAGCGAAGGCGAAGCGATGATGATGACGATGAGAGCGTGAAACACCGGACACGGCGTCTCCTGAGCAGCAGCAGCAGCAGCAGCGACGGCGGCAGTTGGGCGTTAAACTTGGGCGAGAGGACACGGAAAAACCGGAGTTACAGAGGTAAAAATTTGGCACTTTTCTTGGAAATTGTATTTAAAAAAAAAATAAGGTGTGCTGCTGCGTTGTGTTCCGTGGCCGGTGTTGGAGTGAGACAGCGGCTCTGAGCACACAGAGAGAGGTGTAAAAAAGCAGAGCCGTCCTCCTTCTCCTCCCCTTCCTTTACGCGATAATGACCACACTCGAGAGAGAGGAGAGAGGAGAGAGGGGGGAGAAAAGCGTCGCTTTAGGGGGAGGCGGGCCGATCCTGGACGGTGGGTGTGAGGGTGGGGACCTCAGGGTAAAAACCGTCTCATTATGGGATGTGGAACAACTGTGGAATTTCATTTCACCTCATCTGTTAAACGGTGCCTGTCTCACTTTCACTCGGAATTGTTTTTGACAAAACGTGTTTTTTCGTTGAGCTTCAGCAATAAAAACAATCCAAGTGATAATAATAATAATACACAGGTATGTACTCCTGGAGTAATCTAAAGAAGAACAAAGCCTGTGCTCTTTAATCCTGTGTTGCCTTTTGTGAACTCTACATTAACTTGAATAAAATATTGCTTTTATTGTGTGTGTGTGTGTGTGTGTGTGTGTGTGTGTTTTTTTTGTTTTTTTTGAGTATTGTAGTGAATAAAACATGCAGGGCCATCAGGATTCTTATTGAATGAATTATCAGCAGCTGCTCATCCACATTTTCACTTCACTTCTGCTCAAGTGGAAAAAAAAAAAAGAGCCCACGGCAGAAATGATAAGTCTATAATTCCATACAAAACATCCAAACGCAGCCTTCGTAATCTCGCCTCATCGCGGCTCCTTAAATAAACACCACGCATATGAATATTTAGCGATTCAAACGACCAACGACCGTTGACGTGGGGCTCTTTGTCCGACCACGAGCTGCTCTCATTGGCTGCCGCCCTCCCGGACCACCGCTCAGGCCGCGCCCCCCTGCGCGGTGATTGGTTCGACGGCCGCGAGTGTGATGTTGAATTTGATCGACTGATTTAGGGGCGGGGCTTCTATAAAGGGGGACCGAGGAGAGAAGAGGATGCTCTGTGCTCAGCTGCTGCTGCTGCTGCTGCTGCAGAGTCCTCTAATACCACACATGACTCTGTAGTGGAATTACAGGAAAAATGTGCACGTTTTATGGCCTTGCATTATGGCCACCACGACACACACACACAACCACAGATAACTGACAAACGTTAATCATAAGTGCAGGAGAACGTCCTTATAGTGATGTCCGTACAAAGAAAAATGTTACTGTTGTCCATATGACCTGCACAAAAACACTCAAAATGTACACTTAAATAAGGGATTTCAGATAAACGTATTAGTGGCTCTGCATATGAACGACATAGTTAATAATCATACCAACATAAAATTAAAATACCTTTTTAGTCCTCAGAGACTTCTCAGAGATGTTTCACGCCGGACGTCCTCCCTGATGCAACAACCCCCCTATTTATCTGGGCTAAGGAGAACACTGGACTGCCTTTTATGCTTTGAACATTTGCAGCATAAAAGACAAACATAAAAGCCACAAAGTGATTTCCGGCAGGCTGTGTAGTCCGAAACACACGGTCCAATACTGCCCTCCACAAATTCTTAATCAGTTTTCGCAAGTTCTTGATTTCTACCACTCTTCTTTATACTATTATTCAAAGCCTCACGACGTCGCAGATCATAGGATCAAAGGATCAAAGAAAAAGCAACAAAAACATGTTTTTTTCATGTTGTGTGCAGCATTTAACTTCCTGGTGTCCAGAAAATGATTACTATTACAAGAAGAAGTACATAAAGAAGTTCTGTTCGTCAGTTGAGGACGAGAACTTTACTCTCAGCTATAGTCTGCTCCAGTGCAGCAAATCGTAACATTTTAACCCTTTCAAATAAAGAAAATGAATACATTAAGGCTACGTTTACACTAGCTGGATATTTTTAAAAACGGATATTTTCTTCCCTCCGTTTTCCAAAATAACTTTGTGCACACATCATCGTTTTCAAAAAAAAGTTTCCATTTATATTGACCCGCATAAATAAGCTGCCGAGAGCCGTCATAACTACGCCAAGCCTGTGGGCGGCAGTGTAGGAAGAAGGAGAAAGCCAATACGAGCCAATCAGAATCCTCATCGACAACAACAACGACGACTGACCTCGTATGGACGTAACTATACAAGTGACAGAGTGACAGCAGCGATGATCGCGACATCCTAAAAGTGTCACGCCACTCCGCCGGGACAATAACCTCATTCTCAAAGTTCTCCCACCTGACAGGAGTCCGCACAGGTCGGACCCAAAACCGGCGATGCTGACGGTGACGCGGTCTGGCTCACCTCCGAGCCCTGACCAGCTCTGCTCCTCTACGTGATATAGGAGCTGTATTCGCAAACGAAACATGTAAAAATGATCATAACCAAATGTAAAAAGGTCGCATTTTTGGAGCGTAGATTGCCTAAAACTCTGTTTTTCATGCATTTACATGCAAACGCTGAAACAGAGTTTTCCAAAATCTCCACTTTTGCCAGAGTTGTTTTTTTTTTTTTAGAAAGAATCGTTTTCAGAGGAGAAATCGCCGTTTGTGTGTTTTTTTTTAAATACACGTGCTAGTGTAAACATAGCCTAAAGTTGCAACAAATCATCAGGCCCTACATGTTAAAAGGAGGATTCTTATGTTTTAGAACAAGCGTTCTTGGCTTTTGATTTCAAGAGACTTTGGGGGCTCCGGGGCAAAGACAACCTGTGGGGCCCCACATCAACATTGAAGTCCTTCACTGTTTCCTTTTTGAGTTCCAGAAGTTCTAATATTGCGGTATTTTAGCCAGAAGGTAAAGGCTCAGTGTAATGGTTTCCATTTCGACGTATATCATCTGGAGCGGTGGCTCTGTTTTCCGTTTGTGTGAGTAGGGACAGAGAGACAACAGGCTAGCATACACCCTGAAGGAAGCTAAATGGAAGTCAAACATTTGATTATTTACACCTTTGATTTTCCTACTGTGACCTTTTTAAATGGCTGCTGTGCTAAGGGTTAACTGCATTAGATATCGGGCACACATCAGAGCACAGACTTCAAGGAGGTTCTCACAAAATGATTGGTGCTGTAGACTAAATTAACCAGCTGCTCTTTGGACCCCTCCCAGCCCAAGGCACCAGGAAATTGCATGCTTTATCCGCCCCAATGCAATGCCCCTATGGCTAAATGACACTGTGTGAAATTACCTGTGCTACCTGCACGTTTATGAGGGCCACAAACTGTCAAGTGAGTCAGTAAGCAATTGCTGGAAGGGCTGCATTTATATCTTTGCTCACCCCAAAAAATCTACAAAATTTGCATACTGATGCATACTGTGTTCATACTAACAGGATGTTGCAGTAATATGGAAATGAAGGGATAGGGGCATTTAAAATGTCTGTCGCCAAGGACCCCATATAGTTTCAAAATCCATCCATATGCGGCAAACACTTGGAATAAAACGTGACTGAAAACATTTTTTTGAACTGACTACAAAGCTCACTCCCACACTCATGCATCGCGGCAACTGTATGTGATCCTGTGATCAGTGAAAACGACACCAGTGTACCGGATAGTCGAAATGTGGTAAATTCTTAGTGACATACACAAGGAGAAACAGCAATGACATTAACTTTGCAGCTATACTGGAAAAAATCTATTTGATTCAGCGCAGCAAACTGATCTGTGCTGTGCTGCCTGCTGTTTGGACAGTTGACACAGCGCTTCTGTCCAGTCAGAATGGATTTTTGTGACTTTTTTTCCAAAAGAAACACGTTTATTGTTTGCAGTCGTCAACAATATAACACGCAATCCACAGTTTTTAAAGCGGTAATGCCTCAGTGTGGACGCGCTGAGGCTTCTGTACGAATAAAGACGACTCTTCACACCTGGAATGTGTCTCCTGTGATCACATCTGGCTTTCCCACCCTTTATTCAAATAAGACCACTTGTTCAGATGTGTCAAATGTTAAGGTGTCTGTGTGTGCACAGGTGACAGGGAGAAAGAGAAAAGTGATGAGAGAAGCTCCAGGGGAATAGAATATCTACTGCAGTAACACGAAATAAGATCGGTCCTGATATTGTGGCAGTGGCTAAAAATACGCAACGTACAATTAGGGTAACGACTAAGAAACGACGGCAAATCAAAGGACGTCGGCTGAGGAGGTGGTCTCTAATATGCCCAGAGGACGGACTGCATTCATGTCTCTCAGGAATGTGTGTTCACGTGCAAACCTCCTTCCAGTTGTGGCTTTCTGTGATCTGATCTGAGGATGCATTCAGGACCCATTTGGGAGCATTCAGACATGTACTTGGTGTGATCTGCCTTCTGATGTTGGAAAGGTTGCTATTGGTGGTGTTTTTACCAGCTTTCTTTCTGAACTTTTGTCTTTTTCCTTCTGTATCAGTTTCACGCAGTTACATGTCGTCCATTTGACGCGCTCACGGATATGTTACCAAATTTGGTGAAAAACGCAATCGCGCTTTTGAGTCAGAAAAGGTCAAAGGTGACATTTCACTGGGATTCTTCATTGCCTTCTGGATTCCGTGGCACTCTAAGCCTCTAAGGGCTGTGTAAGGCTGGAACCAGACACTGGGAATTTTCAGTCATCACACTCTGTATTTACAGACAACATGAGCTGCTGCTTATCTCGAGAGGGTGCTTTTACCCAGAATTCTAGAGGAGAGTGAGATGCCCGTTTAGATACCAGGTTGGTTAATGAGATGAGAAGGCTTGGCTATATATATATATATATATATATATGCCTCCACTCCACCTCAACACAGTCATTCACAAGTCATCTACGGTAGGAGATCTTTTTCTGCAGTCAATCTGAATCTGGAAAACTCTATCCGCAGTCTCATGAATGATCCGTTTTTTCTCGACTGGGGTTTTTATTTGAAGTTCGCTTGGTGGCCGGCGATGAAGGATTCATCCTGCGATAAAGCCTGAAAGGTGAGCACGGTCATTCAGCCCCCTCCGTCATAATCCATTCATAAATAAAGCAGAACAAAGGGAGTACAACTTTTTTTTTCATCCAGGAGCGATATACATCAAGTCGTTTGATGTTGCTTACTGGAAGGAACTGACTGGGCTGGACTCCTCACATTAATGTAATTGAGTGTTACCTCATTGTACTAAGCTTTCGTGGCAATCCCAAAGGATGGGGGGGGGGGGCCTGCAGAAGGGGGGGGGGGGGGCGGCATCTGTTCAAACAAGAGAAGTAAAAAATGCTACAGAAAATCATCAGGGGGGAAGGATAACAGTCAAGTAATGCAGCAACATTGTTTCTGCCAAAAAAAGGGTGGGAGGGTGAAAGAAGGGGTAAAACAGTTCAACCTTTGTATTGGGTCTGTTTTATGTTTGGTCAACAGAGCAATACAGCAATACTTTTTCTGGGACACTGAAGACACACCGCTTTGAAGGGCCACACAAAGATGACTAGGTATTGTGTCTATGCTCATGTATTTCTACGTAAAAGAGGTTCATATTTATAATAAGGCAAGTATTCACACACACACGCAGACAGAGACACACACACACACACACACACACACACACACACACACACACACACACACACACACACACACACATCCTAACAAGGAAGTCTATTTTCCAGCGAGTAAATCATTTTCAATGAGTTCCTCACACTAATGTCTGCTGTGCTGCACAACACAAATCGTTCATTGTGCATGAACATGTTTTTTTTTTTTTTTCACACAATAGTTTTGCACATTCACACAATCTAAAGTGCAAATGTGAGCACATGTTTGGACACAAATCCACAGTCAGTGGTTTGTTTCGTACATTTCCGCACAGACTCAATTATGAAAACTGTATTGTAAAGGTCAGAGGAGGAGAACTTAAGTATACTTACACAGAAATATGATTTTTTTTTTTTTTAAAGCCTTAGCATAAGCCTTTTATATTGGGCGAAGGTCTTAAGCCACCTGGGAAAAGGACGGGGGTGTGTGCGTGCAGAGGAGTCCTCCATTTGTTGCAATCTTCAATCTTACCACTAGATGTCTCTAATGCTTAGACACAGGACCTTGAAATTAAAACTTGTTATTGATGCAGCCCAGGGCAAATATTAACCTTGGGTATGTAAACTTATGGGACATTTTTATTAAAAAATGTACTATTTGTTTCATTGTACATTACTTTTAAGTCTAAAATCTCTCATTAAAAACAACCATGACTGTAAAGATATTGCAAAACAAATCTGTCCTTGACCTCGCTGTAGTTTATCAGCTTTATATGTTGCAATTTTGAGTGTATGGGAAATTAGACCAACTCTGTTATTGAGTTATACTCTCAGTGATTTATAACAGGGATTTTTAAAACTTCAAGTTGCTCAAGCTCAAGATCAAGGCAAGGCTCACTTTGAAAGAGCACTATTACTTTTCAGCGATGACTTAGTATCGTCAGATAGAAAAAAAACAACAAGCGCACTATCATCCAGTCACATCCCATCATCTGTCCTCCCTATCTGCAGCACCCTCCTTGCATCAACACGAGAGAAACAACATTAACACTTTCTGTAAACAGAGCTTGACATGGTAAGCGCTGTCCTCCACCCCACAGGACTGTATGACGCTGGAGCCTGGTACCGGACACTGAGTCACGGCACTTATGAGCCTGAGACGGTCTTTGTGAGGCCACAGACTGATATACAGGCGTAGCTAAGGGGAGTGGAGACTCGCGAGGAGTGGCAGACCTTTTCACTGGAGGTGATTAATGCAAACTCAGGCATCAAGTACTATGGGAGGAGTACACAAGAGTGGATTTATTCCTGGAATAATTCATTCCTCGCTCTCCTTGGTGAGGATCTCAGTGACCGAAAGAACTCACTGTTGCTGACTGTTGATTGATACATTGTAGCCTATACAGTATGTATGCTGTCTGGATTAAAGTAGCTAAATACACACGATACAGTACTTTACACCCAAATTCCACTACTTTTCCATCCATCTATCATCTACCACATTATCCTTCACACGAGGGTCGCTGGTGCCAGTCCCAGCTGACATAGGGCGAAAGGCACGGTAGAGCCAACACACAGAGACAAACAACCATTCAGTCTGACCCTCAGAGATAATCCACACAAACAGTGAAGGCCCTCAGTTGAACCAGGATTCAGGCCGGTGATGTTCTTGCTGTGAGGCAACAGTGCTCGTCACTACGCCACTGCGTGGCCCTGGTTTGGGAATGCTGATTCAGAAGACCTCACTGACGTTTTTCAAGTTTTTAGGAAAAGCAACAAGCCACAATGGCAACAGGCGTATCAAATAAGTCATGGTATACATTTAGCGATTAACACAAGCAGCTTCAACTCATGTATCCCAGCCAATCATTTGGTGTTCTTCAACTCTCTTAGCACTGGACCTGCTCCAGGGAGAAATCTGAGGTTGAAAGCAACATCCTTTTCTGAAACTTGATCAACAAAAAAACCCAACATGTATTGTTTCTGCGTATGTTTTCACATGGTCAGACTGCTGTTTATTTACTCAGCACTGATTAAGTGATGGACAGAACCACATATTTCCTTCGTCTCACACTACTGTAGGTGCGGTTCATTTCCCACTGTTGGGCTGTTCTGTGTAACAGGAGACAGTGTCTCATTGTTCCCGCGTAGGCAGCGAAGCGTTAATTTAAGAATTCGACGAGGCACCGCTGTCACACCACTTGGCACGACGGCCAGAAGAAATCTCAACGATCTCTGTAACGTACGTTTGAGGACGTGCAAAGCACGAACGGCACTTTGAATTCTTCACGGTGAATTTTGTGTATAGCGTTGCTGACCCCAGCCTGAGAAAAGAGTTATGCAACAATGTATGCATTGTGCATGTTGGCACTATATAACAAAGCAATGCAGCCCACAATTTAGCTTCACTCATTGTGTTATATAATGTCATAAGGAAGGATTACAGAAGTAGAATTTCTTTTTTTCATGTAAGGCAAAACATAGCATTGAATTTGACAAATTTGACTCAAATTTGACAAACAGAGAATTAAATGCCAATATTTAAAATGATTAGTCACTGCCTTAAAGCTGCCATATGTAAGAATGTGGCCAAAAACGGTTACTACATTCAAATTCAAAATACAGAGGTCTTTTAGGTTTCGTTTTCTGACGTAACTGGCAACCCGTGGTTGCTCGGCAGCTGAGACTATACTGACTGCAATGATTGGTAGATGGCGGTAGGTGGCGCCACATGTGAAAACGTGATTTCAAAACATAAACATGATTTGCAGTCTGTAAAATATTTTTTTTGAATGCAAATATTTTGGCTGTACTGCACTGTACTGAGTCTCTGTGACATATTAGGAGGATTTTATGGCGAGTTGCTTTAGATTTTTTACATAATGCACCTTCAAAGCTGCAGTTAGGTATTTTTTGTTTTGCTATTGTTTTTATTATGCTCTTTTTTATAATGACAGGAGAAGCATTCACTTGCCAAACTCTGCATGGGCACTTTTTTTTCAGTGGAATCTTATCCTAATCTTACTTTGGATAAGATTACAATTTGACAGAAGTCCAATTTGTGTCAAATTACATTTCTATTGCAGGAAAGAAATAGCAGGAAACCATCTTTGATTTATCCCCAGCATATTATACTCTGGGTCATACAGAGTCTTTTGTTTTAATAAATATAACGAAGGTCACCTCACAAAAGGTTGAGCGGACCTTGACTGCCTGGCACAATAAGGGAATCCTGTCATGCCACACCTGTATTACATCCTGTGCAGAGAGCGTGTTAAAGGATTGCACATTCCCTGCGGTGTATTGTTTTCTCCAGTAACTTCGCTTCTAAAAGGCTATAAGCGACAGAAAGTTAAAAATGGCAGCGATCCCCCCCTTCAGTGGAAAGCCTGCGTGATACCAAACCCTCTGATTTTCTATCATAAACCAAAACATTTCCTTTGCATCACACAAGTTTCCTCCGATTGTTCGAATGAGAAGTCGAAAGTCTCTGGGGGGAAATTAATGCTGCCCTTTTGTTTTGTTGTTGTTAGAAGGAACAAAACAAATAATGGAATGCATTTTGTTTGATGCAAAAATAATGCAATAAACAAATAATCACATGGGTGTCACTCTACAGTTATCATCAATGTGTTGTATCTAAAATATCAGAATAATTACATTCAGTATAACTTTGTTTTTATGGACATGATTTATGAAGTTAAGTATATATAATGAGCGTCAGTATCACTACTACAGTGACAACAGTAGACATATTAGCCTAAGGTTGCATGTGTCAACTAAATGTTTTTCCACATCCTTTTATTTACTCAGTTTTTTTTTTCCTCCAAAGGGGGCTGAGCTTACTCAGATCAGGCCATTGTCTTGCAACCACTTAGAGAGCTGTTTCTTAGACAATGCCTACTTACAGCAGTGTTCTATTTCAATATTCATGTGTCGAATACGAAGAAGATGCAGTACTTAAAGCGCGGATTCCTTAGTGACCGAGCAGACAAATAAAAACAACTAAAACAGAATTGTGCACGTTGCTTTTGAACGGCGAGGCTCATATACGTATTGGCAAAGATGAAAAAGACGGAAGACTGTCCTCATTCATAAGGGCAAGAGTTCAGATTTCACTGTGAGGAAAAAAAGACATCATTGCCACTGCTTAATTAGCCACAGCAAGCCCCAGTTTAGACGTTTCAAAGTGACTCAACAACTACAGTACATCACAAGATGAAGTTTTGGAAATTTGGAAATGCTTGGAAATTCCACAGAGAATTTACCCAGTTCTGGAGAACAGAGCTACATGAGTCACTGACTGAGCTGTCCCGTGAAAACAGGAGGAATCAGAACAGAAGACAAACGACGAGGCACGCAAACGGACAAATCCATTCGGTCCATGTAAGAACTACAGATCTTGCCCCGCAGGCTCTGTTCGCTGGTGCTGAAATACAAGAATCCAGCTACAAAAGTGGTCACACAGTTGTCTGTACTTTCCATCAGATGATCTTTTCCGAAGCATAACATCAGGATTCTCCTCAGAGGTTACAAGAAAACACGTACAACATAACTGAATTTTTGAGAAAATGTCTCATTCACGGCATGTATCATACTGACAGAATGTCTATAAACACTTTATATTGGCTCAAAATTATCTATACCCAAACTGATAAAATTGAGAAAATGGCCAATTAATGTTGTGCAGAAAATAGACAGGATTAAAAAAAAATCCATGCACACAAAGCTAAAGTTTATCAAAATGAACTCACAGCATCAAAAAAATGGTCATAAAGGTTCATTTTTGACAAACTGAACTCAAATGATATGAATTTACATTCATATGTCACTTTTTTTCACTGCTGCATTCAGGCCAGGACTGTGCTGCTGGCAACAAGTGAAATGGCGCGTTAGACGGTTCACTGACGACACTGTAAGTCACTTTGCTGCTATAAATAGGGATCGTCAGCGTTGAAAGAAGGGAAACAGTAGTCTCTCTGTCCCAGCAGTGTTTTCCCCTGTTGTTTGCACAGCAATGCAGTCCAGGGACTTGAACTCAGGCTAATTAGCTAATTCATCAGCCCTTAAGGGCACAACATGTGATTACATCTCATCAACAGGAATCACTTTTCTCTGTAAGAGAACGTGTTAAGAATGAAACTGTAAAAAGGTAACTTGTCACTTTCTATACACAATAAGTGCGTTACCAAAGTAATGCCAGTCTAATCTGTGGTACTTTTTTTCACTTAAAGGGGACATATTATGCAAAATGAACTTTTTAATCATTTCAACCCTTATATTTGGGACTCTGGAGGCCCTATCAGTCAGCAAAGTGTTGTTGTTGACTTCCGCGCTCATTGGGACGCCACGAGACGCTAAATTCCTGGAAATTGTTGCCTCGCGGAACGCCGCTTTGTCTGTAAAACACGCGAGAGTGCTGGTGAAGGCAACAGTATCTGAAAACCAGAAAGTTCTATTGTTGGCTCCACAGTGCAGCACAGAGTTCTACACAAACTTACAGCCTCAGAGGATTTATCTGTCCAGTGGATACATGTTATATATGACGACAATGTGCCTGCTCGAGCCTGCAAATGATCACTTTTCCAAATGCTAACTGCTGTTAGCTCTCAGTAGCCTCTGTGGCTGATGTCATTTCCTGTCCCTTAAGTTTCGTTCTACTTTTTTAAGGTGGAGCTAAAGAGATACTACTAAACAGAGCTTTCTGAACAGGGCTGTTTTGGCAGAGTGATTGAACTGCTGTGGTGCTTCATCTTTATGGTATTTTGACCAAAGCATGTCACAGACATGTTCATTAGGACACCAGGGAACTAGGTTAACTTGGAGAAATAGGGTATAAAATGACCCCTTTAAATATTCTTTTTTTAGAAATAGAATAGAGTTGAGCACCCTTGCCTTCACCACAAGAAGACGCGGGTTCGTGACCCGGCCGGGACAATGTTTTTCTGCATGGAGTTTTCTCCAAGTTCTCCAGTTTTCTCCCACAGACCAAAAACATGCAGATTTGGGGATTAGACAAATTGGGCTCTCTACATTGAGAGTGAATGGTTGTTTGTGTCTTGGACTGGCGACTTGACCAGGGTGTACCCCGCCTTACATGGTGCCCATGTCAGCTCGGATTGGCACCAGCGAGGGTAAAGCAGTAGAAGATGAGTGAGAACAGAATAGAATAGTATTATTGTCCAGGCAAAAATATTCGAAAAAATTCGAACAAAGGTTTTTATGAAGGTAACATTTACAAATGGCTCGTGAACTCATACCGTAAGTGAAGAACCAACTAAGTTCATGGATGAGTGTTCCTGTACGACAGTAAGTGTTTCTCAGCCAAGACAACAGCTGCCATCCACTGTAGTTTAACACTATAAATGGACCAGGAGGCGCTACAGTGTTTTGAGTGTGTGTACATACTGAATCAGCACTATATAAGCCACACACATACACAGCATGGAGGGATTATTATTATCTATTTCAGGTGAATGTATGCTCCTCTAAAACACTGTGTTACCACAGATTTAACCAGTATTATCAGTGATGGAAGTCATAATGCGATTATTTACTTGAGTAAAAGTACCGATACTACAACGCAACACTACTATATTAGTAAAGTAAAGTTATAAAAGTATTATCAATAAAATACAATTTAAGTACCAAAAGTACTTGGGCCTTGCACTGACCCACACCATTCGGTTTTCTGAGTCAGTTTCAACAATCTTTTATAATTGTTGAAAGTGATTCAGCACTATGTAAACATTATTTATTGGTGTCGCTGTGTGTGATGCAGCTCATTTACATACAGGTATCTGGTTTGGTAGGCTACAGTGGCTTCCAGGTGTCTTCCATGAGTCACACGGGGTCATAAGGTCGTAAATATCAACGAATTTGAACAACTACCTCACGCAAGAAACAGGTTTTCTGCAGCGACGGAGGTTTAGCGTGAACAGGACCTCAGAGCTCTTTTTTTTAAACACTAGGAAGAGGAAATAAAACTGTCACTCCTGAATTCTCTGGGTTCTGTTTATGATTCAGTTCAACATCCAAAAGCAGAGCGTGGTATTTGGGCCCGTTGCTCGGTTTCATGTGGGAGACCGTACGAAACGCTGAGCTGAAAACAACACACGGACAGCATTCTGATGCAGGTGTGACTTAAAGTTTCACTCTAATAGACTCCACCGCTGCTGCAGATAAACTAAAGACTGTGTGTTCATGTAAAACAAGCTTACAAAAACAATCCCTCTTTTCTTAGAGGCGGCCCATTCTTCCGCCGTGTTGCCACGACGACCAAGCAACAAACCACTTTCTGCTTAATCTACTGATGCATATATGGTTTTATCAGTGGAGATAAGAGCTGTTTGTTTCCATTAATGCGTTACAAATGAATTCGATTAACAAACAATTACAAACCATGGAAACAAAACACGTGCAGCCCCTTTTTCCATGGTAAGTTACTTTTGCTTTGTGTGTCACCCGTTATCATCATCTATGTTTTTCATTTTCGCCTCAAGCAAAGAACATAGACACACGTGAAGGGGAAAGTTAGTATTACTGTACTTCACCCTTCTTTCACACGAACATTTAATGAATTGTGCTGTTAGTTTGTCTGTCAGTAATGCTGCTACATGTATTAAATGTGAAATAGTTAATATTATGTTATGTTAATATCCTACAGCCATCTTTGATCTGGCTTTACAGATTAAGATTTTTATTGTTAATGTAGTGACTCTCCTTGACACTGCCTCGTGTAGCATCTATAGCAGAGGTATTTCTGTGTGTTTATTTAATTATTTTTTATTATTAATAGATTGATTTTCATCATAAATACATTCATATTCTGAACTATATATCGTCCCGCATCAAAACAAACACTCTTATTTTGAAATTATGTGAAATATCATCATAAATATATAATATTTTTCACTTGACTGGTTCTCTAATGACACTCAGTGGCCCCCAAGGTCATAATTATAAGTTTGAGACCCCTGATCTATAGTATCAATAATGGGACTTTTGTCAATGTGTATGTGTGTATGTGTGTATGCTGGTTCACTGTCACCCAGGGGCTGAAGATGGAGATTAGCTTTGGCTATAATCTTGCATATTTACATCATTAATATGCACTGTCCCATTATAAAATAAACAAATAAATAAAAATAAACTCCTGTCCTGGCCACTTGAGGTAAACAGAGCCATCATCAATGTGATCAGCAACACATTTTCTTTCTCGACAGACAGTTTCACGTGAGCTTTTCCACTATATGGAAAACAGAGGAGGGCGAAGGGGCGGAGGCGAGGCAAGAATAGACCAACTTGTTACACTATATCACAGTAGGCATGTGCAGACTGCGTCTTAAAATGGCCTCTGTGCTGCTTCATTTAGAGTTGCAGTGCATGGATGTAAATGTCAACAGACAGCAGGCTGATGTGTAGAGTTGATGTGTAGAGTTGATGGGGTAATGAAACAGGAACTGCTCTATTTTTTTTTTTTTACATACCACAACTTGGGGCGGTTCTTGCAGGATTTCTTGCATTATTCCCGTTCACAGGAGGTCAAAAGGTTTCTGGGAATAAAAATAAATTTAATTTAAGGCAAATTTAAACAAATCCTTCTTGGAATTAAACTGAAGTATTCATCAAGGACGTGTGGAGCTGTTGGTCATCCTACAGTATGAACTTGTGTGGAAGCTTATGTCATTTAAAAAAAAAGAAAACTAAAAGGTTTACTCAAATGTCTGAGAATACAAATGATAGAAAGTTGAATTCAAGCAGAAATCAGGTCAAATGAAAGTGTAAATGACTGAGTTTCTCTTAGCAGCCTATATTATTATCTTATTATATTTTATTCCTTTCCAGAAGAAAATGGTAAAACATTAAAAAACAAAACAAAAAAAACCCATAGTAAATGGAATATGATGCCTTTCCTCATAAGGAAAAATAGAATAAAGGGCATCAACACTGCTCATAATGAAATAGAAACAGAAATGTAATCTTTCTTCATTTTTGTCTACGCCAAGGGTTTGTTTTTATGATTCTGGAGAATGCTGACACTGTGGGAAAGTGTGTCTCACAGAGTGTCTTCTATAGTTAGTGTTATTTTTAGTCAAAGGAAACAATTTCTGTAATATTTGACCTATTTTTATCAATAATTGTCAGTTAACATAAAACACTAAACACACACACACAGCAGAGAAAATAACAATGGTCTTTTTCCTTTAGGTTTGTTTACGTTCTGGTCTTTATAGGATGTTTTTACTTACTGATACTGGGAAACCTTTTCCTGACTATACTATTTTTGTTGTTATTTATGTACTGATGCACTTTTTTTTAATATAAATCTGCAGGTACAAGGAGAGATTGCAAACCAAGTATCTTAAAACCCCAACAAACAAGCCTTCCTCAGTCAGCGGCGGCCGCTTTGCAAATCTCTGCCTGGATGACTCCGGCGTCAGCTTGTCATTCTCGTCTGTGACCCAGGGATGCGTCTCGCCACCCATTCTCCACGCCACTCCGAACCACAGCTCCACTCAGAGGCCGAGAAAGAAGATCAATAAAGAGCACGCTTGCTTCTCAAAGCAGATGACTCAAAAGCAGATCCGCAGAGAATATGTGACCGCCGTGGAGGAGAAACTCAAAAAGCATCCTTTAGCTATGTACCCCCATTACAAGGATCACATGACTCCAGAGGTAAGAGGATTATTAAATGTTGAGAACGGAGAACAGTGGAGGAAAATATTTCAAAGATTCTAATCTCTGCTCTCTCCAGTTATTTGATAAGGTGGCATCTGTTTTGGATCCAGCGATGCGTGTAAACAGCACATCTTTAGTTCTTACTCCTACAGCAGACCACAACGAGGAAGACGAGAAAAACTGTACAGAGATAAGAAAGGAAGAAGTGAACGCAGGAAAACCAAAGACAGATGCGGATAAAATGCAAGTATACTGCACACTGGATTGAATTGATATAATCTAATTACTTTGTTTTAATACTCAAATATAAATACAGTCTCTGTCTGTCATAACAGCATCCCTGATGTCCAAAGCCCAAGGACCAGAAACCCAATTCAAAGGAAACAAGATCAAGAAAGTTACAAAGTGAACGCACTGAGCAAACAATGAGGGAATGAAATTAGCCACCAGACGTTTCACCAAATGGTTAGTTCCTCTGCTAAGATCAGGTTTATCGTTTGTCCAGCTTCAGACAAGAACAAATATAAAGTTAAAACAACGCCACAAACAGACATGTTTGACTCCTTCAGGATTGAAGAGAGGTGTGAAAGTGAATGTGCCTCACAGGGAGGTTTTCACAGTGGCCTTCCACATTCTTCATCACCAACACCAACTTTTCCTCATTCAAGTGAAGAATGACAACAGAGTAGCTTCTTATCCCAGTCACGAACAGGAAGCTTAGCCTTTAGGCCAAATGTAGTTTTAAGATGAATGTTTTATATTTGATTAATGCTCACGAGAAATGTGCTTTCTGAAAGATTCCAAACATGAACATGAGGCCATCCAGGTAAAAAAAAAAGAAAAAGGCAAGACTATGTATTTTAATTAAAGACAGGTCTTTTTAAAAAACGTTTAAATACAGGCGTGATGTTTGATGACCACATTGTGTGTGTCTGTAAACAGAATTTAAACACAGGAAATGGTGGGCAAACAGTGTGTGTACACAACGGTTAAATACAGGAAATGGTGTGAAAATTATTCTGTCATCCTGGGGTAATCAGGTGATAGCACATTTAGGAATAAGAAGTAAAAATAATATCTTGAATTTCTGAATATTTTCAACTACCTACAAGATTCCCTGATCATAAATATGACTGTACAGAATATGCACTGATCTTATCAAAGTAATATAGTCTACATGAATCAGCCACATCATTAAAAAGGCTCTAATGTGTCTGATCCTATTATCTTTTGACTTAAATCCAACTTTAAAGCCACATTGTTACCGCTTCAGTCTGAAGTCTGTCAAAACAGGGTTTGGATAAAAGATTAAAAATCAAGTGACCAGTTTTTAATGTTGTGGCTGATTTGTTTTAATATGATTCAAAACACCTTTTTCCTTTAGAGATTTCTGTAAAAAACCCATTCTTCACGTCCTACTTCATTTTGGCGAGTCTCCTGCAAGACAAGAAAAAGCAATTCAATTAATTCTAAAAAGGTATAAAATTACAGATTATGATCGATCAAAACACGCAGGCCCTTTAACAACAAGACCCTATTGCTGCAATTGATTTCAGTTGCCTTATTATAACATCGTCCCGGCACCTTGTGTGTTATGACATTTGTTGTCCAAATCAATCCAACATAATGGCCCGTCCGCTTTATCGCCCGTTATCGATCGACTGTCAGTATTTGACTTCTTGTGCGAGTGTCACCCAGCTTTAACTTCACATTAGCGGAGGACAACTGCACTGTCACTAAACTGAACTGATTCAGTGTCATGAGAAAAATCACATGAACGACTATCTGCGAGAACAGGTGGCTCTGGTTTAAAGGGATGTTCTCATACCACGCATGGAATGGGTGTTTCCTCTTTTTTCTACCAGCGTTATCTAATCACGCACTGATGTGTGCTCACAGCCAAGTGTATCACACAGTGTTCACGGGGATGTGATAAATCTTGAAAGTAAAAAAAAAAAAAGGATCAACAATATTAGACTCTTACTGGAACGAGGAGCCAGCCCAGCCCAGTCTGTTGTGTCGTGTCAGTGTCAGATGTTTGGGTTGGAGGTCAGGAGGGAGTGGACGGGCGACCTGCGGCCCAGTGAGATGAACTGCAGGAAGGATGTCGCAGGACTTGATGCAACGCAGCCTGGATAAATCATCATCTCCATGTTAGAGGAATAAATACGGAAATTGGCAAAATACAGTTTGGTGTACTGGCTGTACCTTCTGTAAGGATGGAACAAATGTATTATTAGCTTCTCTCCAGTGTTCCGTTTTTTTAAGCATGTATAAAAAATATGGCTCAATGATGCACCGCAGCCATAGTTATCATGACTCTTTCTGCTGTTGCGATATAAAAACCCTCCCTAGACAGCTGAGAGGTCTTTGTCTAACCCTAACCCACAAATACGTCTCGCCTGGATACAAAAACAAGCAGAAAAGCTCTGCTACTTTATTAAAAATTCACAAAGATGATTAATAGAGATGAAAGTAAGGTGCCGTGGGGTTACAGCAGGTACCTATGGCAAGCAGTAGACAATTTATTTCTACGTCATTTTGACTTGTAAAAAGGTGAATTACACTACCGTTCAAAAGTTTGGGGTCATCTATACAATTTGTTTGTGTTTTCTATTAAAAGTCACACTTTTATTCATCAGAAGAGTTGCAAAACGAATAGAAAATATAGTCAAGGCATTGACAAGATGAGAAATAATGATTTTTATTCAAAATAATGATTTTGCCCTTTAGTCAAAGAACCAGGAAAACTGTTTTCAGCTGTGCTATCATTGCACAAGGGTTTTCAAGGGTTTTCTAATCATCCAATAGCCTTCTAACGCGATTAGCAAACACAATGTACCATTAGAACACTGGAAATAGGCCTCTATACACCTATGTACATATTCCATTAAAAACCAGAAGTTTGCAGCTAGAATAGTCATTTACCACATTGTGATTAATTTAATGTTATATTCATTGAAAAAAAACGTGATTTCCCTTCAAAAAAATAAGGACATTTCTAAGTGACCCCAAACTTTTGAACAGTAGTGTATCTGAAAATGTAGTATTGACAAAAGATGTCACAAATATCCACAATAACTACAAGTAATATTAGCCGCAATGAAATTACGAATAGTCAAAATGACGTCACAGATATCTGTAATGGTAATTCCAGATAGTCAAAGTTGCCGATTAAATGTTAAAAAGGCTTGCCATAGGTACCACTGAGAGAGAGAGGGAGAGGGGGATGGCAGGACTGTATTGTGTGTGGCTCCCTCCAAAAGACACACCCCCAGTGTCTCAGTGCATGTAAAATGTATAATTTGGCAAGGTAATTAGTCATAGATTTTCTTGTAAGGTGACAAAGTCATGGAAGTTTTTTTTTAATCACTTTACAAATACTTTAAAATACTGAATATTCATTGTCCTGCAGTTTGCCTAATAATCATTGGTGGTGTCATATCATGTCATGGTCTCATATGTCACATGAGAATAGTAACATAGCATATAAATCCATTTGGGGCAAAGACATTGTCAGACATGGTTTTGTTGGGCTGAACATAAATGACAACGTGCTTAAGGGAACTCACTCTTACTGATGGTTTCCTTGTTGATCCTACTCCCATCCAGTTCTGCTTTCCTAAGGAAATGCGTACAGAGAGCGCAGACAGACAGACAAAAATTACATCACAGTGCACTGTCTGCAGCACTTAGCAGTACTTTGAGTGTTGCATGAGGAGGCAAAAGGTCACAGGGGCAGATGGTGTAACTGAGTCAATACCTCACAGCATTTAAACCAACAGGTCATTCAATGAGATGTTTGATTTTCCCTACCGGTCACTGGTTTTTCTTCTCAACCTGGTGCACCCTTTCACTTCCACAGCCTTGTCAGCGCTGCTGTGACTGCAGGGAAACATAAAATATAAAGTGAGACCGTACACCACAGGGTCCATAACATAAAACACCGTATTAGCTCGCATGTTGCTTTTGTGGTGCATTACAGTGAAACTGTGAGGTCAATGAAAGCATGTAGCTTCCCTTCTCCTAGCCAACAGTGACTTCCTGCTCACTTAGAAGGATCACATGATTTTCAGATGGGATCTAAGCTGGCCTAAGAACAAAGTTAATCCTTGCAGTGTGTAGGAACAGAACTAGACATACAATGAAGTCCTGTGCACTCTCTCCGGTGCAGACCTCCTCCTGTGGAGGCTGGTACTGGTGTTGCCGTTATCGGTGTGTGGTCTGCGGTTCTCAGAAATCACAGCTCGCAGCTCCTTGACCAGAGACCTGAGCTCTTGGGTGAGGCTCGCCTACAGAAAGACAATGTTATTGCAGCAGCTGATTAAATTAGAGGGAATTATAACAGACGAACCGAAACAACTCTGTGTATGTACACTATCGTTCAAAAGTTTGGGGTCACTTAAAAATGCCCTTATTTTGGAAGGAAAATCACTTTTTTTTCAATGAATATAACATTAAATGAATCAGAAATACACTCTATACATTGTTTAGGTGGTAAACGACTATTCTAGCTGCAAACGTCTGGTTTTTAATGGAATATGTACATAGTTGTATAGAGGCCCATTTCTAGTGTTCTAATGGTACATTATGTTTGCTAATCACTTTAGAAGGCTATTGGATGATTAGAAAACCCTTGTGTAATGATGTTAGCACAGCTGAAAACAGTTTTACTGGTTCTTTGACAAAGCGACAAAATTATTATTTTGAATAAAAATCATTATCTCTAATCTTATCAATGTCTTGACTATTTTTTTCCTCTTCCTATTCCTTTTGCAACTCTTTTGATGAATAAAAGTGTGACTTTTAATGGAAAACACGGAAAAAAAATGTTTTATTGGTGACCTCAAACTTTTGAACGGTAGTGTATTAAGTCAACAAATACAAACACTCATTGGCCACTTTATTAGGTACACGTGTTACTCATTGATACAAATATCTAAATCAGCATGGCAGCAACTCAATACAGTTAGCCGAGCAGACACGGTTAAGACGACCTGCTAAAGTTCAAACAGAAAATCGGAATGAGAAAAAAAGGGGGGGATTAAAGTAGCTTTGAACGTGGCATGGCTGTTAGTTGCCAGACAGGTGGGTGTGAATATTTCAGAAACTGACAATCTACTGGGATTTTCACACACAACCAGGTTCTTACAGAGAATGGTCTTAAAAATAGAAAATATCCAGTGAGAGGCAGTTCTCTGGGGGGAAAAGGTCAAATAAGAGGTCAAATAAGAATGACAAGACTGTTTTGAGATAACAGAAAAGCAACAGTATAATGCTTCAAACCTCAAAGCAGATGTGCGACAGGAGCAGAAGACCACACAGGGTGCCACTCCTGCTACTTTATTAAATATCCTGCGTGCCTAATAAAGTGGCCAGTGAGCTTAGAACAGTGGTATGACACAATAACAATAAAACTAACCAGTGTGTCATCACTGTACTGAGAAAATGCTCTCCCTGGTTCCTCTTCTTACCACAGGAATGCAACGATGAGTGTGTTTCTGATTAAAAGGACTGAGCAGATGTGCTGAGCTTGTGTCTGAGCAGCCAAATAAACAAGAATTCACAGATGCACTTGATGGGCTGGAACTGTAGGAGATAAGCCAGATGTGTGGAGTTTTTGACCGCACCTTAATCTGAGTGTTGGAGGTGGGCTGGGAAGAGGGTGAAGCACTGAGTGCTGATGAATTCAGGGAATCCAGGTCTGGTGGAGGTACTTTAAGTGCTGTGTGCAGAGGCTGACCTTGGAGTTCCTACAGAAAAGAAAAAATAAGGATTTTATATCGTCTTTTAGAGGACACTCAGTTCTCTTTAAGGACTTAATTTGACTATAAATATACCGTATTTCTATCAAATGTGTGAGAGAAGCTTAGCATATAGCATCTAAATGAAATATGGGTATTTTTAACCACAGCGGGTGGAAAAACCATATTTCTGTGTCAGCTTTACCTTCAGGTCGAGGGCATGTTGGAGTTTCAGACGATAAAACTCCTGCTCCTGCAGCTGGATGAAATCTTGACAGTCTGCAAAGCTTTCTGATATCTACAGGATACAAGATTTTATTTGGAAAAACGTGATAGTGATCGAGATGGACAGGAGGAGAAATAAATTGACTTGGATAACATTAGTATTTATGCTGTAAGACATACATTTTTCTTTTTTGTTTTGTTCCGTCACCCAGAGACGAGTCAAAAGGAGGAACATCATGCTCCGACAGGGGCAAAGGGCCTAAGTAAGGAAGTACGGTTTCTTTTGTTATTCGCTTTAAAAGGCCAGGTGTGCTTGTACAAGGGTCATGGCTATTTAAATCAGGAAACAGGAGAAGTGAACGATTCTCTGCCGCGGAGATGGATCGGCTCAAGCGCTAGGTGGAGGTGCGGGAACAGAATAAATGCAGATTAAAAAGAATGGTTTAGGGAACTGCCCCAGTCAGGTTTGAAGGACATGTAGCGTCGGCACTACTCTGTGAGACTCTGTCTGCCCGTTATTTCGATTCTCAGCTAAATCAGCAGCAGCAGACAGGTTTACTCATGGGGGGGAAGAAGAGGCAGATATACAGCAACAGATATGAATCCTGAAACCTCACTGTTCAGATCTCCATGATACATGTGTGTGTCTGTGCACTTCTTATGCACAGGACGGGGGGCTGCAAGTTAGGCAGCCAACAACCCCCCTGTGCTAATGGGACCAGGTTTTTGTTGGTCAATGGCACAGTGGCTTTCTGCTGCATCAAAAATAGCAATGTGCTGACAATGTGCCCAACTGCACCTCATTTTAAAACCAATACACCGTTGGGTGCACTTGCTAAGTGCATTTGCTACCCTACAGGACGTGGGCACTAGGTGTGAAAATGTCAACTGGGTCAGTGGGAAACTGTAAGAACGAGAAGTTTCAGCCTGAAGAAAAAGTTTGATCTTGTTTCCATTATATTCAAGCTTAAGTAAGAGTAACCTTGTGAAGGATTGCCTCCAGTTTGCTGATCCGTTCCCGTAAGTGTTGGTCTTTGGAACGAAGGGCCTCCAGCTCATTGGCAAGTTGTTTCTTCTCCTCCCTGACAAAGGTGAACTCCCGGAGCTGACGATGGTGCTCCAGGTTCTGGTACCGTTTCTCCTGGACAACGAGAACAACATAACATGAAGCACATCACTCGAAAATGTATTCATATTTATTTAAAACTGAATATTTTTCTTAATAAAGTAACTCAAAAGAGCTGCTCTACTTTGAAGGTTCAGAAATTGTTCTTTTTTTCATAATAGGATGTTAGTGAGTAGAAACACTGAGATCCCAATGAGTAACCAAGTGTTTTGACCAAAGGAGAATAAAAGAAGTGACAAACTAAAAACTGTAGTCAAATTACTTGGAAAAAAGGGTTTAGATTTAACTGGACCGGAGGGAAACCAGTAAATGATATACAGTGACATGGGAACATTGTGTTACACCTGGTACAGCTTGTCCATGGTCTCCTCTAGATGTTGGATTTTGCCCTGCAGAGAGTCGACCTGCTCTCTTCTGGCCGTGATCTCTTTCTGCATGTCCATGGCAACTTGGAGGCCTAAAGAGGAGACAGAGAGAGAGAATGCAGGAAAATCAGACACCAAGAACATAACATAATGTTGCAAAGCTGCGTTGTCTTTGTTGTGTTTAAATTACTTTAGGAGGATATGTGTTGTGGTTTAAGGTTTTGAATTCATATGTTGTTATTGCTCATGATGTTTTACTTTTTTGAATAGGTTTTGTTTTGTAAATGTTTTTTTATTCAAATGTTAACGCTGTAGTAAGTAACTCACATATATAGGAATGTCTGTTGCATTCAAACCATTGTCAAATGAGTTCACACTATGCTGATTACACCTAATTGCTACACAATACTCCCTCTGTGTTTCCGAGTATAGCAGTGTTTTGTTTTTGAGCTGCCCAGAGACATTTTTCAGCAGATTTTATGTCACAAATGACAGAGGGAAGTTAGAAGCAAACTGCGACGCTGGTATAGCAGTGAGTGGTTAGAATAAGGAACTAGATTCCCACTAAGCTCTGCGGGCTAGGGACGCTAGCAGTGTTGGCAACAGATGTTACACATTGGAGTTTTAAGATGTTGTCCTCTGCTTCATTGTGGACAGACTCTGTCAGCATTCAAAAATGTCATTATGTTCCACCGTTTTCGCTCTTAATGAGGGGATTTTTGGATGTTTCTTAGTGCAAAAGGTCTTTTAATTAAGTTGGAATAATCAAGCAGATCTAACCGTGTCCATCTGCTCCTTCCAGTGTCCTCAAGGTACTCCTGACCTGGTCCAGCTCATCACACGTGGTCCTCAGCTGACCCTGAAGCCTCAGCACTGCACCTTCCTGCTCAACGTTCTTACAGCTGTGGAACCGTTGCTGCTCCTCATGCTCCTCTGAAATCGTGCCCACAACAACACATACGTTACATCCACAGGGAGACGCACTCTTTAACACATAACCAAACATGTGCAGCAATGGAAGGGCTTGGTTGACAGTGTAAACATACCAAACACAGTTCGTTGTTTTTCTAACCCAGCAGGACAAGAAGATCATTTGATTTGGTGGAAAAAAAAAATCTGAGACCTGAACTCTTTGTAGAGCTGTGCTTCAACACCCAGTTACACTCATCTGCTGTTCACAGGTAACACAAATCCTTGTCTTCTTGCATAAAGGTGAAAGTCAGTATGTATGGTAATACTATACAGTCCAGTCATATTATGTGAAGCTTAATAAACACATTAGTATTTGCTAATATCCAGAGGGACTAACAAAGAGAACAGTGGTCTATTCTTTGTGAATAGACCACTGACTTTGTGTGTTTCTTTCTTACATTTTGAAAGAAACACAGCTTAACCCATAGAACGGCTGTATACAGAGGGTATAAGACTAATATAGTGTCTTATATCCTTTATTTCAGCACAACACTGGCAATCTGATGAAAAAAAAAAAAAATCCACACTATATGAACACACCTGAGCAAAAAGTAAAAAAGTAATGTTTAACATCGAATTGAATTTTTGAAATTTGGAAATACGACACAGTTCACGAGCCAACAAAAAGATAAGAAAAACAATCTATATTGTGACTTCTGCACAATTATTGCTACTTTATATCACTACTTAAAATATGATATAAAAGTAATCTTTTATAAAATATATAAAATGAATATTGATCTTAAGTGGCTTTAAAATGACTTAGCTAGAAATGAGGATTGAGTTTTGTAATTGCACAAACATTTTGGTCAATGTTCTTGTCTTATTATTCATTTGAACTTGAGCTCTACTTCTTTATCTCCATGGTTTGGGTGTATGATAGATAATGGTCTTCTCCTATGATATACATTTGTTAAAGCTCAACTAGTCACTCACTCATAAGACTGAGCAACCGTTTGTGCTGTTTTTCCAGCTGGGTGGCGATCTGCTGTTTCTCCAGAGTTTCCTCCTGGACATGCTGCCTTTGCTCAGCCGCAGACGCCTGTAGCTGGCGCTTCTCATGCTCTGCAGTAGCCACATCTGACCTGCTTTGGTCCAACTCAGCCTGATCAGCAAATTGACACAGGAGGAATAAATAAAGTAAGTTGGCAATGACATGGAGACATGGAGAAGTCTGTGAGGTATGGAGAAAAAGTAGAGTGTCATCCCTGACCCTGATATGTTGAATCTCCAGCTTGTGCTGGTTTAGCCGGTTGCTGAGGAGACTATTCTGATGATGAAGGTTGTCGATGGTGTGGCTGTGCTGCGCCGCCATCTGAGCGCCACTCTCCATCTGCAACCGCAGACTGTCTATCAGCTTTTCTCTGTCATCCAGCTTCAACCTAAGCATCTCTCCTTCTCCCTGCAAACAAACAAGTGTGGCACTGAGAATGATGCTGTAAAAATCAGTTTAGCTTCATTATAATGGGCCACAAAGCAGTTAGTGGGTGGTAGTTTAATCACAGTATAATATAAATGGTATGTTTCAGAACTCTGTGACAGTGATGCATGGCTTCTTACCTGCTGAGCTTCTTGCTGGCGGAGCTGAAGTTCATCATCTTTTTCCCGCAGGAGTTCCTGGGCTTCCCTCACCTCCTGGGTCCTTGCATCCAGGAGAGCCTGTAAGCATTTTTTCTCCTCTTCACCTCTGCAAAGCTGCTCCTTGGCCTCCACCAGCCATCCTCTCAGGGCCTTTACTTCAACCTGGAGCTCACACTGCTGATTTTTACTGCAAGTCTGGAGGATTTAGCAGAAGGTGGACCAAAAAAACAGTGAATGTTTTGAAACTGTGCGGAAAAATTATCACATTCATCATTCTAACTGACCAATCGTGGCACCTTTATCAGGCACCTTCCTGAACAGTTTCAATTTGTTCTGCATGTCCACGGGTTAACAGGGAACTTGACCTGCTCATTTAATGACTGTGTCTTAATTAAGCTCAACCAAAGACATAATGTTTGGGATTTTAGCAAGATAGCTACAGCACCAATGTTCTTGAAACTTGGTGGGAGGGTAGGGCTCGGCCTGATTTATAACCGATGGATACAGGCATACATTTTTCTCTTTCTCAAAAATAGCAAGAGAGGGAGATGTTGTACGCGTCAGCAGAGGTATGCACTCTCTGAGCACTTCTATCAGTGCCAACAAGGTGCAACATTTGGTCTTTACTTTCACATGACGAGCAGAAAACAAAAATTAAACAAACTTTATAACAGCCAAATGAAGGAGCTAACAAAAATCAGCCTATGTCACTCTTGTCCTATGGTTGCCATGTACTTAAAAGAGACGCTACAATATGTTATACTATACTACCTCACTACAGGACAAAAAAAGTCTTACATGAACATATTCAAGGTCCTTAAAAGATCACAGCAGCCATGTCATCTCAAGGGCGTAAAAACTTCATGCTCCTTTCAGTCGTTCAGTGCTTTGCTCGTTTGACAATCCACGCACTTGACTAAAACTCACCTGCAAATGCTAAATTAAACCTTACACAAACAAACTGTGTTGCCTCTTTGATTTAATACAGCTTGATACAATTCCAATTGACAATAATCAATCAAACATCAACTTGACACTTTTGAGACAAATTGCTTGTATGTATTCATGTGTTTTGCAGCACCTTCAGCTGGCCAAGCTGGAACTGAAGCTCCTCAAACTGTTGCAATGTTCGCTCCCGCTCTCTTTGGGCTTCCACCAGCTGAGATTGAACCTGAAGGAGTTGCTGCTCCAAACAATGAACCTATATACCAAAAATACACAATTACAAAAGAAAAATACATGTTCTTTCTTACATTAAAAACTACAGAGCATTCATCTGTGTTGCTACATCACATTCTTTACATTAACAACAGCACATGTGTGTTAACTCCACAAGATGGTTATCTTTGTGCCCCGCGAAGTAGATAAAAATAGTTGGTTAATATTAACATTGAGCAGCCTTGGTGCCCCATTGCTTACATTACTGCTCATAATATTATTGTACAGTTTCTCTTACCTTATCTTTATAGTTGGTTAGAGCTGACTCAAGTTCACTGACCTGACACTGGTTCAGTGAGGTCTGTCTTTCTGCAAGTTTCCTAGGCACAAACAGGATGTATTCTTTTTTACAAACATTCATACAAGGATCCATATAATCATCATTGTATGGTAATAAAATAGTAAACCTTAGACTGCAAACCTCCTCAAATAAAAAAGGCCTGAAATTAAATCTGGGAGCAATACTTACCGGAGCAGCTCCAATTTGACACCCACGCCGAAACAGTCGTCGTTCGATGAGCTCAGTTTGTCAGACAACAGTGCCATCTCCTGGCAAAGAGTCGCAATCAATTCTTTCATTCTAAGAGGAAGCAACACAGAGAGAGAGTTGTCACCAACACAACTGAAGAAGAACACAATCATCACCTCTGCCAAGGAGGTTATGTGTTTGGCTGTCTGTCTGTGAGCAGCTTGTGAGATGGGGGACTGTAAGATCATAATGCTTTGGTGGAGCTTCACTGTTTCGAGTGCTTTCTTTAATTTGATGTGGAAGAAGTAAGCAGCAGTGCTATATGTGGCACCAATAGCAAAGTAGACTAGCAACCTATACTGAGGTCAGTGACTATAAAATGTAAAAAAGAAAAAATGCACTTTATACATGAGAGAGAAATAATGTCCAAATCCCTTTGTGTGTCAATGAACAGTCAAACACTGAAATATATACTGCAATCATATAATGACAAAGAAATCAGCAATTCCTTTCACTTAAACTGGAAATAAACTATCAATGTATTATTCTTAATGTTGAGTCATTGTGTCTGTTCATGAAATGCTTAATCATTGTACCTCTGCATTTGATTACCTTTGCTTTTGCTCATTTCCACTGCAGTCATCAGTCTCTAGATGTCCCATTGTCTGCAAAAAAAAATCACATGAAAAGCTGCATTAGATATTAGACGCATATCTAAATTACATTGATCACGATCGGTAACTGACAACTAGTATTTACCAAAAACATCATCTCCTGTATCTGATCTCTTTCATCTGAGGATGGCAGTCTTGACTGAGCAGCGGTGTTCTGATTGCTGTCAGAGCCATTTCCACATTGTTTCTTGTCAGATAACATTGACGAGTAAGTCTCCTTCATTAACTGTTCCAGTGTCTCTACTTTCCTGCTAAGCAGCGACGTCTCATCCTCCGTGTCCTGCAGCTTCTGGTCCGTGGCCCTTTTGATGTTCTGGAGCTCTTCTAACATGCACAGCATCTGCTCCATCTGATCAACGTGTTTCCTTGAATCCCTCAATCTACAAAATAAAAGATTAGTTGGGTTGTGGAGATTTTACATGTGTTCTTTATTGAAGTAAATATATTATGATTGTGTTTACCTGAGGTCAGACACGACAACATTGTCCATTTGGACTTGATGCAGCTTAGTCTGCAGGTTCTCTATGGCTTTGTGCAAACTGAATGTCTCTTGTTCAGGTTGATCATGTGTCTGTTTTTGAAAAGAAGCATGTCAATTGTGTACATAGCATCTGAGAAGTTTCATGGCTGAAATATAAGCATAACCTTGCTTACTTGCAAGTCAGGCAAGTGTTGACAGTCATCTATTGCATTATCTAACTCATCCTTTCGAGGAGCACTGGTTTGCCTTTGAAACACATCCTGTTTTGAAAGGTCCAGACCATAGTCCTGAGGCTGATTATTAAAATCCCCCGGTGTGTCATCTATCAACAAAACAGAGGACGTTTAAAATAAGCACTATGCATGTTGTCAGCATTAAGGGTAGGTGAAATTGATTTTTGGATAACATTATTTTCCATCTGTCTGTCTTTCTGCTGCTACATGAATAGCGTGTTAGGTGAGACAACTTGTACTCACAGACTTCAAACCTGTAGTTGTGAAAGCTTTGTCCAGGTGAGGTGTTGATGCCATATGTGCATCCAAACCTCTCCAAGGCTAATTTGGTTGCATTTTCCACTTCTTCTTGAAGCCTTTGGGTTTCCTTAGTTCGCCTGCCAAGTTCCTCACTGCCAAGACATATTAAACATTTTACAGAAATGTAATTAAAGCCTTCAAGCTGTTGTTTTTGTATTCAGGGGTTTTTCTAGTCGATGCTTATTGAGGGGATTTGTGATAGAGTTGGTACTCTGGAGACTCTGGTTTGGTAGCACTTTGAGGACTGAGAGCAGGAGACAGAGAGGTGACCTAAATGTAGTTTAAAGATTACTCATTGGGCATACAGGTAGATCAGTGGATTATAATTATGTGTGTCCAATGTAATCCAAACTTCCTATCTATCAATTCAAATAACAAATATTGTTGGTAAGTGAATGTTTCAATGTTTGGGGGGACTATCTAATTGCCATTTAAATTTGATTTGGGATGTCATTTATTATGTCCAGTTTCTGTTCTTTATCCACCGTGCTAATAGATTTGAATTTGGAACATTTTTCCAAACAATCTTTTACAGTGCAATAGTTATGTCATCCACTAATGGCACACATTCTATTGTTTTACACTTGAAAACGATTCACTTTGCAGCCCTAATCTTCACAGCAAGAAGGAAGGTAAGTAACGTTACCTCAGTTCATCCAGTGTCATGCTGTTGAATCTCAGCAGAGGAGATGTGTCGTGAGGCTCTGTAAAGTTAAACAGATTAAATGTAGACAGAATATGAACCTGCTTTAAAAAAAAATCATTCTTACATCTGAAGCTAACTTGGCTTACCAGTTTCTCCTGCAGTTGCTGCTTGTGTTAGTTTGTCGTGCTTAGATAAGGATTCAAACTTTAAAACGGGAGCATCATAAATACCTGCCATTGCAACAGGAAATGCCCAAGTTCCTGGGCTCGGGGAGCTGAATCCTCGATAACATCTGAATTCACTTCTACAACGATGCCATTTGTGAAACAAGTACAGTCAAACAATGAACGAGCTAAGCTTTACAAAACAGCCAGCAACCAAAGTGTCATCACCATGGAAACAGCCCGAAGCTAACTGCTAGCATTCTGTCGTTAATAAATAGATACATTTTAGTGAAGAAGTTGGACAAAATTGCCAGACTGGCGCCTTTAGTTGTAAAATAAATGCTCTTATATACGAATATACTGCATTTACGAAAAAGGAAGCGTTAGCGCCGAAACTTTTGTTTCCTGGTCTCTTCTTCTTCTTCTGTTAGGTTGGCGGTTTGAAAGTCGGCATGACTGTTACCGCCACCTACTGGACTGTAGACGGGCCCGGGAATTTTGGCTTTTAAAAAATATTACTACTACTACTACTGCTACTATTACCATTTCCCATCGTTGGGCCGATGTAATATATTTGTCCTTCCTTCTTTTTTATACGTAATGTAGTCTACTAGTATATGATATGATGATTCCGGTGTCATGCAGAAGGTCTCCAGAGGGCGTTTCACGTGGTGCATGACGGTTAATGTAGTTTACAATAGAGTTAACGGTTGTTTGATTATCCAGGGCGGACCCCCTTGTTGTTTTTCTGCCGGGGTTATATAGTTTTTTTCAGAGTCCCTAATTCTAGTCATACTCATCGACTAGAATTGAATTGAAACATGGAGGACTGAGAAGTGGAAATACGTTGCAGCGCTGTATTTTGTCCTGCACGTCCGCTGCTCCATGGCAAGGTTTGTTGATTTACGTTAGCAGGCTAGCTATGATAGCTAGCATCGATTTGTTTTGATCAAGCTTTCCAGCTTTTGGTCATTTCTGCTCGTTTTTCAGACTTGTTTTAATGTTGGATTGATTAGGAAGATTCTCTTTGTGCCTAAAAATTGGACCAAGTTTGTGTTATGTGTTCCAGTTTCCTCTGCCATGAGTGATGAGTTGACCCACATTCTGTTTTTCAGCATACATACAAACATATAGTGTGGTCAACATTATTGGATTGGATGGTGTTTATGTTAAACAGCGTTTTGCATCATCATATTTACTCAAATTAGCTTTATAATTATTATATATGTTATAATATATATTTGTTTTTGAGAATCATTTCGTAGGGGGGCGTGGTTTGGAGGTGATCTCACTAAACGTGACACCCAGTGGGCGTATTTAGAAGACCATATTTATAAGGCAGGGAAGCAGTTTTTCTTATGGATTATGTCCTGGATTGTTGTGTGTAACCATTAAAATATGTTGTTTTTCAGGATGAGGGACCATCAAGCTATTGACAGCTTGATCTTGAAAGAGCTGAAGTCATGTTGTGCAAAAGAGTACAACTTTGCTCCCAGAGTGACCGGGCTGAAGCTGATGGAGTCGCTTTCTACAGAGGTAACCCACGGACACACTTTTCCTAAGGTTTTCTAAGGTTTGCTTTAGAAATGCATGCGATATATACAATTGCTGACATTAAATATGCAATGCTCCATTTTCAGAACCACAGTGGAGTATCTGCAAAATGCAGAGACACCAAAGTGGAGGAACTGTGGGGCCTGACCAGCTTCTTTGGATACAGCACCCAGACTTTTGTCCAAGCTGTCAGTTTGCTCGACAGATTCCTCGCCATTATGAAGGTTAGACTGTAACAATATATTTAAGTGTTAAATTGCTTTCTGTTATTGTTTTGCCTTGAAAACCTAGAGTGCACCGATGCATGCTGCATATCACATTCCCGTCACCAATGTGACAACGATGTCGCTTGACCTTGAATCACGAGACGTTGAGTCACGCTCATCACTGCTGTGTTTATTGTGGTAGGTGCAGCCCAAACATTTGCCCTGCATCGGAGTCTGCTGTCTTCACATTGCTTCCAAAATGATCGAGCAAGAGAGCAATGTCTCACCCATGCATGAACTCATTCGCATCAGCCAAAGCAAGTTCACGGTGTCAGACCTGTGTCGTATGGAGAAGATCATCTCGGAGAAGCTCAGCGTGGAGACCAAAGCAGTGACGGCCTTCACCTTCCTCCACCTCTACTACTCAGCCTTCACGTCCCTGTCGACTGGAAGGTAATATTTCACTTAATATGTTGTTGTTTCCAGTTTGCCTGGAGTTGGTCAAATAGATTCTGCTTCAGAGGGTTTGTACTGGAGGATCACTTTATCAGATTCCCCCTATATTTTAAGGGAGGAGATTCCAAGCATTGGGAGACTGGAAGCCCAGCTAAAGGCCTGTTTATGCCGGCTTGTTTTCTCTAAAGCAAAAGTAAGAATCATTCCCGGATGATACATTTTTTCGCATAGTAGCCTTCATTTTGTGCCTCGATGATTATTAGTCGACTGTTTCCTTTCACAGCCATCTGTCCTGGCACTCTCGCTCATCGCTCAGGAGTTCGAAGTCCTGCGACCCATCGCTCCACTGAAGATTGTCCAGCAATTCCAAAGACATCTAAAGGTACAAAAGGTGGAATGTAGGATATTCAGTATCAGTCTGATACGGGTTAAAATCCCTGGAAATATAGGATAAAGGAAAAATTAAAACCTCTGTAAAGCCAAAACATGAGGTAAATTAAAGGAATTAAAGGTTCTGATATAAGTATAAGTATCGTTTAGAACATAAAAAGTGATATCAAGTAGGGCTTAATTTAAAAAAAAAATGAGTTTGAATGATTTCATAATGACCTGTCATTCTTTCACACACACACCCTCCCAAAGCTGCCAACACCACCTTAATACTCTACAAATGTCACAGTTTTCATGACTGTTTTAACTATTTTAATAATTGGTGCTTTATTAACATCGCTAGTGTGACAGATTTCATGATTTTATCATTTGAGTCTCACATGTGTTTGATATCATTGAGCTCTTCGTGTTTACTTCTCTGGTTTTAGCATTTCGATACTTTCATAATCGCAATTCCACAGACGACAGCGACACTTTGCGATTATGGCACTGTATTTTAGGACCGTTTAAGCCTGCTTCTTCTCAGATGTTTCGTTGTCTTCGCAGATCAGCGACAGCGACTTGCACCACTGGAAGGAACTTGTTGCCGAGTGCATGAGCGAGTACCGTTCAAGCGAATGTAACAAACCGGACAACAAAAAGCTGGTTTGGATTGTGTCGAGGAGAACGGCGCAGAATCTGCAGGCCAATCACTTCAGCGTGCCTGGTCTGCCAACTATTCCAGAGGGAAGCTGGGATGAGAGTGAGAGGTAAATAGTGCAGTTTTTTCTTTATATTGTCTCCAACTTTTTACAATTAGGTTCTAATTGCAGGTTTCATTTTGGTTTTCTTGTTATCAGAAGCTTCTGTTGCTCAACATCACTGGTAGCAGATGAGATCACTTGAAAGATATTTAATACTAATGTAGTCACTCTTCTGTGGTCAATGTGTGTATTTACTATGTACGTGTATGTGTGATTGAGTCTAATTGGCCTCCTCCTCTTGCAGTGAGGACTCCTGTGGGGACATGAGCTGTGGAGAAGACAGCCCCTGCGGCTCCCCAGGAAGTGATGGCGAAGGAGCCTTCTTCCCCTCCATCTTTACCAAATGTAGAAAATGAATCGTTGGTATGCAGCCGTGCTGGTGTGTGATGTGTAAGTCGCTGCCTTCAAATGTGGTTGTGTTTACCTGGTCTAAAAGAAAGTTCGGTGACATTGAACAACGTCATAGCTCGGAATTTTCACGAGTTGTGACGTGATGTTTTTTGTAACGGCAATAGCCGTGAAAGTTCTTTGTTTGATTGGATTTTCTGTTTAAAGGAAAAGAATGTACTTTTATTTTAGTCATATTGATTTTTTTTCCCACATTTATCCCTCTGTGGCTATTAGACATTGCCTTCGAGACAGTTGTCTCAAAACTTAACCACCTTCCCAAAACATGACCATAAGCTCACAGATTCTATTTGAAGGCAGCTGAATTGTTGCTGATTTCAAGATGTTACTGAATTTTATTTGTCATAACATATATGAAATATGTGTGAAAGGTTGTGTCTGTGTTGATTTAGTTTGCTCTTGGTTACTTAAATAGTATTTTTGTTTGTTTGTTTTTATGAAAAAGCGTATCCAAAATGGAAATGTGCAATATCTTGGCAGCTTAATGTCAACACATCTTAATTTTGTTTGTGTGTCCAGACTCGACACATTCCAGCAAAAAAAAGAAAAAGTGAAGCACAAAGAGGAAGGATGTCATTGATGACATACACTCACCGTAAAATACCAGCTCTCACACTAGCACATCACCAGCCATTTAAAAAAAAAAAAGAAAAACTGTTTTTATACTCACTGCCAATATACATCACCTATAACATACATGTGTAATTACATGCATTCATATACACAATACTAATGTGACGTATGACATTTCAGTGTTAAAATATCTGACTCTATATGCATGGGAACATTGAAATATATGATTATGAATGAATGTCCATATTTACCAAGATAAGCTTAAAAAAAAAATAGTAATAAAAAAATGTACATAACATGTAAAAGAGAAGATAAAAAAATATATGTTTTGTTTTACTTGGATTCAATGTGAAAAGGTTTGAAATAAACCAATCAAATATCTACCATTTATTCATTGTTTTATTTATGTATTTATTTAAAATGCTCTGCTTTATCACCAAGGTTTGCAGAGAATTCCTTCGACATAGGGTCCGTGTTTTTGTCCATGAACATGAACACAGCTGACAGAGATGACAGTCAACAGCCATGTGCTCCTCTGAATAACTGCCTCGCTCTCTGCAGATTAAATGAATTGATTGTCAGACAGCAGAAGGCTGGGATGGTCGTAAAAAGCTTTTTCAGGCGAGCCATTTCCTCTGTATTTATGAAATGGCAGGCAACAGGAACATTAGACTGACTGATGGCACTTTGAAAAAAACAAATGTATTATATTCATCAAATAAAAGAACTGTCAAGCAAAAATGAATTGTTGCTTGCACCTGGACAGTACAACTCTAACAGAATATTTTATCTTGTTTATTTAAAGGTGAAGTAAGTAGTTTATAGTGCCATCTAGAGGAGAGGCTGAAATTTACAACAAAAAACTGCTGCTCTGCTCACCCCCTCCCTTCCCTGAGCGCTACGGTATCCGCAGCTGGTCAAATGTCGTCCTTGTTGTCTTTCTCCGTGTCAGCAGATGAGGTTCTTGAGGTGAGGCAGAGGGCGAGCTACCGCGACCGTAGCAGACGAATCGGAGAGAGAGGAGGCGGGACTTCCGCTACATGTAAAGCGACGCTTGATTTGTTCTCTCGCGTTTGTCCTTACAGGCTCCGGTAGAAACATGGCGTCTCGCTGCTAACAGTGGCTATGCAACCGCGGCCCGTGACCATGTCATTTTACATGACTTTTTGAAACACTACGAAAACGAAACAACAACTATTATACAGCGACTAGACAATGCAGGAGCACATAATATGTATAAAAAAGTGGATTTTGGGTTATATAAACCCATAAATACTACACAGTGTCCCTTTAAATGTTTAAACAAACTCTTATCAATATCTGTTCATCGACCTTTTTGTAAGAATATCACATTTTCATATTTTTTGTAATAGGCTTTTGTAAATACATTTTTCAACAAAAAAAAAAAAAATGTAATACACTTTTTAATGGAAGACATGATTCTACACTACTTTGTATCACATCTCTCTTCTCTGTCTCTCTCTCCTCATCTTGCAGGCTGCAGGATCCAGATCCATTTTCGAAGCTATTATCGTTCATATCATATCATCGCCATTATTATTATTATGCTATAATTAAAGTTGATATCAGTATAATTCTTTATCAACAATCTCTGCTGCTGCTGCTGCTTGTACAAATGACATTGTCGTTCTACTATAAACACGTCATCATCACTGATTCAGAACTGTCTTGTCTAGGGCCGGCCCAAGCCTCCATGGGGCCCTAAGCAACATTTGATTTTGGGGCCATCTGTTACTGCCAATAATAATGATTATTGATCATTCGCACACCTACTATACGAATACACGTGTAAAATTAAATGTGACAACTTTTTGTTGCATGGAAGCAGACACCAGATTTGCAAACTTACAGAAAAATCTTTCAATTCATATTTGGCAAAATCAGCAACTTTCCCTACTGGCGACACAGAGAATCAAAACATAAAACCAAACGGTAAAAATATAAAGATAAAAGATATTAAGGTCTGAAAATCTAACTATGTACACAATCTTTACAAATATTTGACTTTTATATGTAAAAAAACAGCATTAAATAAATATCAATGCCTTGGGCCGGCCCTGGTCTTGTCTAAACAGAAAACTGTCCCCCAATTTCCTTCACCCCAACCTGACGAGGCAGATGACCGCACATCAATTAAAAGGTTTTGTTTCCCTCTCCACTGATGCCTAGTGTTTGCTCATGTGTTAACTGTTGGGTTCCTCTACTCTCCATAATGTTGTCTATATACAGTGCCTTGAGATAATGTATGTTGTGAGTTGGCGCTTTACAAATAAAATTGAGAAATAAATATATACAGTAGACATACAATATAGGATGAGATGCTTCTTGATTGATTGAAGTCACAGCGTGGAGGGGGGGAGGTGGTGGCACCGTGAGGGGGAGTGGTGGAGAGGCAGCAGCAGCAGCAGCAGCAGAGGGGGAGAGAGAGTCAGGAGTCTGGGGTCTGAGCAGGCGGAGGAACAGGAGAGGGCCGAGCCGCTGCATGCATCCTCACCATGCAGCCGAACACAACCACCAGTCGTCCATTTTTCACCATCATATGAGCGCCAGTCTGTGTCTTGTGGGCAGACATCACCAGCAGCAGCAGCAGCAGCAGCAGCATCAGCAGCAGCAGCAGTAGTTGTTTGCTGTCCCGGCGATGAAAACATAGGCCAACGCCTCGCTGCTGCAGCTTCATACAGGGAATGAAAACGCTCCCAAGATGGTCCGCGTCGCCAAGGCTCTGGGTTTGATTATTCTGTCCGTGGCTGTGCTCATCCTGTCGCTCATCAGCTATGTGTCTCTGAGAAAAGACAGCCTCTTCACCTCCAACAAATATTACATGGGAGGCCCGAGGATTATGTTTCATGCAGGTTTTCGGTGAGTGATCTTTTTATTATTATTATTATTATTATTATTATTATTATTATTATTATTATTATTATTATTCTCTTTAAAAGAAGGGGGCCACGAGCTTTCAGAGCTGTCCAAGGTGCTGCTGCTGCTGCTGCTGGTGAAGATGTGTGAACCTGTAGGGCCTGCACTGTTTAGTATGGATTATCAAGGCTTATGTAAAGAGATGTCATTTTATTCATAATATATCATGCCATGCACAACAGTGTCTGTATTGTGAATACACCACCACCACCACCATCATCATCATCATCATCATCATCGTCGTCCCTAGTTTCTGATGCCCAACAGGCAGTAGATAGAAGACAGACAATAGAAAGTAACTAAGTACATTTACTGCAGTACTCATGAACCTGTCCTTAACTTGAATATTTCCATTTTTTTGTAATTTAAAGAAGAAGAAGAAGAAGAAACTTCTTAATGTAGGCTATGATATTAGATGGTATGGCATTTGATCATATACACATATGTATATATATACATATATATATATACAGTTAATAAACTGTGTGGCCAGTTTATTAACAGCAACAGAGCATATTTAAGTAGATTTGATGATGGTGGTTGGTTGTGGATAATTTTTTTATTTTTTTTAACTGCCACAGCTTTTTGTCCTACACTGTGATGCTTTTAATTTGACTTCTGACTAGTGTTTTAGTGTTCGTGCCATTTCCCCATATGTTCATCCACTATGTGTGTTTCACGAATTGGAATTTGTCGTTTTCAGATCTCAGTTTGCTATGAATTTTCTGGACCCGTCCTTCATCCCTTTAACCACCGCCCTAAACGAAGAGCTTCAAGGAAAAGCGTCCAAATGGAAGTTCAACAAGACGGCTTTTTATCAGCACAGGCAAGAGACTCGAACCTCATAACTCATGATATCAAATGTACTACTCGTCTTGCTTTAAACACACGTTGTGTTTGCTCTGCCAAAGCTGGATACAGTGAATCACGGTGTGATTTTAAACAGCTTGTGCCCTGTCACATCAGTCAATTCAGCGCATCCACTCACCATGTATCAGCCCAGCTGTACAGTTCTGGAGCAATGTTCACTTGGTTATGGTAAAACATCTGGGCCATTATATACCAAGGTCCTGTATGACAGTGTACTTTAAAAAGAATACAGATATTTACTAGGAATTATATTGGTAGCCTGTAAAAAAAAAAACAAGGATTGGCTGGAAATTGTTTAAAAACCGTTTCATAGACCAGACAATACAAAACATGTTTAGACATCCATTTATTCATCTTCTACCACCTTTAATCCTCCACGCCGCTGTACCAATCCCAGCTGACATAGGGCGAAAGGCGTGGGACATCCTGGTAGAGCTGAAATAATTAATCAATTACTAATCGATTACTAAATTAATCGTCAACTATTTTCATAATCGATTAATCGTTTTGAAGCTTTTTTCACTTACTAAAACAAGATTTGTGATTGTTTTAGCTTCTTAAATGTGAATATTTTCTTTGTTTCTTTGCTCCACATAACACAGAAATCATTAAAACTGAATCACTTTGGTTTGTGGACAAAACAAGACATTCACTGACATTGACAAACACTGATCAATGTTTTATTTTATGGAACATACGATTAATTGAGGTTGTCCAGGAAGTACAAGGACACACATAGAGACAAACAACCATTCACTCTCACACTCACAACTACAGTCAATTTAGAATGTCCAATTAACCTAATGTGTTTAAAATTGTGTTTTTTTTTCCTATTTCAGGAAAGATATTTTCAATTACATCGACATTGCCAACAACTTCTCCCTCATAAAGAACAGTGTACGTGTTGGACAGCTGATGCACTTTGACTACTCCAGCCACAAGTATGTCTTCTCCATCAGCAACAACTTCATGTCCCTGCTCCCAGACACCTCTCCTATCCGCAACAAACACTACAGCGTGTGCGCTGTGGTGGGAAACAGCGGCATCCTGACAGGCAGCCACTGTGGCCCAGAAATCGACCAGGCCGACTTTGTCTTTCGCTGCAACTTTGCCCCCACGGATGTCTACTCCAAGGATGTGGGCAGGAAGACCAACCTGACCACCTTTAACCCGAGCATTCTGGAGAGGTACTACAACAACCTGCTCACCATACAAGACAGGAATAATTTTTTCCTCAACCTGAAGAAGCTGGAGGAAGCCATCCTGTGGATCCCTGCCTTCTTCCTGCATACCTCAGCCACAGTGACCAGGACCCTAGTGGACTTCTTTGTGGAGCACAAGGGCCAGCTGAAGGTCAAGCTGGCCTGGCCAGGAAACATCATGCACGATGTCAACAAGTAAGAGAGTTGATCTGTGTCATCAAAACCAAAACTATTTAATTGTATAACACCGAATGTCAACATAATCTATATTATCTCAAGGTACTTTACAATGTAAGGCTGATAATATAGACAGAAAGAGAAACTGGTTTTCTTTCAGGTTCTCATTTCCTCCCACAGTCCAAAAACATGCAGATTTGGGGATCATTGGACAATCTAAATTGGCAGGAGGTGTGAGTATTAGTGCTTTCAGACAGACATGGTTTCCGGGTTCTGGTTCTGGTGTCATTCTGGAGCCTCAGAACCTTGGTGCTTTCTGGAAAATCACCCCATGTTCACACTCCGCTGTAATTACTCAGGCGGAAGTAAACACAACACTGGCAAAATCTCAATACATCCTCTACTTTTTGCTCGTTTTACACGCCCACTGGTGATGTCACGGTCCGCAGGGAAGAAACAGTTATTTCTTGGTTCCCTGGAGAACCAACTTTTCCAGTTCCAAACCTGTTATTTTTTCAGTCTGAATGTTTTTTTGGTTTGGGAACCGGAAGTGGCACGGAGCCCTTTGATGGTGTGAAATCCCTTTATGTGTCCCTGTGATTGTCCAGGGTGTACCCCGCCTTTCACCCTATGTCAGTTGGGATTGGCACCAACAACCCCCACGACCCTTATGTGGAGGATAAAGCAGTAGGAGATGAGTGAGTCAGAAAGCCAAAAACCCAACAGTTCATCCAAGGAGGAAGCCCTTAGAGTCAGTGGAGAACAGGACACATTGGCTGTGACTGCAGTATACTTGAGGACACTGTAGCCTCCAGCAATTGTAGTAGTTGAAATGCGTCATATATAAACAGACAGAGACATTGTAGTGTTTAAAGAGGCGTAAGTTGTGTGTAAGTTGTCAAGTGAGTTCACCGCACAATCCTGATTAATCCCATCAGCTCCACACACGGCTCTTTCTGTGTTCCTCAGTATAGCAGCGTTTTGTCTTCGTGTCTGTGGTGACACACGCAACAGGACCGATGGAAGTAAGATGACTTTAAGGAAGGTCTTGCTTTCATCATTGTCTTCATCATCTTTTGGTTTGTTTGTTAGCAAGAGTATGGGATACAAACTGTGCAGGGGGGGAGGGTATGGCCAAAGAAGAGCACATTAAATTTTTATCTGCATCTTGATTAATTTAAGGGGACTGTCGGGCCTTGGTGGAGGTAGGTGTTTGTTGTAAAATCACCCATTTTATGTAAACACACCACATAACAGAATTGTTATTGTACATATATTGACTGATCAGAGCAGTTTGACTTGAGTACATCAAATGCTAAAACAGATGACAATACAATATTGTTCTGGGAATAAGGTTAGAAACCTGCTTTAGGACTGGATCATTGTGGATTGAGTTGTTGTTCTATGAAATGAATTCATGTGTTTTTAACCCTTTAAGGTACGCAACAAGAAAAAAGCAAAGGAAAAATGATTTCTTTATTTTCTTTATAGTGACTTAAAATGTGGTCGACCAAATGGTTGGGTAGTAACTTAAAGGGCTAACGGTGTTAGGGTTAAAAACAGAAAATCAAATCAGATACAAGTCAAATTGGAAAGCTACTGTGACTCCAGCATTGTGATAAGCTTAAGGCTCAATTCCATTACACCCCAGCCTCTGCCACTGAGTTCTGCCTCTCTGTTTTGCAACATTCACATTCGGGGTGTTTCAATACAAACAAAGGTTTAAGAGATTGTTTTACATATTAACTGAATCTAAGGAAACTAATGCAACTGTCATGAAGCTAATGTTTCATTTAATATTGAAGAGACTCCAGGATGAGGTTTTCTACAACAGAATATGATGCCACTTTTGTAAATTATATTCCCATTAAAAGGAAAATGGATATTAAAGTAAAGCACAAATGAGTTGACACCACTGTGATTGGCAGCTGGCATTGTCTAATAGGAGCCTGGTTGCAGGTGACATCTGTGACCTCCTGTTTCTAAAACCTCAACATGACAACGGCCAATCTCGAGGGTTCAAAACAGGAATTTCGAAGCGACTTTGAGTGCTGCACTCGGTGCATCAGGCGTCGTCAGCAGAAATAATAAAGTGGGAAGGTTGTGACACCTGCCCGGTGGCTAACTCAGGTGTTCAAACTGTAACTACAACACTTAACACAGTCAAATAAAAAGCCACTAAACACACTTAGTTCACCTCATGAATGTTCAGACGTTTGATGGACCAATCCTGGACGAGCCCCCAATTGTTTTACAAAGACTAAGGAGACTCCCTCTTCCCCAACTCCCAAAAGAAACCACCAGAAATAAGTAAAACAAACCACTTTAAAGGTTTATTTAAAAACAAGTTCAACATTTCTGCTGGCAGTCTGACTGTAAGCGGTTCAAGGAAGCCAGGCCTCTCTTACTGGAACCCAGGATCCACCTAGACTGTCACACACGTCATTCACAACTCACACTCACATGCAGACACGTACACACGAGGAAAAAGCAGTCACGGGCCTGGGTGATATCATGAATTGTTGCCACTTGTTGCAGACAAATACTAATGCCTATGCCTGTCTCTACATCCCCACGCAACAATGGTAATCGCAGTCTTGAAGGTGTAACCCTTTTTTGCACGGCTAGATTTTAACCGCCACCCCCTCTTATTATTCATTTCCAAGGGGCAAATGATGAGGGTAAAAATGAGAAATGGCAATGGAAATGTTAATAAGGATTTTGACAAACTAACTGGTGATTTCTTTGCAGATACTGGAAGACTAAAAACCTCTCCCCCAAACGTCTCAGCACCGGAATCCTCACGTACACGCTGGCGTACGCCATGTGCGACGAGATCCATCTCTACGGCTTCTGGCCCTTCGGCTGGGACCCCAACACAGGCAAAGACCTGCCCTACCACTACTACGACAAGAAAGGGACCAAATTCACCACCAAGTGGCAGGAGACCCACCAGCTGCCCAGCGAGTTCAAGCTGCTCTACAAGTTGCACAGGGAAGGCGTGACCAAACTCAGTCTAACACACTGCACTGGTTAGACATAGTATAGTGTTGGACTCCAGTGGCCATGACGCAGATACATCAGCTCAGTTCAAAACCCTATGTTGAGACCCACATTGCATGATATGTGTTCATGACGCCGGCATTCTACAAACACACACTCCTTCACGTCACGTCACATGACAATGCCCGACTCACACAGGATGTGGATCGGCCTCCAGTGTCGTATTCAGTCAGTCTCACTCGCCTCCTTTTCTTCTCTTTTGCACGGCTGTAACTTAACAAGTCAAACGAAACAGATGTTTATTTTAACTGGAGTCTGTAGGGGAGGGGAGGGGGGGGGGGTTTAGATGTACAAAAAGAGAAATAGTCAAATCTTCCACGTCTGTATCGATTGATTAATCCACTTGTACAAACAGTATACTGATTCTGAAAATCAAAACACTGAAATCACTGCCTAATCTCAGGGAAGGAGTTAGATCAGTGTGTTTTTTTTGTAATCGGATTCAACGTCTCGGAGAGCTGCGGTTCCAGTTTTTCACGCCTTTGCCCCGAACGAGGTGTGAAGGCGGCGTTTGTTTACAAGGCTTCACGCGAACACACGCGCAACATTGTTGTGCCGTTCTATATTTGTGAGGACACTTGTTGACATTTCCTATCCGTCTTACCCAAACCCTTATTTATCATCCCCTCAGTTTATCTATGGTCTAAATTGATTCTTTCTAGAAAGACATGCACACACACACACACACACACACTTATATTCTCTGTAGACATTGTGATGGTCCAAACCAATTTTCTTTAAGTAATAATCAGCATTCCAACAAAAAAAAGCCAGAAACTATAGTTGTCATTACAAAACATAATTTAAAAAGTAAGCGGTATTACCCTCCACATATTTGTAAGGGTTTTGGATTTTTTTAAAAGCGATTGGACAACCTTTGAATCCACAATGCCATTTATCAGGACATACCCTATAAGGCAATTTGAAACCCATAAATCCATTCCTAAATCTTTTGAATAAAGGTTTCCTGAACAATTAACTCTAGTTAGTCATACTTAATAACAACAAAATGGCTACTAAATCTATTTACAACTCAAATTCGATGGCGACAAGACTTAAGGGACACAAAATTAAATTTTTTACACTTTTTTTAGACATGTTTTTGTCAGGCTGGGATCTAGACTGCTTTGATAAAGAGATGGTGTACTCTGAATGTTCTTCTATAGCGGGCACTGTTTTATATACCAAGAACTAAAATACATAGAAACTAATAACACAAAAAAACTTTTTAAAGGGATTATCAATGTTGTCCCTGTCTTTGCTTTAAGTTGATCAAACCAGCCACTGGATAGAGTTTCTCAAATAAGTCTCACAAGCAAACCGACACGTGTATTTGCCTTTATTGTGACAAAGACGTAACGACTTAGTTTTGTATTTCAGACCAAAAATAACGAAAAGAATGTGTAGTTTGAGAGCAGCAGGCGACCTGAGACCTGAACCGACGCGCTAATGTGGCTTAAAATGTCATGGAACGCAACATTTTGGATGTAGTTTATCACTATTTCAAATATGACAGCAATACTCTACGTATTATTGAGCTTTTTGACTTGGGAAGCTGTTCCTTCACCATATCGACACCAATATAAGACAGAATACAAATGAATGCATTTTTCACTTATTGCATCTTGTGTAAGAAGCATGAACCACGGAGAATTACGTTGCATGTGAGGCACTAACAAATCTTTTTGGCTAGTTTTATACAACCTTTTTGAAGCTTGTTTTGGGGGGTAAAACATTGAGTTATTTGCTATTGTTTCTATTACTGATGGGTGTGTTATTCAAATATCACCAGTGTCTTTGTAATGATGAACGTTTGAAGCCTAAAAAAGACAGAAAAGAAACCTACTGCGATACTCTACATGGGACCAAACCTCTACTGATCAACTTTACGAATGAACAAGCTTTATTTTTCTATAAATGTAGATAATCACGGGCTCAGAAACACAGTCCGCCCCTTCATGCCAGACTGGGTGTTTTGATGAAGTTGAGGACCAGACAGTAAAATCTGGCCACATGATCATCTCATGGCTTTGCAACATGTGCTTCGTTCTTGTTACACACATTTTGGCTTAGGCTGAGCGTTAATACGCAGAGAAATGCACTGTCATTCGCACTCACTCAATGTGTGCGTGCTCATCCAGATGTAGCGTGGCATGCGTTTGCTTGCCATCGTGTCCCCCAGACAAAGATCTCTATTTTGTCTTCGTCTCTTTAGGCAAAATGAAGTTTCAGATAGTTGACGCTTAGTGTCTCGTCTGAAAGGCCAAATGTCAAGTCATTTAGTTGGTGTCTTAGTTATTTAATCTCTTTATTTGGAATGTGTCGTAGGTACAGCAAAGACCACGTGTTTGAACAGCTAGTATCAAGTAGAGGGAAAATATCACATTTTCAAATTTTTGCGGCACAATAATCCTCTAAACGTCATGAATGTCCTCTGCTGCCAAAGTGAATGCTCCCAAAAAGGTTTCTCTTCATTTTCAAATGCGTGTGAATGACGGTGATGCTAATAAAGTTTGTGATGATCGTGATTCCAGTCAGAATAACATTTAAAATGACCAGGCAGCGCGATATAAGCTGTGCACTACAGTAAATGATCGTTATTTCAAAAGCAGCACTACACACGACTCGTTTTCCTCGACAAAACCCTTTCTCATTCTCATAGTTGTGTTCGATCTGCATGGCAACTTTTAATTCCATAATGCATAGAAAAGCTAGGCTGCTTATGTACATGTTGTATAAACTTCCTTATGTATAAATCATATAAGGGACGACGAGAACTTTGGTCGGTCTAACAACAAGCGTTCATATAAGAAATGTAAAATGTCTTAAATGTTTTGAGATTATACTCCATGGTAATAAATACATAATGTGCCTGCATACTCCTTCCATCAATGCCTCAATGTCTCAAATAAAAAAAAACTGTATTTTTTCTCTGATATGCCTCATTTTAAGATTATTTTTTGGGGTGAGTCAAAACCATTTAGTGTAGTTAAATAGGGTTTCTGCAGGATGCACCAAGTTTACAACCTTTTAATTACAACATCAAATTACTGTATATGTATTATAATGAGTTATCCTATTAAATTGATTAAATAATTTTTAGGTTTTTAGGTTATTATATACCTTTGTAAATGAAATATCAAGACATATAATGTTCTATAGGAGTGGAAACTGAATTCAGTGTTGTAAAACCTGCAGATACCCTGTTATAACCTGACAGTTTAGTATCTTAAATTCCATAGGCTATGAGGAGTCAAAATAACATTACAAAAAACCAGGCCTCCCCAGAATGAATCACATTTGAGTTCAGCTAAGATGGAAGAGGAGCAGCTGCCAGTGGGCAGCATCAGCAGGCACAGTTCCTCCTCACAGGAGCCTCCTCCACTTTGTGACAAACGAGCAGTTTGCCATTGCGTTCGGAGCTCAGGCATCCGTACGTGCTGTGCTCCATCCTCTTCATCACCAGGTCCAGCAGCGTGGCCACAGCCTCGTCCACGTTGAGACCCGTCACTGCGCTTGTTTCAAAGTAGGGGATGCTGAGGAAGATGGGAGAACATCCATGACTTTTTTTTAAGGTAAAAAAATACTCCAATAAGTCCTACATTTTATAATGTGACATAAGTATATACATAAATAACCTGATTAGATATCACTTTTGGGGGGATTGCAAGACAAGTTGACTTAGACCTCCAACAATTGTATGTGCCATAACAAAGCTTTGAACCTGGACATTGTAAATGTAAAATGAAGACAACTTAAAAAGTAAATATTAAGTCTGGTTGGAGAATTGTCTTTTTAAACCTCAGGTAATTTCTTGAATGATAAAATAATATATATTATGACTAGGGGTGGGGGTGGGGGGGAATCAATTCACATAATCGCGGTTCTAATCATCCACAATTCTGAATCGATTCCTAAACTGCAAAAATCGATTTTTTTTTAAATTGTTTAATTTTTTTAAAGTTTTTATTTTGAAAAACCACACAAAACACCAGTTTATGTTAATTGTGTACAGTTTATTTTTGTAACTTCTGGGAGAAAAAGGCAGCTAGCCTAAGCTTTATTTATGCAAGTTATTTGTTTGTACAGTAAGTGTTTATTTGGTTTCAATTAATAAATGTTAACTTTTGTCTTCAGTTTGCCTTTGTATGATTACATCATTGGAATCAGTTTATTTAAAAATCACATTGTCTTATACAAACGGTATTGTTTTGATGCCATAATTTGCCTTAACACACTATGCATTGTATCAATTTTTGAATCGAGAATCGATTTTGAATCGAATCGTGACCCTAAGAATTAGAATTGAATCAAATTGTGAGACACCCAAAGATTCACATCCCTTCTTATGACCTAATTGAGGACCACATCCAAGGAGGTACAGAGGAGAAATCAGGACAGACTAAGTGAAAAAAGCTCACTAGCACCACCCCGTGGTGACTTGGTGATATAATTTCTGCAGAATTCATCAAATAAAACCCATGCAATTTAAGATTATTTGCAAAATATAATGCCACATGTAAATTAGCTAGTTATGCCAGTCAGAGAATGAAGAAAAGTTATTTAGAATGTTCTAAATCTTAGTGGCATGGCACATCACACACAAGTTGGGAAGATGTGCTGTAAATAAAAATGTTTAGTTCGTATGTAGAGCCTCACCCGTATCTCTCTGCCAAGTCTCTGGCCTGTCTGGCGTAAACGTCCCTCATATTTCGAAGGTCGGTCTTCGTTCCCACCAGCACAATATCCGGATTATCGCAGTACGCGTTGGCTTGGAGCTGACCTGAGCCCAACACAGAGTCAAAGTCATTCAGTGTACATGCAGGAGTTCACTTGATTTAAAGCTGAGATGCTGAGATGACACTCACTCATCCAGTTCCTCACATTGAGGAAACTTTGCTGATTGGTCAAGTCAAACATCAGCAGGAAGCCCATGGCGTCTCTGAAGAAAGCTGTCGTGAGGCTGCGGAACCTGAAAAAGGCCCATGACAGACTTTAGACAGACATTATCTAATCTAACTCTGGTAACCTGGTTACTTCTTAGATTAATTTAATATATTCATCTTCAAACAAAAACAGTGTAAACAAGGATGTAAAGTAGTAAAATTGTCTTGTCTGCCACGAAAAAAGATATAAAAAAGAGGAATGAAGTCCCAAAACTAAAAAACTAATTTGTGGACCAGAGGTCTGTATTGTCTTCTTTTATCTAAAACCCCAAAGATTTATCTTGAGTTTATTTAGAGGGGCCACAAACCAAAAAAATGGGGATGCATCAAATAAATTAACTATATGTATACATATATATATATATATGTATACATATATGTATATGTAATTAGCTTTGCTTTGGAATAACTTATTTCCCATTATTCACCTGTCATGAAACTGGTGGGGGTCAATCGCATTTATTTTAAAATGGGGCTTGTTTGATATGATGAGTGACAGAAAAGCACCCAATTAAACAAAGTGGTCGATGGCATACTTTCACTAAAAGAAGAACAAAGGACTGCATGCTGTCATCTTTTTTTTTCTACCTATTTTGATCTATGTTTCATGTGTTATTGTTAAATAAATAGGTCTAAATATAAGATCTTGTTAAATATAATTTGAATGTATAATTTACCTCTCTTGTCCTGCAGTGTCCCACAGCTGAAGGTGGACTCTGAAGTTCCTCTCAGTCATCCCATCAGGGCCTGTTCCTGTGTAAACCTGAACAAAACCACGAACCATAAAAATCGAACAATCAAAGGTGAGATGGAAACTTTAAGGCCGAGTTTGTTTATCACCCACCACTCTCTTCTCCCTGAAGTCGATGCCCACCGTGGTTGTGAACCTGCGGTTGTACTTGTTGTCGGTGTATCTGTAGAGGAAGGTGGTCTTTCCCACGCCAGAGTCTCCCAGTGCCAGCAGCTTGATCAGATAGTCATAGTCCCAGTCAGCCATTGTGCAGCTGAGCTCTCAACCTGCGCTCCCCCAGGTGTCCACAAAACAACAGAGCTTTAGAAAGATGCAGGTATGACTGATGGAAATGTGTTACCTTCCATAAAAATTAATTTTTTAAACTGAAACTCACTTGTACAGTACTGACTACAGTAGCCCCTCAAACATGAGCATTTGTTTCAGCTTTGGGGAATAAAGATTAGCACATTAGTTTATTACACTTTATAGACCAGGGGTGTCAAACTCAAATGGCCCAATGAGTGTCTAGTCTGGTCTAGAGGGGGCCAGTTGAGGGAAAAGTGTGTGTTAAATTAGAACACAATATTCCATCATGATATTGCAATAAAGACGTGCTATTTCATGGAATTTAAAAATAAAAGTGCTTGTTTTGATATGGAATGATACGTCACAAAACTGATAATCTAAAATTAAGTAAATAATAATGTGGACAACTGCAATTAAAACACCAAACAACATATATATTGTTATAATATAAAAATAAAAATATTATAAAACAACAATTTGAATGTTATATAAATATATATGTGTGTGTGTGTGTAATTTAATGTTTAATGTAATTCCTTTATTTATTTTTTAAATTACAACCGAGCCACAGGTGCTGTGTTTAAAGGAAGAGGGGGTCATGGGTCATGGGTCATGTTTTCATTATAACATGATATGAAGTGGGGGGGGGGGGGGGTCACAATCCATAGACTATATGGATTATTTATGGATTATAAATAATAAAGAATAATCACATGAAGACGATTCTTGTTTGCAGCCTTAAGACACATTCACACTTCAGTAGTAACATATCATGAAGGTAATTAGTACTTGCATAGTTGTGGGTAATAAGTCACTCAGCACAGAGGCCAGCACCATATCGGTCAAAGTTTGTTCAAATTTGCACATCCATGACAACTCACTGCAGCAGAAACACGTGCTGTTTTCCTCTCAAATGTCATGAATATGCCATTACAGTTCTCCCAATGCCATCTGTTGTTTTCTGGGTAATAAAACAGAGCTTAAAAACAAATTAACTTAATTAAAACTGATGCAGATTATTTCGTATTTTTTTCAAATTAAATTTGGTCTATAACAAGGCCACAGAGGAGATATTCTACTTCAGTGGGGCAAAGTTCAACAAATGTGCCCTTCATCAAATTACATTATTAATAAAAAAAAAAAAAAAAAAAAAAATGAATATGGAAAGGCCTTTGAGGTCAGAGGGAGTCTTGGGACTGTGGGCAGTGGCCTGGTAGTAAAGCAGCCTTGTCTACTGGTTGAATACACTACAAAGATAAAGGTGAAATTCTTTGACCTAAGCTTCAGTTGCAGACGCTCTGCACAGGAACAGAAGACGTCATAACTCTCCGGTCATTAGGCGGTGATCAGAGGGAAAGAGCACATGACTGGAGCTGGATTCCACATGAGCAGTCAAATGCCTTCTCCAGAAGGTTTTCTTTGACTTTGCCTGTTTTGGCAGACAGTCCTTCTTTTCTTGACTTACAGGACTGTGAGTAATCGGCTCAACACTCAACCACTCAAGTCAGTATAATGCTTCAGTTAGATTTAGCGAGTCCATTTAGGCAGCGTGAAAATCAGATTTGGTTATAGTATAAGATGTGGTTAACATTTCTCAGGGGGAAAAAAAAGACTACATTAATTTTCATATTTGAAAAATACAACTTGCTGCATCATGTGCATTAAAGACTTATTTAGTCTTACAGCCATAGCAGTGATAGTTACTGAAATTTAAGTGCAAGTATTGGATTCTTTGCAAGCAGCAGAGTGGGGGAAGGAGTGTGACTGAGCAAACCATCTAACCTACTGCTTTTGGTTAAAAAGCAGTAGGTTAAACAGTAGTAAACCTTGAAATTCAATCACCAAGCTGATTTTACTACAATACCACATAGTTGTAGTCAAAATATCCTGAACAAAACAAAGAGTAAATGTAAAAGAGGCTTCCTTACCCGTCAACCTGCAGCAAACATCAATGCCCATTCAGAGGTCCCTCAACTCGTCCCGATTAATTGAAATAATCGCTATCATGATGCGATGGTACATAGTAGACTCTGAGACATTCCCCTCTTCACATGTGATCCTTTGGGAGGGGTTTGAAACCAAGCGGGGCTGTGCTTACAGACCTTGTGTTTTCTGGTATTTTCTCATGAAGGGTGGAGAGAAAAAAAAAGAAAAAGGTTCTTTCAAAAAGTGTCGACGACAAATGTGAGTCTCCGTGGATTTCACTGGAAATCATCCAACCAACAAACAGGCTTAGCAAGTAAATCCTGCAGATAAGGTGCACAAATTGCTTAAAAGCAATATGAAAACAGTGGATGAGAAAAAAGATTAGGATTTAGCCTGAATAATTTAGTTTCACCCATGTTTAAAGGCGACACAGTTACATATGAATAATTCACAAAATTGATTTAATGTCTTTATTAACGTGCACATCTTTATTTTACAATAAATTGTGCTAATTCAACGTTTTTGAGGGAAGCATCAACCCTGATCAAACCCTTTCACATCTATCCAAATGTTATATTATTCACTTATTCAGCCGCTGCTTCTTTTATTTTGTCAAGTGCCAGTACATAATGCCACATGCCTTGTGACATCACGTCATGTCAAAAACTGTTCACAGCAGAAGTAATTTGTCCGTTTGCTTCGCTAACTGGGTTTGAAATATTTCAGCAGACTGTTTGCCTGACTGCTTTTCCCTGCAGCCCTCCTGTCTCTCCCTGGTTTTTTGGACGACGGGGCCTTCAGGAGTGGCTTCTGCTGCTTCCATTCAGACATCAACTCCCTTTGAACCTCTGAGGGAAGCTCAGAAAACACCTCAGGGTCCACGTTACCTGGGAGTTTGCAGTCAAAAGACTGGGGCAATGACTTTCTCCCTTCCTCTTTGATGGTCTCTTCTAAAGATATACTTGTGGCCAAAGGCATAGTCGCTCTGTAAGATGGAGGTGATTCATTCACGGTGTCCTTTGTAAATGGCTTTGGTGATGTGTTTTTTGTTTTTTGCGGGACACCAGGCTTTACATCTGGTGCAGACAAGCAGGTAGAAGTGCTGGGAAGAGAGTGAAGGTAGGCTGGAGAAAGCAGTTCCTTCTGGATATCCTCAGGCAGATGTGTGAAAACATCTGGGTCAAAATTTGGTGGCAATCGCTGTGTCACACTGCGGCTTGTGTTATCGGGATCTGATGTTGTTGTGCTGCACTCCGTCTGAAGCGCGGGCTCTGCAACAACAACAGAGCTTTGTGTACATCTGAAGCCATGTAATGTTTCCGAGCTGCGAGGGCTTTCTCTGGTTACTGCCTTTAGTGGCGTGAGTTGTGTTATCGCGCTTTGCAGCCTGAACTGATGATCCATGCAGTGACTATCCCCACTCTGAGAGGAATCATTCTATTGAAAAATGAAAAGAGAGTGCACACACATATTTTCAGAAATTGGCCTTATTTCCAGGAAGGGATCATTCTGCAGGCATCATTTAAGCACCATGCAAAACAAAAAGACAAATGAAAGCATGCTAAATTCACTTTTACCTTGCTTTAGTTTAGGCATTTATACTCACAATTTAATGAGGGGACATATTATTGTGATTAGCAACTGTATCACGCTGCACTTTTGCTGATTTATCATGTTACACCAGGCAGGCAGTGGCTGATCAGCAGCAGCTGTGCTGTCTGGAGCGGGGAGGTGGGAGTGAAGAGGCCGTCCTCACGGTGGGTGAGACATTTTCACACGGTTCACCACAGAACATGGTGTGATACTGAAACGACGAAGTCGGTGTCCATTCACCAACACGCACGCGCATATTTATTTTGCATTAGCATGCTACTACTTTGCGGCTAACTTGGCGAACCTGTTTCCAAAGGTCAGCTAGCGAGGCTACAATTAGCATTTGTGTAGGGCTAACATAATACAAACACTGCGCAACCTCGCAAATGTTTTCATTTTCGATTAGCATTAGCGTAGCTAGCTGTTGTGACTGTCAGCCATGTCAGTTCCTTATCATGCATTACCATAACTGAAAAATCTTCTTCAGCTCCCACTATAGGAATACATACTTCCTATGGGCACTGCACTCGCACAGTACAATAACTAAGACAATACATGAATGTAAGTGAGATATTAAAATAAATGTAAGTTGCAGCCCTTGAAGAAACAAACTTCACTGCCTCTTCATAAAACTGCAGATACCCTGATGAAAATGTGTGAATAAATAAAACAAAAAGGATTACTTCACCTGGACTTGTGTTGAGCAGGTTTGTGTTTTCCTGGGAGACGTGCCCTGTCTGAAGAAAGACATGATGGAGCCCTTCGTGCTGATGTCAGCTCCCCCGCTGCGCAAGTTACTGAAGCAGACGTTAATGAGCGTGAGGTGGAAGGAAGCGTTGCTGTCCACCATCTTGTGAAAGAGCTTCATGGCCAGTGGGACCAGCAGAACCACAGCATCATCACTGCTGTCTACATAAAAAAAAAAACACTTAAACCAAAAGACACATTCACTCCCCTTGCCGGGTTAGGGTTAATAGGATGATAACAAACCAACAAATAGGATGTACAAAGACATTTAGGAACCAAAATCTTGTCTCTTGATTAAATTCTATGTTTTGGGGGCTGAATTTGAATGTTTGAAGATATGAAGTAAGACATAACAGAGGCTTCACTAAATATGCAAATTCTGAATAGATATCATGACTGGGATTAGAATCTTTAGAGACTCATGCTGCCTTCATGCGCTATTGGAAAGATGGTACTTCCCATTTATGTAATCCTTACCTGCTCCTTGGGTAAAACTAATTTGATTTGTTAATTCACCTGTTACACCAGGATGAGGATGCAGCAAATGGCGAGTAGCCTAAGGTAATCTCCACTCGGGAACTCAAAATTATCTCCCAATTTCCCACTCGACATCATGTGCATTTTTCACGTCGGGAACTCATATTTACCATAATTCCGATAGCATGTGAAGGCAGCATTATTTTTATTTTTCCTGTTTATGACCAGGTTAAAGAGCAAAATCATTATGACCTTCAACCTTAGAAATGTAAGTACTCATTCATGATGGGTTTTATTTGTGAAATGAAGATGGGAGTAACTAACCATGTGTTTTTGGATTATAAAGCAGTTATTGTGGTTTAGCTATACTATTAAAACTCTCCTCAATTCAACCAAGTTGTCTTTAAAGTGTCTTTCCTAGTTCACAAGCTTACCAGAGGTGATTTTCTGTCCTATGTGTTTGGGAATTGGACACTGCCGGCTCTCACGACTGAACCACTTGTTGGTCGCAGAGTATCGACGAATGGTGAGCCGGAAGGTTTGAGGTTGCCTGCCATCTTTGTTCATCCTAATTTTCACACAGGCCATAACGGTTAGATTCTGTGGCTCAGCAATAAAATGATGTAAACTGAAATGAATACAAAATAAATTAATGAAATTTAATGAGGTGGAAAAACTGTCCGGCCTGACCTTTCCACTAGACTGCTCAAGAGTTGTTGAACTTTTTCCAAAACCTCTTTAGTTGATGACATTTTTTTGAAAGAGTCTTCATCACTGAGGGACTGAAACAAAAATGTTCACATAAAAGCAACAATTCAGACACTGTTAATGTCCTGGAGGTCTCAGCCTACCTGAGGGGCCCCAGTAGGTGTGACAGGGGAGTCATCAACGCCAATGACCAGATTCTTCAAACGCTCAGCACTTGAACCTCCAAACTCCTTCACCAAGTCATTCAATGGGAACAGCTGTAGGTCCTTGATGCTGGCCAGTCCCAGGGCTTGAAGTCTTTTGGCTGTTTGGTGGCCCACTCCTAGGATGTAATGACGGTATCACAAACTGAGCAGCAGGGATACTTAACATAAAGTGACATGGGTTAAAATTACAACAACAAGCTTTTAACTGCAGATATTATGGACGGTTTATGAGACAATGAGGGGCCCCAAGGACAGGCTTGTAAAAAGGAGACAAAGAAAAATCCAACTTCAACTGACTTTGATAATTTGTTAATCTTTGTAGTAGTTGTGTGTCTTTCTGTTTACTTTACAGTCATTTTTGTGTATATTTGTGTCTATCTTCTTGCTCTTTGAAGTCCACCTGGGTCTCTGTGTTGTTACTTTGGGTAATTTTTCTCTTGGCCTCCCAGATATTTTGGGCCCCTAGAGTAAAAAAGTAGGCTTTACTGTATATCATCCATCCATTATCTACCACTTTATCCTCCACTGGAGGGTTGCGGGGGGTGCTGTGCCTATCTCAGCTGACATAGGGCAATAGGCGGGTTACACCCCTGTACTGTTTGCCCTGGACCAATTTACCTAATCCCCATATTGCATGTTTTTGGACTGTGGGAAGAAGTCGGAGTACCCGGGGAAAACCCACGCACACACATGGAGAACATGCAAATTCCTTGCAGAAAGGCAACAATACATATACCTGGTACTTTGCGGAGACTGCTCAGGCAGCCCATAATGTTGCTGACATTCTCCAGTAGCAGGGTGGTTTGCTGATTGGGTTTGAAGGTTCCAGACACCAGTTTGGCCAGGAGCTTGTTTGTGGCAATGCCAGCACAGCCAGTCAGACCCAGTTTGCTGTGGATGGTCTCTCTCAGCTCTGCCGCAATGTGGGAACCTATAGCAAGCCTTGGGGAGTCACTGGCTTTAAAATCTGCACCTGAGCAAGAACAGAAAAACAGCCATTAATGTGATCTGTGCGTGTGAAAACCATAGCATTCTTAAACGCAGTGAACTGTTCATGTAGTAGGAAACTGAAAGTGCAATGCAAATACTTTTCAGGTTCTTTGTAAGTTTCATAACTAATTTCCTGGTTTCCATGAGCCAGATGTGCAAAGATGTTCAGCGACAGTTCAGTTGACTTACTGGAATGATTGTAGACATGGCCTCTAAAACATAAGCTGCTTAAGGTCGGTGTCTCTTCTAGCCTTTTCTTTACCACCTCTGTGATATCCACAAAGTTTTCATCAAACCCAAGCCTTTCTACCAGCGGACAGTAGGACATCAACAGCTCTGGATGGAGTACAAAAGGGGTAAATTAACAAATTAAACCTAAAAGCAGCAAAAGTAAATATTTACCTCACTTCTAAAAACATCCTTTCATACCCACCAGGCAACATCAAGTGTATTTTGCATTAATCTGTCAGTTATAATGTATTTATGAGTAGATCAGTGGCAAAATAAAAGGTGGAAGCACACACATAATGTTTAAATAGTCAAAATTTAGATGGTGTTAGTTTTGTATTGCATTCTGGCTGTTGGAAGTTACTGTAAATCTGTATGGTGATCCCAATTTTATAGGTATTATGTGTAGCACTCAGGACAATTCTCAACAGATGAGTTATCGAAAAACTCTGCTAAATGAGTGTGTCTTGAAGAGAATCTAATTTAGAAAAAAACAAAACAGTTCTACTCTACAAAGTTATCCAGGTTGCAATAGACCAAAATTGAGTCCAGCTTTATTTGTAGATGTGATGCCGCAGGCTTGCCCACCTGTCACTTTATAGGACATTTCTCTGTAGTGTGTCAGGTCTTCCCCATTAACAAGCACCAGCTCAGGACACTTCTCCTTTGCATCAGTCACAGACATCAGTTTGGTGAGACCCTGCTCTCTTGCCACATAGTTACAAGTGACTATGATGTATTTCTGCTGAATACCTGGTGATATAAGACACATTATTGCACCTTAAAGTACTCTGGGTTAAAACAGAAACACACCTGAGTGCCAGCTTTAATTAATTTACCTAAAGGGACCTCTCTCAGTGCTGGATTTCTGATCATTTCCACCTGTGCGTAGAAGCAGTCCAGGTCAAAATGCAGAATGACTCTGTGTGCAGAGGTTGGACCAGACGTCTTACCAAGGACTGGGCCTGAAACAGCTGTCACATTTCAGATAAATTATATTTGGCGTCAGTCACCACATAAGGAAAAAAATTAGGGATGCACAATATTGGACTTTTTACAAATGATATCCAATATGCAGATATATCGGGCTTGCTTTAATCAACGTGCTTCCATTTGCCCAGCTGCAGAGGTAATTTAGTCTATTCTATATCGTGCCAATAATATTGTGCATCCTCAGAAAAAACAACAACACCAAACTACTTGAGAATTAAAAAATGCAAGATTCTAGTGATTTGAAGGACTCAGCATTGTTGTGAAGTGTGTGTATACAAGTGTAATGCACACATTTCTAATGTACAATGCATGTATAAGAGGTTGACATTTAAACTATACTTTCCTGATATGAAAATCTGGATAATAGCTGATTAGCAATATAGCATTACAGTAGCCACAGAGGTAGTGTAAACAGTATACAAACAAAGCCATGTGTTTTTTCTCTTCCTGGTTGTTTACTTTACCAGCAGCAGCAGAGCTAAGTGGAGCTGAGTCCACGAAACTGCTCCTCCACTCGGTTTCATCCTCCTCTATATCATCCACGATATTAGCCATGTCATTAAAACACACATTTGCTATGGACGTGTAGCACTACTGTCGTTGTGTTAGCGAAGAGAAACTGCACTATAAAAACATAAGCAGCAGCTCCTACCTCACTATTGTACACTAGCGACATCAGTCGGTTTGGAGGAAATGGTGCAAGGAAGACAGAAATCAAAAGAAAAGAACTTGCCTGAGAATCAAACAGTTTTTATTTTTTCACCAGTATCATTGTCTCCAAATATAATGGTACACACGAACAAGGAACTGTTGAAAGATAATTCAGCACACTTATTTTCAATCAACCAAGGTGTTAAAAGGGCTAAATAAACAATTATTGATGGACAAAAAGTAAAACAAATAAAAACATTTTTGTAATAGTTTTAGAGCTAAGAGATACAGCTTGTTATTTTTAATAAACCACTGTTATCGTTTTTTCTTTTGTTTTTTTTTACACAGATGTCCCTATATAAGTGACGCTGGTGTGTCCACGTGCCCTTTCACCACCTGTTGCTGATTAATGCTAATTAACCGAGCTACACGCGCTGCTAAGTGGCGTCTTTGCCGATGTTTGCCGATGTTTCCCTCGTCCGGTCTCTTTGCTGGTTTAATATGTCCTGTCTCTAAACATGGGGTTTGTGAGCGACCTCATTGTCCGTACAAACATGCTTTAACGGTGCGGGACGATGTACCTGGTTCCTCCGCAGTGGTCGACTCAGCAGGTCAGTGTTCAAAGGTATGCTGGCTGCTGCATGCTACATCAGCTACAGGTTCGTCTGATTAGCTTGTTAAACGTTTAAATGTAAAAACGAATGTGTTATAAAACGTCATTTAAGTTTTGTATTATATTATGAACTTGTTTTTTTTTGTTGGCCATATGTTGAATCTGAATTATAAAGGTTTGAAGTACTGCTGGACAGTTTGTTAGATTTAAAACAAGAGCACACATCAGTCTATTAGCAGACAAAAGCTATTTTAAAAGCCCATGGTTCTCAGTTTTTATATGTGGGGGCCAGAGGTGGGTATAGTAGCCAAAAAATACTCAAGTAAAAGTACTCCATATAATTACTTGAGTTAGAGTAAACATGTATGTAGTGAGAAGACTACTCAAGTACTCGAGCGCCACGTACTGAAATATTTCAGAGTAACATGACGATTATGATTGTGTTGTAGACGTTGGTGGCAGATTTTGAGGCCTTCAGGATAGGGGTAGACGGCTGTGTCTTTGAAACAATGATTAATGTACGCATGGCCAGGATATGCATTCCAAAAATTAAATATTACAACTAAAAGTAGCCTCCTGACTAAAATGGACAATGTAACGATGAAAATGCATTTACTGCAACTGCACTGCAAACTGTTATTTCAAAAAGAGAGAAATATGACTACACTAAGGACAAGGAAACTGTCATTTCAAAAAGAAAAGAAACGATAGATGATGTAAATATGACTAAACTAGTGTAAGGACAAGGAAATGATAACAGAATAAGCCACCTTCCTTCCTATGTTATTTAATTTCAAATGCTAAGAGGTTATGTCCAGTTTTTGTATGTATTGTTCCGTGTAATAGTGTAGCTCACAAAATAGTATATGTGCTCCAGTTTCTGTGACTAGAAGTTGCACAGAGAGAGTATCCACTAAAGTGAGCACTGCTCAGTAGTAAGAAGGCAAGCACATGTTTGAGAACAGTTTCCTCCCAGTTCCCTAGTGATATAGAATTGTGTATTATATATATTTTTTCAAAGTGAGAAATGCACTGTGTGGCAGGAGTGCGTGACAAAAGACTGAGAAACGTGACCGTCATGCTCAATGCGAAAGTCCACTTGGAGCCGAAATCTGCGGCCAACAAGCTGATGCCACAGAGTCATGCGACTCAACTGGCTTCATTTGATTGGCAAGGTTGTCGGCCATAGCCAACGTTATGTTTTTATTGGTTAATATAGTATCTCACTCTAACTTGCCTTCATATCACTACACATGAGATGTTTTACTGTTTTCAATTTTAACAGGAGTCCGAAATAACTACTCATCTGTCTGTGCAGCACCAGTGAGAGAGGGGACTATAGATTGCGCCCATGAGCTGGAACGGATCAACAAAGAGATTGAGACTGTCAGGCACGAGGTGGAGCTGGGGGAAAGACGACTGTCATGCTATCAGACAATACATCCGGACCGAAGACCTACTGTGTCTAGTGTTTCTGTTTCCAAGTCTGAAAGTGCCTGTAAAAATGCAGACAAAGGCTCTTCACGCACAGACTTTTATGAGACAAACTTCCAATTAAGGAAGTATGTTGTTGACAACTCAAAACCCAGGACTGACTTGGAGTATGACCCACTATCCAACTTTTCTGCTGGTTTGCAGTCATGCAGCCCCTCTATTAAGGAGCAGAAGCCTAAAGTTGCACAAGAAACAAGGCTAGTTGTTCAGGCTAATGCCCCATCTCCTGAGCCTCTTGATGACTCGAATGAAGACGGTGTCCTGATTATTGACATTCCTCCCTCACCTGATGACAAAAACCTAATTGGAACTCAGAAACCTGTTTGTGTTGCTGGCAACTCCAGCGGTACAGTAGAACAAACAAATGAGTTCAAAACGGCATCAGTTTCACTAGATTCTTCACCGTTATGCTTCGCAAAAGCTATGGCATGCCAGATCGCACCATGTGCATCAATGCTGGGAGCTGTTAAAGTGAATAATCATTGTGATGCTGACAAAAGCCAATATCAGTCCACTGTAAATGAGAACAAAGGATGTGAAAATATACCTGCTAGTGGTAATGTAATTGATTTAACTGAACGTTTGGAGGATCTGGAAAGTGAGTGTGAGAAAATTGCAAATCTACCTGTCCATTCAGACCAACAAGGTCAGAGTGGGAATAATCCGAAGGTGGAAGGAGAAAATGGCACATTTCAGGGTGAACTGCCTGAATGTGAGCTATCCATTAGGGCTGCAAATCTGAAAACACTACAGCCACATAATCTTTCCTCAAAGAATTCATTTTTTGATAAAACTTTAGCTTCAAACCTAGATTCACCATGCAGGCAACACACCATGCCAACCCAGACAATGGAGATGCCAGCTCAGAACAGTGCTCATAACCACTGCTCTTCTGAGAATAGTGTGTCGTCACTGGTTTCAGAAAAAACTGGCCAGAAAATGTCGAGCAAAATGCCAGGACCGATCCAGGGTAGAGCACTCGTAAGTGCTCACAAGACCTCTTCTGTAGTATACAAGGAGCAAAAAGTACCAGCTTTAGTTGGCAACCATTGTCAAACATCGGTCAACTCACATTTAGCAAACGGATTCAATTCATCTGAACCCACTGAGCAGCTTTTAGTCAAATCGGGCGAAGATGTTATTATCATCTCCAGCTCTGAGGAGGAAGAGCTCAACTATTCTGACATGGACTTGTCTGACAGCGACCCAATGGAAGAATGCTACAGGATCTTCATGGAGGCAAATAATGAAGATGCGAAGGGACACGAGGAGCAAACCAGTTTGTCAGTAAGTATACTGAAGGTACTTGAGATTGAAGATGAATATTTCTTCAACACTTAGATAATTATTCCTGCTTTGTTTTTTAGGTTGGAACTATGGATGTAGAGAAGCAGGAGTTGACCGTCACTCCCCAAGTCTTATCAGGAAAGAAGAGAGTGGCTCATGAAGCCAAACATACAGAGGTAAATCAACACTTGAATGTGACCAGTGGCAAACCAACTAGGTCAGGGTTTCTCACTCCTGGTCCTGGGGAGCAACTGTCCTGCATGTTTTAGTTGTTTCCCTGCTCCAACACGCCTGATTCAAATAAATGGGTAATTATCAGGCTTCAGCAGAGCTTACTGACGAGCTGACCATTTGAATCAGGTGTGTTTGAGCAGGGAAACTTCTAAAAACATGCAGGACAGTGGCTCCCCAGGACTAGGAATGAGAAACCCTGTACTCAGTCCACAGTTTGCATCACCCCAAAATATGTAATGTAAATCTCATGGCTTTTTATCACTAGTGATTCCTTTAAATTATTATTTTTATTTAAACTTGTATTTAATGACCCATGGCCCAGTTATAGCAACTTCACAGCCCATTATGGTTGTATGCATGGTTAGAAATTAAACTGTTTTTGATTTTTTTACCAAGAAATTTGTAAATATAAATACAATGTAAACTTGCTATCACTAAGAGATGCATAAAGATCGTAGTTTTGTCAACATAGGAGTACAATGAAATGACAACACTCTTAAAGATCATGAATAAATTAACCATGGTATCTTAAATGTCCTGTTCCACTCAGCAGCCAATGGCAAAGATCAGACCTCAGCCTCAGGTATTGGTCCCCCTACGTGGGCCAGTAGCTTCAGGATTTGGCTCCCAGACCTCAGTTACTTCAAAGATCCAGCAGGTACAGCAGAGAGCCTCCATGGTGACTGCTTCAATAAAGGGTGGTCAGGCTTTTGTCTCCATGACCTCTCAGAAGAAGCAAGAGACCCAGACAACCGCTTGTCCTTCCACTCATGCACATGTAAACGCACAACCTGCCCATGTAAACGCACAACTTGCTCCTGTGCAAAATGGTAAGCATCTGACTTGTGGACTAGATTTATTTTAATCTTTTTCAATTTCTTCAAATTTATCAAATTGTTACCAAAAGAAACTTCCATTGATCAAGCACGTCATTGTCTTAAATACATTACTTCAAGTCTTACTAAAATATTAGTATTTTCCACCATCACATCTTATGTATGACATGTATCGGTGAAATATTTTTGACCTGCCAATTTAACCTGTATTTGTAAAGCAGAGTGTACTATTTATTTTGTGGTGTATTGTATTGTACTGGCTTCATCTGTTTTGTTTTTCCTTCATTGTAAAGCTTACACAAACTACCTATCTTTGGGAACTGCTGTGATTGAAGTCGGCAATAACTTGCACTTCATCCTCCCAGAGGGCACCTTCCCTTTGCCTGTAACTTCAAGTTCCAGCCCTGTTACGTCCGTGTTGACTCCGATCAGAAGCGTGCCGAGGAGCAATCATCTTAGTGTGAAACAACTTTGTCATAAAGCGGCAATAACCCCTGTGCAAAGATACCACACAACAGCACCCATGCTCATTCCTGCTCAAACTCGGAGACCTTCGCTGGCCTCTGCTTCAGCACTTTCAAATCCAGCTGCCTCCACTCCTACTCATCCTCCTGCCCATAATGTTGCTGCCAAGGTAGGAAATGTATGTAAATAATAGATGTTATGGACTCAACTGTAAGTAAATATAAAGCTTGAGTCCATAATTTGTTTATGAAACGGTGATTTGTTTATTGAAATCCTCTTCGTGCCCAGATAGCTACTGGAGTAGCAGTCCATACTGCATTTTATGCCACTTATATCTTGCTTGAAGCAGAGTAATGGAGAGGAAATGCTGGGCAGACAGGTTTATTGGTACGAACTACATCATGTTTGAATCATAAGTAAGAAAACGCTAAACATTATCATAATAAACCACACTGGTAGGTTCGCCAATCAATCTGTTCCATTTGTGTCCATTACTGTGAGGATTAGTCATTTTTAATTTATTTTAATTTTTTTTCCCCTCCCAGACAATTTTGTCAGCTTTCTGTATGTGAATAGGATTTCAATTATCATAAAATGTATTAAACACTTTACAGACTAGAGCTTTAAATCTGCCAAGTCAGATATGTTTAATTTCTGTAAATATAAATGTGTTTTCCCCCCCCCCAGCCTGTGCCAACTAAACGTAAACTGAAGCAAGAGGCCGCCAAAGACAAGGTTCCCCATGATCTCCGACAGCGATATGTCAACATATTTACAGAGGAGTTCCTCAAAACAACAGCCGATGTCAATGATGCCTTTGATAAAGTGAGCATTTGCCACCAATGTCACACTCGCCAACAAAGAACTTTGTGCAAATGTTTTCTTGTCCGTTTTATAGGCTGTTGCTGAAGAGCGAACAGTGTACAATCGCAGTGCCAACAAACTGAAATATTTGAGTGTGGCTGTTAATTCACTAAAGAGACTGAAGAATCCGAGCACTGCTTCAGCTCAAGGTGAGAACGTCTGCAAAAGAACACTGTTCTTTCTGAAATGTAGTAGTACGTGATATAAATGTAGTACATGATATCATTGTCTCTGCAGCTAGAAATGAGGTAAACGGTCATGGATCGAAAGGCAACATACCACTTAACCGGGAGATGTTGAGCGGAAATGGTGAGTCTGTTTTCTTTGAATGCATTTGTGATGTCGAACTTTGGCAGCCTCTCACTGTGTTTTATTCTCATCAGATGATATGGTGTTGTATGAGGGTTTGAAGGATTATCTTTTGACTGAGGAAAAGCTGATTGAGAACAACTTTCCTGTCCAGCACCCAGAGAAACCTGGCTGTGCTGCTCTGTTTGCTGATTTGAAAAAAGGCATCACCGACCGTAAGTGGAAAACCTCAAACTAATTCATGTTCATATATCATCACTAGAGGGCGCCCTTTAACCTTACCTGTACTTCAAGTAAATTTTGCAGCTCCCATCATTTTTCTCTGGTGCTGAGCTTTTTTGTTTGTTGGTAAAAGCTCTAAAGAGGATCTGCTGTCGTTGTGGGGCCACGTACTCTGTGAGCCAATCAGGCAAACATGTTCGCAAGGAGGAGTGTACCTATCATTATGGGAAAGGAGTTAAGAATAAAGGTGAGTTTATCATCAGGAGGCTACAATTTATTGTTTTTTTGGTACCATTTGATTTGTCAATATTTTTCTTGATTGCTGTTTCAAAATTGTATATTTCCAGCATTCTGATGTTTAAAAGACCATCAAAGTCCCAAGTTTGCAAATTAATAATTTTTTTAAATCATTCTTGCTCATAAATTATGCATTTATCACACTTGCTAATTAAATCATTTGACTTATTGTTACTGATGTTCTAAGCTGTATAGAGCATTTTGGGATGTTGTGAAATGTTTGCAGTGCCAGGTGGAGTGGAGACTCGCTACAGTTGCTGTCAAGGAGTCATGGGAGCACCTGGATGTCAGGTGTTTCAGGTAGGAAATGATCCTTAAAATTTAAAAAGAAAAACAATCTAATGTAGAAGAGGTTTTTTTTTTTTCTTTCTTTTTAAATTGTAACAATTTGTCCTTAACAGTTGCATGTCCATGACTCCCTCAGCCTAGAAGGGTTTGTGTCCACCAGCCCCAGACATTCCTTGAATGAGAACTGTCCTGGAGTCTACTCCTTGGATTGTGAAATGGTGATGTCAACTTCTGAAGAGGGCTGTTTTTAAAATTGTCCTCTTTCACCATTCAAAACTAGTGATGTGCTAAAAGACATGACTTATTTTACTTTACTCTTAAACACAAATATTGTCAAATGTTTGTCTTCGTAGTGTTACACTGTTCATGGTGTGGAGCTGTCCAGAGTGACGGTGGTCAACTCTAGTCTACAAGTCGTCTACGACACCTTCGTCAGACCTGATAATGAGGTCATCGATTATAACGCAAGGTAAAGTTACAGGCTGGTCATATGTGATCCGTCTTCCATCTAAAATTATTTGTGTATGGCCCATTAAATAAAATTTTAGCAGAACGTAGGGTAACTCAAAGCAACTTGATTTTAAAGATGCAGCTTGTGACATTTTACCCATGTAGGTTTTCAGGCATCAGTGTGGAGGATGTGAAAGGTAACAAAACTTCAATCAAAGAAGTGCACGAGACCTTATTGAGCTTCATTAGTGCTGACACCATTCTGATCGGACATGGCCTGGAAATGGACCTCTGTGCCCTGAAGGTGATTAAGAAAGCTATTCTCAATGTCGGACTTTTTGCTGCTCGCTTGAACCAAATCTGTCGTATCATACAATATACACATCATATACAAGTTGTGGGTATTAAAAACCTGTGGTGTCAAAAATCAAAAGGTTTATAAAATTAACGTGAACTTCGTCTGTTGCCCTCTCCCATTGCTTTTTCCTGTTACAAGTCTTTGCTGAATGGTTATTTCAATGCAGTTGTGTTCTAAAACAATGCTTTTATCAACATTCACTGTCAAAACTGTTGATGGTGCTACAGGGACAAGGAAAGTGCATTTAAAATCTTTAGCATAAAGATTGCCAAAAGTAGAAGTATGCATTCACAATGACTGGTAAGTTTATGAATTATAATTATTGCTGCAAGAATATTTACATTAATTTAATATCGCTGTTAATATATATATATATATATGGATAGTTTAGTTTATCTTTAATGTAATTGTGTACAATGGGTGTAAACAATACAGTCCCTCTTAATGTTAAATGTAATTTTTCAATGCTTAAACTCTCCATGGAAGGTTTAGAAAAACAGTTTTTGCTTTCCAAAAGAGGGTTTAAGGAGACGGGAACATCAGACATCTCTTTTTGCTGTAGTTATTCCACGGCAATATGGTGGACACCTCAGTGGTCTTCCCCCATCGCCTGGGCCCCCCTCACAAGCTCACCCTCAACAACCTCACTGCTGAATACCTGCGCAAAATCATCCAAGAGAGCGGTGGGTCATCATGGATTACTTGCAGCCACCATACCAGTGTAATTTATTTTATTTGCATGCCTGCCATCCATCTGAATCAAAGTCTAGATCCAAATAAAACAAAAATTACAATCATATTTGAGTGTAAATAAACTGTATGTCTAGCTATTTAACTCATTCAATCACTGTATTTTATTTTGTATGCATTACAATAATGTATTCCTGTTTCTCTTAGTTTGTGGCCACGACACTGCAGAAGATGCTACCGCCTGCATGGAGCTTATGTTATTGAAGGCCAAAGATGGAAAACTGAAAAAATAATTGAAATAATACTCGCACTGTTCATACATAATGAGATGGAGTCTCTGAAGATAATCTGAATATGTCATATGGGAAGGCTATTTTTCTTTAAGTTTGATTATGTATAATTTAAGTTTGTGTTAAAAATGCAATATTCTGCATGTTCATGTGTTCATGTTGTATGCTGTAGTGTGAGCAGAAAACCTGCGGAGGCAGGTCATAATTGTCAAAGTAAAGGCACAGAATGAAATGTACCATTTGTCTTTCTTTCAAACCCACAACAGCCAATGAGCATCTAGATGTCCATGTCTTAATTAGCCTCAGGTGCAGTTACAAGTAGTATGCACCTGTGAGCAATTGCACTAATTACTGTCTATGTAAGGCAACAGATGATCCAACATACAGATGGTTTTGTTGTGTTGTTTAAGTTACTGTTATGGCTTGTTCGTTTCCAATAAAACAAAAATAAACAAAACGAACCTAAGCCCACTGAGGGGCTACGGCACTGTGTACGATTAGTTGACGCGTCCGTCTTCTTCCGGGTCCAAATGAATGAATCACTTGCATCATATGCTGTCACCCAAACATTTATTATTCGTTGCGCTCTTAACAAATGAGCGTTTTGCATGCAAATCAAAAAATGTTCATTGCTGTCACAACGCAACAAACAAATAACACCACCACGCTGACGCTCAAAAACTATTTACTTCTCCACTTGTCCGCAGCAAACCTGCCCAGTAAATACCTGCCATTGGCTTTATCACTTTCCCTACACCACAGCACGGAGCGCCACCTACCGTCGCATATTAAGGAATTACATTGTAAATAAACAAACAGATACACATATGGATATGGCTCTAACAGTTACTGTTGACTAAACAAGTGAAACAAAAGTCTTGCTCCTCTTCAGCTTCAAATGACCATCAAAATAAAAGAATTTCAACAAAGAGGCTGTCAAACTCTCTTATTAAGTTATGAATTAGCGGTCCCCTGACAAGTAAATCTAGGATATAGACCAACAGGACAACTATTTTAGTTTCAATCCACTACTCAGTTTTTCTTTTTCCTTTTCTGCCACAGCACTTCCACAAGCAGAAACTGCAGGCCTTGATGAAGAGGAGTGTGGTGAGAAGAACAATGGTGAGGAGGAAAGCCAGGACATCCAGGCTGTGATACTGGTACCAGGTGAGCTCATGGGCTTGGACTCTCAGATGTGCAGCACCCTTGTTTTTCATGGTGAACTCGATCCAGTATATTGCCTCATCACGAGGACTGATGGGTCTGTCATGGTGGATTCTGGACAGCCGCATGGCACTCTCCTTGTACCTGTTTATAAGGGTATGTTACAGGGCTGCCAACTTTTGAGAAAACCTTGGAGATAGACATCGTGGCATGCGGGACAAATGTATGGCTGGCCCAGTCCAGGTTACCACCACACACCCAATATATTTATTTAAAGTAATATTTTATGCATTCCAAGCATATTAATGTTTGTACAGTGTGCTTTACGTATTAATAATGCTTAATACTCATAATGCTTCCAGATTTGAACTACTACTTAACCACTGGACTATCACTGTTTTTGTGTAGTTGGCAGAAGAATATTTATGGATGTATTGGCTCAACCAGAGACAGTTCTCTGTCAGATATATTCGGAACCGTTTTTTAATGGTGATGTACTTCAACGTGAGAAATTAAAAAAGTTAGCAGCTATGATGTTAGCACCTTGAAACTCTGTAGTTTATACATGTATATGTGTACAAATGTTCATAAATGTTTTAAACCATTGTTAGATGAGTTCACACAATGCTGATTAAGATCAGCTTTACATGATTCTCTCTAAATCAAGGTGTTGGGTTCTCAATTCAATTGAATGTCATACATTTGACTAGTCTACTACTCTGTTATTCTAAGTTCACCATTTATTTATTTTAGAACATGCTTAAATCATAAAACCGCAAACACCTTAAAACATATTTGGTGCAGATGCGTTGGAGAACTTACGATTCATCATTGATGACAGTATTGATGGCATCTCTAAGGTCCTCTGTCTTCATGAAGTTTAAATTCACGGTGAGTGCAGCTCCCTTAGCCTTCATGTGGACCATGTTTGTTGGCTGGTCAGCAAACATGGGGATGCCCACCATGGGAACACCGTGGTAGATGGCCTCATAAATACCATTTGTGCCTCCATGAGTGATGAAAGCTCTGGTCTTGGGGTGACCTGATGGGACACGAAAGATCATGATGCAATTCGTCTTCTAACCCAGACCCAGCTGTTAAAGGACATGTCTCACTTTTGTATGTGTCTTGCTATATGTTCAGATTTACCTCCAACTTATTTGTCGAGTGCTTATTGACCCACTCACACATGCCAGTTACATCATTTTGTCAAGTTTGGCGTTCAGTCTCAGGACCAACATGCACAAAAAATACAGTGTTTACTATATTCATGGTTTCTAAGACTGATCAAATGCCATATTCTGGCATTTAGAACGCAATACTATACTAAAATACAAATACATTTTACACAAAATAATTGTTCAGTATTGAGTCGATAATTATAAGTTATTAGGAAATTCATAGCCTTAAAGCCTTTGGAAACAAAATCCACAAACCAAACGTCTTCTAACTATGTAATTTTTTTATTTCCTCCCAATTCAAAATATTTGTCTTTTTAACTGTTGAAATTTTGGTTTCAATTGGGCAGCGTTATTGCTGGGATTTATTACACAATAAATCCAAACCAATCATAAATCATCCACCTCAGTTGTGTAACCCCGCCCCCCCCCCAGTGGCAGTTAACAAATCTGTTCAAGGGCTTCTCAACCCTGGTCCCGGGGAGCCGCTTTCCTGCATGTTTTTAGATATTTCCCTGCTCAAACACACCTGATTCAAATGGTTAGCTCGTCAGTAAGCTCTGCTGTAGCCTGATAACGACCCATTTATTTGAATCAGGTATGCTAGAGCAGTGAAACGCCTAAAACATGCAGGAGTGGCTCCCTACTCTAACCTCAAGTAGATGTTACTGTATGTGCCCTTTGCGCACAGCTGCTTTTTATTGTTGGTTCCAAGTCCAAGGCGCAACTACCGTCCATTCAACCTGAACTTGTTATTACCTCATAACAAGTCCACATTCACACTGGAAATAAGCAGTGGGTGGAGGGCTAACCAGGACTTGCCTTTTTTTAATTAAAGTTTAACTCACCCAGCAGGTCATTCTGGGGAATCCAGTCATAAAGTCTAGTGTTGGCACCCAGAGTCTCTGGTTTTTCTCCTTTGTATCGCCACAGCACCTATAATGACACAGAAAAACACTCACACATTGCTAATTTTGTCATTATATACTCAAGCATATATCAGCATAAGTAATTATAATTAGGGAAATTGTAATTAAATATTTACTTGCAAAATGATTATGTTTGCTGCTCACCCTATGGTTTTATGCTTACCACAAAAAAAGCTATGGTAACATTTCTTATTTTTTGAAATTATCATCTCAAATGTGTCAGCCAGTGTTTTTGAAAACTGCCAGTATTTAATTACATCAGAAAGTCACCTCTGAGTTAATAGCATTCACCAATTGTATTGGAATATAAAACCTCAATAAAACATCCTCTTCTGACCTTTTGTGGGATCTGAGCAAGGGCCGAGGCAATCATGTTTCCTTTCTCTTTCGTGATGTTCTTGATCATAGATCCCAAAGTGAAGACCACAATGCCAGTGTCTCCTGAACTCTGCACAAATTCTTCCATGTACTGCAAGAATAGAAATGCATTTCAAACCTGGGGTGGATCCATGGAAGATTTATAGGCCTGCACTAATTGAGACAGCATTACCTCTGGCAAAGGTTCAGCAGGTTTGCAGTGGATTCCACCAACATATTTGAAGTTAGGGAGGATGGGATGAGGGAAATTAAAGTCCCAGTAGGTTCGCATCAACCAGATATCAGCTTTACCCATCAACTCACAGGCACTGGTGGGTGTCCCTGTCATGATGCAAAAATAATGAATGACTGCATCACCAATACTTAAGATGAGTTGACTAATTCTTAAAGCATACCAATGAAATCAATCAAGGACAGTATAATAAGATGCTTACCTTTGACTTCGGAGTAATATTTATCTAATTCTTTCCAAAAAACCTCATTGAGCACCATGTCATTAATTAAATAGAATAAAGTGTTCCACAGTCTCTCTGAGAAATCCATCTTGTCCGTTAGTTTGCTCATATCACCAGGGACAAAGGAAGGTGGAGCAGGTAACTGGCCACAGTGCCTCTCCCAGTTATTGACAAAGGAAAAGCGCAAAGTGAAAACCAAAGGGGTGCCCAAAATATCTGCTAATAACTCACTGCCGGGGAAAATGGGGTCTGCCAAAAGAAGGTCATATTTTTCTTCCTTCAGCTTCTTTATGAGGGGTTCTGATTTGATAATTCCATCCAAATATTTAAAGGAAAACTGCATGTCATGTCTCATCATATCCATGAGTTTGATGTACAACTGCAAGTAGTTCATTTGATCCATTTCATACATGGAAAAGTATAGGATCTCGTCAAGATATTTCTCCGTCTCTTCCATTGACACTGACACGTTGAAGGGTTCGTATTGTAAATGCGAAGACTTGCTGTCCATGAACAATGAGGCACTTGGTATGATGACAGTCACCTGGTGTCCTTTGTCGACCAGTGTGTCAAGCACAGGTTTAATGTTAATCCAGTGGCTGCCGTCCGTGTGCCACACTAAAATTTTACCTCCATTCACACTCCATGTCAGACAAAGAGCCAGCAGCACACAAATGGAAAGGTCCTGTTGCAGCTTCATGGTGACTGTGAGAGGAAATGTTGCTGCAGCCTGATCCTGTTAAAAATGTACATGGGGATGAACAATTATTAACTTCACAAAGCTGAACTCTAGTTCACAGTTCCCCTTTGTACAACATGCAATTGGATAACAAGCCCTATAAATACTGTGTGGTTAGAGGTAAAAGGTGGAGGTAAATCAGATTATTTGAAATGCCATAATCTTTTCCTTACCGCTACTAAAGAGGTTAACATGTTTATCTTTTTATTGTATCATGTACCAGAATGTTAAATGTAATACTTTCCCCTCCTTAAATCCTCCATAGAAGAAGGTTTTCAGTCTTTTTCAGTTTTTGTTTTCATATGAGGGTTGATGTCAGATGTCTCTTTTTGCTGTAGTTATTCCATGGCAATATGGTGGACACCTCAGTGATCTTCCCCAACCGCCTGGGCCCCGCTCACAAGCTCACCCTCAACAACCTCACTGCTGAATACCTGCGCAAGATCATCCAAGAGAGTGGTGGGTCACCATGGATTACTTGCAGCCACCATACCAGTGTAATTATTTGTTTTATTTGCATGTCAGCTGTCCTGAGATCTGAGATAAAGACAAAAGGGGCACAAAACTAGGATAAGGGATTAAGTCGGGCTATGTTGCTTATCCTGGCTTAATTTATCCATGATCCGCTTGTTCAAAAGCAGGATAGGGGAAAGCAGGGTATTTATTTATAAATTATTAATAATAATTGTATATTTATACACACAATATACATATAAAAACACATCAAAGACTAACATGATGTTGCGTTATTAAATAAGGATAAATCAAAGCAAGTGTATCAGCTCCTTTCAAAACTGAACTCTGTCTCAACAAGACCGAAAGCACACATTCAAATCATATTACAGAACATAAATGCACATTCAAAGATATGTATATAATACCACATGTCTGCACATTGAAATGAATGCAGGACAAATCCATACACAAATGAATAGACAAATGAATGGATGCCTCCCAGCAAGCTTGTATGCATACAGTATATAACAAAAACATCATAAGAGGCCAAATATTTATTCATATTGCATATTAATTGAAATAGATGGCAGGATTGTCCCGGTCCATGCGTGATGGCACTCTGGAAGCCCTCTCCTTCTTCAGGCAGGACATATTGTGAAGGACAGCACAGATAATATGTTGGGAGGCATCCTATAGGTAAAATAATGTATGCTTGTGCAGTTTTGATGTCCACATCAAGTACAATTGAAAAAAGAAGCAGGAAAAAAATTACCATTCTGCAGGATGTTCTTGTATTTAATTTGGACTTATACTGCCATGTCTGCTTTGGCCCAGTCATCTTTAATCTACACACACGCGCTCGCACATGCGCACACACACACACACACAAAGTGTATTTTACAATCTAAAGGAAGGGATATTTACACATTTTCAACTACGTTTTCGGAGATGTTAAATAACTTTTTGGATTGTAAATGTGATGGTTTCGTCGGAGGAATTAACGTGTATTTCTGCACTACATTCGCATTCAGGCGGTCGCTTTTGGTCGTTGGTTTATAATCGTAGCAGTGTTTAATTTTTTGGGATTTGGTCATTGACTTCCTCGTATGCCTCCATGAAGATTTCAGCCTCTGATGAGGAAAAGAACGCCACAGTTGTCATGGTGAATCTGAATCTGCGATCGACAGTGGTTTCACCTGGCTTGATGAATCTGTGTCTGCTCATCCTGGATTGGTCTTTGTGCAACCAACTAAGCCTTTCAATCCACTACTCAGTTTTTCTCTTTCCTTTTCTGCCACAGCACTTCCACAAGCAGAAACTACAGGCCTTGATGAAGAGGAGTGTGGTGAGCAGAACAATGGTGAGGAGGAAAGCCAGGACATCCAAGCTGTGATACTGGTACCAGGTGAGCTCATGGGCTTGGACTCTCAGATGTGCAGCACCCTTGTTTCTCATGGTGAACTCGATCCAGTATATTGCCTCATCACGAGGACTGATGGGTCTGTCATGGTGGATCCTGGACAGCCGCATGATACTCTCTTTGTATCTGTGAATGTGGTTTATAAGGGTTTGTTAGTACCCGAACCTTGAAACTCTGTTAGACTCCATTAGACAGGGTTCTTTAGACTGAATAATTTTTTTTCCAAGAATCTTGATTATTACTCAAGGTAACACCCTAAGTTATGTTTTCTTTTTTTTCTGACCACAAAAAATATGTTGTTTTCAGATGGAAAAACAAACAGAAGAAATTAAGTCTGCTTAGTTGTGTTAAATCTTTAGTTTGTAACTTTTATATATATACAAATTAAGATTTAAACCATTGTCAGATGAGTTCAAACAATGCTGATTAAGATCAGCTTCACATGATTCTCTCTGTATCGAGGTGTTGGGGTCTCAATTCAATTCAAGGTCATACATTTGACTCGAGACCCTAATTATCATGAATCCTTTATGGCACTCTGTTAGTCTAAGTTCACCATTCATTTATTTTAGAACATGCTTAAATTATAAAACCGCAGACACTTTAAAACATACTTGGTGCAGATGCGTTGGAGAACTTACGATTCATCATTGATGACAGTATTGATGGCATCTCTAAGGTCCTCTGTCTTCATGAAGTTTAAATTCACGGTGAGTGCAGCTCCCTTAGCCTTCATGTGGACCATGTTTGTTGGCTGGTCAGCAAACATGGGGATGCCCACCATGGGAACACCGTGGTAGATGGCCTCATAAATACCATTTGTGCCGCCATGAGTGATGAAAGCTCTGGTCTTGGGGTGACCTGATGGGACACGAAAGATCATGATGCAAATCTTTTTCGGGTCCCTGTTGACCCACTCTCTACATGCCAGTTTGATTTTTTTACTTCAGTGATTATTAGGAAGGTGGCGTAAAAACAACTTCGCCGATTATTTCTGATTCTCAGTGCCAGCTTTTTGCATGGTTGTTTATTTATATTTATCGTTATGTCATTCAAGGGCCTTTCTGTATGGAGTTTGCATGTTCTCCGTGTGTGTGTGTGTGGGTTTTCTCCGGGTTCTCCGGCTTTCTCCCACAGTCCAAAAACATGCAATCTGGTTATTAAGTAAATTGGTCATTCTAAATTAAGCATAGATGTGAATGTGAGAGTGTGAGAGTGACTGGCGAACTGTCCAGGGTATACCCCGCCTATTGCCCTATGTCAGCTGAGATTGGCACAGCAACCCCCCCCACGACCCTCCACAGGAGGATGAAGCGATAGATAATGAATGGATGGATTATGTCACTGAATTAGTCAGTAGTCACATATGGAGATATGACTCACATGGTGTTACATTAGCATGAGTAGTAGACAAATCAGTGCACAGTTGCTTTGTTATTGTTGGTCCAAGTCCAAGGCACAACTACCATCCAGTCAGCCTGAACTTCTTATTAAGTGTAATGTATTCTCACTGGAAACAATCAGTTAGTGAGGGGCTAACCACTACTTGCCTTTTTAATAATTTTAACTCACCCAGCAGGTCATTCTGAGGAATCCAGTCATATATTCTAGTGTTGGCACCCAGAGTCTCTGGTTTTTCTCCTTTGAATCTCCACAGAACCTATAATGACACACAGAGAATGCAAATTTTGTCATTAAAAATGTACTTCTTACTTTTTTAAAGTAATGATGAGGGAAATTGTAATTAAGTCTTTATTTATAAAATGTTATGTTTGCCACTGGTTTTATGCACACCACAATATCAAACCAAAGTGATTTGGTACCATTTCTTAAATAATTGTCTTCTTAAATATAACTGCCAGTATTTAATTACCGTACATCAGGAAGTCACCACAATGATGGCATTGATCAACTATCTTGTTGATGTAAAATCAAATGCAACATCCTCTTCTGACCTTTTGTGGGATCTGAGCAAGGGCCGAGGCAATCATGTTTCCTTTCTCTGTCGTGATGTTCTTGATCATAGATCCCAAAGTGAAGACCACAATGCCAGCGTCTCCTGAACTCTGCACAAATTCTTCCATGTACTGCAAGAATAGAAATGCATTTCAAACCTGGTGTGGATCCATGAAAGATTTATAGTCCTGCACTAATTGAGACAGCATTACCTCTGGCAAAGGTTCAGCAGGTTTGCAGTGGATTCCACCAACATATTTGAAGTTAGGTAGGATGGGATGAGGGAAATTAAAGTCCCAGTAGGTTCGCATCAACCAGATATCAGCTTTACCCATCAACTCACAGGCACTGGTGGGTGTCCCTGTCATGATGCAAAAATAATGAATGACTGCATCACCAATACCTAAGATGAGATGACTAATTTTCAAAGCATTCCAATGTATGACAGTATAATGAGATGCTTACCTTTGACTTCAGAGTAATGTTTATCTAATTCTTTCCAATTAACATCATATATAGCCAAGTCATTAATTAAATAGAATAAAGTGTTCCACAGTCTCTCTGAGAAATCCATCTTGTCCGTTAGTTTGCTCATATCACCAGGGACAAAAGAAGGTGGAGCGGGTAACTGGCCACAGTGCCTCTCCCAGTTATTGACCAAGGAAAAGCGCAAAGTGAAAACCAAAGGGGTGCCCAAAATATCTGCTAATAACTCACTGCCGAAGAAAATAGGGTCTGCCAAAAGAAGGTCATATTTTTCTTCCTTCAGCTTCTTCATGATGGGTTCTGATTTGATAATTCCATCCAAATATTTCAAGGAAAACTGCAGTTCACGCCTCATCAAATCCATGTATTTGATGTACATCTGCAAGTTGTTCATTTGATCTATTTCATACATGGAAAAGTATATGGATTCATCAATATATTTCTCCATCTCCTCCATTGACACTGACACGTTGAAGGGTTCGTATTGAAAATGCGAAGACTTGCTGTCCATGAACAATGACGCACTTGGTATGAGGACAGTCACCTGGTGTCCTTTGTCGACCAGTGTGTCAAGCACAGGTTTAATGTTAATCCAGTGGCTTGCCTCCGTGTGCCACACTAAAATTTTACCTCCATTCACACGCCATGTCAGACAAAGAGCCAGCAGCACAAAAATGGAAAGGTCCTGTTGCAGCTTCATGGTGACTGTGAGAGGAAATGTTGCTGCAGCCTGATCCTGTTAAAAATGTACGTGGGGATGAGCAATTATTAACTTCACAAAGCTGAACTCTAGTTCACAGTTCCCCTTTGTACAACATGCAATTGGATAACAAGCCCTATAAATACTGTGTGGTTAGAGGTAAAAGGTGGAGGTAAATCAGATTATTTAAAATGCCAAAATATTTTCCTTACTGCGACTAGAGAGGTTAACATGTTTATCTATTTATTGTATCATGTACCAGAATGTTAAATTTAATACTTTCCCCTCCTTAAATCCTCCATCGAAGAATGTTTTCAGTCGACAAACAGTTTTTGCTTTTCATATGAGGGTTGATGTCAGATGTCTCTTTTTGCTATAGTTATTCCACGGCAATATGGTGGACACCTCAGTGGTCTTCCCCAACCGCCTGGGCCTCGCTCACAAGCTCACCCTCAACAACCTCACTGCTGAATACCTGCGCAAGATCATCCAAGAGAGTGGTGGGTCACCATGGATTACTTGCAGCCACCATACCAGTGTAATTATTTGTTTTATTAGCATGTCAGCTGTCCTGAGATCTGAGATAAAGACAAAATCACAATCATTAAGCAAGGCAAGTTTATTTGTATAGTACTATTCATACACACTTACACAATTGCACTAATTACTGTCTGTGAGGCAACAGATGATCCAACACTGGAGAAATGTAGGAGTTTTATAGTTTTTTTATATATAAAAAAAAGTCTTGCTCCTCTTCAGCTTCAAATGACCATCAAAACAAAAGAGTTTCAACAAAGCTGTCAAACTCAATTTCAAACAACTTCTTGTTTATTAAGTTATGAATTAGCTGTCCCCAGACCAGAAAATCTAGGATATAGACCAACAGGACAATTAGTTTAGTTTTTAATCCACTACTCAGTTTTTCTTTTTCCTTTTCTGCCACAGCACTTCCACAAGCAGAAACTGCAGGCCTTGATGAAGAGGAGTGTGGTGAGCAGAACAATGGTGAGGAGGAAAGCCAGGACATCCAGGCTGTGATACTGGTACCAGGTGAGCTCATGGGCTTGGACTCTCAGATGTGCAGCACCCTTGTTTCTCATGGTGAACTCGATCCAGTATATTGCCTCATCACGAGGACTGATGGGTCTGTCATGGTGGATCCTGGACAGCCGCATGATACTCTCCTTGTACCTGTTTATAAGGGTTTGTTAACACTTGAACCTTGAAACTCTTTTTGCAATTAACCTGTATTAGACACATAGAGTTGTCTTGTTTTTTTTCTGACCACAAAAAATATATGTTGTTTTCAGATGGAAAAACAAACAGAAGAAATTAAGTCTGCTTAGTTGTGTTAAATCTTTAGTTTGTTACTTTTATATATATACAAATTAAGATTTAAACCATTATCAGATGAGTTCACACAATGCTGATTAAGATCAGCTTCACATGATTCTCTCTATGAATCAAGGTGTCGGAGTCTCAATTCATTTCAAGGTCATACATTTGACTGGAGACCCTAATTATCATGAATCCTTTATGGCACTCTGTTAGTCTAAGTTCACCATTCATTTATTTTAGAACATGCTTAAATGATAAAACCACAAACACTTAAAACCAACTTGATGCAGATGTGTTCAAGAACTTACGATTCATCATTGATGACAGTATTGATGGCATCTCTAAGGTCCTCTGTCTTCATGAAGTTTAAATTCAGGGTGAGTGCAGCTCCCTTAGCCTTCATGTGGACCATGTTTGTTGGCTGGTCAGCAAACATAGGGATGCCCACCATGGGAACACCGTGGTAGATGGCCTCATAAATACCATTTGTGCCGCCATGAGTGATGAAAGCTCTGGTCTTGGGGTGACCTGTTGGGACACGAAAGGTCATGATGCAATTATTTTTCAGATCCCTGTTGACCCACTCTGTACATGTCAGTTTGATCATTTTTGTCAGGTTTGGCATTTAGTCTCAGAACAAGCATGTACAAAAATAACATTTATATACATGGTTTCTAAGACTGTTCAAATGCCATATCCTGACATCTAGAATCCAATCCTTTTTTTACACAAAATTATTGTTCAATATTGAGTTGATTATTACTTAATAATTAATTATTAGGAAGGTGGAGTAAAACCACCTTGGCTGATTATTTCTGATTCTAGATGCCAGCTTTTTGCATGCTTGTCTATTTATAATTAGCATGAAGTCACTGAAAAGGTCAATAGTCACATATGGAGATAAGACTCACATGCTGTTACATAAGCACGAGTAGTAGAAAAATCGGTGCACAGTTGCTTTGTTATTGTTGGTGCAAGTCCAAGGCACAACTACCATCCATTCAGCCTGAACTTGTCATGAAGTGTAATGTATTCTCACTGGAAACAACTGGAGTAGGTGAGGGGCTAACCTCTACTTCCCTTCTATTACATTTTAACTCACCCAGCAGGTCATTCTGAGGAATCCAGTCATATATTCTAGTGTTGGCACCCAGAGTCTCTGGTTTTTCTCCTTTGAATCTCCACAGCACCTATAATGACACACCAATTTTGTCAATGACAAACCAAAGTGATTTGGTACCATTTCTTAGTTTTGAAATTATCTTCTTAAATATAACTGCCAGTATTTAATTACATCAGGAAGTCACCACTGAGATAATGGCATTGATCAACTATCTTGTTGATGTAAAATCAAATGCAACATCCTCTTCTGACCTTTTGTGGGATCTGAGCAAGGGCCGAGGCAATCATGTTTCCTTTCTCTGTCGTGATGTTGTTGATCATAGATCCCAAAGTGAAGACCACAATGCCAGCGTCTCCTGAACTCTGTACAAATTCTTCCATGTACTGCAAGAATAGAAATGCATTTCAAACCTGGTGTGGATCCATGAAAGATTTAGAGGCCTGCACTAATTGAGACAGCATTACCTCTGGCAAAGGTTCAGCAGGTTTGCAGTGGATTCCACCAACATATTTGAAGTTAGGGAGGATGGGATGAGGGAAATTAAAGTCCCAGTAGGTTCGTATCAACCAGATATCAGCTTTACCCATCAACTCACAGGCACTGGTGGGTGTCCCTGTCATGATGCAAAAATAATGACTGACTGCATCACCAATACCTAAGATGAGATGACTAATTTTCAAAGCATTCCAATGAATGACGGTATAATGAGAAGCTTACCTTTGACTTCAGAGTAATGTTTATCTAATTCTTTCCAATTAACATCATATATGGCCAAGTCATTAATTAAATAGAATAAAGTGTTCCACAGTCTCTCTGAGAAATCCATCTTGTCCGTTAGTTTGCTCATATCACCAGGGACAAAAGAAGGTGGAGCGGGTAACTGGCCACAGTGCCTCTCCCAGTTATTGACCAAGGAAAAGCGCAAAGTGAAAACCAAAGGGGTGCCCAAAATATCTGCTAATAACTCACTGCCAGGGAAAATGGGGTCTGCCAAAAGAAGGTCATATTTTTCTTCCTTCAGCTTCTTCATGATGGGTTCTGATTTGATAATTCCATCCAAATATTTCAAGGTAAACTGCAGTTCACGCCTCATCAAATCCATGTATTTGATGTACATCTGCAAGTTGTTCATTTGATCTATTTCATACATGGAAAAGTATATGTAGTCATCAAGATATTGCTCCATCTCCTCCATTGAGAATGACGCGTTGAAGGGTTCGTATTGAAAATGCGAAGACTTGCTGTCCATGAACAATGACGCACTTGGTATGATGACAGTCACCTGGTGTCCTTTGTCGACCAGTGTGTCAAGCACAGGTTTAATGTTAATCCAGTGGCTTGCCTCCGTGTGCCACACTAAAATTTTACCTCCATTCACACTCCATGTCAGACAAAGAGCCAGCAGCACACAAATGGAAAGGTCCTGTTGCAGCTTCATGGTGACTGTGAGAGGAAATGTTGCTGCAGCCTGATCCTGTTAAAAATGTGCTTGGCGATGAGCAATTATTAACTTCACAAAGCTGAACTCTAGTTCAGAATTTGTGTTTGTACAGCATGTTATTAGATAACAAGCCCTATAATACTGTGTGGTTAGAGGTAGAAGGTGAAGGTAAGTCAGATTACTTAAAATGCCATAATTTTCCCCTTAGTGCTACTAAGAGGTTAACATTTTTATCGAACTGTCCTTTCAAAAATGTAATGGCTTAACATGAAATTTGGTAGATTTGGCCATTATGTAGTCACCACTAGGAGGAAAAAATAAATATTCATATATATATTTATGAAAGATCTCAGCATTTTGTTGATAACTTTTGTACAGATGTAAATGGATCCTTTAATACTACCATAGGTTTGACATGGGTAGTTTTGAGTGTGTTGTACAACTACATGATGGATCACTGAAATTAAATGTTTTGGTACAAGCATTCAGGTTCATGGATGAATTGTTCTATGATCACACTAAATTAGTTGTTTGTCTAATATGTTGGCTAAGAGTAAGATACCTGGGATCTAGCTGGCAACACTAGTTTGCTTATACACCTAACGGTAAATAATATTTATGCTGTAAATCATGTTTCCAGCGTCCTTGACTCTGTTCACAAACCTGGCATTAATATCTATTCTGAGAGATCCACTCATGTACACATGGTATTGGTTAACAGGTATCACACCACATAAACCCTGATTGTCACATGATTTCTTCTTCTTCTACTGGTTAAAATATTTCATTCCACAGCAATGCGAGTACAGATTTGATTCACTCAGCTTCACTCAGCCCCCAGCCCCCAACACACCCACTCACAGAAATTGACAACATCATTTTATTCTCGTGAACATACATGATGTCAGTGTGTATTTGAATACAACGCGGGGGAAGCCAGGTGTGATCACAGGAGACCTATTCAGGATGCATTTTAATGGCAGGTGTGACAAACCATAGTTAAGGCGCTCAGCATGTGATTGGATCACTGAGGATGGATGTTGCCAGGTCTGAAGGGGGCGGCCTGTGTGAGCATGTTTGAATGCTGATAACATTTAGATTAGTATATTTATGTAAACAGCTTTTTATGAAAGCTCTTGTAACTACACCCTCTATGACAACAGATAAGGAATGTCCATTTTCTGTATCTTTCCAAGAGCTGTCCAACCTTAACACCCATTTGTTACTGACTAAGACAAACTTTATAGAGGTGAGAAAACCGGACTTCAACCTTCTTTTGCACACTTTTTATTTTCTTTCTTTAAACTAAAAATCTATGCCGTATTTAAAGGAGTGGTGTGGCACTTTAATTGCATATTGTTACCAACTTTATACGGTTTGCTTCATTTGTTACAGCGGCCTCCGGGAAGCAAACAAACCTGGGAAGACCTGCCCAGGGCTAGAGTTTGTATTTGTCCATTCTGAGCCTCTGGAGTGGTACAACATGGCAGAGCTTGTGGAAGAGGACTGTGGAGTTAAAGGGCTTTTTCTGAGGTAGGATAAAAACTATAACAACTATACTCTGGAGATGTGGTAAACTATTGAAGACATGAGTTCTATATAAAACAGCCCTAAACATGGTTGTCTTTTAGTTTGACATCATGTGAGTTAGAGTGGACAGAGCTGTCAGACTGGCTGTAGACTTTGAATCTACCAGCAGAATGAAGCAGCTGATTTCAGCTCGGTCGTCAGCTTATAGTGTGAATACTGTGGGGGAGGCGGGGTTCTGTGGACCATGCCTTTAGGAATTGGTGACATAGAGGCTGTGTTGTTCTTGGTAAATGTCACGTTTAACTGTTAGGGTGTCTAAAATCTTAACTGCGGGTACTTTGGCCCCCTCATTAACATTGTAGATTCCTTTTGACACAGGATTCAGCAGCGTCTGGAAAAAAACAATAAGCATTTGAATACTGAATTCAATGCCCTGTTGATGGAGTCATTGGCCATTCAGTGTGTTTAAGTGTGTACTGTTTTTGTCCTGGTGGTACAGAGGATGTGTGAGAGAAAATGATGATGGGTGTAAAGGAGTGATGCAAACATAATGGCGTGTTATGGTGCATTTTTGATTCATTAATTTATCAGGAAGTCAAACATCTTCCTTCCTCGACATTCCTGCTGCCTCCTCTCCTCCTTACTCTTTTTTTCTCTCTTTGCTCTGTCTTTCTGTCTACCACAGGGTAAGGGTTACAGCGTATTGCTTTTTGAAGTAGATATTTGCATAATCAGATTAGAATGCGCGATTGTCAGTGGGCTCCCCCATTAGAGGGTGCTCCAGAGGAGAGAGGGTGCTGTCCAGCTCAACAATGAAGGACTCCCCTCCTCTCTCAGCTTCCAATCATCCCTGCACCTGCATCCCACCCACCCACCAACCAACAGCGGACTGCAGGTCAGCTGCAGCAGGCAGACCACGCTTGGACTTAGAGCTGTGGAAGGGTGAGAGTGAGAGAGAGAGAGAAGGGGGAAAGGGGGGGTTCGAGTGCACGACGGGAGTGGGAGGGCAGGGGTTGAGCGAAGATATTTAAACATGCAGAGTGTGAATTGGCTTTAAGGGGATAAAGAGCTCAGGGCCTATCAGTTGGCACCCAACTCCAGAAATTCTTTTTCATGGGCGCCTCACCCGGGAGAGCGAGGGGCTGCCTGCACTGATCTGGTCCATTGTGATAACGGATTCAGACAGTGTGTTAGACGCTGATAAGGAAATGTGCTCTCAGTAGACGATTACCCACATACTCGGGAGAGAATAGTCAATCAGGCAAATATACTTGGTGGAGGGAAGGAGAAGTGTTCAGATTTATTATTATTTTCAGTACAGGGCTTCATAGTCCTGCGAGAAAGTTGAGGTCAGAGTAAAGCTCATAATGTGATTGGGTGATTTCTGTAAATAAGGTGTATCAGCAAAATGCATTTCACAGCTCCGCATTGCGCATGCAAAAGCTATATCGCATGCCTTCCTATCCAGTTGCAAATGATGAGATGAGTGAATCCCTGAATGTTTTTGAGTGACCAAAACATTTCCCGCACAAAGAAATAACCAGTTTTAATGCTCTATCTCCTATTACCATGAAATCTGTCCATTTTTACCCAGAGTAGTTTTTACTGAGTATTATTTCAGCTCTCTATGAAATTGTTCAATTCAGCATGAAATTGCACAAGTGGTAATATCACTCTCATCCATGCTGTGGGGCGGACAAACTGCTGCTCTACAGTATTTATCAGTATCTCAGTACAATACAGTGGAGTATTTTATGCAGCCTCACAAAGTGTCACCTGTCATTTCCCACAGGCCTCCAGTGTGTTTCAGTGTGTCCAGCTGCCCTTTGCTCCGTTTACACACCATTAGCCAGCATTTAACAGCCTGGGTGTAACAGCCTGAAACCATCACTGTGTTTACTCTTCAGCTCAGCTCTGGTGCAGGTTTTTTTCTTTTTTTGCTTTAAAATGAGACACGTTTTCTTCGATTTACAATAGGCGATTAGTAATCGCTGTGTCTGACCTTGGTGTAAATGTCTGGTAAATAACGCGGCGGCTGCTACATTTAGATGTAAAGCTGAAACACTGAAAACACTGAAATACCTTTTTAAATGTATTAATCAGTTTGTTGACGGACAGAAAAAGTAGCGGATATTTGGTATTAGGTGCTTAATAACAGTGACTTTTCATTCCTAAATCCAGTTTTTTTTTTATCAGTGAAGAAGCATCACTTAAGGTCAGTACTTAATTTAATCTCGATGGGATTATTGTAATTCATTTAGGGCTGAAAAAAAAAAAAAACACCTCACAGCTGCTCGGCTATAAACCAGTACTAGAGGACAAGGTCATATCAGTCCTATATTACTTCACCAGTCAGAGTCAGAAGTTATTTAAACTGATGACCTTTCAAAGTACTTTGTGATTCAACCCCAGTTAGATTTCTGATTTCCAATCCCACATCATGCCAAAGTGCAGGCTCGGATGCTCGGCCAGGAGAAACTCGACTTTTGCGGTGAAAGGTTGCCCATCTTTGAAACCTTTGGCCCGAGGATCTGAGTCTGCAGAATCATTGCCATCATTTTAAATCACCTCTTATAACATTTCTTTCAGCCAATTTGGTTTTTAATTTTCATGAATCCATTTGACCTGCTTGATTTTTATTTTGCCCCTTGTGGGGTACTTGTTATATTATTTATTTTATATACATTATTAGTAGTAATAATTAGTAATTTATTAAGCAAGTATCATAGATGGTAGTTGCAGCATTTGTTATTTGGACTGTTGGTTAAGGAATTAGACTCTGGGAGGACATTATATATATATATATATATATATGTATGCACATATTTTTTTTCTCGTTTAAAGTAGCATGAGTAGTAACAAAAGGACGATTTCCTTGAGAGAAACCAGTGTTGGTCAACTGGTCAGTGTTTGACATCAGATTGGCCCCTGACCTGAGGGGGTCACAAGTTAAGCTGCATCACTTTCAGCACTTTTCCCTCAAGCCTTTGGTCAATGGACGCAGAGCTGAGGGCAGCTTGTGTCCACACGGTCATCACAGGACCTTTGGACAAGTGTCTCTGTGCTTATTGAACATGGACAAAGATGCAGCAGCTCTGCTCTTAACTTCACATCCCTTGTGTCTCGCACAGTGCCGAACGGTTTCAGTGGAGGCAAAACACTTTATTGAAAAAGTCATTAAACTGTCCTCTCCATGGATTTCATGCAGTTTTTTTCTTTTTATAGGAGATTCTGGAGCCATTTCAGCAGCTTCTCCACTGTCAAAAGTTACTTGTAGGATGAGTAAAAGTGGGAGTGACCTCTTAATCAACAAATCATTTATTAGATAAATAAATAAATAAATAAATAGTTGAAATAAATAACATACTGTATATTCACAAGAAAACCCAAATAACTTACAAAGAGGTATGAAGAGGATCATTCACACATGCTTCACAATAGACAATCAATTCATATTCTTTGGCCATACGACATGCGTTGTTTACAAAACAAATCAAATAAATACATGAAACTGAGAAGATGTTTGATGAAATAAATAATAATTCTTTAAAGGGGATTGTCAGTTTTGCCAAAATGCCTCAAAGCAATCCGATAACAGATGTAAAGGAGTAAGAAACGGAAGTCTGTCGGAGAAATGATTCCTCAGAAGTCTCATAACCTTGATAATTGAAATGAAAGGTCAGATTTCGTTTTCTCTGGAAGAAAAAAAAAGTCCAGCATGTCGATTTACATAAAAAAGTGCCCGTGGCTTTGTGAGATGATTGCAGAATGAAGAACTGGCCCGAGCCATTATCTATTCAAATGCCTTTCAGAATCTATTGCTTTAAATGAGAAATTCCTTAATCCCTCTGTTTCCTCATTGGCAAAACATCCTATCATTGCAAAGCTAAATTAGTTCCAGGCAGAACAGCAACAAGGAATATTAACAAGACACGAAGGGGATATTGTACATCCATTATAGGTTACACATCCATGCAGAATACAAAATAAATATTCACCTGCAAATCATATTTTAACACTGATCAGCGAGGAGGCTGCTACGTTTGGGTTCCACAAATATTACACAGTATTGCATCTCCTGCACTGAAACATGAGTCACACACTATGTGACACATGTAAGGAGCCTTGCAAAAGCACAAGGTCAGTTTTTAGACCCAGGAAAAGGGTCAGAGTCCATCCAAGAGTTAGATTTTTTAATGTCATAATGTCATTTCTACCAGGCCTCGGCACTGTCACAGCTGGATCCTGGTGATGGAGCTTCGGTGTCACTTGTCATGGCCCAGGTGTGTGGAGGGGACTGCAGCCGCTCCATGTTTCCTTTGAGGAAGGTGAGCAGAGTGGCGGGCGAGTGACTGGCCGGTTGACCGCTCTGGCTCTCCAGCAGCTGCACCAGGAAGTTGATGTAGCGCATTGCCAGGCGCAGGATCTCGTTCTTGCTCAGCTTCTTCTCTGGAGGATGCGTGGGGATGAGCTTTCGGAGCTCGGCAAAGGCGGTGTTGACGTTGTGCTGACGCCAGCGCTCCCTCGTGTTGGTGAACACCTTTCTGGTCATGGTTGTCGAGTTGAGCTGTGTGATTGACAAAAAAATCAGTCAGCAACAGTTTTTATAAATTGAATCATCATTTCTGATAATCTGACAAGATTTTCAGCTCATCAGCTGTCATGATATGAGATTTTTTTTTACTCCTTGTTGGACAGAACGAGAGAAACAGCAGCAATGGCATTTTGCCACATTTGTGAACAAATTTTAGTTAATAAAAAATTATTATTATTTTCTTTAAATTCATAAATTTTATCCAGAATATATATATATGCGTTTAAATAAATGGTTTGTAATCTATGTATTTACAAACTGGTGAGTTTTTAAATGTATTTGTTGCTATATCTGCTCCTGTTGCTGCCATAAGAGTTGCCTGCACTGATCATACATTATGATGATGCACATGAAATACATATACATATACATGTACATATGTACATGAAGTATTATGAAACACACACACACACACATGTGTATGTATATTTATATACTTTTTTTTCACAGGGTTACAAGTTAGGATTGTTTAAAAAATACTAAACATTAAAAACCTCCTTTTAATATAAACATTGCTTTTAATTGTCTACAACTAAGAAAAGTGCAAATAATTTTAGTCCATTTCTGGTATAAATTAACATTGTTTATTTACTATTATACAACAACAGTAACATAATGTTTTCTTGTATTACACCAGCTAGAATAATTAATGGTGGAAAGTCTCACCTGTGTGATGCGTGTGTGTGTTTGCAGAAAGGTAAAGAAATCTCAGTCGCAGTGTCGCTGGGTCATCTGATGAGTCCAGAGGGTGTGAGTGTCCACTCAGTCACGTCTTCTCATGCTCGCCGAGAGATCCTTATGTCCAAGAGAGGAGGAGAGCGAGAGAGAGAGAGGTAGGTAGGGAGGGAGGGAGGGATGAGAATGGGGGGAAGACTGCTGCAATACTCGCATCCCACATTTTATAGCAGCGTGAACCCTATTGTGTGACGCGTGCTGTTTAGGAGGATGGTGTTAACTGAGGAATGATTGTTAAAACACACCCACTCTGGTTTATCATTTAGACGCCCGGGGGGGGGGGTGAATTTACGCTCATTTTATTCATAAATCATCATTTTAAATTATTTTTTATTGTGCAACATTTTAAGCATGTGTGGTGTTTTTTCCTGGAGCTTTCATGATTCAACAGCTTTTTAAGAGACTATTATTTTGTGCTGCTTTTATGATTCGTTGCTCGTTTAATCCTTGAAGTTTAGCACTAAAGGTGACAAATACATTCCCATTGAGGTGAAACTGAGACGTTCATCTCGCTGATCCTTCTCTTACTGATGTGGACACTTGTTCCTTTCTGTTTCCTCTGACATTGAGCGTGGACAACCCACCGTCCGCTTCACCGTGGAAAAGTCCTTGATATTGCTGGCTGCTCTGCTATTGAATTCAGCCTGATTGGGCTACAGAAGGTAAAAATACCATATCCAGTTTGACAGTCAAACAATATGGGTTTTGTTATGACTATGGTAATCTTGTTGAGCCATTCTAAAAGGCCACACATAAATTACAGAGGAAATGGGGGAGAGCACAACGTCCTATCTCACCTCACTGCAGCCACTCCTCACTCGTCTTACCTCCCCCCCTTTTTTAAAAAAAACTAGTCTAATTTAAACAATGTCACTGTTCTTTTTACACCCTTCAAGTGTTGTTTCAAAGACGCAGCCTTCCATAAAGTCTGTGTGTGAGTTGGAATTTACATAATCCGATTAGGGGCCGGGATTAGTCCTGGGCCTGGAGAACAGGCCCGATGGGGGCCCTTTTTCTGAATCGGCCATTCATGGGTCCTGCTGCACATCCAAGAGGCTGCACCTGCAGGCCAGGCGCTGCCGCACTCCATCCAGGCTCCATTGCAGGTCTGCAGACACACTCTCAGTAACATAGTTTGGCCACTGTGTCAACTTTATCACAGCTGCAAGGCCAGGAGTCACATAAGTTCAGCAGCACGTCAACTTAAGACTGTATAACAAGGACATGACTCATGTGTGACAGCAGTGTAATGTGTGTCCCTGTGATCCACAGTTGAAGAGATGTGATTGAATATAAACGGCTTTAATCATATGAAGAGGAGTTTGATGCACTAGAGCAAAACACTACACTGGCGACTGCCACAGACCGAGGAATCATGATTTCATGTTGTCCATCCCAGTTTTTCTCTCAGGGAAAAACTCCTCAGGGAATTTCTTCACAGTTAACACAAAAGGTTCACTTGGACTCAAAGATTTAACTGATTAGAATTTGGCAGTCAGAGGTCGCTGTGACCCCGCAAAACATTTTGGACAACATGTTTAACAAGCTAATTAATTATGACAAAATACACTTTTATATACTACTTTCAATACTACAATTTTCATTAAAGTCTACATATGTGCATTTACTACAAATCTGGACAGACATGGATGTAAACGGCAACTTACCTGGGTTTAAAAGGCAAACAACCACAGGTTTGACATGTTCAGGTCTGCATTGATTCATTGACTAATACATTAATTGTCAGATATTTAAATCAGTTAATTGGTTGGATGGCGTTAAATAAATAAATTAAATGTGAATGTTTTCTGGGAGGGGGTTTGCCTGTGACAGTACAAGACATTTGACGTCATCAATTTTGAGGTTTGGGAAACAATTTATCTGACATTTTATGGACCAATTAAATAATTGAATAATTGAGGAAAGATAATCGACAGGTTAATCAATGACCCAAATAATAATTTTCCCTGACCGTGCTGTGGCCTTAAGGCGAAGGAGTGTTGCACCTGACCCTGACTGTGGTCCAGCCTGTAGTAATGTATCTTAAGTATGAGATGGATTACGATGAAACCTATGTAAATTAACTTAATCTGTAGTGACATCATAGGGGCCTCTCTGGTCCCTATGTATATTGTGTGTGTGTGTGTTTGTTGTAATTAATAATATAATTAGACTGCAATTAGCCTCAGTGGTAAGGCTTACAATGTTTTCTCTTCTCAATGAACGCAGTGATTTAATAATCATTTTAAAATAATTGTTGCTTATAAATGCAAAAAAGAATAAAATATCAGTGAGTTTTTTTTCCTATCTTAAATACAAAATGTTTCTATCATTTACTCACCAAAAATGTGAGGAAAACCCCCCTTTATTTACAGAGGACACACAAACACACAGGTGACTGACTTGGCGAACTGACAGTGATTTAAAATCACAGCTGTGTGACCTTTGCAGCTGTAGCCACAAGAGGATTCAGGTTTTGAAGAATGGCTTTGGTTTAAACAGCCTGTTCATTCCCATAATATTTCTCCCGTCCCATTCACTCCAGGTTAGGAGGCAATTACTACACCATCATGCTGCTGTTTGCCGAGCTTCTCCTTTAACCATCCTCCCACAGCTTTTGTTCCTGTGCCATAAAAAAAATCCCCACCATTTTGTCTTTGTTTGTCCACTGCTTGGTGGAGGCCAGAGAGATGTTAAAAAAAGCTGCTGGTGGGTTATTGATGTGACCAGCCAGTGCTGGGTATGACTGCCTAGAGGCTTGTAGTCAGTGTCCCCAGGGGTCGTCTTTGTCTGGGGATCATTCCTAAGAGAACTGGCTTCACTCTGCTGGCTCGTGAAGATAAGCACTCTCTCCACATGCTGAGAGAAGATGATAAGGGGATTGCTTCACTAAATGAAAGAAAAAAAAAATCGCCCCACCATTGGAGCTGCTAAAATGAGAGACTTTATCTGTTCAGCTGGGAAAGACCCGCGATCATAGTCCTCGACCATAAATCACAATTTGTTTTTCACAACAGCGCATGCTCCGTCAGGAAGAAAACAAAAGTAAAATGTGCCAAGCTTTTATCTCCATGTTCAATCTGCATTTTAAAAAACTAACTGGGAGCCTCCACCTTTATTTTTGACGTGAAAGCAGGTTATAAATGATGAACACATTATAGATGTAAGGTGTTTTGTTTTATTCAAGACATTCTAAAATTATATTATTGTCATATATTATGTTTATGTCAACACGCTGTTAGGGAACACTTATAGCACTTTTTGATTTAATAAATTAGAAGCACATTTTTGCTTGGAACAAACCTAAGACCAAAACTATATTTTATTTCATTAGAATATTGTTGTTATTATTATGTCAACATACAAATAAATCACCAAAGCTACATTCAGAAGAAAACATTAATGTTGCTTATAGAAAATGTAGAAAATGTGCTCCCCAAAATTGGGAACTTTTCATTTACAATTTAATTAAAGGCTGAAATGCAACAATGAATTGAACAAAACTAGAAAGATTTAATTCTTGTAGAAGGAGGAGCGAAGCATTTATGTCTAAAACAGTTTAAGCCTCGTCTGTCCATCACTTCTACCCGGAACCCTCTCATAGCTCAGCCTCCCCTTCTTCAGAGGCGTCAAGTCTGCAAAACCAAGCACAAGGAAATAAACTGTTTAAATAAAAAATTGTAGTACATATAGTACACTGTTGAAATACTATAGATCTCCACTTAAAAGGAGCTGAAGTGCAGCTCAGATTAAACTCCTAGAAACAATAACAGAACTTGAAAAATAAACATTTTAAATCTGTGAATTGTGAATACACGGCCAAACTTTCCAGTTGTTTCACACATACATCTGTTTTGTTTATGTGTGTTTTTGTGCATTAGTTGTTGTTTAATTTTTTAATTACAATTGTTTAATTGTAAACTTTTTAAAAATCAACAAAAATCTATATTTTACTTGCAACTAAAAATCTGTCGTCATTCACCTGTTCCAACCAGGTCTGCAGCCTCTCCAGTCCTCTTCCTCTCACGTCCTATCCAGCATTTGGAGCCATATTTGGGTGAAATTGCTTTTATCACGCTGCTGTTAAAAGAGACTTGGCCACTTTCCTGTGGACTCCACAGCATGGCTCCTGTGGGAGGGCTCAGCAGGCTGCAGGTGATGTGATGGCTGTTAGGATACTGGAGGTCACTGAGGACAGAAGAGTACGTTGGCATTTGAGTGTTGACATCAGGTAGCTGCTGCAGCACTGGACTTGGCCTGAGGGAAGAGTCCAGTTTAAGAGGACTGTCCTTGGTGTTGTAAAGGCAGCTAATGCTGCCACTGAGGTTTAGTGGAGGCCCATGTTTCCAGTCGTTGTTGACTCTCCTGACAACTCTTCCGACTTCTCCAGTTGTGCTTCTCCATCCTGAAAACACCTCCTCCTTTCCCCACAGCTCACTGCTGGTCCAGCTGCTCTGCAGGAAGACATCTGGATTGCCAAAGGCACTAGGGTCCAGTCTGAAATCGCTGTTTTCGTCTTGCAATATCAGGTCTGGGTCTTGTTCACAGAAGCTGCTCTCTGTACTCTCAGGTGTAAACAGGAAGCTGGTGTTGTGATGGTTAGAGAACGGCTGCTGTGGAGGAGGAGGAGGGGAGGTGGAACGATGCAGTTGGAAGGTTTGTTGGTTTGTCTCTGTGGTCACTGTCGGAGACTTTGGCTGGTTGAGTGGTGTGGTCAGTGTGTAGAGGGAAGTGGTGTCACTGAACAGCTGAAACCAAGAAGAGAAGCCAAGATAAATACTGAACTGCAGCAGAGAATTTTTTCATGGATGTAGTTGCCTCCGCTGAGGTTGTAATGTTTGTATATGAGAATGTAGGTTATGGCCCATGGATTCTATTTTGGTGTCAGAAGTAAACTGAAAACAGAAAACAAGATGAAAAAAGATGGAGCTATTCTATAATTTAAATGTCAAGTGTGTAACATTTAGGATTGATTATTTACCTATATTCAATATAGTAACCTTTAAGTATGTTTGTGTAAGTGTATAATCACTTAGATTAGGGCCTTGCTTTATGGAGGCCACCATCTTGCACTGCCATGTTTGTACAGCAGCCCCGTTACACTTTTTGAGGCGGAAGCTTATAATACAAATGAAGAATGTCATCCTTTCTTGTTTGCTAAGGCCACGCAGTTCCCTAATGCATTTGTGAATAGGAGGAATGAGAGGATTCCTCCCTGCTTTTCAGTTAAATGTCACTAGTTCTTACACAGTGGACCTTTAAATATACATGAAAGTGTCCTGGTTTAAGCATCAGGCTAAGGCCAATCTCATTTAAAATTAATTCCCACTCTGATTAGCTTCTCCTATACTGCCATAATAACAGAACATGTCATTTCTCAGTTATTAAAAATAAGAAGGAAAAACCCAGAACAGAGTAGATTCAGGCTGTAGCTCAACCCAGAACCAATCACTTTCAACATTTGACTAATTGTGCTGTAACTGAAGCTGTAGTTATTTTGCATCTCAAGTTCTCAACGTATTTAAGGGGTTTGGTGCCCAAGTCAGCAGTCCACCTCCTTTGGGCAGCAGGTACCAATGTTGTAAACTTACAGACGACCATCAAAGATTTATCAGAAGAAGCGAAGAGAAGGCAAGCTATTGGTTGCAGAACAGTTCATGGGAGTCAATAACCCAATAGAGTCAGCTGCAGGGGTGACGTCCGCCATTGTGCCTCCACTGAGAGATATACTGGGAGGTATACTAGATATACTAGAGGACAAAACATCAGTGGAAAGATGACGACAAGGTAACGACCCTGCAGCTGACCCACTGTGCACTGGTGGAGGTTTGATTTTTTTAAAACCTTTTTGCCCACTTTGACATGAAAATGTGAACAATTCTTAAATTCTTAATTTATCATAACTGTACTGATAAATTAACAATTTATTTTTGGGGAATTTTAAAGTGTACTCATATGATCTGGATCACCTTGAGGACTTTGTGTGGCACCTCAGGGAGGAGCTCATTCAGCTGTGGCAGCGAGGCTCCAAGCAACCACTGGAGGGTCGGCGCTCTCCTCAACATGAGCTGACTGACCAGAGGGTTAATGCACGGGAACTGCAACAGACATTCTTCCTCCTGGTGGGTAAAGCACACAGAGCAGCACACACACACACATACAGTTATAAAACAGATAAAATATATTTTTTTGCTCCATGTTTATGTTTGTATGTATTCTCCTGAGAAAAATGAGAAGCCCTCACTTATACATAACATTTAGTGCAGAACATTGTAAGCCACAGTCGTCAGGTCAGTGACAAACAAAAGACATTTACACGTGTAAGGCATTAATAAAACTAAACAGACCAGTCTTTTTTAATAAACCATAGATAAAACGACACACATCTCTTGGTTTGGATAGAGCCACAACATAGCTGAAGTAAATCAAGTCATTTTTTTGTACGTGATCCTCTTTGAAGGATTGGTTTTGTGATGCTGCAGTCACCTGTGAAGGCATCACACTCAACCAGTCTCTGTCCAGGTAACTGACAGGATCCCTGTCACTGGACATCAGGCTGTGGAAGCAGATCCGACTGATCCACTTGGCAATTTCCAAAACCTCTGACACTATCAGAACCTGAAACAGAGCAAAGGAGACTAACTCGTTTCTATCTTTAGCTCTATCATTTAGCTAATGTGCTCTTTTTTGAGGGACTTGTACTTGCTAAAAAAAATTCTACTTTTACTACACTACAGTTAATAAGCTAATTTTGTCAATTGTGCAGTTATATGATAACTAACTCACATAAACAAGTATACATATTAATTCCTGATACATAATTGTATGGGAAGCATTATTGATCGCCAGCAATAATACCTCTACTTTTACCAGCTGTTTTGCTGAAGTGATGTTCGTGTAATTATGTAATCCATAATGACAATATGCACACTATTTTTGTTTTGTTTGTACATAAATAATTTCATACAGTCCCACATGTTCCTTTATTTAAAATAACTATACATAGTATTAGTGAGAATCCTGACCAAGTATTACAAACTACTAAGGTCTTTAAGGCCACTAGGGGGCACTGCTTCCTAGTCCACACGTCAACAAAAATGAAATAGCTCTTACAGGCCTATAAGAGCTATTTCATTTCATTTTTTACAGCAATATTATTGCTGTAAAAGATGAGCAGTAAATAGCAGAAAAATTAATCATGTTTTGAATTTTACATTCTTACCTTGATCTGTAGATCCTTGGTGCCAAACAGCACCAGAGAGGAATAAACCAACACCAAGTTGCTGAAGGCTTCACCATAAAATCTGCCATCACAAAGCAGAGGCAGCAGTGGAGAATCATTCATGATGAAATGTGTGTGTGAGTGACTTTGTGTGTGTCTGTGTGAACTCTGACCCTCCTCCATGGATGTCCGGGCAGTGCAGGATCAACCAACAGCAGTTGTACTGAAGTGAGAGAGCGGTCAGCCTCAACACCAGACCTTCACTGGCTCGTTCCTGATGCAGCTCATCCTGCTCCTACACGCACAAACAGTACAGGTACATATGCTGACAATGAATTAAGAACTAAAAAATTATTATCTATTATTAAGATAATAATTAAACTAAGCTTTATTTAACCAGATATAATACTGGTGATTAGAATGAAGCGCTCTCAGGGTAGTCCTCACCCACTACTCTGTTTTACTTTAATTAAAAAGTGTTAATACTTATTTCAATTAATTACATTTTTAACTTCTGGCTTAATAAAATATTGCAAAAAAAAAAAAAAACAGAAAAGGAAACCTACAACCCTTTTTAATGTTAAAGGTCAGAAGCAAGTTTATAGTTAGAGGGGGAAAAACAGGCTTACTTTTACTGTGCAGATGAATCAGTGTTGTAGGAATGGACATTATATTGAATGCAAAAGTTTAACATGTAAACAACATCACATTAAATTTGTAAATGTTACTAATCTAGAGATAGCACTCAGCGCCAAGGTCACTCAATGTCAATGTCTTTATCTCACAAGGTTAACAAGAGTTCAACACCAGTATATGTTTTGCTGCTCAAAGTCAAATGTAAATAACAGCTCTATGTAGTACACAAGAAGCTCAGTAGATGAACACTTCACTGTTCCCCCAAAAAGTATGCAGCATGTACTGCATCACTGGTACCTGGACTATTATAGCAGTACTTTCATCCACTGTGATCACAGCAAAGTGTTGAGTCCCACCAAGCATCTGCAGGGATGGACAGTGGCTCCTCTCCAACACGGTGATATTAAACCTGTTTATTACAACACAGAGATACAACTCACAATATGGCCTTTTTAATGATTTATTGTCACTCAACTTAATCTATTAGTACAATTTGTCATATTGTCACTGCAATGCTTTCACTATGAGGAATGTGATGTTATTGAATAGGATGATTTACTCTGACTCAAGTGTTTGCAGCAGCAGTGGACAATTAAGAAGCTCCTCAGTCACAAGCAGCACATAAGGCACGCTGTCTTCCAGACATTTCTCCTTCTCTTTTTGGGTTAAAAACAAAAAGAAAAAACACACATTTAGCAAAAATGTTAGATTTCATAGCACACTGTGTGTTTGTGTGTGTGTGTGTGTGTGTGTGTGTGTGTGTGTGTTTGTATGCTCATGTGCATTTGTTGGCAGCAGACCAGTGTCAGTGATGCTGGTGTTGAAGGTCAGGTGACTGACGCTCCTCTCTCTGCAGACTGTCGACCACGGAGACTGCCCCGGAGAGTCGTACTCCACCACCAGACAGAAACTGTTCCAGGGGAAGTCTGGACCTATGTGCTGCTCAAACACCACTACACACATGCTGTCACACACACTGGTCAAACAGGATAGGAGTGTGAAAATGAACCTTTGTTAAACAAAGCAGCATGAAGTAACACAATTAAACAATTAACAATCAGTAATCTTACTTTCTCATGCAACAGTGAAAAAACATTATTTTTTAACTTAACAGTTTATAATAATAATAATAATAATAATAATAATAATAAAAATGCAACCCACAATAAAAAGAAGTGCCTGTATATGGAAGATTATTCACTTGGTAAACACCTGGCACGCAAATTCATCCAACACCTCCTCAGTCATCTTTTTTTGCATTTATTCCTATATTTTGACGAATGATTTCTTTCTGTTTGTATCCCAATGTCTTCATTACCTGCTGATCACACTGGCACCATTCACTTTGGACTTATTCCCCCCAGGACTCAGGACAGTCACCACAGCACCTGAGAGAATAAAAACACATAAGCATATATGACTATACTATACTACCTTATTATATTTTTATGTTACATTCTGGTAAAGCACTGTGAAAAACTTCAGTCACTTTGACTTGCCAAATAAAAGATTTGCTCACCAGCAACTTGACTCAAGATGTTGGTGATTGTAGATCTGCTGCTGTCAGAGTCAGTTGATAATATGACAAGAATCTACAGAAAGACAACCGGGATTGAAGTTCTGGGCAAACGAGCACCGAAACATTTAGGTAAAACATGAGTGTATAACAAAATGTAAGGAAATCACAATGGGAATTCACAAACACCCAATCAGACATCTACACATCTATGTTACCAAAATGCAATTCACTGACACAATATGTTCACAATCATTTTCTCATGATTTCAATACTGACTTTGTCCATGTTCTGTCCTTTCCTGCTGTGCAGCCATGACGACAGCAGCTGCTGCAGCTCCTGCACTTTGAGGTCAGACTCCTTGTTCTTGCGACTTAGGAAGAGGATGATCTGCAGCCTCTTCATCAGCTGCTCCAAACTCTGCTCCAAACATGCCTCAGCTGCCTTACTAAGGTATGCTATAGAGCAAAAAACATGCATACATCACAGTGTAGTGTCTATTATGTTGTGTTTAGATGCCTTTTAATATCACAGTGCAATGAATACAGACTTAACTGCTTGTCTTTATGTTTCCAGCTTTGCCAGTCAAATGTGAGTGGGTTTAGTGTCAACTTAACGCGTTAAAGATTTAAGATGTTAAGAGTAAAAAAGTGAAATTCTAGCAGTGATAGCAGCTCAATCTCACCCAGTGCAGTACTGAGGTCACACTTCAGCAGCAGCTCCTTGGATGTCACCAGCACATGAATCAGAGCGGCCTTTTTGAAAAGAAGTTCCTGTTCTGCAACACAAAGAAAATGTATAGGTTTTAAACGCAAGTTTGTTGGATGAATTTATGCATATAAAATACATTCACTGGGGACTTTATTTGAAATACTGACTCATCTCATTCATATAACAAGACTATTATTCAATCATGCGGCAGCAGTGCAATGCATCTAAATGAGGAAAGGACATATACACTCATAAGCAACAATAAGAGAGGAAACTGGTTAAAAATTGTGTAACTTTTAAATATACAGGTTTATTACATTCAAACAATGGGTTCACAAAATGCTGATTAAACTTATCAGCTTCATATGACTGTGATTCTCAGTATAGTGTGTTTAGATCTACCTGCCGACAAGTCATTAGTTTTATGTCAAGACAGACGAGCAACATTGCACGTGTAAAGCAAGACTGCTTCAAACACATTATTGTTGTACCCACGAAAAGTTACTACTGTTAAAAAAGCTGGTTGTTCTGTAGGTTGACTGAATAAACACCACATGATTTGTATACACACAAGTAAGTTGTGATACTTCAAAAATGGTCTAGTGGTTAGGGTTTCGAGCTTGAGACCGCAGGGTAGCTGGTTTGATCCCCGACCAGTCCGCGGCTGAAGTTCCCCTGGACAAGGCAGTAATTGGAATATCCCCAATGCGGGACTAATCTTATATTATCTTAATCTTATTTTATCTTAATGATATCACTGAACAGTGTATAATCTCCATGACTTTGACTGTGGCATTTAGTGTTGATATAGACAGGTTAAGAGTTTCTGAGGATTATGCTGAATGATATGAACAAACAATGAAAAAACAACAACCAGTCAGCAACAGTTCAACTGTGAATGGAAAATACAGAGAAAGAGCAAAATGTCCAGGCAGGATAAAGATATAGATATTTCCAGCTTGATAATGCTAAAAAAAAAAATAATCTCAGTCATAATCATACCTTTGATCAGCTCTGGGCTTGAAGCATTTATTCTGCACAGAGCCTTCTCCTGCTGTTTGAGGATGAAGCGCGTTTGGTCGGGGGCCAGGCAGCTGAAGTCCCCCCACACAGGGAAGTTAAGGCCCAGCTGTCTGGCGGAGTTCAAACACGGCTGAGCGATGGCCAGCAGCTCACAGTATGCCTGCTGCTGGCTGTCTGCAAGGAAGCAAGAGCACAGAGGTTCAAAGAACATAAACACCATCTGAAACATCTTCGCAAACACAGATACTGTGCTACATACAGTTTGGCCTGTGAATAGCGAACTTAGGCAGCTTTTATTATTTTATCATTGCAAAAAAAATCACTGTTTACTATCTCATATTAAAGCTGACTGACAATAAGTTAGTAAAGGAGCTTGCTCTGTAATGTATAGCAGAGTAACATATAAATATTAATTATAAATGCCGATTGAGCCTAGATATCGCTCTCCTTTTCTCAGTGTGACAGTGCTTTGTTTTTGTATTGCATGGTAACTTCCCATGCTGCTTACAGAATGATGTGTTTTAGGACACGACTGACAAAGAGAAGGCAAAAAAAACAACAGAATATAAAGTGAGGGATGCCAGAAGTCATTCACTGGAGCTTTAATTAAAAAAAATCTTAAGTCTCTTTTGACTTACATTTCACATGCCTCAAAGGGCTTTGGTTTAAGTTGTTTAATTTGGCTCTCTATCGACTCTACATCCTTTTTTTTAAATATTACATACATAGTGTACAAGCTTATTGTACATGTGAAACATATGAAAACAACCATCAAATGAATTTCATTAAACAAAATAAAATGCAATTTAGCTCTGTTAGTATCTATTTCTGAAAATGCTGGGTGTTGTACCTGTAGCTTGAACCTGTATTACTCTGCTGTCTGGTTTCTCCCAAGGGTTCGACTGACTGACCGCATGACTGATGACTTTCCACTGACCCGCTGACTCCTGCACTCTAGTAGCATTTCCTGACACGGTACCACCCATATAATTTGATCTCCTCTCTGATATTTGTTTCTGCTCTGGAGGAGGTTGCAGCTGTGATGAAGATGTTTCCAGTGGTGCTAATAAAAAGGTGATAAGAGAACATTTTAGGGGAAAAACAGAGCAACGTGTTTGTATGTGATAAAAATCATCTGCTGAGTCATTGTAACCACATTAGCATATGACTAGAGCAGCAGCAGGACAGTACCAGGAGTAGTGGCTGAGCTCTGAGGTGCTGCAGTAACTGGAGTTGTCTGCTGGGATCTAAGTATCATGAAGGTGGAGAGAGGGTCAAGGTCCTTCTCTGGTTGACGTGTGGTAATTGGCTGATGACTGAGATTGTCTCTTATTTTCAGTGCGGTGGGCACAGCCTGCGCTGGAGTCAGGAAACTGTGCTTGCTCTTTTCACCACCTGTGACGGTGTCGTTCTCATGAGCAGAAGAAAAAGATGCCAAATCGGAGAACCTCACTTTGGGACGGTGATCTTCAGCGTTTGTGGAAGCAGCAGGTTTTGACATTTTTACTTCCTCATTGTTTGTGTTGACATTTTGCAGAAGGGTGTTCTGAGACACATCAGCAGTGATTTCTTTTTGTTGGTGATTATCTCTAGCAGCCTCAGCTTGAAGAGCAGCATCTTCAGGTTTCTTCATGTGAGCGAGCAGAGTATTATTTGAAGGACTCATCAGGACGGGTCTTACTGTGGCTACAATGGATGGACAAGAAGAAGGAAACTAAACAGGTGGGTTTGTGGAAGAGGCTTATCTAAATCTAAAACAAGACAAGCAAGGAGCACTACATACAATAAACAGGCCTTATTGATTACTTAGACAATAAATCAGGCGCAGATAAATCAGGTAATTAAATCTTTAAAATGTCTCAAAATACTGTAAAATTTCAATCACAGTATATCACTGATATGCATCTGTATCTTGTGTACATTCATTAAAGCGTCCCTCTACTGTTGGACAATGTGGAACATGTAAAATAGTTGTGAAACAAAACAAAAAGGCCAGTTCACCAATAAACTACACAATTCTACCAATTCAGTGATTATCCAAAAAGTGACAAAAATAACTGTACTCACATAGGACATGTTCAGGTGACACTTTCTTAAAGTCTTCCATCTTTTCCACTTCAGTCGTGGGAAACTCAGGCATCATGCTCTCAGTGAACTCACGTGTGGCTCCTGTGCTCAGCTGTGACTCCAGTTCACCACCAGCACATATAAAGTCTTGTCTTTCTGATTTTATGACTTTCAAGGCCTCGGCTAGAGGCTGGAAGTTGATTGCTGGCACAGATATTGGAGGCTCTGTAATAAAACACAACAGATTCGATTTTTCAGTTGCACTTAGAACATTTCAATGATTATCCAGAAAAACATATGTAACAGAGATGCATCTGCATATTCATTGTTAATCAAATCCAATTGGTAAAACATCAGCACAGTCGAGAGATGCCCTGACTTGTAGTTTAGTGATACACCAAATATCCATAATTCATAAAGCAGGCACTTTTACCAAAGTTCTAGGTGAGAAAGGTGGAAAACTTTGCAATCACAGATGATGATAAAAGAGAATATGTTACCGTGGCTTATAGTTGTAAGGGGAAATGGCTATAATGTCTCACAATGCTCTGGTGCTTTAAACTCTGGAAGCATAGTGACATCTAGTGGTCAGAAAAGTGTAAAGCAGTTTTTTTTGTTTTTTTTTAAATCCAACTGCTTAATGTTAAATTTAAAATTTAAAAGTGAAAATCAGTCAGATTGGCTCCTTAATACTGAATGTCAAGGACATTTTAAATAAATCAACAATACGCTTGTTCAGTAATGTAAAAAAATCAATTCACGTCCAAAATGTATACATATAAAAATGAGATTTGTGTGAAATGTTATACTAATCAAAACAAAGTACTGTGAGATAGATACAAATATATATTGTCTAATTAATGAATAACCAAATTAATCAACGACTGACAAATCAGACTTGGTCAGTCATGTGGTTTCTTCATTTGACAATGGTGGAGTGTTCAAATACAAAAGTGTAAAGCTAGACCTCTGGATTACCTGCCAACAAGAAGCCCACCACAAAGTTTAGATGCTTCTCTGCTCTCCATCGTGCTCTCTCCATTTCTTGTTGAGCTCTCGTTGACACCAAACATCTACATGACAATAATTAAGGTCACAAGTCATGTTCTGCACTGTGCACTTACAGCTAAATATGAGGATGAGTTATAAGTTAAACCTGGTACGACAACTCACTGTCTGCCGAGTTGTGACAACTCTTCCTTCTTGAGTTCAGAAGTGGACAGGCAGAGATGGGTGTGACCTTTTTTTGGAGTCTGTGACAGAGTCAAGTCCAGCTCCATTTCATATGGAGGCACCAGACGTCCTGAAAGAAATATTAAATGTAAGACTGGAGCCAAAATTGAATGTATTATAATGAAGAGGGTTACACTTTTCACATATGTTCTCTGTAACTTACGAATTAAATCTGGATCTATCAGGCATCCATTCATCTTACATTCTTCCCTGTGATCCTTTTCAAAATCAAACTGGGCTATATTCACTGATACTGATGCATCTGAAAGGGAAGCTGGTGGAAAAGCAACTAAATCAGTATCATGCATTTTTAATTAAATTTAGAAACCGCTTATCTTGTCTTCACCTTGATGAAGCACATCCACAACTGAAACCTGTTCCTCCAGAAGCTCAGGAGCAACATCTATTTGACCACTAATATTTGAAAAGGAGGTGTAATTTTCTGTGGTCATTTTAAAAGTGTCCACTACAACAGGTAACAGCAGAGACTATGAGGGAGAAAAGTACATATTTATCAATTTCATACAGACAGCCAAAGAAAATTACATATATTTAAATTTTTAAAATACCTCTTCCTTCATTAGCGTCTCTTTGCCAAACTCCTCATTTACATTTGCACATGTCTGAGTGTGACTGGTCCACATGTCAGGTGTTTTTTCATAAGCAGTACAATAACTGAAGAAATTACCAAAAGTTTTAAAGGAATGAGACAATCAAACTAGTAATGGAAGTGATGGGCAGTTTTTGAGATGTAACAACGCTATGATTACAAAACACTTGTAGGGGAATATAACACCATGTTTGCACCTGAATATTGATTCCTCAGAGATGGTGTCTCCTGTTGAGCTCAGCAGTGGGTCGACCACAGGGAGAGTCCTCAACCTGGAAAGTTTGGCTTTCAACGTGGGTAGATGTCGCTTAAATTGTGGAAGGTAATCAACAACCATGAGCTCTTCTGACAGGAGGAGATCTAAGACAGATGTGAACATGAACTGATGACTGACTTAATGATCCAGCCATGCCTCGACCCATTCATGCAGCACAAAAATTGCTAGATTAATAATAATAATAATAATAATAATAATAAAAGTTTTTACAAAGATGAAAGCATTATGAATCAACAAGCCCCCTGGCTACTGTTTCCTGTTAGCTAAATGTTATAATTTATGTTACTTACAGGACTTTAAGCTTAAATCCATGGATGGAAGTTCCACACACATCCTTGACCCTTTTACCTTGTTACTTTACCTGCTGAGTTAACGTTGTTGTGCTTTTTAGGGTTCATCTGGGCCATTGTACACTTGACAAAGGATTCGAGATATTGATCACTGAGTTGCAACTCTTTTGAGTTGCAAGCATCCTCATCCTGATCTATATCTTTGATGACGTTGGGATTAGAACTGGTTATCTCCTCCACATCCCCATTCACCTCATTTACAGTCGCATTAAATCTGCAAAAAATTATTTACAAAAAACAATCATCCACCTTTCACTGCTTGACAAGTATTAAAATTATGGCTGAAATAATGAAATGCAGCTGTGACACCTTTCTGGTGAATTGAATGTTTGATTTGTTGCACCCAGGTCATCAAGCACAGATCCACTGACAAAAAGTTTGCAGGAGGAGATCACCTTTCCTGTCAGGTGCGTGAGAAATAATTATTCCATACTGTATATGTGGAAGAAAACAAAGACTAAGCTGCAAAACAGCATACATTAGAGAAGAGGCAAAGAAACGAGAATAAGAAGGCAATACAACAACGCAATGAACAACATAATGCTTTGTATATTTTGTAAAACTAAGAGACTATAGTCTTTCACCTCTCTCTGAAGAAACCATCACCGAGCAATACTGCTACCAAAATATCCATATTATAATATATTATGGACACACAGAGAGGTGATTCTTGCATACCTCTGATCCACGGTGTTCTGTAGGTGACCTCAGGCACTTTACCACTGTGAGGATACACGTCATGTGTACTCGTTAAATAAGGTGTTGGCAGAGCCAGCAAGTTCATCATAACTTTCAAACTGGTGGTCGTCTGTAATAAACACATAAACACATCGTACACCTTTTACAACTATCAGTGGTGTTACAATTTTAATTTCAACACAATTTGTCCTCTGATGCAAAATGATTCACTCACTTCAAACACATAGTCAAGTGCTTTATATCTGATTGTAGAGAAAATCTGAGGCATTAAATGTGTGTCAGACCTGTAAAATATATACAAACACAAATTAAGGTATATTAGGGATTAGGAAATTGTTCATTTGATATTTCTTACCATGAACCTAATAATAATACATTTTTGTGTAAGGTCACCTAGAAATCACAACAACATTCTGTACAATAACAATACAGTGATACATTTAAAGCAATTCAAAAAGAATAAAAATGTGCAGTGTTTTAACAGTTAACGTTTTCTTATTTCTTGAAATAAACACATTATTGACTTAAAATGAATATTAGCAGTCTGTTCCCTTATGCTAGGTTAATTAGCTAAGTATGCTACATTCATAAGTTAGCAAACCTTTTCTTCTGTAGCCTTCGAATAAAATAATAATAACGAAAAGCACGATTTAATTACATAAACCTTTAATAACCAGAACGTAGTGTTTGTTTTGAACTTACATGACGATGTGAGTTTTTTTTTACAGCCTCGTTTCTCACTGAGATTGAAATAGTCGCTCCTGTTTTCGTGTGCGCAATTGATTGGATAGTTACGGTAAATGCTAAACAATTAATTAAAAAACTTTATTGACAATGCATAACAAGCATTGGCCACAGAAATCCCAAATACAGCACTAATATATGAACATATTTAGTTCTGCACTTTGTTTTTAATATTACAAATCTATAATAATAATAATAAGTAATAATGACTATATTTTACCATGAATACATATTCATGACCATATTTATCAATATATACATATATAATTATTAAATCTGTGTGCTTGTAAACCTTGTCTGTCTCATGGGACAGACTTTTAAACGTTAGTGAAAAAGATCAGTGTTTGAATTTTACTGGTTTCTCATCAAGGTGAGAAGAAATAATACCAACTCTTTACACTGCTACGTTAATGATCCAGCTGTTTAAAGCTTATGAGAAACATACCTTTCACATGTGTATTCACAGAGTTCCTTAAGCTTTCTTTGTTTTTTATTACTCAAATTATCCCCATCACAGACTCACATTAATGATGAGATGGTATCTCAGCGACACTAAATTGCTTTAAGCGTCTGTAAACATGTATGTAATGGTCAAGGCAGTTTGAAGCTTGACATCATCAGTTGAGTCTGGGAATAATTTTTCACTGTAAAACTGTGAAGTCCAGCATGTGTGTATGCACACACTTTTTATATATGGCTTCCAGTGTGTAACATTGTTGTTTATATAGGTTTTGTGTTGTTTTGTTATGTAATGGCTACCTTTAATCATGTACTTGTGCGAATAAGATAAAGTCAGCATATACATCATTATAAACTCGTCACACGTGACATACAATCCTCCACGAATACAACGAATACACGCTTCTGTTTTCAAATATGTAACTGAGCTCCCCAAATTACAATGGTGAACCTTAAATGTGGTCAAATTACACACAGACATTCATGGTAAAGATTCCTTTAAGTCGATGTCTGGAAACCCCCCCCCCCCCCCCAAGTTTCAGGTTGAGAACCTTTGACACAGATTTGAACTTTTGTTATTTAACGGTGGGCCCATTGTCTCAGTGTTGTCATGGCGCCCGTCTCACATTACAGTGACTGAGAATGGCAGCACAATGGCTTTTATCCCTAGCACTGTAGATGTTGATGTTAAGTGTTTATATGCTGTACATGTGCACCTGCAGAGTGGCGTTTATAGTGACCACAGGTTTAAAGCTGTTGTTCTTGGCAACAATAAACTAGTTACATCATTTGTTCCTGAACATAGAATAAGTATTTATGTAATATAGTCTGCTATACCTCTAGCACGGCCTCTGGTGTGCACAGAAAAAGACATCCAAATACCAGACTGATGTCAACAATAGACTGCTACTTGATATTGGTGGCTGCTAGTTTTTCAGTTTCTGCCCTCTTGCTGTGGAATCATGTTTTCTTTGTTTCTCCCTCCGGTTTGTTCCGCGAGTATCAGTCAAAGTTTCTATTTGTGCTACAGTTTCTCTGAAATGACACAACCACACTTTTTAAATTTTCAAACACAGTTTTATTGACACTGTACAGCTGTTTTTTTGGGATGATTTGCTTTATTTTCTAAAAGACAACAAGGTTGCACTTTCATCCAGTTTTCCAGCTGAGATGTTGTGCAATACTGTTTCTACAAAGTATTTGTTTAAAGGAAATAGGTTTCAAATATTTATTAACATGTATTCTAAGCCTTCCAAAAGCCTCTCTATTGGTACTAAAGGAAATAATTTGACATTTTTGAAAATATTTCCCTCCATGCCAGACTTGATGACGTGCTACCATGCCACTATACTCCGTAAAAACATTTTTAATCTGAATTAAACTAGATAGATAACCTGTTATTTGGTGAACTTAATTAATGATATTACTTTCCCATTGCTTATGTTCAGGCTGTATGCTAAAGGACTGCTGACTGTATCTTCAATTTTATTATAAATGAAACAGAATTACTCCCTGTAATTAAATTAAAACAGTGCTGCTAAAGTGATGAGTCTTCTTACTAGCTTTTTTTCTGGATCTTTTACACAGTGAAGATAAAGTCCATCGTCTGGTGTGGACTGAAAACTGTGGAAAAAGCTAATAAGTAGACCTTGACTTAATGTTTTAACAGATCAACTGATTTGATTAATTCCAAAGCATTTTGTTTAGTCGAGTGCCAACACAATCGGGTTTCCCTTTGAACTGTATTGTCAAACAGACATCATTCTTAGCGTGCACACTGTATTACTGCGGAAACATAGTCATTACGTTGCTGTATGCATGGACTTACTTATCTTCATCTGAAGAAACACTGAGACTAAACGAGGAGGACACTTAAAACATGATCATTGTGGAAAAGAAAAAAAAAAAAAACATCAGCAGACACTTCGTGGGTTTTCGATGTGACAGATCCTTCTCTGCACATTCTTTGGCTCATTTTTTGCGTTCCTCAATCTGCTCCACCTCACTGGACTCATCGACCACTTTCCCGTTAATCATGGTCTGAGTGACGACTTTTACGATCTTCCTGGTCCTTACTTCAGGGTCTTCTGTAACACAGAGGGAAACAGGGGTTCGTTAGAAAGCTATAGCTTTCCTGTCGACTGTAATATTATTATCATTCTATCTACTTCTACTCTACTACTTCTACAGAATAAAAATGTATGTAAGATAAGTTGAACTTACTTTTAGGAGGTGGAAGTGTTTCTTTCACCCTGTCGGACAAAAAGAACACAATAACTTAAATCATATTTCTTTAATGTCTCAAACACATTTCTCTTTTCTAATATAGGTTTTATGACCTTTTCATATTGCATGTATTGTCCTTCACAGACGACTGCGTCTTATGACTGTCTGGTTTGTTTCGTTGCAAAATGCCGAGTTAATTTTATGTGTGTTTGTTTTATTTTTACAATGTTTTGAATGGATTGAGAAATCAAACTATTTCCTGTGATTTGCTTTGCGGAGAAGGCCACTTTCCTCAAGTCCCTGGAGGGGTTTTTAGGCACACATTCTTGTGTGTATTTATGTTGTTGTAAACGCATAATACAACACAAGTGAAACTCTATATCTGGATTTCTTGAGACTTTGATTTGACTCTGTCTTTGACCTCTCAGCCAAGACACAAGACTACACAGATACTACGCTGATGTGGTGAATCTGTTTGCAAAATGTTGTATATGAATCAACATTATGCTTATGCGTGCAGTTTTAACTAATTGTGCACTCCCAGCCCTAACATACATTTCTTCTCCTTCCAGCAGCCTCCTGTAGGTGGCGATCTCCATTTCCAAGTTCTGTTTGATGCGCAAAAGCTGTTCGTATTCGGTCTTGTTGCGTTGCATGTCCAAACGCAGCTGAGACAACTCGTCCTCCAGCTGGGTCAGGGTCATCTGAAGACGCTCCATCTCCATGGTATATTTATGGGCCGTTTCGCCCAGGTTTCCCTCCAACACTCCCACCTGTGAACATGCCAGACAAAAGATATTGACTGATTTGAGCATCATAATGACCTTTTTGGCCCTATAGTCCAGCCCTATAGTCCAGCCCTGTATGCACAAAGTATATAACATGGTTGTTTAGGGTCCTATTTAAGGTGATTGTATCCGACAGCAAAGATAACTTTTGTTGACCTTACAATAGTTACACCTTTGATGTACAGCTCTACCACCCCAGTATCTCTTTGTGTTTACCTGCTGAGCTCATCCATTCATAATCCCTCAGCAGACACTAGAGACTGTCAGCGCCACAATATCCCTACATTCAGGACTGTTTGCTCAATATCAGGCTGAGCAAACAACCACTGAACACCTTAATACTCTGAATGACAGGAACAAATGCACTGACTGTTTGTGTCCGTCTGCTGTGTACACTTCACCACTATAGTGGTGTAGCTGACAAAGTGAAAAGAGGCTGTTCTCTATAGTTACACCCAACATCTAAAAAGACTAGATCGCGATCAGTTAATTTTACAATGCATAAATATCATTACTGCAGTTAAAAAAAAATAAGATTTAAAGGAGTCATATTATATAATTTTCTACAAGTTAACCTAGTTCCCTGGTGTCTTTGGTCAAAATACCATAAGAATGAAGCACCAGAGCAGTTCAATCACCCTGCTAAAACAGCCCTGTTCAGAACGCTCTGTTTAGTAGTATCCCTATTTAAAAAAAAAAAAAGTAAAATGAAACTTAAGGGAGACAGGAAATGACATCAGCCTCAGAGGCTACTGGGAGCTAACAGTTGATCAACAAAGTGATCATTTGCAGGCACATTGCTGTAATATATAATGTGTATCCACTGCACAGATAAATCCTCTGAGGCTGAAAGTTTGCGTAGAACTCTGTGCTGCACTGTGGAGCCAAGAATAGAACTTTTCGTGGACTTCCGGTTTTCGGATACTGTTGCCCTCGCCAGCACTCTCGCGCGTTTTACGGACAAAATTCCAGGAATTTAGTGCATTGTGACGTCCCAATGAGCGCGGATGTAAACATCACATGTTTTATCTCCTGTGCTTAGACTGAGGAGGACCACAAAAAACATCAGTGAGTTATCTTTTTTCACACTTTGGCGACTGACAGGACCTCCAGCGTCCCAAATATAAGGATTTCAATTATTACAAAGATTTTGCATAATATGGGACCTTTAAATACAATTGGGCACAACCACAGATAGTCTTGTACTATTCCATGTGTACGCTCCAAAAACGGTGCTTACATTACTTTAGATTTTTTTTTAGAAGTCTCCTTTCTCCAACACACCTGGTTCAAATAAATGGCTCGTTATCAGGCTTCTGCTGATGAGATGAACATTTGAATCAGGTGTGTTGGAGCAGGGAAACATCTAAAACATGCAGGGCTGTGAGTCCCCAGGACCGGGATTGAGAAACCCTGTATTAAATGGTACATTCCAAGACAAAATCATTGGAGATAATAAACACCATTTTGTTCACAGTGTTGTACCTGTTTGCGCAGACTATCGAGCTCGACCTCCAGAGCCTGCAGGAAGCGTCGTCTCTCACTCAGCTCGCTTTGGGCACATCGCAGAGCCTCGTTGCTTTCTTTGACCTCAGACTGTATTGATTCCAACTGTGGGCACACACACATTAAAGTAATATAAGGTGTAGTGTACGGTCTGTAGGAAGAAAGACTGGGAAGATTAGAACTGACCTTCTTGATGTACCAGGCCTCAGCCTCTTCCTTGTTCTTACGAGTGATGCCTTCATACTGGACTCTCAGCTCGGCCATCGTGGCCCCCAGATCAGGACTCTGAGCTGCGTCCACCTCCACATTCACCTGCTCGGTGGCCAGACGTGACTTGAGGGAGTTAACTTCCTGCAGTCATTTAAAGAGAGGAAAGAACAAACACGTTCATTCTCACTTCTTACTGCTCTTACTGTGGTTTCCACCTCACCAATGATAACAAAAACTCTTTCATGTTCTTACACCTACATCTCAAATGAAATTTTTCTTTGTCTGACCACAATATGGTAACAAGGAAGGCTCAGACTTCATCCTGGACACCACACCTGACTGTCTAAATATGCTCTCACCTTGTGGCCGATGGGGCTCAGAGACTATGACTGTGTGCACTCAGAGGCTTTGTGTACATAACTGCTGCCAGGAAGTGTCATGGCTACAAAGACAAAGGGTGTGTCCATACATTTAACATAATCATGTTTCAAAGACTGTTAAACCGTCCGGCCTGGCTGAGTAAGCAAACACAAACTGCTTTAGAGCTGGTTCATGTTAAACTGTGAACAAAAAATCTGTTGTGAACAATGGGATATTACAAGGCTGTGGTTTTGTCAGAGTTCGTCGCAGTGACGCAGCTCAAACAGGATCACACTGAGTAACTGACTGATCGTGACCTTCATTTTCGACCGGGATCTCACCTCGTCATGATTCTTCTTGAGGAAGTAGAGCTCCTCCTTCAGACTGTCCAGGTCACCGCGCAGTGTGGCGATGATCTGGTCATGGTCTGACTTTGCTCTCTTCAGAGCCTGACAGTCCCGCTCCACCGACTGGCACAAGGCGGCCTCTGCCTCCCATCTTATATAAATAAAGAAGGGATCGGAAAGGGATTAGAGATTACTTAATAGGTACAACATTTGTACTAGACCAGGCCTTCTACATAAAGTCTGCTTTTGATGAAACACCTAAAACGTGTGCAACAAATAAAACTGGCATTTCCTCCTCCAAGGAGGATTGTAGCGGGAAAAATACCACATTGTGAATTTAGTTAAAGAGCAGACTGTGCTCCTAAACAAACATATATGAAAAACTATAAAATATTCAAAAACTGTTAAAATATGAAAAGCACTGTCCAGTACAGTGACACCATGCTGTCTATATTGGTCTTAAAGAGATATAATTTATGCTGATTACCACCAGTGGACACTGTGCTGTTTGTTTAATCACACAAGAAAGCTATTATCAGCCTCTCCATCAGCAAATGTTTATTACATAACTTGTTGTCATGTTTAAGCACACGCTTAGAGCTAAATTATTAATGTGTCTGTCATGTGTTTTCTCACATTTCACATTTTTTTTGCAGACCTAATGATAGTTTAATCGAGCGTTAAAAATATCATCAAATATATATGTATATATACATATATATGTTTTCTGGGTCTCATTGACAATTCTGGTTTTGAGTTAGCTGCTTGGCATCATTTTAGTGCTTTATTTCATTAAGGAAGCCTGTAGTGACGCTATACGGTGTCATTGTCCCCCCCCCCCCTTTGCAATCTATCGCTATCACGATTTTGAGACACCCCTGGGTCTGCACCTGTGTCAGAACCCCCCACCCATTTCCTGACAGCTAAACTCTAATTTCCCAGTTTGGGATTCATAAAGTACATCTAATCTAATCTACTTCACTCACACAGAAAAGCATCCATCAGTATATTGGAAATATATACAGTATTTTGCTATATTACGTCATACTGTGGCTGCCAGAAGCTGTGATTTATAATTTACCTTGAATACCATGCAATCTCTGAACGGACACAAGTGGAAAAGACAAACAAACCATGAAGCCCGAGCAAAGATCCTCAAGTACACATGGTGATTCCATGAATCACTGTCAATTGATGTATCTCTGCTTCACACCGGGTCACAGAACATACCATCAACACGATGTGAAACCCAGCAGCAGTGGGTGTATCCTTCATCTTGCCAACTGCACACTCTTCAGAGACAGACTTTGACTCTGTGATATGGTACAATCTGTCACATCCACTTACTGACAGCACGGTTGTCAGTCTCCTGTGGGTGCCTGAGCACCGTGGGAATGGGACTCTTATTTCGCACGCCTGACAGAAAGGTCATTTATTCACATTGCTTTGCAGTCTGACGCTCCCATGCGAACACTCACGGCCGAGTAAATGAAAGGAACCTCTGTGTGACACTTACTTGACCCTGAAGTCGTCAGCTGCCAGCTTGGCATTGTCAATCTCCAGCATTATACGAGCATTTTCCAGCGTTTTCTTTCTCACCTGGACAGAAACATGGAAAGTTAGTTCAGATTTGGCACGGGCACTGTGTTGACTTGGAAGAGATTTTGTTTCTGTCAAACCAAAATGAGAGAGTCACATTTTTGATCAGAAACTCTGTAAATATTATTCATGTACACCTAACAGACAACATAAAATAAAGTAGTCTGTATTTATAGAGAGCATTTATAAGTATCTATACCCATTCACATGCTAGAGACATGAGCAATTTTGGGGTTAAGTGTCTTGCTCAGGGACCTGCATGTAGACTAGAGGAGTCAAGGATCAAACCAAGACCCTTTGGTTGGTAGATGATCCACTCTACCGCTGTTCTACTACCAAGTAATCTGAGAAAGGGAAAGTCTTCTGCAACTACTTTAGACGCAATGCAGCCTTGTGATCTATAGACTTTGTCCAATCACAGGCCAGTTGACTGAAAGAGAGTGCTCCTATTGGCTGTTCTACTACAGGTACTCTACATACAGGTTCCTTTGGTGGACATATCGTGACTCCAGCACCAGCAATGACTGCCTATCCTGCAAAGAAACCTAAAAATGAAAAGAGTCTGATAGAGAATTGGACAATCGTTGCAGTTGAAAAAGTGTTTTTAAGAATTTAAAGGTGCCATATGTAAGAATGTGACCAAAAACGGTTACTACATTCAAATTCAAAATATGTTTAGGTTTCGTTTTCTGACGTAACTGGCAACCCGTGGTTGAGACTCTATTGACTGCAATGATTGGTAGACGCTGGTAGGTGGCGCCACATGCCAAAACGATTTCAAAACATAAACATTATTTTTAATGCGGATATTTTGGCTGTACTGTCGTTGTTGGTGAGTTCAGTTTGTTATATGAACATTATTCTTGAGTCTCTGTGACATATTAGGAGGATTTTATGGCCATTGCTTTAGATTTATTACATAATGCACCTTTAAGTGCCTTATCTGTCATGTTTTAAATGACTATGTACTTTTACAACATTTACTATTTAGGCATTTATTGGGGAAGTTGCACATTGCAGCTGAATATCCCTCACCTCACCCCTCTCTTCCCTTCCAAGTGAGCCTTCATGTAGCATCAAAACTCAAGAGATGTTTAGTTTGTACCATTGTGGGCTATCGTAAAAACATGGGGGGTCCAAAATGGTGTCCTATATAGAGCTCACCCAGCTCCTAATATGAATATTAAAGGCTCATTCTGGGGTCATGTAAGACAAGGTGATTCTACACTGATAAAATCTAAATATCATCCTCAATTTCTGCAAAGCATCACCCTTTTACACACTGGAACTCAAATATATTTGATGTACACATGATCATACAAATGCTCTTGTAAATAATGTCTGCAGGTAGGTAACATTTCTGGACACTGACCTCCTGCCCAATGGCATGTGCCTGAGCCATCATCCCGTCAATGTCATGTCCTTTGGGAGCTTTCTCCAGCATGAGCTGTTTGATCTTCACCTCCAGTTCAGCGTTGGACCTCTCCAGTGAGCGCACCTTGTCCAGGTAGTTTGCGAGCCGGTCGTTCAGACACTGCATGGTCTCCTTCTCGCTGGCACCGACGCCGAGGCCATTGAAAGAGAGGCTGGAGCCGAGCATGTTGAGGCCGTTGCCCATCGAGACGGAGCGGGACAGGGACAGGGTGTTGACGGTGGACAGGGGCGAGACGGACGACTTGGAGCGCATGCTGCGTCCACTGTCCCTCACCGACATGCTGGAGAAGGAGGGCTGACGTACAGAGTAGCTGCGCACAGAGAAGGTGGAGGCCATGGTGTCCTCTGCAGGAGATAAGGGTTAGTGTGTCAGTAATCAGACATTAGAACGTCAATACAATGACCTTGGAAACAGTTGGCAAGGAAGAACACTGAACAAACATTTAAGTCAACAAAGTTGTCTTCTCTGGAAAAGGAGTGTTGTTTTGTCTCTTATTATTATTTTAATATTATTTGCATCCTCCTGTGTTCCTTTTGTTATTCTGGGTCTCTTTGTCGTTATGTTGTCGTTGATTTACATTTCTTTAATAGTTGTGTGGCTCTTTGTCGGCGTTTAGAGTCACTCTTTAGTCATTCATCATCTCTCTTTCTTTGCTCATGTTTCCTTTCTTTCTTTCTGGGTACATCATTATATTTTTGTTTTGTAGGTGAATTGGAAAATGGTAACTGTCACTTCATATAGAGGCTCCTGTACAGGGATCCCCCAATCTGTTGAACCCCTTTGCGAGACTGTAAGCTTTCATAATTAATGTTAGTTGAAATAAAAGTGGTAAATGTGAAACATTACAAGCTTTTTAGAGAAAGACGATTCCAGTACTTACATGGATGTCAGTTCCTCAGTCGGTCTTCTCCTCTGCTGTTCTGTCAGGTTCAGACCTGGACGGTGTGAGTGACCGATGTTGTTGGACCAGATTTCACAGGTGAGTGTAGCTGCAGAGGCAGGACTCTCTGTGTCGGGGGGCGGAGCCACCGTTCATGTGTCCAATCACGTTGCAACAAAGAGGATGACGTAACCAGAAACCTTGTAGAAGACTGATCAAAAATAACTCTCATGCACATAAACTAAACTAGTGTCAAATGATTTGTTTTAAATGAAGCCTATTGTGTGCAGCATCACTGATTTGCTGTATGTCGCCCCACGTGATCTAGTGTAAAAGCTCATCAACTATTACATATTCATTCAAATTTAACTTAAATACATACATTAGGAGTAGCAGAAAACTCAACAATTAACCATACAATTAACCTCATAATATAAGTATAGTACTATGCATCACGGCTTTAACCTCAATCCATTATGAGTAACGGAACCTGCAATCAGTCTGAAATGTAGTTAATTATATGTTCACGCATATGATTAATAATATCAGTTAAATAATATTAAAATAATGTTTTTGTTCTGTTTTCACAACATCCCGTTTGACTGGTTACAGGAGGAAAAGCACAGGGTTAAACAATCAAATGAACAATGGCTGCATTCCATATCGCTTCCTCGGTTTAAGAGTGCTGCGACGAGGGTCGTGGGGGCCGGATAATGAGTTTCAGAGTGCATATTTTCAGTAACACCTGTGCTTTTTTGGCCAGTACAGTACAACCTGATTTTCAGAGTGTAACCTGGAGCACAAACCAGTGTGGCTGAATACAGGGACCTGGCTGTTTCACAGTGCACACTGATCCCTTTAAGTGTCAACACAATGCATTCAGGGTGATGTGAGAAGCTGGCTTCACCCAAGGAAGCCCCGGCGGGGTGGGGAGAAATGGGAGGAAGCAGGAAAACAATAGAGCGACAGAATGAAAAGAAAGTGAAGACCCCTGAGAAGCGCAGGGCGTAGGTCTGGTTGAACTGGAAACCTGGCTTATATTCACACACAGACCCAGAAACACACCTTTTTTGTACATTTGATAAGTGACAATGACCTGGTTTGGTGTTGTACGTGGCTTTCACTCCACCCACGGACACGTGCAGTCCACCCAACATCATGAAAACCAAAGGATGATAGGGAAAAAATAATGACCTCAAGGACGCTGATATAATCAAATCTACAGTCAATAAAGGGGGTGTTTGTCGAGTGTCGATTGCATTTTTGACTCATCGTGGTGTAAAATGTCCTTTTTTGTAATCTGAATATTATCAACTAACGGTCTCCAGAGATCTGAGACAATGACATGAATGACTTATCTCTGTCCAGCACAAAGAGCATTTCAACAAAAGATAAACTTCCTTTACATTCCTGTACATTAATTGCTGGATTGTTGGACTGAACTGCATAACTCGTTGCAGGAGTTTACCTCATCGTGTCCTTTATATCACATACTATAGAAAATACACAGCATTGTGCTCACACACGTGAACAAACTATACAATTGTATATGCTCACTCAGATCTGTATCTGTAAAGGATTGTTGTTGTGAAAACCAGATGAGATCAGATAAAGGAAGTTTTAAGAAAGATTTTCATGTGTCAACTCCAGCAGACTGCACCATGGACATACTGCCACCTTGTGGCAGAATTAATATAATGCAGTATGCACAGATAATGAGATTTAAAACACAAAAAGAACACTGTATTTCATGCTCTGCGTACTTTTTGTCCTGTGTAGAGCTGAAACTGTACATCTGGAAAGAAATCATGATGTACAAGGTCTGTTCCCAGCAAATCTACCGCTGCAATTATGCTCACGACGTCATCAAATAAAAGTACAGTGTGTTCCAGTGAGAAAGTTAATTGACAACCATAAAATCTGATATCTATTATTATAGTTTTCATTTCTCTAAAGCCGCCTGAGCCCTTCATAGCATCACCACCACCACTTTGTTCTGCCAAGTTTATCCCAGAGAGACAAACCAAACAAACACACAAAGTGGGCCCTTTTGTGTTTTGAAATAATGCAAACGCCACTGTAGATCATCCTACACAGTTATAGGGGGAGGAGGAATTCAGATGGTTGTAATTTAAGTGCTCAGCAATAAGATGCTCCTAACTCCTCAACCCCAGACAACCCCAAAGGGTCCAGTGTGTAAAGATTTTGTGACGTTGCAACAAACAGAGGACTTCTCCAATATAATCCCTCCCTTCCCCAAACATATCATAAAGAAGTTAAACTCTTACCAACCTCTTTCAACCCCTCCTTGTACTTCTTTATTGGTTTATGCATTGGTTTTGTGTGAGCAAATCTGTTTGTCTTCATTTGGGGTCGGAAGCCTCAGCTTCAAAATGTGAGACGCGTGCACTGGCTGGTTTGTTCAGAAGCATGGTGACATGAGATGGACGGCCTTGCTTTGGCCTTCGAGGATGCTAATTCAACTGAAATGATCATTTTTAGAGGCTGCAGTAGTGGTGCTGTCGATCTGTACAGTGAGATGTTCCTACTATGTAGTGTTCCCTCAGTGATTTTAATCGGACGGGACCAAATAAGTGCTGAAACTGAAACTTACAGGGATGCTAAATAGAACCTCAGCTGACATTGGATGAGAGGCAGTGTATATACCCCTGGATAGGTCCAACACAGAGCCATCATACAATGACAAATCCCTCTTTCTGTTTACCGTATTCTCCTGTTAATCTTACCAAAATATGCAGTCTTCAGACTGTGGTGGAGTCCTTTGTATAATCTGCTGTGCTGTGAATATCTATCTGTTCCCAACATGCTTTAACCCTTTAAGAAAAAAGCTTTGCATTTTTTATTCACTCATGATAACAATAACAACAATCAATATTATTATTTATTTATTTTAAATTAGACCCTACAGTATTTCAGATACAGTCCTCTACCAATTGGTTGAGACGTCTGTTCATAATAGACCTGGTTTGCATCATTCATAAAGTACAACATTCAGAACAAGTCACATTAAGTGCAATTTCTTGCCCAATATTACTCACTAACAAATAGTTTTTGGTGATCGTGCAACAGCACAAATATTTTTTTGGTGGTTGTGCAACAGCAAATATAGTTTTTGACCTGTTGTGCTACTGCAGTAATGATTTTGGTCAGGGGTGCAACAACAGTGGTGCCACACCTAACAGTAGAGATGGCTCATTCAGGTTGAGTTCAGCTTGATGCATTTTTTCAAGCGATATAGTGACTTAAAGTGTGGTCAACCAAATGGTTGAGTAGTGCCTTAAAGGGTTAGGAGAGTGATTTCTAATCCCGTTTCTCCACTTTCTCAAACTATGAGATGCTGTGATATTTCAAAAGTCATGTTCATCCTCCAAAAGAAATATTTTGGGAAGCTGCTGGAGTGCTGTGTTTATTTTTCACACACACTTACTGTAGCTGTCAGCCTGCGCTGTATGTTTTAGCGTTTCCCTGCGGTTTGCTTCTGTGAAAGGCATGTTCCATACATGACAAAAGTCTAAAAAAGTTTTTGTCTTATAGCAGCCCCATTGTCCAGGAACAAATTTTTATTTTTTTTTGCTCTGTTTTGTCTTTGTTTGGAAACTTGATACTGAAGCCAGTGGTGTAGAGCTTTTATAGCAGGGTTTAAATGGAAGGCCTGTGCAACATCCTCACTTAAACAAAACACCCTAAGCCACAGAGTAAATTCTCTGTGGCTGCGTTTTTTTTTTTCCTTTTTTTTGTAAAGAAAGGACATTTTAACCCTGGAATCGCTCAAATTCAAAACACCATGACTTACGCTGAGTGATTTTTACCCGAGATAATAAATACACCCAATAAAAAGTACTTGTCATCAAAACATATCAAAACATGACAATACATGACACATTTGAGTAGTGTTCTTTTATTTTAAACTGTGTCATGTCTAATAAAATGAAAGAAAAGCATCATGAGGTAACCATATAAAAATGCTCCAAAATTACTGGAAAATTTGGAATTTGGGAACAAAAAATAAAAAAATAAAGTAATGAAGATGAAAACTTGGTTTTCATGAAAATCACATATATTTGCTCTGCAATGGTGTTCTAGGGTTAATCAAAAAAAAAACACACAATCCGAGAGCCTGAAACAGCTGATCAATGACATGGAATTTAGATATGATGATGTACGTGTTTCCAGAAATAAGCAGCTGTTTGTTTGTTTTTTAGGAAAAAATAGTGCATGCATTTTAAAGCTGACTGTGTTAAAAAAAAAAGACTGAATTGTAGTAACAACTTGCATTATTTCAAGGTACATTACATAGTAAAGCTGAGACCTCACAATATTATGCAGAGAAAGAAAAACCCTACATTGTGCAAGTAAACTGTGAGGGCACTCGATCTTCTGGCTCTGTCAGAGTGGTGGGAGAATCAACTCACTGCAGTCAGGTGTGTGTGGCACTGATTGGCGTTAATGAAGCCCAGGTGTGAGGAGTGTTCATATACCCTGAGTGTGCAGTGCTCTGTGCTGACTCACTGTCTCACCTTCAGAGGCAGTGAGAGCTTCTCCCCGTGGCTTCTTAAGTTGTCGGTGTATCTATAAACACCAACTCAGAACTTTGTGTGTGTTTGATGTAAATTGCCAGTGTCTAACTTGTGGTGCTGCAGAGTTCGTTCTCCTGGGCAGCGTTTGCCTTTCGTTTTGCATTTACTCTTTTTAAATTACACTCAACAAATATATAAACGCACAAAGAAAAACTTGTAGTTATTGTTATGTGACAAAACAGAGTAACTGTCCAAAAATAACAGTACAACTTTATCAATAAAGTGGCTTTAATTTGCAAGCATTAGGATGAATTTCAAAACAAAAGTCCTGGAGTAATGGCAGGAAGAACACAATGGGGGGTTGACGATCCAAGTTCACAAACTTCAATAACGTGTGTGTCCACCATTAGCCTCACGCAGAGCGCTGCACCGGCGACGCATGGACATCACCAGGTTGTCGATCGTGACCTGGGGGATGTTGTCCCATTTCTCCTGCAGAGCCACTTGAAGTTGGTGGCCGTTCTGGGGAACTGGAACTGGAACCCGCTGGCGGACACGAAGGTGTTTGATAGGTGACATGTCTGGTGAATACGGCGTCATTCAATTGTGTTGCCACAGCTGTAACGCTCAACCCAGCACTCAGCATGCCAATGGCATCTGTGGCATATTGACAAGTGACAAAAGTCCACATTTTGGTGTGCCCTTTTATTGACCAGACCATAAGGAGTATGTCTGTGTACTGGTCATGCATATTGACCACCAATCTGCAATGCTCCATGACTCTCGTAAAGTTGAAATACTCAATTTGAGATTGTAGTCAATAGGAGTGGCCAAGTGACACTGGACTACTGGGTTTGAGCAAAACAAATCATTCCATAAACAAATGCATCAAGAATCTGAGCAAATGTCATGACATTCTATTTTTGTTCACCATTTCAAGTTTGTGCGTTTATATTTTTGTTGAGTATATAATGACAACAGAAACTACCCAAATGACCCTGCATGGTCAAAAACCTCAGAGTTGCTGCCAACGAGCTGATCTAAATCTCTCTTCACAGACGCTCTTGTGAGCTGCGCTGTTTCAGACTGAGTTTGGTGCTGAGTCCTTAAGAATATGTTCAGCAGCTTATGAAGTGTTTAGTGCTGCGGCAGCAACAGAACGAGCAGTTGACACAGTTCCTCGTCCTGCTGTTCAGAGGAGTGGTGAGACCTGCTAGTTACGTCACTAGCAAGCACTTTTCAGATCCGCTTTGGAGAGCTCAGGAAAACAATAAAACCCTGTGCTCTCAGCAGAAGCTGAACTGTTTGTTATGAAAATGTAGGGCTTTATAAATGAGGTAATGATGCAAATACACACCCAAAAGCAGCGTTAATTGGCGCTTCCGGGCTATGTCACCTTTAAGGAAGCCTGTAGTACACCCGCCCAATGTCAGAGGAATTTAACATTCCTCGTGAAAGACCTAAGGGATCCCTTAACAATGATGATCAGAAACCCAGGGAACGATACGCAGGGAAACGAGTAGACTCGTCAGACACTGAGGAGGTCTTGCCGAGCCTTAATAATTCCCCGCATGTGGCCAATAATCACACTTTTTGGTCCTTTGAGTTATTTTTGGGATGGACACTGGTGCACCTTCTCAGCATTTGTTGATTCGGGTGCAGCAGGTAGTTTTATGGACTCAACCCTGGCCCGAAATCTCAAACCCATTTTTGATTTTCCTTGTCGACTTGCAATCACATCAGTGGATAGGCAACCCTTGGGTATGGTCTAGAAGGTCACCTGCCTGATCTTCATTCGCATTGGCAATCACACAGAAGAGATTAAGATTTCTTATTGATGCACCTCAGTTACCCCTCATTCTGGGACACCCATTTATGAAGGAACACAACCCTCACATCAATTGGAGGACTGCGAAGGTGCTGAGCTGGGGCCCAGACTGTGCATCTCACATGATGGAATCAGACTCTGTTCATCAACCTTTCAGTCTTTACAACATATTTGTGATATGTTAACAGAATTCATTAATTATAACAATTTCTTAAAATCACTTTTATGAAACTCACAAGTCGTTCGAAATATAACAACAAATCATTAAGTAATCATTTACTAATGGTTTGTTCGTTAATATTTCATGGTTAACAAATCCTTTGGAGATGACTTGGCGCAGGGCGGCGTCAGAATGGGCCTAAGCAAGGTCAAAGCAGTGCAGGAGTGGCCTCAATCTGACTCTGTCAAACAGGTTCAGCGGTTTTTGGGTTCGCACATTATTATCGACTCTTTATTAGGGGATTTAGTTTTGAATGCTGTCCATTCAGCCATTCAGCCAGAACCATTCCATTCTGGTAAAGGGTCCTCCTTCATGATTCCGTTGGTCCCCAGAGGCTGGGAAGGCATTTACAGAACTCAAGAGGTCCTGATTCACCCAGACCCCTCAATAGCGTTTGTTGTTGAGGTTGATGCCTCTGATGTGGGAGTTGGGGCAGTTTTTCCCAACGTACTCTATATGACCAAAATGCTCCATCCATGTGCATTCATCTCTTGGCGTCTTCTACCTGCCGAGAGAAATTATAATGTCAGCAACAAGGAACTGCTTGCTGTGAAGTTGGCCTTGGAGGAGTCGCAGAATTGACTTGAGAGTTCCGAGCATCCGTTTCAGGTCTGGACAGACCATAAAAATCTGGCCAAACCTCACCAAGCTCGATGGGCCCTGTTTTTCAACAATTTTGATTTCAACCTTTCATACTGTCCAGGTTCGAAGAATCTCGAACCAGATGCCTTGTCTTGCTGATTTTAGTGTTCAGGTAGGGACAGTTCTCCAGAGCCCATTGTGCCCCTTGTTTGCATCCTTGCCCCACTCACCTGGGAGATTGATACTGTGGTTCAAGGGGCTCAACAGCAGGAGGCAGACCCAGGAAAGTGGCCCCCAGGCTGCCAGTATGTTCTGGCAGGAGTGCTATCACAAGTACTTCAGTGAGGTCACTCCTCACACATCACCCTGTGTTCGTCGCACTCTTGGTTTTCTCAAACCGAGATTCTGGTGGCCCCGGATGGGGAGCGATGTAAGCGAGTTTGTGGCGGCTTGCACTATTTGCACCTCAAACAAGACGTAACAACAGCCTCCTGCTGGTCTGCTCCAGTCTTTACCTATCCCAAAGCGTTCTTGGTTTTATGTGGCGCTGGATTTTATTACAGGACTACCTTCATCTAAAGGGTTCACTGTCATTATGATTGTTATAGATCGGTTCTCAAAGGCAGCCCATTTCATTTCTCTCACCAAAGCTTAATTCCACTTTAGAGACTGCCCTTGTAGTCAAGCATATCTTTTGCCACCACGGCCTCCCCCAAGATATTGTGTCTGACCACCCCAATCTGGTACTTGAAAGAACACTTCATTGCCTGTTCTCCTCAAACCCTATCACATGGAGTGAACAACTGGTGTGGGATGAGTATTCTTATAACACCTTGCATCCACTGGTTTCTCTCCTTTTGAGTGTCAGTATGGATATTAGCCACTGTTGTTCCCAGAACGAGAGAGAGTCATGGGTGTACCTTCTGCTGCTTGGTTCATCCAACAGTGTCATGCTACCTGGAGGTGTGTTCGTGTGTCTCTTCAACACTCTGTGGCTTGACAGAAGCACTATGCAGACCAGCATCGCCTTCCAACCCCAAACTATCAGGTTGGTCAGAGGGTGTGGCTCTCTTCGCAAGATCTCCCACTGCCGGTAGAGTCTTGCAAATTGGCGCCATGCTTCACTGGTCAATAAGGATTCACCCCTCATTTCATGTTTCCCGCCTCAAGCCAGTCTTCTCCAGTCCACTGTCACCCCCAGGGAGGCCTCCACCTCCACCCAGGTTGGTTGGGGTCAACTAGCGTACATGGTTCGGCGGATATTGAACAGTCGTCGTGTGGAATGTGGGGTTCAGTACCTTGTGGACTGGGAGGGATATGCATTATGCATGACCTAGCTCTTATCCGGGATTTTCGCCGCCTATGGCCTGGTGGCCCTGCTGGAACGTCAGGTGCCGTTCCTTAGAGGGGAGAGTCCCCCGTTTCCTGACATAAACACATTATCAACTGCTAAATCTGATCCAGTGTTTCCTGATTTTTTCTTTAATTTTGATATCTAACATTTCAGTGCTTATGTACCTCTATATTATCAGTTTGACAGCAGTTTCTTTACTAACTAAAAACTAAATTCCTTTATTTATAGACTAAAACATTATCATACACATCAGCCATTCAGTCACATGACATTCTCAAGTGAAGAAAGGGGGGAACAAGAAAAGGCCTGCCAGCATATGGCAGCATCTGAAATAAACTTGAGGAGGTGGAGGATGCTGATGGCTCGTGTTGCAATCTTGCTCCGAGGTTTTGTTGACTGTTGTGCAGAGCTCATCAGTGCGAAGAAGAGAAATGAATACGCAGAGACAAGGGGCACTGCGGCGTATCTGCTCATTAGGCGGGCAACGCTGTAATTCAGCGAGCGAGCAGCTCTGCAATCAGGGGCCTATTCATTAGCATGGGGGGCCCGCTTTCATCTGCAACCACTTGAAGCTGCCAATCACCGAGGCAGGCGCAGGACTGGATGACTTGAGCAGCTCGGAGATGCTTGTACATTGAGAGAGAGAGAGGGAGAGAGAGACATGTCTAAATGCTGCCTTAAGCTTTTCATATCTGAGAGGGACTTTAATGGGGAAGAAATGTGCATTTCTGCAGTGTAGTGCTGGCAGGTGGCCCAAACTGTGACAGCATGATAATCATCTCTCTCTTTCTCTGCTTTGCATGGAAACAGCTTTTGTTCTAGGGTTTCACAAGGAGCAGCATCCTTTTCTCAGAGCAGGTTTCCTCCTGATTGAATTGATTGAAAGTGATTGATTAGAAGAGAGTCTGATTTTGAGGTGAAGTTTAGGAAAGAACAGGAGTGACACACTTGGTCCAGTCAGCCTATGGATATCTTTAATTATCTAATCGGATCATAGAAATGTATAAGGAAAATATTGTGTGTGTGTTATTATCAGAGAGAGAGAACGAAAGAAATAGAGAGCATTTGTGTTGATTCCATCCTTGCAGAGGAAACACTGCAGATTTACTCAATCAATTTTGTCTTTTCACCCGTTTTGTTTCAATAAAAAGGGGGGAAAAAAAGAGTGAAACTAAACCAACATCTGCTGAAATACTTAATGGGGAAATGAAACAATCGCGTGGAGGATAAAGATGGATGGATGGAACCTTTTCACCATCCAAGTCCTTTGATGAACTAGTTTATTCACATTCTCTCTGTCAGTCAGAGGTGAATAAGAGAGCACCACTCTCATGTACATATGATTAAGAATATTTAAATCTTGATACTGAGTGAGTATAACTTATTTAATTGATGACTGGATATTTTTTTTATAAATAAATTAAATACCATTAAAATCAAATTAAGTCATAACACCAGCAGTTTCTGATGAAAAACTCAATGGGGAATAATATGAAAAAGACATGCAGTAACCTTTGCTTTTACAATAACATGGAGCTTTTTACTGCAATGGTAAAAGGAGATGAACAAGCTGCTCATTTGTGGAGTTGTGTTAATGGCTATTGCAGATTCTAATTTCTGTACAAAGAAACAGAAATGAATTTACCTTAAAATGTCTACTAAAACATTATATACTCACTGTTGCATGTGGACAATATCAAGATGACCTGCTGAAGCTGAACTAAAGAAAATAATGATAATAATCCCTGTATTCATCCTTTTATCAGATCCACTCAATAATGCAGTGGGTTCCTCTCCGGGTCGTACCCCACCCTCCAACTGATTATGAAGAAAAACAGTTCCCTCGTATTTGTTCTTGCTTAAAAAACACACATAGACAGACATGTTGGACAGGCAGGTGATCCAAGTAAAAATAAAGTAAAGAAAAAAAGAGTGTCCTGCTGTAGGTACATGTCTAAAAAAAAAAGAAGAAGAAAAGTAATCAAAAGACAAACCTGTGATTCAGTGTGTGATGTCAGCATCCAGTCAAAGAATTCACTTCATACTCGCATCGATAGAGTGAAAAAAAACAAAAAAAAAAACAGATCTTAACAATATTCTCTAACTCAAAAGTGATCAATTCACTTCACTCTTCACAGTAGCTTAAGTGCGGTCAATCAATACAACAACTGTAGATGATCTGTGGAAAAAAAAAAGTGACAGACTTCTCAGTCAATGGCTGCTCTTTGAGTGAAAAGCTCCCGCGATCGTTTCCGCGGCGGAGAATTGATCAAGTTTCCTGTGAGGTAAATTGGAGATGATGCATGCGTTTGTGGCAGGACGTTATTGCTCTCAATAACGGGTTACAACAGGTACTTGGCCCTTTTGACATTTGACCCCATAGATTTAGCAGCACACACACACACAGGCTTGCACAGCTATCCTTCTGAGGACACTGCACTTCCGTTCAGTTGGACAAACTACACAACCTTATACCTGTTCATGCATTAATCTGACCACAACTCAACTCTTAACACTGAACTTAACCTGTTCAGGTTTTGGTCTCCATGTGAACTAAGATCCTGACAAGGTCAGTGTTTATCCTAGAAAAGGTCTTAAAGAGATAAAAAAAAAAAAAAAAAATACAAATGCACACGGGCGCATGCAAACACAGTCGTCATAATAGATCTTTTACATTTTATTAAACTGTAGCAGTATTTACAATGTACAATCACTGAATTATTCATTCTCAAGACACATTAAAAAGTGCTTTTTAAAAAGTTAACTTTTGTTCTGAATAAATAAGTTTCCATTTTTCTGACAACAACACAACAACAAACAACAGACACATGTGCTCAAAAATATTCATCATATACTGAGGTTTTTTTTACTGCAATGCTTAAACAACACCCCCCCTCCCCCTTTTTAAATATTTTCTTCAAGCTCGTATTGCAGCAAATATAAAATTAAAACACTTTGCTCAAATGTGTCAAAGGAAAACAAACCCTGACCTGATGTAGTGTTTTGTGTCCAGTCACAGAACAAAAAAAAAGTGGTCTTCTTTTTCAACATCCTGAAAAACAAAAATCTCCTGTGTTGGAAATGGAGGCAGAACATTTTTTTCTCCCCATAACCACAATCTGCTGTCCTTAAAACACAAGTTTAGCTTCGCAGTGTTACAACTAAAAAGCCGACTGATTGGAAACAGATTGTCGAGGTCCTGCTACTCTCAAAACAGTCTTTGCACAGTGCCGTACGTCCCAGAAGATTGTTTTTAAGGTATTTTTAAAAAAAAATCACAATGTGATCACAGCGGTGGAAACTTGGAGAGAGAGCGAGAGATCAGCGGCTGATGGGGAGCTGTGGTAATGAGATGGATGGATGGGTCAAGTGGCCTGGAGCAGCGAGGACAGAGAAGGGATGAGCTGCACAAAGAAGAGAAGAGAAACAACATCAGTTTTCTTTGGAGAAATTAATACAGTGTGAGAAACTTTAAATGTTTTTTTTTTTTTTTTTAATAAAGTAATAAATGATATAAAAATGTACAGGAGAGGATTAAGGCCAAATATAAAACAAAAAATTGGGTGACCTTATTTTGCAGATTTTTGTATTTTTTTTGTTTCAAAAATAAAAAAAATCATGTGCACGGCCAAATTTAAAAATTGTAATTGTGAAAACAAAAACATTTGTTTATGTAAAAAAACAAAACCACTTGGCCAAATTAAACGTTTTATTAATGGTGAAAACAAAAAAATTGGCTGAATTTTTTGGACAGATTTTTGAGAAACAGCTTAACATCAGAATTCTGACTTTTTTATTTTCTAAATTTTGTTTCCAAAAAATTAAATCATATGTAGCTCTAATCCTCTTCTGTACAAACAAAACATTTTGACGGTGAAAAAAAAATGTTGCTTACAAAAAACCTAAATTTAAACTTTAATTTAGAATTTCTGTCATTTACACTGGTTCCTTACATGTATGTAAATTGGCAATAACAAAACTCTATATTCAATAAAACCTATGGGGAGCAAGAATAGCAACTGGGCATTTTTACGAAAAAGAAGAATTACATGTTGAAGTCTGAAAAAGAAAAAAAGGCATATTGACACTGATATTGTGCAGAGCCTACAAAGAATTACCTAACAACCATGAGCCAACGTGTTTTTACTGGACTGAAGTCAAAGAACGAACATGAGCTGGTCAAACAGCTCCATAAAGTCCTTCACTGTTTAAGGATTGGAACTAATTATCCCTGAGAAAAAAGTACTTCAAACCTTCTGTTTTCTACTTCTGCAGTCAAAGAATGTTACATACAAACATATTATTAAGAAATAAAGAATAATTTGATATTTATTCATAATAAACGTACTTGATTCTCACAGATAAATTCACAGACTATTGTATTATATTCACTTTATAGCATAAGCTCCACCTCTGTCAGCTGAAATATTAATATTGCATTATGCTCATTTCTGAATTAAGCAACTTGGGTGCAACATTTTGCCTTAATTGTGTTCTTTTGATAAAAATGACACATACTTGTTTGTAATTGCAAGACCTGTCAAATAATCAGTGTTTTCTCAAACCAAAGTTTTATATTTCATTTTTCTGTTTGAAAAACACACTGTGAGTTAATTTCTTCCTTTCCCCTAAAATGGCCGTTTGTCTCTCTCTTCAGATTCCCCACAAACTATTTTAACAGACTTTGGGACTTCATTAATTACACTGTATGATTACAAGATATAAACAACTTTACTTTAACAGCTTTAACTTTAAAAGTGATTTTTTTTTTTACTGCACCATATCCATCACAGTGGTTGTTTTTCACGTGTGACGGTTGAGCTCGTGACACTCACAGTCCAGATATCCGTGCAGGGTGAGTAGATGCGGTCGGTCGGGGCTGCCGAACTGGGAATAGTGAATATCGTCTGGCAGCGACGGCGGCATCCTGGACAGCGGAGCGCTCTGAGAGAAACCGTTGTGCGGCGGCTGCTTTTTGTGCCGCGCTCGGCAGTTCTGAAACCAAACCTGGGGAATATCGCAGACGATGTGGACATTTTTTACCAAAGCAGTGAAGGTGTAACGTGTGATAACTGACAAATAACCTCAGAAATGTCATTTAATTTAGTATTTTTGAAGTAGCTTTTGTGTTTGTCAGACAGAATGTGCAATTATGATGCGATAAATAACGATTATTAGTTCGTCCTCAGTCTGGGATGGACAAAATATGCAACCTAGCACACTGTTTTCTACGTGTCAATAAAACAAACATGGTTCAGGTTTAACGTGTCAACATGCATTAAGATGGAAAAATAATGACATTACAGATTTTATACTTAAATCCAGGGCTGTGGTGCTGCTGCTTTTACTGACGTGAAAGATTTGATTCCTTCTCTCACCACTGCCCTAAAATGCTGCTGTCAGTCCTGACCTTCATTTACACAACGCTGGTAAATCTACTGCTGGATTATTTTTTGGCGTATGCTCCCTTTAAACATTTCTAAGTTGCAACCATTTATCAGAAGTTTGCATGCGTCAAACAACCTGTAATCACATCAACCAAAGAATGCATTTCTGTTTTTCCAAAGAAGCCTGAAAAGATAAAAAACGCTCCTGTAATTTACAAGAAAAACAACAAAAAATGACTGCAAACTAAATATAAATGTGTGTTGCTAAGATTTATAGATAAATAATCTCAGTACCGATTCTTCACATGGAATAATACCATAAACTTGTCCCTTACAATAATGTAAACTGGATTAATATTGTGTTTTATTATGTGTTTACCTGTATGACTCGTCTGCTCAGTCCTGTTATTTCTGACAGTTTCTGTAAAGTTTGAGCGTCTGGGTTGTTGTCCTGAGCAAACTGATTCTGCATCACCTGTGACAAGAGACACGGTTATACACATGGACATTTCACTCAAAGAGTTTTACCTCAATATTTGCATTTTGTCTCATTTTTGTGAACTTCATCTCACTGGTAATATACATTTTACCTCGCTACATTCATTTATAACATGTAGATACATAACAAATGTACATTTAGAGCATATTTTGCACTTGGCAAACTTGGACTTGGCAAATTTCTTCACATCAGGTGATTATTTGCTGCTCTTTGTCAGATTGTGGAAGGTCTGACTTTGTGATTTTCTCAAAACAAACAAATGTGTATGGATTGACCAAGTCAGGGAAGAGTTACCAAAAAAATGAAAGTCACTAATAATACTTTTATAAAGAAATGCTACACGTCAAACAATTCTACTCAAATGTTAATGCATTGTGAATTTAAAGCGATGTTCTCAAAAATGGAACCTCATTTTTTTTTTTTGCTGAACGCTAGTTAATTATTAAAGAAATACAGTTTTCTTTTACTGACTGGCAGAGATAAATTTGTTATTTGATCATCAGGACCTAGGGCACTCAATCAGAGGAAGTTGGAAGGAAGGAAGTCGACGTCAAAGTCACTTCCTTTCAAGAAAATAAAAGCCCTGCGTTTCTATCAATTACGACAACTTTTATGCGCAAAATACATTTAAAAAAACAAAAAACTGGTCAAATTTAATCCAACTCAAACCCAGCAGCAAAAAGTGTATTCGTCATTTGACCAAGTGAAAAAAAATGGGTGACAGCATTTTAGCTTCCGCTTTTAGTCTCATAACCTTAACGCCAGTTGACAAATTCCATTTAAAATACATAAAAGTACATTTCCCTATTTCTACTAACCTGTGATGCACTTATCAGATGCAGTAATTTACTTGTACTGAGAAGTAAACGTGCTGCTGACACGTACATGTCACGTCACAGCAGATGTTCATATACCTGCAGCTGCTCAGCGGTGAACGACGTCCGCGCCCTCTTGGCAGGTTTAGGTTGACAGTCCTGATCCGAGGGCAGCGCTCCTTCCAGAGTCAGCCCTGTGCCTGAAGACAAGCACGACAAAGGTGTTTGCTCACGTCACTACACACAGAAAACCAACAGTTCAGTCATGGCATTGTGAGCTCATGCAGCAACTGGTCACGTTCAAGTAATTAGGGTTCGAGCATGACCCATCCCCTAAAACTCATGAATTTATGCGATCGCATCAGACCTGGTGAAAATGTACGTCTGAAATTGGTTTGGGGAATGTGTGTAAACAAAATTGGAAGTGGGAGGGGCTTATGAGAATAAAAATCAGCTTTCATTACGTGACTTTTTTTTTGTTGTGTTTCACGTACATGAACGGAAGTTGGTACACATGTTAATCATGTCAGGACAGTGCAAAAAGTCCATGACAACTTTGCCGTAAGTCCTACAGAAAGGCCGCCATTTTTGGGGCGTTTTTTGGCGAATGCTACAAAATCTCTCCAGTTAGCATCGACATTTTATTGCCAAGAAGCCAAATTATTCATGCGGTCATGACCTTCATGTTCTTCACTGAAAGGACTTAGTGTAAGCGTGAGGAGATATTTTAGTGAAAGTACTTTCATAAATGTTTGGATGGATTTAAAATTTTAGCTTATTTTCCTTTAACACGTCCTATAGATGTTTTAGCATGTCCATGTGAAATTTTAAACTCTGAGATTGAAGAAATGTGGATTTCAGGATTTGTTTTACACTTTTAGTTAAAGTTATTTTCTTTGTTCTTTCTTAGTCTCCTCTGTTCTTCTCTTCTTTGAATGTGTCGTGGCTAATGTGTATTTTTAAAAAGCCTGTATTATCATTTAAAATTAGTCATGCTGCCTTCTTGGTCAGGTATCTCATGTGAATTTAGCTTATTTTCCTCTAACTGAGATGACTTTTCTTAAATCTCACCCAAAACATTCACTGTCCAGCGTTCAGTTAACACTGAGTTGCTAATGAAGTTGAAGAGTAATTGTTTAGATGTGAGGACGATGTGATGACGATGTGAAGATGACGACTGCAGCTCAGAGCTAGACTGAAAATGTGTCTGTGGAAAAAAAAAAAAAAATCCCTACTTGAGTGGCGACGTAAAGGCAGCACTGGAAACTCTGGAGCTCAAGTGTTCAACTACTTCTGCTTCATTTGTTACTGAGGCTCAGACCAAAGCTGGTTTACCAGCTGGGCTAAGTGGCGCCCGTCATTTGCACATTTGTTGGAAATGTGATCGCTGACATTGAGTTTCAAATATATCACGTACTGGCGCTCTGGTCATGAAGAGAAACCCTTAAGTGGTTAAGCTCATATTTATTCTCATTCCTGAAAACCTCACACAAGGTTGTATTATTCTGTAATAAAAAAACATGTTGATATAATGTTAATACAAGAAGTTAATTATTGCAGACTACAAACTACAAAAATCACATTTAAAATGTCAGTGCAAGAGATGTTTGGCTTCAAAAAGGCTTAAATAAAACATTGATTAAGTGGTAGCAATTAACATTAAAGTACAGCCACAATTTGGTGATAATGTTATGCTAATACACTCTTTTTTTGTTTTAATTTAATTAAATTAATTATTTAATTAATGGCTTGGTAATGACAAGGAAATGGGTGTGTGGGATAATTATGAAATTTGCCATTGCCTGGATAGTAAGTAACATGGTATTACTGTAATATTATCTCCTTATTACCCTTTAATGCGCAAACTGGAACTGGAATTTGTATTATTATTATTGTGTAACTAAAATAAGTTAACTCCCTGTTAAAAGAGTAACTTTTGTTACTTACGCCCCTAAACTTTGGAACACACTAACCCTCAGATATCAGGGAAAAGAAGACTTATATGTATGTTTTTACTCTAGCCTTCAACTAGCTCCTTTTTATTCCACGTTGTGTTGTTTTATTTGCATTCTTTAGTCTAATTTTAAAATGAATACAGAGCTTTAACCTCTTGACCTTAGCCTTTTTCCTGTTTTATTCCACTCTGTGTTGTATTGTACTGTTCTTTTGTTTTAATTCAAAGTTATATTATTATTACCATGTCGTGAATGTGCTGTGATGTAAAGTGTCTTTGTCCTCTGGGACCGTCAGAGACTCATCAGAGATGCACCTTTTGATGGCGCGCGTTACCGTTTTCTGCAGCCCTGCGCAGGTTCTCCAGCATGATGTCGTAGTGGCTGCGGCAGAGCACCCTGCTCTCCACCAGGCCAAACTCCTCCCCGGTGGACAGCTGCCTCTTACACGAGTAGCAGGCGAAGCAGGCCAGGTGGTAGACGCTGCCCCGAGCTCGCCGCACCCAGTCGCTGGCGTACACCTGCCGGCCACACTGGGCGCACTTAGTGCCAAACCTACTGTGAGGAAGAAGAAGGAGGACACGGGCGTCTAAACATAAGTGTTGTAACTACATTGAGTCATTTGGACAGCCTTAACAAAGCCTTATCATAACCTTATTCATATCTTAGCCCTTAAAGGTGCCATATGTAAGAATGTGGCCAAAAAACGGTTACTCCATTCAAATTCAAAATACCGAGCGTCTTTTAGGTTTCGTTTTCTGACGTAACTGGCAACCCGTGGTCGCTCGGCAGCTGAGACTCTACTGACTGCAATGATTGGTAGACGGCGGTAGGTGGCGCCACATGCCAAAAACATGATTTCAAAACATAAACATGATTTGCAGGATTTTTTTTTAGTGCAAATATTTTGTCTGTAGTGTTGTTGTTGGTGAGTTCAGTTTGTTATATGAACATTATTCCTGAGTCTCTGTGACATATTAGGAGGATTTTATGGCCAGTTGATTTAGATTTATTACATAATGCACCTTTAACTTAACCAATTCATCAGCATTTTGCCTATTAGGACCAGGTTTTGGACTACTGAACTAAAGGGGTAACAAATACACACACATTTGTGTACAACAAAGGTATTTTTTCCTGAACAAGGTGTCTTTCATTAACCTTTGATTTACTTTATTATTGTGTCTAAAATCGTGTAAATGGATGAAACCAGATCAATTCAATTCAGGTGTTTGTCAGCCACTGGATTCTATTTATTCCAGGTAAAACTGTTGTTGTTGTCTGTGGACCACAAACACCAACTAACTATCATCTCTACATCTAAAACCAAATGAATCAAATCTGTTTTTGTTTCTTTTGTTTTTACTTTTTCTTCCTGTTTACGTTCTCCTTGCCCAGTTTAACTAAAATGGATAAAACACATAGATTATCCAGTCTGTTTGTAGCAGTGGGAGTTTTTTTATTTGAGATTAATTTAAGATGAGTTAATAGACCTCAGTTAATGTTGGACACTTTTTTTTTCTTTCTTTTAAATTATGTTTTTTGTTTTTACAGTGCAGCGCACTGCCCATGTATTTAATGGTCCAATATGATTCTGAAATTACTACACATATGACAGTTTATACTGAAAATATTGTGTATTTTTCCTCAGTGATCAAATCATCACTAAATAATCTGAAATCTTGTTCATCTGGAGTGACTCAATAAGATTTTAAAACACAGCCTAATGATTTATCAACTGGACAACAATATTCTACTATATTCTATACTCTCTTATACTCTCTCCTTTATTCTTTTTCATTCACTTGTAAATATGTTAATACAATTAAAAAGTCAGAGTCAGAGTAAAAGATAAATAGAAGACGAATGTGTCTAAATAGAAATAAAAGTCATTAATTAACACGTGACCAATGACGACAACAATTTATAAAATATTAAAGATATTAAAACTCGGATTGAGAAAACGCAAATCACAATTATATGCCTCGTTTTAGTTGTTTTTTTTCAAAAAGGCACAAAAAGGAAAAGTGCTTTATGTCGCATTGAAACTCCGTATATTAACATTGTATTCTGTATTTATAATAAACCTGAAACGCATTTAATTATGAAATTAAATAATCCGTCATTGATTGACAATTTTTAAAAGGTTGGGCTTTTAAAATAAATGAGTTTCTTTTTTTTCCGTGACCCCTTTTTAAATGATTTCACTGATAATAAAAAAATATCATGCAGGAGATTTGAAGTTTAAATAAACAGCAAGGCTGCAAACAATTCTATAAAATTGGAAAAAAACAAGGAGGAGGAGTAGAAGAAGAAAAAAACAGCTCTTACCTGAAATAATCCAGCTTGCAGTAGATTTCTTTGTTTTTAACGTAGCAGCTGCTGTGCTGGCGCAGAGACGCTCTGCACACGGAACACTCCAAACACGACAAGTGCCAGTTCAGATCATTGACCTGCGCACATTAAAATAACACGGTCAGACACGTGTGTGTGTGTGTGTGTGTGGCAACAACACAGTCAATTACATGTGTATTAATCCCTGTACAGAAAGAAAGAATCACACACTGATGTGTAATTCTTTCTGACAGACATATTATATATAATAATAATATAATAGTAATAATATTTGACAATGTCCTCTCACCTTGAGCAGGTATCGGTCGTGGATCTCCATGCCGCAGCTGGCGCACTGGTTCTTGGCTGCGGGAGGAGAGCAGAGGCACGCGGCCTCTGAAGGACTGGACTCACCGGACTCCTTCTTCACCTCCGACTTTGACTGCGTCACACAAAAAAATCCCCACTTTATATGAAGATCTCAGCTTTGTCTTTTCTTTGTTTTATTATTATTATTATTATTATTATTATCATTATTATTATATAAAAACATATTGCAGCAGTGATGTGGAGCCTGCAGTCCTGCGTAAAAACACTGACTTTGAATCTATTCTTTTTTCTCCACGTAGGCCCGTTAACTTCACTGCGATATGACCGGGGATTATTTACACATCTGCTACGAGAGTTTCAAACATTTTAAATGATGCCGAAAATGCTGCATGAAGACACGCGACATATTAAAGCACGTAATCTGAGATTGAGCGGCTCCTCCTGCGTCTGTCTGCACTAAATCCCGGCTGATAAACGCCTGTATGTGCAGTTGAATCTGCCTCTGATCAAACCTCTGCCGAACACCCGGAGACAAGCGGAAAGTTTAGGGAGGAGAGCAAGTCTGAGGAACTGGGGGACAACTTACACACACAGCGAAAGAATAAGAAAATCAAAAGGTTGCAAACCAAAAAAAAACTCGTCCAGATGTTTGTGACTCACCATTTTTCGGCTCTTGAACGCTGCCTATTTGGAGAGAAGATGGAGTTTGCTCTGCACATTACGCATCTCTGCCCCAACCCACACTATATCCGGTCCAAAACAACGAATAACAGTTTCTCCTGCATTTAAACCCTGGCAACAAAGGAGATTTTGATGCAATTAGATGGGGGGAGAAAAAAAACAAAAAAAAAGGAAGAAAAAAAAAACACACACTATATGATCGATCACCCCTCTTGTGCGCAATAGGAGGCATGTGTCCCCCATGCAATCAAACGAAAGGATGGCACTATATCTGCAATTAGCGGTGGATTGAAACGCTTCGCGTGATAAGTGCCAGCCCGAGTGTCAATTTCATCTGTCAATCAAGAGAAGGCAATCGAGCCACCAAGCTAAGAGTGGAGAGGGCGGCACATCCTAATTTCAATAGCTGTTTAATCGAAAATCGACAAAAAAATCTCCAAAGTGAAGAGGCTCAATTGGAGATCGCTCTATTCATAACAGACAATGTGCAGAAACTGCAGCTGATCTTGACGCATAAAGGAGCCTGATTGTCTCTTTTTTTCCGCCCCGTGATGGACCCATTAAAGTACTCGTGGCTCCCCTGCGTGATTACAGCTGCATTCATAAAGTGCCAAAAAAAAAAAAAATCTGCGTTCGCGTGGCAATCCGGCGGAGAATTAACAGGGAATGCAAGGTTTTGATAATTACCAGCTACGGTGTAAATACTGGAGGGAGCAAAAAACAACAAGAGACGGCCTGTGAGAATCGACGTATAGTTCATAGAGACTCTTCCACACGTAGCGCAAACATGGTCCAATAAAAGTTTCCCCACAGCTTCACGCGGGCAAAAGATCCAAATAATTCCATGGGCCGTGGTTGTTTACGCACGAGTTCCTCAGGACAGCAGAGAGGACGATCTCCTTCTCTCTGTGTGTGTGTCTACTTAATAATTATAATATTAATCCACTTTCATTGACTTTGCGGAACCGCAGGAATCAAACCTGCAGCAGCAGCAGCAGCAGCCATGGCACCACCCTCTCATGCATGAAGACTCCCAGTTTACTGTTGGACCGCTGTGACTTCTTCTCCCCGCCTCAACTCCAAGTTGACACCCTGTTCACTCAGACAGGACATGGAGGGAAAAAAATTATAATAACAACACTGGCTGAATTATATAGTTAGTGTGTAAGAAAATGTTCATCAAGCATGTTTTTACAGTCCTCTGTGTTCACTTTTGACAAATAACAGCAGATGCAAGAGGGGAAAATGCACTTTATCCTGCTCATTTACCTCTTATTGTTTTCTTTTATTCAATAATACAGTATAATTGCTCAGAATAATATGAAATGTTGAGAAAATATGTTGTAAAACAAATTACATCATTATCAATATTGATCAAGATGTTAAATAAGAGTTTACACTGTAGATCAAGTCACTAGGTTTTTTTTTAAAGTTGCATTTCTATAACTATACTCTGATTATCATATTCTTTTAACCCTAAGAACACAGAGCATTTAGGCTGCTTTGTTCCATTACTATGTTACAATGTGCAATATAAAGCGTCTTACATCCTTTTTTTTTCTGCACAACCTCTGCCATCTGATGACACATTTTTACAATTTTTAATCAACTATATAAACACACCTGAGCAAAAAGTACTCAAAATGTTTAAAATCAGATTGAACTGTGGCGTATTTTCCAAATGTCACTAATTCTAAGTTCACTTATAGGCTCGTTTTTATGAACAAGAAGCAAAGAAAAACAGTCTAATTTGTGACTTCTGCACAATTATTGCTACTTTATATCACTACTTTAAAAAAAATGTGATATGAAATGAATCATAACTTTGACTCAACAACACATAAGAAGATGAAAAGAGAAACCGAATGTCAAGCTGAGGAGTTTACATCTCGAAATGCAATGTTGTAGTTGTTGTTGAGTAGTTGATGTTGAGTAGTTGATGTTGAGTTTACCAAATTTGAGTTTGACAAATAAAACATATTCAGCTATAGATCATAGTGACATTTGCTACAGCAGCTCCAGAGGATCTGGGTGATTCACTCACTCACTCAGTGTGGGATTATTCTTAGTTTCCTCTGCTACTGTGTTCTCACATGAGCTCACTCAGACATTATTCTATAAGAAACTGTCAGGACAACTACATAATATCTTGAGTAACTTCTACAGACGTTAATATTCATACATACAGCTTAACATCGTCATCTTGAAAGCTATGGTGTTTGCTCTCACAGTCTATAATATAATATAAAGCAAATATCGAATATGAACGGCTTCTCCTCTGCTGTAAATGGATCAAACTCAAGTACATATACACTCAAAGTGAAGGGATTGTGCAGGGCTTGTCTCACCCTGCCAACAAACACACTAAGAAGTATTTTTTAAAGAAAACTGGACACTGATCTCGAGGCAACACTGAGTATATCCTCCAAACCATGGGGTGTCAAACTCAAATGACGCGGGCGTCAATGTGCATCTAATCTGGTCAAAAGGGAGGAAACCCAGCGGGAAAAAAACTGTTCCATAGTGAGTGGGAAATATGAGTTCAAGATGATAACACAATCTCCCATCATGCTATTGCAAGGTTTACATATATTCAAGATGATATTTCACTGAATTTCAAAGTAAATGTGTTTTGTTTTGATATGGAATGATGTGTACGTCACAACTAAAACATGTTTATGGTGCAAAATGACAAAAAAAAAACAGGCAGAAAAATGTATCTAAATGAGGTAAATGATAACATACTGTACGTACAACTGTAAGACTCATATAATTGGTGAATGTTATACATTTAATAATGATAATTAGGACTATCGTATAATATCTATAATAATTATTATAGATGCAGTGGTAGGCCGCATCAATTTGGGGGCCACAAGTTTGACACTTCTGCCCTAAACCAACTGTATATCTACCTGACTTTCTATTCCATGTTTAGTTGGTCTTTAACTAAACGGGCATGAAACAAACATCTTAACACTGTAAGGATGAATAATGTGACATGTGATCAGGATTGCTGGTTTCTAATAGGATACACAAAATAACAAATACAGGAAATCAACAGAATCTGAATTTAAATATAGAAAATTAAACTTCAGTTTATGAGATTGAGTCTCTATCCGTGTGTTATGAGGAGAACCAGGCTGTCAAAGTTGACATTTTAGAGCTTTTTGGGAGACAACATGACAAACTGCACCTCGAGGGAACTAAAAAAATAAAGGTTTCCATGAAATCAATGGCACTTTAATACTCATTGATCCCCCAAAGAAAGCATTTGTAGAGCCACAATTACATTTCCCCAGTCTCTCTGTATTGTCTCTAATGCACTGCATCGGCTCTCTGCATTAACTGTAATTACCAGTTGGAGCGAGGTCAACTGGAAGTGGGCTGGTCAAGATGTGGAAGGACTTCAGAGTGGGAAAAGTGTTATTTTACTTCCATTATCACAGAGTCTTTAGGGATGATTTGTAAGAGCTTAATGGTTTTTGACCACTTTGGCCATGCTGTTAATCCATTTTCATTCTTCGGTCTACCTTTTACCTTTATGGATTATTTTGAGGTCATAGAAGTTTGGTGTAGTGAAAATCAACACTATATAGACCATAAAGAAAAATGCAGTATCCACTAAATGTTCATCTGACAAAAACAAACCTAGTGACACAAAAACAATGACAAGAAGCAAACCATTCCGGTGACAAACGTGACCACGAAATGACACAAGAGTTGCCACAGCGACACAACAATAACAAAAACACATGCAAAGTTGTTTTGTTGCATGTGAAACTGAAACTATAATCAGATTATAATATTCTTTGAAGGACACTGCAGTGACTTTAATTCCTGTTGACAGCCTAAACAGATTATTATGCCTAACCTCAACCTAAGCCCAAATCAAATCTTAGCTCGTAACTTAACCAGTTCCACAGAAATGAGGTTCTGTCTCATTAGGACTCTGTGTATGGTACACTCTTGGAAATAAAAGTGCTAAGTAGAACCATATAACGTTCTTTGGCTTGTCCTCATAGGAGAATCCTTTTTGGCTTCAGGTTGAACCTTTTTATAAAGGTTCCACCAAGAACCCTTTGAAAACCCTTAATTTAGGAAAGGTTTTAAAGGGTTTTCTGGATCAATATTGTTCTTGCTGGAACCATTAATGTTACCAAGGACCCTTGAAAACCCCTCTCTTCAGTAAAGGGGTTTTCAGAAGCAAATGTTCCAGGTAGAACCTCAGCCCTTGTAGAAAAACCCTTTTGGAACCCTTATTTCTAAGAGTGTACAGCAAACTCATTTTCACTGAGGGCCACATCAGCATAATGGTTGCCCTCAAAGGGCCAGATGTAACTGTAAGACAGAATAAATTTAACTAAATGTAAAATGTCAAAGTCAGAAAAAGACTTTGAAGCACGGGTGTTTTCTTCAGCCACAATAAAGCTACGTAGCGTTCACTGCCACATCGTTTTTGGTTATTTGGCTTTTGAGAACACATTCTGCTGCGATCGCAGTTTGCCTTTTACTTTTTCTTTGGCATACTGGGCTCCTTGTTTGGTGTCAAAATGCCGACGTAGATCGCACTCTTTGACGACAGACACCGCCTCAGAACTAAAGACACACCGGTTTTTCTCCTTGAAGCACAAACATGTATTGGCCTTCCCATCATTCTTGAAACTGCCTTCCACCTGCATCAGTCTTTCTCTTCCTGGACATTTTGGGATAATTTATGGATACTTTCAATCTCAATTTCATTCATTCAAGACAATGATACACTGCAAACTAGAGGTGGGATGCTGTCACTTCACCGGTAACACAATCCCCATGCATTGTGGGAAATGTAGTTTATGGTCAACACACGCCTTGAAGCAGCATAGACCTCGCGGGCCACATAAAATGATATGGCGGGCCACATCTGGCCCCTGGGCCTTGAGTTTGACACATGTGGTCATGAGGACAGCGGCATGATTTGCAACAAAGATTGTAAAATGAGGTCTTAGAATTGGACATGATCTGGAGTTTGCCAAATAAAAATCTTCAACTGTAGATCATAGTGAGACACATTTATGACTGCATGACCTAAAAAAAAGAAGAAATAAATGACTACAAAGTGACAAAAACAAACACAGTGACATCAAAACGACCTTACCGGCCACGACGACACCACAAAAACACAAGTGAAGGAGGAGCTTTCACACGTGTGTCACGGCCCAGTGTCTCAAAATCGAGCTCTGTCCATGTGTGAAACTCGCAGTAAACTTAAAGTGACCGCTCTGACCTGCAGCCCCTTTAAACGCACAGCTGTCTGCGAACCACACAAACAGCAACCAAACGCACTGCCGCGGCAACAACACGCTGCAGCACATGCTTAAGCTATTATAGACGCATCCAATAATGAGCCCCTGTGGGCAGTTTGATGACTGGTATGTCAACAATGTGTGACGTGAGTCGTCCACTTGCTCTGGAGGTGCACGGGGGGGGTTCACGGGAGGGCAGCATCTCATTATGAGCGCTGAATGTCGGAAAACAGCCGACATTAAGGTGGAGTCCTATTGTCATAACGGAATAACAATGCTTGCGTAACACACACCGGCCTCCACTCGTGAAGTTAATGAGTTATAATAAGGACCTGGTTTTAATACAGTTATATGTTTGGTGCAGATGTACAGAAGCTTAGAATTGCATCGTCTCTCTCTCTTTGTTTTTCTTTGACTACTTTTCTTAATTTCTTAAGATTTAAGTTTGAATGAGTCTAATTGCACTTATTTTTTTAGTTTTCTGTGTTCTGATAATTCACTGCATTGTCCTCTTTGAGCGGGAATGTAACATCCAAGAGTTACTGTGTGGTGTCAGTTTTTTTTTTACAAATGCCTCTTGAAATCACACAATCATTATCTCCTCATCCTGATAAAATCCTGCAATACCCCTTTATATATATATATTTTTTTTTTTAACTTCATATTTTCTTCTCTCTTAGTTTCTTGTGATGTCGTTTCACCAGAGGAAAATGAGTTTCCCTGTTGTGGTGGATGTGACTCATGAGTTGATGACACGTGTCCATGAAATCCAATGAAGCCACACCCACATTGGCTTATTATTGGGTTTTAAATCCACAAGTGCATTTCAGATTTGAGAGGACCTCGCTGTCCAGACATACTTGATCATTTTTTTTATGAAGCCATTATGTTGCTAAAGAAACTTAGTTTATCATTTCAGCTTACCACATTTTTTGTTGTTTTTTTTTGTTCTGTCTAATCCAATAAACCAAATGTGTTATAACAGAGCTTCTTAAAACAATATAGTGTAGGATTTTGACCTTCAAATAATGTCTCAAAGATCATTTTGATACTACATCAACTTATAACAGGGTTATAGGGGTTATATTATCAGCGCAGCTTTGGATAAAAGCATCAGCTAAATGACATGTAATGTAATGTGATGTAATGTAAAGGTTTTTCTGCATTACTTTTGGTTTCTGATATCTTTAAAAATAAAACAATGTAATCGTGCTTCAGAGTTCACCGAGTCATTGGCTTGTCAACAAATGACGTGTTACTGTGACATTTGTAATAGGCAGTACTAGTTCCCAGCTGTAGGGGGACCCTGAGAGCAAATCCTTCATTGTGTCAATTTAAACTGTAATCACACATGTTGGTTGGCTGTTAACTGTAAAATATATAAGTGTAAAAAAAAACAACAATAAAATAATGATGTGATCATAATTTTAGGAGGTGAAGTGGTGACAAAGATTGGATTATAAGAGTTTTAAATGGCTATGTGCACCAGCTGTGGGCCTTTATAATGGCATAATGATAATCTGTTTGGATGTTTTTAATCCAAGATTTCTTTTTTGATTATCCCAATTTTAAAAGTCTCAATACTTTCATTACCACTTACAATTGTGGGCTCAAACCTTAACTACAGAGGTCAAGTGTGTGTCACCCAAATCTTGGATTTCTGCAAATCTGGATGAGGTGGAGACCAAAAGTACACTTTTGGCATGATTTATACATCTTTCTTTTACTTTTTCAGAGAAGCAGCACCGACCTCAACAGTGATGACTGATGCACGGCTTGGCATGTTGGCTGGAAGAAAAATGTTTATAGAAGGATGGAGCGAGTCCTAAGCGTAACAGAAGGGTCTTATCTTGTTGCTGTAGAACTTGTGACATGGCAGACCGTGTGAATATTGTTCGATGTTTGAGATAAGTGCGGTTTGAGGTCAGTCTGTTTAAGAGCTACTGCTTGAAAGTAATCATGACTGAAACCGTATAGTTTACCCATTGTGTAACCATGTATGATCAATACATATCTGTTGACAATGCTTAATGTCAAGTAAACATCACATCATGTCAACTGTTTATCTGTCGACGTGATACTGAACATGTGATGAGTGACTCGTAGACAGTCACCGATGGACTTATCATACCAATGTTATCGTTCAAAATAAACAGCTTAACTGCATGTAACACCATATCTGAAAATTGAGACTGAAATGGAAGCAAAGAAACAAACAACGTCACAGCTCCTGTTTGGTCACTGTTGGTCAAGAATGCAGTAGTAGAGGAAAAGACGCGGGTAAGAACACACGTTTTCTCAGAGTCGTTGTTGTGTGAGATTAAGAAACACAATAAATACTGTGTGAAACTATTCTCTGCAGAGCTCAAGCATGTCCAGTTGCCTACAGGTAACTCATCAATCAATTTCAAGTGGGACCAGAGGTGAAAGATACATAATAGTAACCCTGCATCGCACAGACCAACCAATAGCTGTGGGAACCGACTTATTTATTTTTTTGGCAGGTTCACTTGGGTTCACAAATCCCAGGTTTACCCGTTCATTTTAGTGTGAAAGACGTTCAAGACTGGTCTTGAATTCCGCGATTCAAATCACAACCAGTGACAACTGTATCAGAATTTGCGTTTTGTCGATTTCAGCGTACATTAGCATAGTGGAGCTCATCTAATAGTTGCATAAGTGTCCACCAATATGTTTATTTATATCCCATACGCTACAGTATTTTACAGAATAGGTGTAACTGTTCTCTGCGGGACCTTGATGCAGAATCAGATTGTTGTTTGAAGACTCACCGTTCAGCACCGTCCAGTAATCAACAGGCTGCACAGGCTCTGAGATCAAACCCATCTAAATTACAGTCCTGCAGCCAAGCTTTCAACAAACAAAGGAAATGGCACATTACGCTATCCCTCTCTCTGAAAAAAAAAAAAGTTGCACTGGAGAGAAAAAAAACCTCTCCAGTTTTTAACAAATACAAGTTTACTTGAAGTGCAGACAAAGAAAAATGAAGGGCTTTTTCAGGGCTTGCACTCCATATGACAGCAATTTGGGGGTATTGTGTATTTTGGCCCAAACGTGTGGTCTATGATAGATGACAGGAGAGAAAATCACGAACCGCTGGCTCGAGCACAGACATGCAAATTGCTTTCAGCTGATTGCTGTATTCTGCTTGATATCTATCAAGTGGATTACAGTATGCCTCTTTATTTACAGCCAGGAAGCAGCTGATCGATTCCACTGAAGGAGGGAGGAAGAGAGCTAATGTTTTTCCTCTGCTAGGTGAAAGTACAAACCTCTCAAGTGGCCGGCGAGAGCACGGTTAAATTACACTCATCTGATCTGACTACATCCAGAAACAACACACAGACACACAGAGTATCGCTTTGCTGCTTTGGCGATGGTTATTGTTAATACAAACGACAAACAGTATTGTCACTTAGCAAAGCACACACACACACACAGCAGCTTCTCTGAACCTTTTCATTTAATTTAGGCCTGTATTTCCATGTGCATTCATTTAGGACATGGAAACATAAATATTTAGCCACATGCCCACGGGGCTGTTTTCTCTTTAACATGGGTGATACTGTTTTTGTTATTAATACTCATTTGGACTTTTGTCAAACAAAACAAAGAAAACAACATTGTCCACAAAAGACAAAAAGGATTGAATGAATCCAAATAAAACAATCTATATAATTAGATAATTTATTTAATTTCATTAATATTTATGATATTTGCCTAAGGGAATCCTTTCTTACATTTTAAAGAACACAGAAAGCAGAAGAAAAAGAACAGAAAACAGGCACAGAGTAGCTAAAATAAATAATCTGTGTAGAATGCCAGATGGGGGAAAGAGTCGGATACTGTTACATTACACTTTTAATCAATACAGTTATGTTAATACTAGTTTGAAATAATGTACTGGAGCCCGAATGGTTCATTTTGTTGTGACTTATATCTAAAAACTGAAAAACATACATGCTTATTTTAAGTGCATTGGGCTCTTCAGACAAAAAAACAACAAAAAAAAGCCTGTCTGGTTTAGCTCGGCCTTGGTAGATGCACTGATTTCTCTCACGCAGAATTCATCTTCATTAAGATGCACTGTACTGACATGTAGGAGCAGTTGATTTCATGCATTTATGAATTGGTACACACGCAGTAATACCAGTCATCGACTACTAATTGAGTCAGAAGTAGACTCAAAGAAACAACAACAAATACATTGATTTCGCTAAAATGAATACAATTGTATTAAAAGAACATTTGTGATGACAATGACATTGTGTCACTGATCTGACTTGAAGTTCTCAGTTTCACTGTGATCTGTACAGTGGATGACAGAGGACTAGGAAAAAGAAAATACATATAATCAGCAAGTAAATAAATCACAACACGCAGGGTTCAGTTTCACGAGCAGAAGAAACGGTTATATCTCTGTGTGATGTCATTCAACCCTCAGTCTCCAGGTCCAGCTCCTTTGCCTCAGTGTTGCTCGTGGACTCAGGTCAGTGTCAGAGATCAGCTACTTACCCAATCACCAACAACCTCCAGAGGGAAAATGACTTCCTTCCGACCACTTGCACTCACCTGCAGTGACCCCGAGCAATCAGAGGTGAATGGAGCTCCTAATCATGGAAAACCCTTCAGGTCGGCACCGTGGGCCACCCAGCCTCCTCCACAGCCACCTTCCTCCAGAAGGCCAACTCTGAGTTCAAGTGTTTAAACTGTCACATCCAATCGCCTCAGCTCGGATATTAGTTGTGCAGGACACGTTGTGTGTTTACTTTGATGCCGACTGCAATATCCTGTCCTCCTGTTGATCCTAGCTGCTCCGGGGGTATAGAGCAGCAGCGTGTCAAGGAGACGTGGCTGGTTGCCGCCGGCCATGCTCATATGCTGCAGTCAGCCAAGGGAAGTGTGGAAGATGGAACAGGAAACAGAAAGGTGATTTAGCAAACGAGCGCTGGGAAGGGTCTGTAACCTGGAGAAGGAGCAGGACTACGTCGTGTTTATTTTGAAAAGAGCACCTCTGGTTGTTGCACATGTTGTGCAAGAGTGTGTGGTAAAAGTGCAACATGGCGAGATGCTGTGGACAGCAAAGAAACTGAATATTCTACTGTATCACTGTAAAATAAGTTTTCATAGCCCTAGAATCAGCCTTTGATATGTTCTTTATACTTTATGGCGTGCTTTGTTTCTGCTGCAGCCTGTAAGGACAACATCCTTTCTGGTATGTGAAGATTATGTTTCCAGAGAGGCTTGGTGGAGGTAATAGTCCTCCGCTACAATCTTCAGTCTCACCATGAGATGTCACTAATTCTTCCACCCTCGACCTCTAAGTTTGCCCCCTGGCCAGTTTGTTTGTCATACACTGACGGATTGGTCCAGCAGTGAATGGAACCTGTTTTTTGGGTTTCATGAACTCTTGAGTTTTGAGGTCCAGGAGAATGGCCACTGTGCACACTTGACACTGCAGAAATGTGGTCTGTGTGGGGAGCGAGTACATTACAGTGAGTGTTTCTTTGCTCGGGTTTTTGACAACTGATGGATGAGTTCAGCAGTACGGTGTGCGGGACTTGTAATGCTTCGTATATGAGAGAATTAGGGGAATGGTGATTTATACAAGTGAGAGTAACACAAATACATTAAGTACGTATTAACACCTTGTGTAGGAAAAATCTTAATTCATGTCGTAATAGAGGTAGAATAAGGTTATGTAGAATAAGGTGTTAATACGTGCTTAATGACTATACTAATAAAGGGCTAGTATTCTACTTATTATGTTAGTAAGCACCTAGTTAATGGTGAATGTGTTCCCTAATTAAAAAAAGAAATAAAAAAGTGTTATTTTCTTTATTGATAATACAGTTAAACTACATTTAATGATGCTGTGAAGTTGATTTTTTTTTTGCTAATTTTATTAATTATGTCTCTGTGCATAACAAAAGAGAAATTATACGCACATTACCTCTTTTATTCTTGAGGTGCAGGCCGTCAAAAACAAAGTGTAATATATAAATGATGCAATTGTTGCATTGTCTGAATCAAGTCTACAATATAAAACACTTTCTATCAGTTGTTTGTTTCTCATCTGTACTTTTACAAATGCACGAAATCACAATGGTGAACATCACCTTGATTAAAACATCGTGTCTGCAGTCTTAGAAATAAGGGTTCCAAAAGAGTCCTTCTACAAGGGCTGAGGTTCTACCTGGAACCATTTGCTTCTGAAAAATCCTTTCCCGAAGAAGTTTTAAGGTTCCACCTGGAGACAAAAAGGGTTCTCCTATGAGGACAAGCCGAAGAACCTTATATGGTTCTACTTAGCACTTTTATTTCTAAGAGTGTGCAAATAAGTTTAACCTCATTTTGGGAAATATCTCTGTAATAATGCTGTCATGTGAAGGCAGTGAAGCGAAATGTATAAAAAAGACTACAAACACCATAAAACACTGAACTTGAGTCCTCGTAAATAAGAGTTGTACCCACAAAGAGAAACTGAGAGGACGAGTGAATGATGAAGTGTTTCAGACACAGCCTGAGCTGCTGCACGTGCTCTCGTGTTTTGTCCGTCTACTGGTTTTGCTGCATGGACAGGAAACATACAGTCAACTTAAGTGGCATTTTGCTGTAGCTGAATTTCCATGACAGAAAGCAAAAAAGGAGCTAAAAGTGGCTTAAAAAACCCAAGTAGAGCTGCATGCACTGCAGAGTGAAATGATACTGTACATCTGTGTCTCACTATTTATACTCTATGTCACTCTTTAAGCCACAGTTTCCATACAAAGTGCAGCGTAGCACAGCTTTCAGAACATGGATTGATGTTCCACTGCTCTCTACACTCAGTTTATTAGGTATGAATAATTAAATATAATATCCTGCAACTGATTCATAAAGTTGCAACATGCCTAAAGGTATCATGTTATCCACCCTATTAGTTGAGTTAAAGCTTCCTTCAACTGAGTGTATATCTTCATGGACCACCAGGTGACTCCTGAGGAGATCGGTCATCCTCCACAAACCGTTTGAGGACCCACTGCTGTGTGGTTCTGTCAGAAAACCCATCGGAGATAACACATGACACCCTGGCCTGTTGCGCCCATTGCCTCTCCAACAGTTGGATTGTCTTGTTGCACAACTGGAAAGGAAGTCTGCTAATCTGAAACCCGATCCAGGGGAAGGAAGAAGTCAGAAAACCAGCCTTCAGTGCTTTCACCAATCGCATTCATCACCAGGCCCAAACCGGGGCTCGTTTGGAGCGGGAGCGCGGCTTAACTAAACATATTCTCCATAAAATAAATGCTTCCAGGTTACTCCCCGTCCAGGTTCCACTCAGAGGACCATCTGATCTCAATTACCAGGAATGCTATAGGAAGCATTGAGCCTCAGCCTGCATGGCAGACCATGGCAGCCAGCAGTACATCTATGAACCCATAGCAGTCCTTCTCAAGCACTTGCGAGGCAGGAAATGATGATTTGATAATTAGTTCCTGATGTGTCCCATTCTTTTTCATATCAATCATGTATAGGAAAACGAATGTATTTCAAAGAAACAGTTTGCAGTTTGAAGTCGCAGTTCACTCGGGTCGTTAATATCACAGCGAATGTCCAGCGAAGAGTAATCGACTGCATACACAGTCGAGAAACTTGGAAAATAAACAACGCGAGGAAAAATAGAAAGTGACGGCTGTGAGAATGTTTTAAAATGTATTCAGAAAAATAATATATGTGACCTTGGTGGTGTAATTAATTAATATCATACAGACAAGATGGGTTATATTTGACTGGACAGTAAACATTTTGACAAAACTTAAAAGACAACACAGTCTGAGATACAATTTAAATATGGAAAGCAATGATGACTGAGAAATTAGCAGATTTGTTCTGTACCAGACTAAAACAAATGTGATGGGGAAACCATGTGAAATTAGGACGACATTGCATTGTAACAAATTACTTTCAATGACATTCTAACTTCCAACAACATATCCAGTAACTTAATAGGGAACCTTCAAAGAGAGCGAAAAAACAATTTGAGACATCTGTAAAGTTTAAAAGAATTGGCTGAGCATGTTTCTGTTAAGATATCACTTATCTTCACATTTACAGACAAGCTATAGACGTAAAATTGCAACAGCATGCATGGAATTACTCAGGAGTGACATCAACGGGCAAAAATCCTTCATAGGTCTGGCTCAAGTACTGTTTTTGTGGAACGATACCAGAACCTGACAACTAAAGATATAAGAATCATGATAGCACTTTCACTCAGAGCAAATATAATAGATACAGGGTGAACACCTGTTCTCTTCATTGGTTTGGTTAAAGAATACAGCGGGTACTCTGTGCTATAAGTAAGTCTGACCTTATTTTTCCACAAAAACTCCATTCCTGTGGCCAGAGGTGGAAATTAATTAATTATGTTACTGTAATTGAGCAGCTTTTTTTGTATACTTGTGTAAATTTGTAATTTTACTTTTACTTTAGGATGTTTTTTTGGAAGTACTGCACTTCATTTTAAATGTTGAACGCTGAGGACACCTGAATGACAAGGACAGGTGAATGATGACGACAGGTGAATGATGAGGACAGATGAATGGCGAGTACAGGTGAATGACAAGGACATGAGAAAATTGAGGACAGGTGAAGGACGAGGACAGGTGAATGACAAGGACAGGTGAATGATGAGGACAGATGAATGATGAGGACACGAGAAAGTTGAGGACAGGTGAATGATGAGGACAGGTGAATGATGAGGACAGGTGAATGGCGAGTACAGGTGAATGACAAGGACATGAGAAAATTGAGGACAGGTGAAGGACGAGGACAGGTGAATGACAAGGACAGGTGAATGATGAGGACAGGCGAATGGTGGGGACAGGTGAATGGTGAGGACAGGTGAATGATGAGGACAGGTGAATGATGAGGACAGGCGAATGGTGGGGACAGGTGAATGGTGAGGACAGGTGAATGATGAGGACAGGCGAATGGTGGGGACAGGTGAATGATGAGGACAGGTGAATGATGAGGACAGGTGAATGGTGAGGACAGGTGAATGGTGAGGACAGGTGCTTTTACTTGTACTTAAGTAAAATGTTATCAAAACAGTGGTACTTTTACTTGAGTATAATACTTCAGTATACTCTTTACACCTCTGCTGGTGGCCAAGAGAATAACAGTGAGACAAAAGGTTGAATATTTCAGCTTCAAAGAAAAATTGGGCATTTCAGGAGGACAGCCAGGCAGAAGCAATCTACTGAACTGAATCCTAAAGGTTTATTACAATAAGACCTCGGTGATTTACCAAGACTTGGTTCATTAAAAATGATGTATTCCTCTTTAAGATACAAACAAACACGTTTCATATTCAACTGCCAGGTGTGTCAGTGTTTCTGTGTCTTTGTTATTTTTGTGTGATAGTCTGCTGACCTCTACAGGTGATTTTCCATTCTACATCATCATCATCTTCATCATAGGAACAGGCAGCAGAAATTACAATAAATCTCTATTCTATTCTAATATATTCTACACAAAGGACAATGAACAGTCATATACATTAACTCAGTTTATGACATTTTTGCATCCACACACCGTGAATAATCAAAAATATGTGCTGATGAAAGAGATGATCAGATATAGTTATTATTGATTCATTAAGATGATTATTATTATAGTCCAAACATTTTTTTTTTTTTTTAAACTTGAAATTGTATTGTTTGTTTTATACCATATTTACAAGCATTTGTGTTATTTTACTTTTCCAGCAGGTGGCGATAAAGCACTGTGAAGCATTTCTTGAGCATTACTATCTTTCACTTTACTACTTTAATGATTTGAATGGCACATAAGAAATAGGTTAACGGTAAAAGACAAAGATAATAATGTACCCATCACTTCTGCTTTCAAGAGTCCAAGTCAAAATTATTTGGTGTTTGGGCTAAATATTCAAATGCATAGATGACAAAGTAGAGGAAGTAAAAGGAAAATATGTTTCCACCCATTCACAAAAGCTGATAAAGCCGGTTAGACTCTGTCAGTTACTGTTATTAAGAAGAGAGTTCCCTTTGAGATGCACATTATTCTCTTTTGCGTTCTTTTCTTTTCATTAATTCATTAATTCTCTGCCATTGCGGAGTGGAGATCATGAGAGGTGATGTCACATTTGATTTTGTTGAGTATGGTTTCTTTCACCTGCTGTGATGACGATGTTCAATTTCGATGTATTTGTGAAATAGAGTGGAGCATCTTCTCCATCTGGATTCCCGTCATCCTGTCGCTGATGGAGACCTCGTCATGTGCTGGTGACGCAAATGTTGGTGAGCAGATAAAGCACAGTTTAACAAGTGTGTTAAGTAAAGTCAGATGCTTTAGATTATTAGGGGGTGTGTTGTTTAATCTTCATAAATATACAGGGAGAGTAAGTCTAAAATTGGAATTGTACATTGCATTTAACATACCCCTCTGCTTACACTCCTGTTAATGTCCTTATATGTATGATATATCTATCCTAAAGAGTGGAGGAAAACATATACAGACCTTTTCAAGTAAAAGTATATGCAAAAGTACACACAAAGTATATACCTTTGACTTTGGGCATATGAATGCTTTGGTGCAGCTTTAAAAGTGCAGTACTGCAAAATCATAGGAAAACAAAGTTTGTTGCAATATTACAGTGGTATTCATTTCAACATGACTCATTGTTCTGCCCGAAGTGACTCAACTTTTTTTTTTTTTTTTTTACTTGGATTGGTTCCAATTTATCTACTGTTTATTAATGCATGTACTTCCTGACCTTGCCTGGAAACAGATACATATGGTTGGGACAGTTTTGGTGGTCATATCTTGTCCAAAGCTAATGGGGAAGGAAAAAGTCACATTATCTCACTCTGCGTCTGCAAGTGTGAACAGAGGACAGGAAGCCATGTTTCAACTGCAGAGACAACTGAAGTTAGCCTATTTAGTCGACTGGTGGTTTGTGGGAAGCAGCATCTGAGTTGCCAGGTCCTTTGACAAAAACTCTTCTGTTTCAAAAAAGTTCAAACCTTTTATTTGTTCATTTTCACATTGGTGCCTGGTACAAGCAGTTTGAGTTGGTCTCGTGGGACAGCTCCAGTGCATCCTGTTCATAGACACATGAACTGTAATTTGACTTTTTAGGCCACATCTTCTTACAGTTCCTAGATTGTATTTAGCTTCAAAACCCAAAATACTGTTATTTGAAGCATGGATTGGCTTCTCCAGGACTCTGTGAAAAAAACACACACACATTTTTCAGAAAGAAAGTACATTTGTCTTTGTTTGTAAGACTAGTGCCAGGCCACGTTACTAGTTTTCTGGTGGCTGCTCACAAATGCATGTATTTGTACAATATTATGCCAATTATTCATCAGTTCAAAGCATCTTCTTCATCTTCTTTTTGTAGTGAATCCTTGCTGTTACTACCCATGCCAGAACTCAGGAGTGTGTGTGAGATTTGGTACAGACGGCTACCAATGTGACTGCACTCGCACTGGCTTCTACGGAGAAAACTGCACTGTTCGTAAGTGAAACTATATCAGTGTGTTTTCATCGTGTGTGTGAGTGTGGGTCATTTTAAACCCAGTTGTCCTCTAAGTGAAAGTCTGGTCAGTTTTCTGTAAGATCCTCTGTGTTCCACTGTAAGGTTTTTATATAAAATGTCAATATTATTAACCTTCTCTTTTCGTATTTGGTCTCTACTCTTATGTCCTTGTATGTGTAGCTATTCTCTGGACCAGGGTTTGTCTCATGCTCAAGCCCAGTCCCGCAGCGGTTCATTACCTACTCACCCACTTTCAGTGGCTCTGGTACCTGGTCAACAACTCTTTCTTGCAAGATACCATCATGCGAATAGTACTGACAAGTAAGTCTCACGAAAGGTGTAATAATAATATTATTAAAGTCTATTTCCTCATATCAGTCACATGGTGTGGTGCTGTATATTGTATTTGTCTTATTTTAGTGCAGACACAAGAGGAAGTGTTTTTACATGAAAAGTAATGCTAAATATTGTCTCATTAGCATGTTCACACTTTGGCTCACTGTGGTTGACAAAAAAAACCCAGTGAGCTTACAGCTAAATGTTGATTTGTAGTTCAATTAAATTATTATATATATATATATATATATATTAACAATTATTTTAATATACAAAATTATCATTATCAACCCAAATCAATATACTATACTAAAAACATCAGACTATTAAATCAGTTAGATGTCCAGTCATTGTGGTTCATGCTCTAATTCTCTAATAAAGGCTCAGAAAATACTGAAAAATATTTTTTATCCACTCTTAAAGTTAGAAGTGACCTCATTCCAAGTCCTCCCACCTACAATACCAAATATGGATACCTCAACTGGGAGTCTTACTACAACATCTCCTATTACACCCGGCTCCTCCCTCCTGTACCTGACGACTGCCCTTTACCCATGGGAACTAAAGGTGAGCCCTAAACTGTAAATTGCATATTATATTATTAACTTTAAAATGTTTACGGTGAGAGCTTAAATTCAGTATAACATCCACTGATTCAACAGGGACTTAGACCCTGGGGGGCCCCACATTGAACCAACTGTTCTTGGGGTTTCCAACCAAGATGTCTTTGCTGTCTCTATCTGATTAATGTACTGTACATGTACATGTAACAATATACAAAGCAAAAGGAAAGTGCAACAAATGACCCAATAAAAACATGAGGACATAACTCTTGTAATAAGCGAGGGAGCAGAGCCCTGACTCTAACCATAAGCTTGACCCGAATAATGGCCGGTTCCCCTGCTACTCACTGTGAGTTCACACACAGTGTTCATGTTTGTTGACAGGTAAACCCGTTCTTCCTGATCCTAAAGTGTTGATGGAACGCTTCTTCAAAAGAACCAAATTCAGGCCCGACCCCCAGGGAACCAATCTGATGTTTGCCTTTATGGCCCAGCACTTTACCCACCAGTTTTTCAAGACCGACCATGGAGTTTATGTTGGCTTCACCAAGGGTTTGGGACATGGGGTAAGTCACTGACTCACTGTGAGTGCTCAGCAGGCAGGCACAACCACCATTTCTACAATTATTTACTATAAAACATGTAGAGCAAATGGCTATGACAGTTGGTTATTGATGTGTTGTTTGGTTTGAATACCAAACGCAGGTTATGTGGGGCTACACAATGGCACAGAGGCTAGCATTGTTGCCTTATGACAAGAAGGTCACTGGTTCAGATCCTAACCCTAAACCTTGGGGATAAGGTTAATTGGACACTAAATCAACCACTAAATTGTCTACTGTATATCAGGGTTTCCTGGGGAACTGTCCTGCATGTTTTAGATGTTTCCCTGCTCAAACACACCTGATTCAAATGGTCAGCTCTTCAGGCTGGAATGATCGTTGAATGATGCACATTCAGTTGTGTTGCCACAGCTGTAACGCTCAACCCAGCACTCAGCATGCCAATGGCACACTCCCTCATAATTTGTGACATTTGTGGCATATTGACATGAGTGACAAAAGTCCACATTTTGGTGTGCCCTTTTATTGACCAGACCATAAGGAGTGTGTCTTTGTACTGGTCACGCATATTGACCACCACTCTGCCATGCTCCATGACTCTCGTGAGTTGAAATACTCAATCTGAGATTTTAGTCAGTAGGAGTGACCAAGTGACACTGGACTACTGGGTTTGAGCAAAACAAATCATTCCATAAACAAATGCATCAAGAATCTGAGCAAATGTCATGACATTCTGTTTTTGTTCACCATTTGAAGTTTGTGCGTTTATATAGGAGTATAGGAAAATGTGTTTCTCTCCAACTCACTCAGGTAGATGCAAGTCACATTTATGGAGAAACCCTCATGCGACAGCTTCAACTCCGGCTTCACGAAGATGGAAAGCTGAAATATCAGGTAATAAAATGTACATGTGTTTCTCATACAAATACTTGGACTAAAAAAAAGCTTGTGATAATGTGAATGATTAAAATCTTTGTTTCTGAGAACTAACTGAGAGACTCACTTTGCCTAGGCTATCTCTGACAACAAATGCAACATTATCTTCCCTCTCTCAGGCTTGTAATCAGGATTTCAGAGGCAACTTCCTCTTAGCATGCTCTACTGTAGTGTTAAGGTTTTTAAAAAGCTCTGCACCTCCTACTGTTGGCGACACATTAAAAAACCACAGGAGCTGAGCCAAAGTGTTTTACAGAAACATAAGAAGTAACAGTTAACACATTTAAAACACTGACAGTCAGTCAGACAGCCTTATAGATGACAAATATAAATTGAATATGTTGTTTTATAAACAGCAATAGGAGGGCAGGACCTGAGGTAGGACAGAAAACTGACAGAAGAGAGCGCTATCACCTTTTGTTTTAAGGTGTGAGACAGGAGCTAAAAAGTGCTATAAATAATGGCCTGTGTTTACAGTATGATATCTGAAATAAATTGGAGTTCTAAACCATCGTGTTTATTACAAAAGTGGATTTTGAAGGTGACTGGCAACCAGTGCAACTCTTGTGCACTGGTTGCACTCAAGAGTCCAATCTGGAAGAGATGAATGCATGTATGGTGGTTACTTAGTGGGTAAACATGATTGCATTTTTGCTCTTATTTTGAACAGATTCAAATAAAAATCCTCTCAAACAAAACTATATTCACAGATGATGTTTTTGTTTTTTTCGTCTCAGTTAGTGAACGGCGAGATGTATCCCCCGACAGTAACCGAGGTCCCCGTGCACATGGTCTACCCCAACGCTTTACCTGCACAGCAACGTCTGGTCATTGGTCAGGAGATATTTGGCATTCTGCCGGGTCTCACCATGTATGCGACCATATGGCTGAGGGAGCACAACAGGGTGTGTGATGTCCTTAAGGCAGAGCATCCCACCTGGGACGATGAGCAGCTTTTTCAGACCGCCAGACTCATCATCATTGGTGAGGGCCCTCAGGAGTATGAACGTGAAGTGATGTTTGGTAGCTAATGTGTGCTTTGGTATCCAATATATGTTTGAAGCTGAACGTTTTTGGATTCTTCAGTATTAAACCATTCGATGAGCATGTAATATCAATGAACATGGTATCATTTTTTTGCCACCCAGGGGAGATCATCAACATCATCATCGAAGAGTACGTGCAGCAGCTGAGCGGCTACCAGCTGAAGCTTAAGTTTGATCCCTCCCTGCTCTTCAACGCGCGTTTTCAGTACAGCAACCGAATTGCCCTGGAGTTCTGCCACCTCTACCACTGGCATCCGCTGATGCCCGACAGCTTCCTCATCGACGGGGATGAAATCCCGTACTCGCGGTTTCTTTACAACACCTCCCTTCTCATGCATTATGGGGTGGAGAAACTGGTGGATGGTTTCTCTCGTCAACCGGCAGGACAGGTGAGAGACTGTTAACCTGAGGACAAACACAGCTATAGACTTATTACTTTGATAAGCTTTTAGGCCGATTATTTATCAATCACTTAAGGCTTTATTTAAGACACTTTTCAAACAAAGTGATGCAATTCATAGTGCTCCACTAAATGAAGTCCCCCTTCTCGTAGAACAGAAAGAAGTAAAATCAGCTAAAATAAAAGTAGATAAGATGGTAATAACATGTACTTATTATTCAGTTGAACATCTAGCAGACCAAGGTGTCATAAAACATGTTAAGTTTAAAATTAATTAGTATATAAAACGAAAGTTACGTATGTAACTACGGTTCTATGAATCCTGGATGACTGCCAGAGGCGGTGCTTTAGCACTGAATATCTCCATCTCGCGCATGCGCAGGTCGAGTGTTTATACCAACAAAGTCACCCATGACCCCTGATGACGCCGGCTAGCCTATATCTTCCGGTGACATCAGAGGATCTGTTCCTGCAGAATCTTCTCGCGAAACCACGAGGATTCTGAGTGACAGAACGCTCTGGCGGTCATCCAGGATTCATAGAACCGTAGTTACATACGTAACTTTCGTTCTATTTCATCCTTACTGACCGCCAGAGGCGGTGCTTTAGCACTGGATGACCCATAACAACAAAGTCACGAGGAATGCCAGTACGTACATCAGTGAGAGTAAAGGGTAGAGGCGGCAACAGGGCCGCGCCCAGTGGGTGGGGGTGGCCACATTCACCCTATAGAATCTGGAGAGGGTAGCTGGTGATGCCCACTAGGGGCACGCCGTGCAGAGCCGCCCATGATGTAGCGACAGCCCTAGTAGAGTGGCACCTCCCCCGGATGGCAGGGGGATAACCACCGTGTTTGTACACCTGAGTGATGACGTCCATAATTCTGTGTGAGAGTCGCTGTTTGGAGGGAGCACGGCCTTTTAGGAAGCCGTAGTAGAGAAAACAGCTGTTCTGACCGTCTCAAGATCGCGGTCGAAGTTATATAGACTCTTTAGGCCTGGGCAGGGCACGGCCGTCCTGACCTTTCCTCCCCTGCTGGGAGGATAAACTGTGCCATTATAAAGGTTTGACGCTGACAGAACCTGAAGAAGATAAGCCCGTATTCGGCCACAGAGTGACCCCTGAGCCATCAGAGTCTGAGTTCGACCTCAGACATGAGTCCCTCACAGAGAGAGCATGTAGCTCCTCGACACTCCTTACTAAAGTGATGGTGAGGAGAAAGGCAGTCTTCAACTCAGGGCCTAAAGGGGGGGGGGGGTTGCCGCACCGGGGGCAGACCCCAAGCCAGAATTCTCTGTACCCTTGGTAGTTGTAGCCTTGAGGCTTCCTTTTAAGGAAAGGGACACAAGTCTGTGGCACTCCACGGTGTTGTCATCGACTTGAGTGTGTCAAGAGGAAAAGACCGCCACATAAGCCCTCCCGTCCGCCATTCGGGAGTGGCTGTAGGAACTACAGAATTGTTGTAGTTGTAGTAGTAGACGGGGTCCTCGCCCCTGTCGGAACACCAGGCAGACAGTTTACACCTGTTCACATACTGCATTTGGGTAGAAAGCTCCATAGTTTTCAGTGTGGTACATTGGGCTGTGTCTGAACACTCTGCCAAGAGGTCGTGCCCTGCAGTGGCCGACCCAGAGCTGGAGGCAATGAGGGTCAGGATGCCAGACCTGGCCCCTTAACTGAGACAGGAGATCCAACCTGTCGGGGAGACGCCGCGGTGAGCTGCGGCAGGGCCTGTGCAGCAGAGGAAAAACATGTCATCCCTGGCCAGAAAAGGGGGGGGGGGGGCACCAGTAGCAGGTCGTGGCCCTGCTGGAGGACCCTCTGCAATGTTTGAGGAATCAGCGGCTCTGATAAGCGGCATAGATAAGAGCTTCTGGGCGATCATGGGCGAGAGCATCCTCGCGGTTTAGAAGGGCTGGCCTTCTCTGTCAAGGAGAACCAGAGGGGGGCAATGGGTCGACTCCTCTGTGGCAAAGAGATCCACCTCTGCCCTGCCGAAAACATCCCAGATATTAAATACAACCTCTACATCAGAGTGTGTGCAATTATGTCAGAGAGACGGTTGAGACATTGTCTGACCGTACTAGCACATGCCTCTACTGAAGGAACTGAAGAAAAAGCTGCAGTGCCATGTGCACTGCCCGTAGCTGTGAGGGATACATCCGTGTGACAGTCTCCTGAAGGGATGTAATGGAGCCCATGGGCGTGCCCTGAAGAAGAAACAATCTCACCCTCTGTGGGGCCAGAGCAGGCCGAGGAGGCAGGAGGCCAAGGAGGCAGCGTTGTGATGCCTTAAGCTTCCTGTGCTGGTGCCACTTGGTATACAAGTGGAAAACTGTTCGGCCACCTCTGAAGGGGGCGTAGTGACAGCGGACCTAAGGGAGCCACAAGCTGTTAGCTTGCCTAAGAGGCGCATATACTGGGCGTAGCGCAAGCAGCGGCCCTTCTGAAGAAGAGAAGGAGGCTGAGGATGTCGTCCACACGCCGAGGTGACGGACAGGACTTCATGGCAACAGCATCCAGAGTCACCCCCCTAGAAAAGTGTACTCTGAGAGGGTACCAAGCAGCTCATTGCGAAAATCACTCTGAGGATCTTCATGCCCTGCGACTGCAGGGGTGAGAGGGCTGCTGCCACACACCTGGCAAACACCAGTGGTGAAGAGAGAGGCCGAACGGGAGCAGTGAGCACCCCGGACTGATAATGGTGGCTCTGAGAGCAAGCTGCAGAAAATGCCTGGTGCTATGGGGACGTGAAAGTACGCGTCCTTCAGGTCCATTGAGGTAAACCATTCCCCTGTAAAAGCCAGTATGCAGAATCACTGCAGTACTGAGTATGTGGAACTACGTGACCTTCAGGAACCTGTTGTCCCCTCAAGTTGAGTGATAGGGCGGAGCCCATCGTCTTTCTTTTCCACGAGAAAGTAAGTTGAGTAGAACCCCCTGGTGACAGGGGTTTTTCTGCCGGGTCGCGTATAATGGTCATCTTGACCAGGCTGTAGGTTGGGGGTGTCGCAACTGAAATTTGTACCCGTGGGGTTAAGGTGGAATCACCTAAGGGCCTGTGGTGAAAGCAGCCCAGTAGCTGAGGTGCTGCTGGAAAAAAGAAGCCGATAATCAGCCCAGGACTCTCCCCTGAGCTAGCCACTGGCGGCGAGTCTAAACAGTGGGGAGCTGGGATGGTTCACGCCTGAAGAGGCACTGGCGGGAGCCGGCTGAGCCTGCGGGGCCATGCGGTGGTGGCACCCATGGAGTTATACCCACCACTGCTGGCTGGGGAGCGGGAGCTCACCCTGAGGTGTGCGAGGCAGCATCTTGGGGAACCACATTGGCCCCATAGTTGGTGAACTCGGTGGCTGAAGCCGCCACGGAGAGCACGTCTTCCTCCGGTTCGGCCGTGGCAGCGGGAAGCGGAAAGACCCGCGTCCACTGCACCGGTCCCATACCTGGACGGCTATGAAGAGGGTCTTCATCTAGTTTAACTCCTCAGTCAGCTGGTCCACCCTGGAGGCCAGTTTAGACTCCTCGTCCTCTTCCCAGAGGGGGCGCCCACAGCCTCTGCAGCCCGACACAGCCCCATTAAGCTGTGCTGGAGGCAGTCGCTGGCCTGGGGTCAACTGGTCCGGTACCGGGACATGACCCAGCAGGTGTTTAACCTCAGCCAGTCCGGCAAACCGTACTGCCCGGGGCATGAAGCTGCAGTTCATGCACGGAAACCTCCGAACGCCCCTCCCTCAAGTGTTCGAGGCCAAGGCATGGAGGACACCTATCATGACCATCCTCTGGCTGCAGAGAGGCCATACAGGCCGTTTAGGAGTGGTCACCAAGCATGGCGACAGTCAGCGCCTGTAGAGTGGAAAGAACAACAGATGCTGGGAGAGGGAGAGAGAGCACTGCCTTCGCCAGCAAAGGTCAGCTTGCTGCGCCGATACAGATTGTCACCACCGAGCAGACACAGCTCGATGTGGCTGTTACTGACGGCAAGTAGTATACACCTGTGATGGGAGAGGGAGCGAGCACACTGCCTTCACCAACAGGTGTCGCACAGCCGAATACAGTTAGGATTAGTGGTTCTTCACACTAACTATGAGGGCAACAGCATCCGCCTATGCTGGGAGCTGGAGCGAGAGCACTGCGTTTACCGACAAGGTCAGCTTGCTGCGCCAAATACAGCCTGTCGCCACCGAGCAGACGCAGCTCGAGATGTGGCTGTTACTGACGGTAAGTAGCATACACCTGTGACGGGAGAGGGAGCGAGCGCACTGCCTTCACCAACAGGTGTCGCACAGACAAATACAGTTAGCCTTAGTGGGCTCTTCACACTTCTGCTAACTGGAGGGCAACAGCACCCGCCTATGCTGGGAGTGGGAGCGAGAGCACTGCCTTCACCAGCAAAAGGTCGGCTTGCTGCGCCGAATACAAACCATCCCTGCCTAGCAACACAGCTCAGGATGTGGCTGTTACTAGGGGTAGTAGTATACACCTGCGATGGGAAAGGGAGTGAACACACCGCCTTCACAAACAGGTATCTAATACAGTTAGCCTTAGTGGAACACGTCTGCTAACTACAGGGGACTAGAATGAAGAGTACAGCCAACGGTTTATCATCATCATCATCAACACAGTAAAACCCAAAGCAGAAGCGGTACTCACTGTACAGTTGCTTCCAGATAACTGTAGTACAGATGTCAGGAGAGGGAGCGAATACACTGGCTTCACCGACATATGTATAATGTACCGATTACACATACGCAAGGTCAAGCAAGCAGTGCTGACACTAGCGCCTGTAACTAAGGACCACAGATGTCAGGGGAGAGAGCGCACACACTGTCTTCACCGACACAGGAGAGTAAAAAAGAGAGACAGTACACATCGTACAGTTACCCATAGATACAGCAGAAGTACAAAGTTGGAAGAGGGAGCGAGTACACTGGCTTCACAAACATACAACCACAACGAGAGGTGGGCCGGGTACAACCAGCTGTGTACCGATTACACAGACTCTAGGTCAAGCTTCTACGATATAGCAGAAATACAAATGTCAGGAGCGAGTACGCTGGCTTCACTGACATTTGAGGCTACAACTGGAGGTGGGTACATACAGCGGTGTAGCGATTACGCAGACGCTAGGTCAAGCAAGCAATGTTGACCGCCAGCGCAACAACCAAAATGTCGAAGAGAGAGCGCACACGCTGTCTGCCCCGACACATGACAGTAAAAAAGAGAGAGGCAGTACACGTTGTACTGTTACTCACAGATACAGCATAGGTACGGATGTCGGGAGAGGGAGCGAGTACACTGGCTTCACCAACATACAACTACAACGAAAGGTGGGTACAACCAATTGTGTAGCGATTACACAAACTCTGTGTCAAGCCTCTGCCGGCATAGCAGAAGTACAGATGTCGGGAGAGGGAGCGAATACGCTGGCTTCACTGACATATAAAGTACAACCGAAGGCGGGTACAACCGGCGGTGTAGCGATTAAAGCAGTGCTGACCACTAGCTAGAGACGCCAATGTCGGGAGAGAGCGCACACGCTGTCTTCATAACATGGAAAAGTACAGATAAAAGAACGGTACGTTGTACAATTACTCACATATACAGCATAAGTACAGATGTCGGGAGAGGGAGCGAGTACGCTGGCTTCACCGACATATAAAGTACAACCGAAGGTGGGTACAACCGGCGGTGTAGCGATTAAAGCAATGCTGACCGCTAGCTAGAGACGGCAATGTCACTGTCTTCATAACATGCGAAAAGTACATAAAAAACGGTACAAGTTGTACCATTACTCACATATATAGCATAAGTACAGATGTCGGGAGAGGGAGAAAGTACACTTTCTTCACCGACATAAGATTACAACTGTAGGTGGGTACAACCGGCGGGTGTAGCGATTACACAGACGCTTGGTCAAGCAGGCAACGCTGACCACTAACGCCCTTAACAAGAGACGCAAATGTCGAGAGAGCGCACACGCTGTCTTCATAACGTGGGAAAGTACAGATAAAAAGCGGTACAAGTTGTACAATTACTCACAGATATAGCATAAGTACAGATGTGGGGAGCTTAGGAAGCGAGTACACTTTCCTCACCAACATATGACCGCAACAAAGCGGGTACGATCAGCTGTGTACCGATTATACAGACGATAGGTCGAGCAGGCAATGCTAACCGCTAGCGCCCGTAACTAACACACAGAAATGTTGGGAGAGAGCGAGCACAACGCCTTCACCGACTTAATTTTACAGAGAAGCTACATATTCTCAAAGGAGGCGAAAGACGCCTGGTATACTCAGCCAGTTGTAGCGTTGGCTGATCCAACTTCTGTTTCGGGGTGTTCGCGGCGAAACGCGACAAACCATCTCCGCTTGTGGCAGCCCTTGGAGGGCAAGCAGCTCGCAGCTCCGACAGATTGTCACAAGGCTACCAGCGACGGAGCGGCAATGGACGCTTTTAGTTCAGCTAGAATTTCGCTGACATGCGTCTACCTGCGAAAGCGAGAAGAAAAAAGGAACAGATCCTCTGATGTCACCGGAAGATATAGGCTAGCCGGCGTCATCAGGGGTCATGGGTGACTTTGTTGGTATAAACACTCGACCTGCGCATGCGCGAGATGGAGTTATTCAGTGCTAAAGCACCGCCTCTGGCGGTCAGTAAGGATGAAATAGAACCAAGTTAAAACCAGGATCAGGTGTTGCGTTGCTTTTGTCAATATACTTTGCTCTCCTCGTGTCTCAGGCCCATAGTAACTGAAAACAGGCATCAAATCTGCTTAATAAATATAGGACTAAGACCATTAATGGCTTTAAAAACCCTCTAAAACAATCTGATCATGGATTCTAAATATGAAATTGATTCAAGAATATTATGACTTTAACAGATTTAGGACAATTAAAAATAATATACTTGCTCAGAAAAGAAGGAACTTCAATGTATCTTTATCTAAACTTATTAACTTTTGCAGTGCAGTTGTATTAGTTACTGACACGTTGTCAGGGTCTTTACATACAGCTGACTGCACTTGTTCATTGAGTTCATTTTCTCCATGGACTTTGGGGCAATACAGTTTATTAAGCAGTCCAAAAAAAAGCAGCATTTAATCCAGATTCTGCCCAAGGAATAAAGCATCAAACCGCAAAAGTATAATACATCAGCCATATTCTTCAGATAGTGTATCTTTTTTAGCTGGCTAAAACGAGTTATTTCCTGGTGTTCCAGGAAATTATATTCTAATAACTCAGAATTTTGCCATTATGCCATAGTATGACATCATTGTTATGGCACAGTCAAAAATAGTGTGCATTTCCCCGTCCACCATTAAACAAATAGGTGGATGTATTTCCTGTTATGGGGCCATTTAACTATTGCAGAGAGAGAGAGGCCTTTGTGCCCTCAGTGAAAAGACTCAACTGATATTTAAAATAACCTAAACCTCTGGGGTTTTTATTTTTACTCTCATCCATGTTAAAGCATAGTCTACTTCCTTTCCGTTTTCACAACAGCACAGATAGTAAAATCTTCTCAAATATAATATTTAAGGTGTAACTAACATTGATAAGTGAGTATTGTTAGCTCAGTAACATTAAGGACACTTTTTCCCTCCTGTTTGTCAGATTGGTGGAGGTCACAACACGCATGAAGCTGTGCTCAAAGTGACAGAAATGGTGATCAAAGAGTCCAGAGCAGCACGTGTTCAGCCCTTCAATGAATACAGGAAGAAGTTCAACCTAAAGCCTTACACCTCCTTTGACGAGTTCACTGGTAAGAAAGAGTCATTTTGTGTTGCCGTCTTTTTTATCCACATTTTTACCAACATGTTCCTCTTTTCCACAGATGACAAAGACATGGCCAGAGGTTTGGAGGAACTCTACGGGGACATTGATGCATTAGAGTTCTACACAGGAATGCTGTTGGAGAAAACTCGTCCCGATGGTATAATCGGCGAGAGTATGGTGGAGATGGGTGCTCCCTTTTCCCTGAAAGGCCTGATGGGAAACCCGATCTGCTCGCCTCACTACTGGAAACCGAGCACCTTCGGAGGAGAAACAGGCTTCGACATAGTTAAAACGGCCACTTTGAAGAAGCTGGTGTGTCTCAACACCAAGTGGTGTCCATACGTGGACTTCCATGTTCCACGAAATGAGGACGAGGCAAAACCAAGGAAACCTTCAACTGAACTTTAATGAATACTCAGTTGATTAATTTTGGCTTAAAGCATTACAATATATTTTTAATTGATGCCATAATTATTGCTAAGATGATATCTGCAAAGGAAGGAAAGGAAGTTCTGAGTTAGTTTATAGAGATGGAGCAAATTTAGGTAAGAGCATGAATCCCAGATTTGAGCGTCACATGGTTAAAGTTCCAATTTTTGAATACACACAGTTTGTGAATGAGGCCCAACATATGTTTGACCATTTGGCAGGAAACCTTGTCTGGAGCAGTTAAAATAAAATGTGATTTGCATATGAGATTGATTATTTTGTTTTTTGTTTTTTTTTTCCAAATCAAACACTAGTGTTGACCCACTAAGTTTTCTCCTTGAGCTTGAGTTTTCATTTATTTTGAGTTTCATGTTGGTTTCTTCTCTGTTTTCTTTGCTTCCTGTTTTATTTTGAAGTGTTTTCTTTGTTTAGTTTGACTTCCTGTGCTGCCTTCCTGGTTGATTGTTTGCTCCGCCCTAATAATGTGTTGCACCTGTGCCTCGTTTGTCTCACCTGTCTTTGATTGTCCATGACTCCCTATATGTATCTGTGTTGGTTCTTTTTGTTTGTTTGTGGCATGATGTGCAGTCCTTTCTGTTGCTCTATTTTTCATTTCAGCTCCATGTTTGACTCTGTTTTGTTCTTTAAAAAAAAAAAAAAACTACTACTACCATTTGGGTCCTCCATTTTTTTACACGTTGTGTCAGAACAAAAAGGCCAAACTTAATAATTCAATAGAAAGTGACTCGATAATCCAGGGGTCATGATATGATTTCCCTAATGGGCAATATCTAAATGTTGTGGCTGGTGAAGAATGAAATAGAGACTTCTGCTGGCCGACAAGGTTTTATTTTCTTTGCAAAGAAAAGGTCAGTCAACACACGAGTGGTTCAAGATGAAGAAAGACCCAGAGCATTATACCTGGGGAACATCCCTTTCAGATCGCTTTGTCTGGGAAGGGGTCTGCCCATCCAGGCCGTGCTTTCACACCCCTTTGTCTATGGCAGGTATTGGGGCCGACTCCCACAGAGGTATCTTGCAGATGTTGTAGTTAGGTGCAAGTTGAGCCTATGACATCCTAATGTGAATACACAAAAAGGACCTGGTATCTTGTGTTAGGAAAGGGGTGTTGGGCAGCTGTAGCTCTGAGACAAAGAAGTTGAATTTCCCATTACACTGACAAATTTACAGATGCTACTGTAAAAAAGGTACAGTGACCCATGTGGGAAAAAATATAGCATGCAACAAAAACACATCTAACAATAAACAGACCATTATTTTAAACACAACATTTGAGGAAGACCTTTTTGCATTTTCTTTCCTTTTGTATAGTGTTAGCAGTGGACGCTGCTTAAGTTGCAACCCACATTTTTGAACCACTTGAGTTCACGTCGGTTGAGGTTGTGTGTCCGGCAGCATACTGTCCATGGAGAGCAGAGAGGAGCTGTTGAAAGCCAAACTTCACCAGTATAAACAGTACAGTACACATCTGCGAGTCGACTCACTAAATTTGGCCTCACAACCCACAGTCTGAGAGACGTGCACATAGGTCTTTGTGTATGTAAAGGGTCTGGAGAGTTGAAGAGGCCCAGGTCTGCAGAGGAAATAGTTCAACAATAAACAACACTTCTAAAGCACCTCGACAGATCAAGGCAACGCTGCCACATCATTTTAACAGTCACATAAACACCTGACAAAAGTCTGACGTTTTCCTACTCCTCCTTTTTATTTCAGTTTCAAACTGTGGACAAAAAACTAACCTTAGATTTTACCACAGTTTCCATTTTGCAAAGACACATAAAACATCTTTTGGTTAAGGTCATTTATTTGTGTGCTTATGTCCATATGAAGACTGACAAAATGTGTAGTTCTACTGACCTCTGTTGGTTGGGTTTTAAGGATGTTTGAAGATCTATTTATGGCCTCTAGAGGTCGCATAAGTAGCATGACATTCGAAAGACTGCATTCATTCATTCATTCTAATCAAGACGACTGAAATAATCCACATACAGGTTTTCTCACTCCTGGTCCAGTGGCTGGATGTATGTAGTGACATGGATGTCCTGCATGCAGGACAGTGGCTCCCCAGGACCAGGAGTGAGAAACCCTGACATACATCCATCCATCATCTACCGCTTTATCCTCCATCGCAGGGTTCGCCAGTCCATCGCAGGGCCACATAGGAACCCAGGAACCATGGGTCTTCTTGCTGAGAAGGCAAGAGTTCTAAGCACTACACCAACCGTGGACACCCTGACATACATGGTCTTGATATTCCTCTATTTCAAATGTTGAGTGATAAGATGGTAAACGATAAACTATGAAGCCATTTAACAAAGAAACCCAGTTTATTTAATATATTTTGTCTCTTCCGTATTTATCTCTGTCATATTTGATTCTCCTTATAGTTTTTTTTGTGTGTGTGTGTGTTTTGAGGGTTTTCACAAGGTGCAACATGATAAAGCACATGTTTCTTGAATGTAATCATGTTTTATTTTGAAAATAAAAGCTCACAGAGAAATGTCTACATACACAATTGTTTTGTTTGGCTGTATTGTCATTACAGTGTATATTCATACAGCACTTATTTCCCTCCTTTGGTTTCAGACAATGTTTAACAGTCAAGTAGCTTATATGGAAATGAGAGGATCATTGAAACAGATTGTGTTACAATTATTGCAATATTTTCTCACAAAGTAAAATGTATCCTTGGCTGTTAAATACTACTGTATCACACATTTGATCTTAAGTTATATATATATATATACTATATAATGTGAAATTGTGACTTTTCCTTCTACACATAAATAATAAATTCAATACAACACGTTTACATTTTCTTCAGTAACGGAGAAATACTTCAAATATAAACAATAACAAACAAGACTATTTGTGTTAAAGCTGTTAATAACCAACACAAGTAATATTATGATAAAAAGCGCTGACTTAAAGCTATTAAACACATATTAACAAAAAAAGTGTTTAAATAACACTGTTGTGCATTAAGTGGAGAAGCTGAAGTTAAAAATGGCTGGCATCTGATGGTTAGACCGTCACAAACCAAAGGCTTATTGTAAGGCTACTAAAACTGTATTTTATTTATTTATTTTTAAAGCAATTATAAGAAGTATACAAACTCATAAATGTCACACAGTAGTACAAAAATAACCTGGTTCTATGTAAAAATCCGACCATCTAATGCTCAGGATCTGATGCACTAAGTATTACTGATTTAATCTGCACAAAAGCAATGATATAAAACAGGTTTACAGGGACCTCAGTGCTCCTGGTATGTTGTATATATGTAATAGAAGCAGACACTAATGTGCACCTTTCTTCTGTGGGTATTGATCGATGGAAAAATCTGGAATCTCCAGTAATGACTATTTTATTTCTCATCAAGAGAGGAATTTCGAGTTAGAGTTAGTTATTTTTTGCACACACACCAATTAATGAGAGTGAATTTTACCTCTGCATTAAATCTGCTCCTGGGAGCAATGGGGGTTGGGTGCCTTGCTCAGGGCCATCCCAGGATTGAACCAGCGACTCTGCAAAATGTTGAACGATTGATTTAAACACTGTTTCTCGCATTATACCAGTCCATATTGCTAATGCTTAGTGGTATTATTACAGTTAGAAATGCAGTACACTCTTAGAAATAAAAGTGCTAAGTAGAACCATATAAGGTTCTTCGGCTTGTCCTCATAGGAGAACCCTTTTTGGCTCCAGGTTGAACCTTTTTAAAAAGGTTCAACCTTGGAGGGTTCCACTCAGAACCCTTTTAAAAACCTTTATTCAGGAAAGGTGTTTTAAAAGGTTCTCTGGATCAAAATGGTTCTTACTGGAACCATTAGTGTTACCAAGAACCCTTGAAAACCCCATTTTTCAGGAAAGGTTTTTTTTTTAGAAGCAAGTGGTTCCAGGTAGAACCTCAGCCCTTGTAGAAGGACCCTTTTGGAACCCTTATTTCTAAGAGTGTAGTTAGTCTTATGCAGAGACTTTCTCTACACCCACGTACACTGATGAAATCTGGAAGCTGATTGTTCACTAATGGAGGACTGAGCTCAGGTGGAGTGAGAGACTGAATTAACTTGGGTGCTGGTGCTGGTGCTGGTGCCTGCTGCCGCCGAAGCAGGGGCTGGTGGGTAAAAATGGACGTCAACAGCAACCGTCGTGAGACCCAAGGAGAGGTGGTGAGACAGGAGCAGGGGAGGGTTGCCGTGTGAGATGCTGAGGCTGTGGTGGAGCGGTGCGACACATTGCTCTGGACTCTGCAGGGTCAACGAGGTGTGCAGGCCCTCTTCACGCCTGGACGGCGGAGAGGGGGAAGGTGAACAGGAAGGTAAGGACAACGGAGGAGGCAAAGGATCTTGACACAGGCTGTGGTTGTCTCCTCTGTTACTGGTCCAGTCCTCAGCACACTGCAGCTGGATGTTGGGCTGGGACATAGTGCAGCCCTTCTCCTCCTCCAGATTAGGATCAATCTGAAATATTTAAGAATACACTTCTCATACATATCTATATGTCTATATCTACAGTACAGATTGTTAATCCCCTTAGATTCCAGACACTGCTGGTGGGGATGGTTGAGGGCATAAATTTCACCAGCACAAATGGACTAAAGCAGAGGGAAATATGACAATTGAGTCGTCTAAAATTACACTTACTTTGGCATGAAAACAAAAGTTGACCAGCACTTTATGCATATTTGGCTGGAGGTTTTACACTAAATTGAGTGAACCTGCTGATTTGTGTGTTTGTCATCAAACCTTTGTGTCCAGAATGGACTTGTGATACGTCTCCACAGAGACTGGACGGTTGTCCAGAGTCAGTTGTGTGTCCTCTTGAAGATCCACAGCGGTGGGCTCCATCTGCACTGTGACCAGACTGGGCCCTGGAGGTCGAGCTCGGGTGTCTGACGTGTTAGGACTCTGCTCAATCACCGCCACGCAGTCGTCATCTTCAAAAGCTCTGTGCAAAGGAACACAATAACGCTCTTATTTAATGTCTCATTTACATATAGAGCTGAAATTATAGTACATTACTGCCTAGTAACGATGTATTCACCTGTTTTCATATGTGCGTCCTGCAGCTCGTCGCTCAGGGTTCCGTGTGGGTACACCCAGATTTCTCTGAGCTGTTGGGAACGTGTAATTAGGATTTGAAGGATTTGTTACAAACATTGAATGTGCTCAGAATTTAAACATTTTCTGACCTGCTCGGTTTGTAGGTACAGGTTGATTTTTCTGGACCACTGAATAGAACATAACAGTGATGAAGATGAAGGCCAAGGATACACCCACTCCCACAACAATAGGGATGTCATGTTTCTCCACCATGGGCAACCATGACGGCTGGGTCACTCTGGAGTGTACAGGACAAGCAGAAGTGACATCCTTACTACTTTGCTTTACGGTTTTTACCTTAATACACAAGGGCCAGGTCGTACTTTCTGCAATGTCTGCAAAGATCCACTAGGGTCAGCGTTATGTACTTATCGTACATGAAAATGGAATTTATTTCTGCAGTGGTACGCTCAAACCTCAAATGGAGTTTGATTCCATGTGGGTCTGATGCAACATCTGCACATGCTCCCTGTAGCACAACCCTTTACAATGCGATAGACTATATGAACGGTTACTTCCTGTTTTTCAATAAAACAGCCCGACTATTTCCTGTAAGCTGTCAGCAAAAGATGCAGAGAGAAAGTTGCAAAGATAAATCATACATCATGCAGCAATGCTCCGCTGTCATCCCTTCACAACACTGACATTTAAATCCCTTTTTCAATGAAGGCCACGTTGAATCCAGCAAGGGTTAACTACTAAAAGACAATGTGAATCTCAGTGGTGTGCGCAGACTGTAATGTACACTACCATTCAAAAGTTTGGACACACCGCAGAGTGAAGGCAAAAGGGCCAACAAGTGCTCAGTATCTCTGGGAACTCCTTCAAGACTGTTGGAAAACCTTTCAGATGACTGCCTCATGAAGCTCATCGAGAAGAATGCCAAGAGTGTGCAAAGCAGTAATCAAAGAAAAGGGTGGCTACTTTGAGGAGTTATTTCACACTTTTTTGTTTACTACATAATTCCATAGTGTGTTCATTCATAGTGTTGATGACTTCAGTGAGAATCTACAATGTAAATAGTCATGAAAATAAAGAAACAACATTCGAATGAAATTCTTTTGAAGTTGTTTCCACTTCTTGTCATTAACTCTCCTGTCATTTCAGATCCTGCCTTTCCTCCATGCCATGCAATCAACTCATTTCCCTCACCTGGTTTTCCCTGCCCATCACCCCACCTGCAGTGTGTATATATACCAGCCCATTTTCATTCGACTCCTGCCAGATTGTCTTAGGTTGTGTTCGTTTTTTGCCAAGCACTCCAGCATTTCCTGTTTGCCTTTATTGGACTTCCTGCCTGCCCCTTGTCAGATTTGTATGCCTGTTTGTGACAGATTTCCTGGTTTTGGACTAAGTAAATTGCCTTTTCCTCTACAACTTGCCTGCCTCGTTGTCATGCTTTTGGGTTCTCCCTTGCCAGTGCTAGAGGAAGTGATAACAGACATTTAAAAGGTCAGGGGCGAAAATGAAAAGGGCACCCACTGTGCACCCGTGGGATAGGCACCAGTAGTACATAATTTCCCACATTCTCACACATCTGTGTATACATATACAGGGACATCCTTTACAGTTCAGCATCACTGAATGTGGATGAAGCTATTTGATGTATTCATGCTGCTATAAGCCTTCCTAAATCGTACACTGGAACCTTTTAAATGCATTAGTAGTATGAAATACCCATTGTTCCATTTACCTTTTATTTGACCTACCTGGGATCATTACTGGTCATAGGTGACTGGGATGTGTTCCTCTTCAGCCACTCTGAGAGCTTAGTGTCATTGTTTGATTTAGCTGACTGAGACGGGTCAACCTGTTGGGTACCGTTCAGTTGTACCGGCTCAGACTGGTTCAACTGCGGGACAACATCAAACTCAGGGGCCAGTGTTATCAGACTGGAGGTCTCACTATGTGTGTTGATGGTTGCGATTGAGGACTGTGGTGGTTGCACTGAAGATAGCTGAGGTTGGGTGTGAGTAAGTTCAGAAATGGTTGAAGTGGGTTTGGTTGTTACAGGTTGACTGTGAACATGGGACGGCTGAGACGTGACAACCAGCAGAGGCTGGGTTGTTGACAGCTCAAGACGGAACTTGGGTAAAAATCTTGAAATAAACGATTCTTGAGAATGAGCGTGAAGATTTTTTGATTGGGTCGGTGAAGGCTGTGGATGGTGTGGGTTTTCCATCTTGGTTTGAGAGATGAGGGTTGAGGTTGTTGGCTCGTGGTAGGACTGGTAAAGTTTTGTAATCAGATGGTGAGCTTCGGTGACAGGATCTGTGATGGTTGGTGGTTCACGATGTGAAATAAAACGCGGTGCACCAATCTGCCGATGTTGTGTGGTGTGGGGGTCGTGGGGGTCCACTGACCGCGTGTCTGGGGGTAACTGCGGTGGCAAAATAGGGTGAGCTATCTGTGTGAGTAACAGCTGGGTTGGACTATTGGTGGATTCTGGAGACATCTCAGCAACTGCTCCTCTTGAAAATGTAGGGATTGTGGAAGCTCCAAGTGTTGTAGCATCACAGGTTGATGATGTGCCTGAAGTAGTAGTAAAATATGTGGAAAAACGTGGTAGTATAAAACTTTCTGATGTTGTCACAAAAATGACTTTGATCAGTACTAAGTTATTACATTTCAGGACTTGTTGAAAAGTACATACATGTGGCTTCCTTGTGCTGTGACTGCACATGATGTTGGTCAGTGAAAGAATCACTGGAAACTGGTGTTTCTCTGTCAGTGTTGGTGCTCTGGGGGAGAAAAAAAATCTTAGTTACAAGATGGAAACATTTAGCAACAACAGAAATGAACTGACCTTGGAGCAGTGTTATACATGAGCATGTTACAGACCATTACTAGTAAAACAACTGATATTAAACATCACACACAAACAAGAAACATTCACAGCTTATGGACCACAAGAACCCTTTTGGAGCAAATTAATGACATCCAGTAGTGCAGATTTAATTTGTTGATTTGTTTGATTAATAATCATGTAAGACATTATTAGGGTGTAATGTACAAATGTGTAAAAATGTTGTTGCAGCTCATTTCAACTACTTTTGATTCAATTATTGAGTTTGGTTAGGATCCATCTACAGGCTGTTACAGGTGATGGCAATATTAATTGTCCCCTTATCTTTGATTACATTTTTATAATTTGGATGTGTGCATTAATGTGATTCAAATAAAAGTACTTTTTTTAAGCTTACAAACCACAGATTTTATAATTACGATGCACCATATTTGACAAAAATAACACAATTAGTTTTAATAGTACAGTATTTCTCTCTCAAATGTCTTAAAATAGATCATTATACACAAGTATCTCAGAAGTGCTTTTAGTACTTAATATAGAATAGTATCCTATAGGCACTGCGGTACTTGGATTGCTATATACAGTAGTATATCTTCATCACTGATGTCACCACAAGAGCCACAGCAAAAACAACATGTTTACTCACAGGAGTCAAAGCCAGGCTTATCTGCTGTCTTCTATCAGCTGGATGATTCTCATCTTAGGACAGAAGAAATAAAAAATGAAGTGATCACATGTAGATCTATTGCACAACTACCGTCTGTTTACAAACTTTTTTTTTTTTTTTCTCAGAACACATTCTGTATAAATATATCCATGCATTAACAGCATAGAAAACACACACAATCTGAATGTGCAGTGATAAAGCAGAACTTTTATTAATCTAATGAGTTACATATTTTAAGATGTCAATGTCAGAAACCTGCAGCTTAAACATTAAACCTAAATTTTAATCCAAGTATACTTGATAAACCCCAGGGATATTGTGTGGCATTACAGCGTTTCTCAGGGTTTGCCAGGTTTAGCCTAATTTATTGATTAAAAAATGACTGAATGCAGACTAATATAAATTGTAAAGATGCAACCTGGTCATTAAATTGATTACAAATTAGATTTTTTTTCTGTTTTTTTCAACAACAAAAAAAATCATTTGGCGGCCATCAGTCCAATGTTGGGTTCCTAAATTGGCCCTCAGCTATCAAAGTTAAGAACCCCTGATGTAGTACATTGAAGTTGTAATCAGAGTTGTCTCAAAGCTACAAGTGCCCTTCGCCCTTTTCCTAACACAGAATGCCAGGTCCTTTTGTGTATTGTGTATTGTATATTGTGTAATTAGGATGTCTAGACTGAACTCGCACTTTCCTACAACATCCGTAGGGAATCGGCTCCCCGATACCTGCAGCAGACAAAGAGGTGTGAAAACACGGCCTGGAAAGGCAGACTCTTTTGTCTATTGGAGGAATTCGAAAGGGGAGTTGCTCAGGTATAAATGTCGAGGGCTCACTATGCTCATGGGTCTTTCTCCAGCTAGGATCACTCGTGTGCAGATTGACTTTTCTTTGCAAAAAATGTTTTAACTTGATGGCCAGCAGAAGTTCTCTATTTCATTCTTCACCAGCAGCAGAGTTTCCACAACAAAGTACACAACAAAATATTACAGTATCAAGTTGTATTACATATAACTTGATACTGTAATATGGAACAAAAAAAAGAATGAACAGTGAATTATTGTCAGACTACCTGTAACTGTGAGGACAACGCGCCTCTGATGTCGTCCTGCTCGGTTCTCAGCCGTGCAGTAATATTCTCCTGCATCAGTCCACTGCACACTCAAAATATGGAGAGCTCCATTTTCTGCACAAGAGTGAAACGGAGAAACATTTTAAGCTTTTGCTGCTGAAATGTTTCATAGGTCTTGCTGATGAAATCATTCCTAATGACTCCACTAACAGCCGCTCACCATCAACGTGCCTGTTGACACCGATAGGAGACGGCATCCCTTCCTTATTTCTGCTCCAGGTGTATGTGATAGGAAGAATCCCTACAGCTGTGCACGGTAGAACCACTGATGTCCCGATCCTGCAGCTCACCTGACCCATGAAGGTCACTATGATGGGGCTCACTAGGAAAAATCACAAGAGATACATGTTTGCAGTCATATTCTGCCTTGTATGCATATTAGGATGTTGGGAGTTGTCATCCTTTGTTGAGGATTAAGGATATTGATGGTGAATTAAACTGTGCTTTTGTGAAAAAGCTACCAGTGACTCTTAGCGTTGCTTTGTCGTGACTTTGGCCCAGCGGGTTTGAGGCCGCGCACACGTACACGCCCTCGTCATAGCTCCTGGCCGACTGGATGTGAAGAGTGGTATTTCTCAGCCTGTACAGAAAAATGTAAAGTTAGTTCTGCCAAGGACACTGAACTAGTAAATGCAACGGTTGCACGTGAACTTACCCCAGAGCAACCTTGCCTCCGGTCTGTTTGGAGTGGCCTCTCTTGATCCAGCTCATGGAGGGTAAAGGATGACCTGACACCTGACAGTCCAGCACCACCCGAGCACCCGCAGGCACCGTCAGCAACTGGGGCCACACTTTCACTGACGGAGGGGCTGAATTGAAGAAGAATTAAAGAAAAGTTTTCACTCGCAGTGGCCACCAGATATCACAATTAGGACAGAAGTTTATATACCCAGCACAGTTAATGTTGCTCGTATAGAGGTGAGAAATCTCTTCAGGTGGATGTTGGAGGCTCTGCAGAAGTAGCTCCCAGTGTCAAACTCTTGGATACTGCAGAGAGAACAATGACATCAATGGGGGAAACATTCACCCACCACTTTATTAGGTACACCTGTAACACAACTATCTCATCAGCCATCCACATGACAACAACACTCTAAACTCCACAAGCAAAATGTACATTCATACAGGCATGGCACGGTCCAAATGATCGGTTTAAGTTCAAACCAAGCTTGATAAATAAGTTATGTCTCTGGTAACCACACATACGATACACACACACACACCTGGAGAAGTAGAGGTCTCCACTCGGCAGTAGAGTCACATGAGCTGTAGATGTGAGAGGCTGGTTGTTTTTGAACCAGGAGACCTGGGCTGCTGGTCTGCTGTGTGGAGGTCTGCAGGTGACTGTAACGTTCTCACCTCTCTTTACTGTCAGGTTCATGGGCTGCTGCGCAAAACTCCAGTCCATTTCTGGAAAAGCAATATGTGTGTGTCATTTGTCCATCCCATACTTTTTCCTCATATTGAATAATTGGAGACATACTGTGTGGGGAGCTCCCAAAATGTCTTCTTATCAAGTGAACTTTAGAAAAAAGGTTTTAACCTGATTATATATTGTTCTAAATGGCATTGTCCAAAGTTGAAACCATAAATTAAACCTACATTTCTAAATTCTGGATTTCTAAAAATCTGTAGTTGATGTTAAACACATTACCAGCCACGAGCAGGAAGGCTGGTTGGGACTTGATTGTTTCCCTCTGGTTCGATGCTTCACAGTGATACAAGCCCTCGTCCTCTTTGGCCACATTCCTGAAAAATAAGGTCAGAAAGTGTGAATCATAAAAACATTTTCGAAAGGATCAAAACAGCTTCTGCGTGACTGTGAAATTGCACGCTGGTGAGTTATGGTGGTAAAAAAAACAGATACTGGTAACCAGAGCTGCTACACGTGAAGGTGATCTGGGATGTTAGTACATGTTTGTTTACCCTGTAATGGTGATATAACTGCACACGCAGCTGATTAAGAAAAACAATATATCCAGCTTAAACTAATAAACTGAACAAATAGCATCTTTGTATTCATCAAAATGACAATAATTAATCTCAATTTGATTTGTGAGACCAAACTTTAGCTTTATCTTGCAGAAGAATTTAAAACACACGTCTCTAACTTGTGGCCCGCCTGCTAATATCAAGTCATAGTGAATTGTTTATTTATGTGTCTTTTAAAATTGTTAAATTGGAATTGCACCACGAATACATTTGTATTATACATTGTTCCATAGCAACACACTTTTATTTTGAAATTCTGGGAAATATTGTCACAAAGATAGTTATTGCAATGCTATGATACAAGGTTGAAAATTACAAAAGTTAAAAGTTCTTTCCGAGATGAAAATGTTTTACCTTGGTGTTCACCTCTAGAGTCAGATGGAAATAAACTGACAAAATGTTCAAAACTTTTTAACCTGAAAAACTCCATAAAACTACATAAAGACATATTTTAGGTACATAAATATGCAGAAAAGTGAGAGTGCTGTTTCTCTAAATGTTCCTCTTCCAACAGCACGTCCAGTGTCGTTGTTTCACTCTTACGTGTGCTCTGCCCATAAATGAACCATAAACATCTCAATTCATTATTATTATCATAAGGTGATAAATATTCGTCTTGTCTTGTGCAGTGTGAGACCTGAATGTGAGCAGCTGTCCATTGTTCTGCAGGATGAACAGGGTTGAACAGTCCGTCAGGTGGCAGCCGTTTTTGAACCAGTGCACCATGGGAACAGGGAAGCCACGAGCGGTACAGTGCATGGAGACCTCCGTTCCCATGGCGACGGTGATGTTGTCAGGGCCCTGGATGATCTGCAGTCGTCTGGGAATGCCTGCAGGACAAATGGACAATCAGAGGATTGATACTTCTGTGTAAAATGTTACACGTGAAACTGGGGAGAATTTCTGTCATACAAAGCATGAATAATCTACTAAGATTCAAGTTTTAAAGACTTGATTATAGCACATTTTTGATGAAATGAATGACTCAAATGACAGAAAGTCAATCATTAACTATTTGGATTATTAATATAGCATATTTTTGGGTTTCGTTGGCATAAAATGGCAGGTGTATGAGTGGAAGAAAGCATGAATAAATAAATGATATATGTATTATGACCCCACCTTGCACAGTTAGTGTCGCTGGTTTGCTCTTGCTGCTGATGTTCAGTAAAGGATTGTGAGTGACACAAATGTAGATCCCGTCGTCCTCTAACGTGACGTTGAATAGATGCAAAGTGCCGGACGTTTTCTTCTGGTTTCCACCTCCGAACTCACCCTAAACCAGTGAACACAGTTTGAAGCAAACACAACAAAACATCACAGCAAAAAAGGAAATAAATCTGGTGTAAAGTGCATGATTAATGCACTTATAATATAGGTGTTAATATCCATTTTAGTTAAATGCCCGTCCCTGCTCACCTGAATCTGTCTACCTCTTGTGACCTCCTCTCCATCCTTGATCCATGAGATGCTCGCAGGAGGTGAACTTTCCCCAGACACACACTGGAAGAAAACTCCTTCTCCTTCTCTGACTGTTTGGTCCTGGGGACTAAAGAACACATTGTCCATACCTGGAACACACAGTACAGACATGGACAGGTAAGTGTGTGTGGTCTAGTGGCGTTTCGTCCAACTTTATCTCGGACATATCGTGGATGGACCAACTCGCCTCACTAACTGAAGACCATGGACTCACCCAGTTGGGATGAAAGTGCCAAGCTGGACAGCATGAGAAGGCAGAGGTGGGAAGTCATCTGTGGGAGCATCCAGATGGAGACACAGAAACACATGCATCCTACTTCAACGCTCCCTATATAGGAAACACGAGGAAGCCACTGTCACACAGCTTCATTTATGGTGTTGACTCAGAGAGGGACGTCACAAAAACAGGGTTTAGAGAGGAAAGAGAAGTGTTGTTCCAGTGTGTGCCTTTTGCTGATTATTTGTTAGTAGTCTGCCTCTGTTTGAACAGAATTGTAACATTGTGTGTTTCGTCCTTCATGGAAAAACTCTGTCAAGCAACACTATTGGCCCTTTTCCACCACACATTCCAGCGCGACTCGACTCGGCACGGCACGACGCAGCACTTTTTTTTTTCTTGCTTTTCCATTAATGATAGTACCTGGTACCTGACACTTTGTTTTTGCCCTGGCGAGTAGTGTGGTGTCGGTCAGGAGTGATTTGTTCGAAAGTACGAATCATTTGAGTGAACGAACTGACTTGGATCACTTCATGAACTGATTTGTTCCTTTCTTAGTTCAGTTGAGCTCAGCAGCGAGCGTGGCGGCCGGGAGTGGAACTGCCGCGTTCTGTGAATCACTCGTGAAAGTCGTTCGCCGACTGCGTCACTCACTCGTGAATCTCCTGCAAACGACGCCAGCGAATCATGACTCAACGTGCGCCGAGCCACGCTGGCGCACGTTGAGTGAATGATTCGCGGACAAACTGACACACAGAGAACTGTGGCTGTGGACGTGAATCTCGCGAACGAACTGGCACAGAGAGCTGGAGAACTGTGGCTGAGGAACGAACTGACACACAGAGAACTGGAGAACTGTGGCTGAGGACATGAATCTCGTTCGCTGTCACTCACTCACTGGCCCGCGGCGCGAACGTACTGCACTCAGGGAGGAGGTGAGTCACGTAGCAGGACACTGGGCTCCTGATAAGCACTGAACGATTCGGTGAACAAATCTTTTGCACGAATCATTTCAATGAACGGATTCTAGTTATTCAGTACACTCACATGAACTGCCGATACCATCACTACTGGCGAGGTTCCAAGCAAGCAAGCGAGATACTAAACGTGACGTCGACAGACTGCCGGTCACCGATTGGAAGAGAGTGTCGGACAATGCCGAACTGTAGATCAGTTAAAAAAGTGTGTTAATCTCCAACATTTAGCAAGGAAATGTCTAAAATCTCAACACTTAACAGAGGAGTCTGGTGTATTACGTGACAGCACTGCGAGTGGCAAGCACGATCACAACCCACGCGGTATTTCTGTTCAGTGACGAATTCACGGCAGTTTCATGCAGCCGTGCTGTGATGACTCCGCCCACATTGAGGAGGTACTATAGCAATGGAAAACAATACCAAACCAAGTAGAGTCACGCTGCAGTCGTGCTGGAACTGTACAGTAGGATATCGCCATTACAGACCTGTGCGTACACCAGCAATTGTTACCATGTTCTAGCAGTATGGTGTGTTTGGATAATCTTAGATAATCTTGTCAGTTGTTGTTTCTTTTCACACAGCATACATTGGTGTAGTCACAGGGGTCAGGATCTTGACATTCTTCCCTACTGTGTCTGAGATAATAATGTGAGAGCTACATCTGTGTAGTAGCCTCAGGATCCAAAACAGAAAACAAAGCTACTAACAGGTGTTTTTTTAGTGACATCTACATGGAAATAGAACCGTAAGTAACTCTGGGCATGTTGATTTAAGGTTGGCTTTTATTGTGTTTATTGTATACAGCACGTATTCCACTGACTCTGCATGTACACGATGGGAAAAAGATGATTTTGAGAACAGATAGAGGATGACTTGATCTCATATTTTCTCAAATTGTACCTTGCACGCCAGCCACAACAAACAACATCGAACCTGCCCCTTTGCATACATTCACTTTTCATCCATGTCCTGCAAATGTATTCAGCAGATGAATTTCACATTATTCTCTCTCTGTCTCTCTAAATGACACCTCCCACCTCCCCCCCTTTTTTCCCTTTGCTTCACTCCTATTTTGGTCGTGAGTCTGTGGCACTGCATGCGAGCTCAGCTTTGTCCTCTTTTAGTCCCTTGAATCCTTGAATAACTAACTGATCCACTTTATAAAGCTCACACTGTGACCCTCCACTCAATGGAAGTGACATGAAAAGAGGCTGCGGAGCTTTGTACTGTGAAGATCAGTTATCGGTCCCTGCATGGACGGCTACCCGTCTGATTATTATGGGCTTTCATGATCCCTCAGTATGGCCATTTAAGGACTGATCCTCTGTTGTTTGCATGTGCCACACGTTTAGCTTGGACACTGTTGCATTTGCACTAGTAAAGAAGTAAACGTGTGAAAGGAGGATGATTGGAAACGTGGCAAAGGTATGATCTCAGGAGGCTGCTTTGTAAATATAGTGTTCAATCTGAATTTGACACTGGTTTGCAAGTAAGTAAATGTTGCAGAGAACGTAAATACTTTGCATATTAAACATTTAAATATAAGATTGTTGTAAGGCTGAAGCTGTAAACCACAGCAAGTAGAAACATATAAGGTTCTTCGACTTGTCCTCAGGAGAACCCTTCCACCCGGAACCCTATTTGGAAGGTTCCACAAAGAACCCTTTTAAAACCCTTTATTCAGGAACGGGGTTTTAAAAGGGTTCTCTGGATCAAAATGGTTCTTACTGGAACCATTAGTGTTACCAAGAACCCTTGAAAAACCCTTTCTTCAAGGGTTTTTCAGAAGCAAATGGGTCCAGGTAGAACCTCAGCCCTTGTAGGAGAACACTTTTGGAACCCTTATTTCTAAGAGTGTACTATGTTGAGGCACATTGGGGGACTCCATGAAACTGCCCAACTGCCAATAAACTACTGACTGGAGAAATAAAATATACAACAACTAAAAAATCAAAAAAGACATGACTCCACACTCATGGATGTTTCAGCTGTCATGACTATAAACTCATGGCCCGATCATGAGTCGGAAAGCATCAAATATTAGAGTTCCATGCTTTTACTGATTAACGCTAAATAAACGACAAGCAGATGCAGAACTTTCAGACCCTCTCTATTGACACCAAGAGAAACACAATCATGCAAATAAATGATAAAAAAAAAAATCTGAAAAAAGAGAGAAGCAGAATAAGCAGAAAAAGGAAAATACACACACTATTTTTTTATGTAAAGACTGTTTCATTGACTTATAGTTTTAAAAAAATATTAATAACGTGTGGGAAAAAATGTCTGATAGGTTTATTTATTGGGACGTAACAACGGTTAAAAGAGATCTAACAACACTTTAAATGACCCTGTTTTTAAGAAAAACTGTAGAAAAAGTAAAATAAACCATTATATTCCCGTTTTCTATTTTCTTACCAGTCCACACAGCTCTAATATGTAATACGTTTTCTTATTTACACTAACACAGGGTGTAAAAACGTGGTCATTACACTGCATTAAGTATGTTTTAAGGGCTTAAATACAGTCTGTTTCATATGAATGAGGGAACAATATATAAATAATACTACTTAATTCTTAGAAAATTCTGTGTACTACTAAATTATGTAGGGATTAAATCAGATTAACAGTTCCCATGACAAAAACATCTGTCATCTGTAGCTCTACGTACACAAACGTTTTAAGAGAACTGAAATGTTAACACATTAGTCATGAACTGAGAGCATCTATGAATTGCTTGATGGTTTAAGGAGAGCTAATGGCTCGTCATACTAACATAATAGTAAGAGCCTGTGGGTGTATTTGTTTGACTCACACCAGACCGTTTACAGTGTTTAGCATGTCATTAATATTGTTCAGCACCCACACTTTTTTATTACTTTGTCTCTCAATAAATTCAGCGGTGAGTCAGTGCCTCTCATCGTGTGGCGCCAATGTACGTCCTCGAAATATTATTATATTTTTAATTAATCACTTCAAACAACTTTTAGGAAAATCAACATTACAATTTATTTTTGCACTCCCTCTTTCTCTGTGTGTGTGTGTGTGATTCAAAAGTGTAATTTAGTTCTGATAACTTTGTGTTTTCAACAGACAGACATGAGAGTAATGCATATTCAGTTGAGTTTATTTGCAGTGGTTGCTCTGCAACACACTGTGCGGTTTGGCTGAGCGAGGGCTGCATTTCCATTTGGTTGAAAATGGGGGAAAAAAAGAATAAATACAGATACAAAGAACACAACAAAAACACATAAAAGTATTTTAAAAGCACATAAAATGCAGAATGGATCCAGGTATTGGCCAGTTTGACAGGAACAAAGCTAATATATGATAATTATAATATTAACATCCCTGATAATATTGATACTTACTGTATTTCAAGGTTGGTTTCTGTGCCGGTTTGCTGTCGCGTGGAGTCGCTCTCTCTGTGCTCCCAGCTGTCGCCTCAACAGAAGCTGCTTCTCTGATGTATTTGATGAGCTGGATGCAAGGAAACGGAGAACAACGAGCAGCAGCCACTTATGTGAACTGCCCCCAACAAACACACACACACACACACACACACACACACACACACACACATAGCGAGATGGGTTTGTGCAGCTCTTCTTTGGACACTGCATGGACTTCCACTGATTTGGACGGCCTAAACAAAGCATTATCACTATCCTTAACCATAACCGGTCAATGTCTAACCCTAACCCTAACCTTCACCTAACCACAATTTAAGTTGATTCCTCGTAAATGAGGTTCTGCCTCATTGGGATCTGGTTTTGGTCTCCATGAGGACTACTGGTCTTAACAAGGTCCGTGTTTATATCAGAAAAGCTCCTAAAGAGGTTAACACACAGATGTAAACACACACAGTGCATCTATGAAGGAAATCAAGGAAATAAAATTAAATCAATTTTAATAAATATGCAGCAATAATTGCGATACAGCAGAATTTTGCTGAGCATGTTCTTGCCTTTTCTGCCTTTATTTCACAGCAATTAGATGATAATCTGAATCAGACTTGAGCGTAGTTTTTCTGTTTCTCTGTACTTCAAGACATGAAAGACTAAACAATTAAACATTCATTTCTACAATTAAGTCCAAACATTTGCATGACACAATGTTGCAAAAAGCCAAAAAGTGATAGATTCTCTGTCTGATATATTATTAGTTTACATGTTTTATTTTGTCAGTACTTTAATTTGGAGGTATTCCTTTAATTAAAAACAATTTTGCGAGATTGCTACTATCAAAAAATGTTTTACTACTAACTTGAGTACATTTTTAGACCAGTACTTTTACTTGTACTGAAGTAAAAATGTTATCAAATATAGTGGTACATTTGCTTGAGTAGAATACTTCCAGAGTACCCTATCCACCTCTGTTGCCTGGTAATCTTAACCTGGATTACCTGGTATTATTTGATTTTCAGGTATTTGATGATAAACCTAAGTATTGGTCGAATATGGCATTTGGAAATCAGCAATCACACAATTGTATAATGCTGAAGAAAAGTTCAAGTCCACACCGTTAATCTAATCTAGTGGAATGTACGTACTAGGGCTCAACTCCAAGGCTACTGTTGGTTACATTCTCTTACTATTTAGTAATAATAATGATAATAATGATACATTTAATTAAATAATGATTACAAAAAAAAAATTTCTTGTAATATTACAACTTTATTCTCGAAAGAGAATTCAGTTTGGCTCTAATACGTGTAGGAAAGTTTGTCAATAATAATAACAAAACTGTCTGCTTGACAACCTGTGTCAGAAACAGAAGTTGTGCGTGAGATATTAAGAGGAAAAAATGACTTTCTTGGCAGTGGACCTGCTCTTCTGTGACGGTGAAGGGAACAAAAAATGTTACCACACCCAAGAAATTCCAGCATGTCTTTTATTTGAGCGCTAAATGAATTATCGCTGACCAACAATCTGCTGCTGTGTGTTGACTCTGTTTCCATGGTCACTCACTAAAGCTCACAGTGCCCGCCGAAACTATCGCGTCTCACCACGCCTATATTCACTTTTTTTTTTCAATATGTGAATGAGAAAGTGTTTATGATGTGGTGCTCACTGTGTTTAAATAGCCATCTCTACCATGGTGATCCCCCACACACACACACATAGGTGTGCACACACTGCAATGACTTCCATTTATTTGGACAGCCTTAATGAAGCGTTTTTTCCTTACCTTAACCGTAACATGTTAATACCTAACCCTAATTATCAAATCAAATCAAAACAAATTAGGTTCCGCCTCATGAGGACCAGGTTTTGGTCCCCTTGAGAACTACGGGTCCTGACAAGGTCAGGTGTTTATGCCAGAACATTTCCTGAAGAGGTATCAAGTACAAGAGCTCACATGCTCACAAAAGTAAATGTTTACCTAGCCTTGCATCACCTGTATTTGCTGGATGTGTTGCCCACCTTGCCTCACCTTTTCCTCAGAAGTGAAGCAACACCACGCACAGTGGCACCCAGATTTATGAATGTAACTGGAAACTGTTGTTTCCTGTGCGAGGTGTGTCACAAGTCTTTGTCGGACAAGAGCCGTCGTATCACATTGTCCCAAATATAGGATTATAGGACAAATGTTCATTGTGTAAAGGTGTTTTCAGAGGAAAGGGGATGGTTCACACTTTGATTAAGGGCGCTTTCACACCACTAGTTTGATTATTTGATCTGCACCAGGCAATACAATTGTTATTATGTAACATATGACTCCAGTGTGGTCCGCTTTCACACCAGCAAACGAACCAAAATTGGCCCGATTGACGTTTCATCAATGTGTATATATCTTCCGGAACACGTTCGCACATTGCTACTTGCTCTGATCTTCGTTTATTACATTCTCTGTATTGGCTATTTGTGGCAAAATATCCAATTTTAGAATGAATCGCGGCTGCGTCTGGAGAACAATCTGCTGATGCACTGGAGTCGGCGAAGACGTATAGCGCGTCATTTCAGGCAGAGGAGACACGCTATTTTCATGAATGTGGTCGTGCTAACTATGAGACGAAAATTGCTCCAAAGACCTACAAGGTAGGCTGTGTCCATGGCATTTACTGCAGAATATGGTTTGGACCCGAGTTCGCATTCTCACCAGAGGGACCGCACCAGAGTCTGACATTTGGTGCGGAGTCAAGCGGACCGAGACCACCTCTTTTTGGCGGTCTCGGTCCGCTTGATTTGCGATTGATGCTTTCGCACCAACGAAAACGAAACGAACTAGAGTTTTTGGTTCGAATGGATCGTTTGGTGCGCACCAACTGCTGTCGGTGTGAAAGCGCCCTTAGTGTCCAGGATGGCAAAGCACAAAGAATGGACCTCAAAATCTCAATAACTGACACCATTGACATCAGGTGCCTGTGTTTTCAAAAGGGTAGATGTAAAACCTGTGACATTACTCTGGGTCTGTATATCATTGTAGGTCAACAGTGGGCTACACCTGTAGCGCTGCCCAAGCAGGAAACACAAACTTTGTCCCTATACAGACCATGACTCTACTGGTTTGAAAAAATGGGCAATTGCCTGGTACCTGGAGCTGAGAAGGACCCCAGTGACAAGATTATACTTTAGCTTTAGATTTGGCTGTTTAGCAATGACAATTCTGTGGAAAAACCTCTTTTAGATTCAGTGATCAGTTAGATACAGGACACCCCCTAAGGAGAAGAGAGGAGAAACCCTACACTAATCACATTTCCTGCTGTTATAAAACATGGTCACATACATCAGAGAGTATTCTAAAACCAATCAAGATTTAAAACTCTCGACAACTGACAAGAGGAGACTGTGATGAACAATGGCACAGGAATAAATGTGGGCATGGTGGTGTCCATCAGAGGGACACAGTCTTGGAACACACTGTCCACTCATGATAGAAATTGTGACAATTATACTACCTTTAAAAAGACCCATAAACAGTGGTTGAAAACATGCCAGACCTGCTTGTATGGGTAGCCTCTTTGTTTTGTCTGTCTTGTGTATGGACTTTTGACCTTTGTGTGAATTCGAGATTGACTTTCTTTCATGGATTGTTCTAATCAAAGAAATGAAATGAGAAATCTCTGACAGAACCACACTCAAAGATGCGATCGATTTGGTTGAGATGAAAAATGGGGGCAGAGGAGAGGTGGAAACCAGGGAGGTGAAGAGAGAGACCAGGAGCAGATACATAAAAGTTGCACTAAGTTATAGGTTTAGACAGGACAGTTGTGAATCAGTTATGACATGTTTGGGGTACTACAATATAATTAACACACGTGGTGGCAAAGATAGATAGTTGAAAATAAATTATACTTATATCAGCTTAATAATGACACTACTACAACTGCTAATGATAATAATAGTAATAGTCCAGCAACTGGATCCTGCAGCCCAGGGGTCACCTGCAAGAAGAGGACAGAGAGAGAGATGGGGGAGGAAGGGAAGACACAAGTTATGGAGACAAAGAAGGTTAATGACATGTAATAAAGTCATATACCCTGAGTGTGAGTGCACCACAGGAGCAGCATAACTAAGAGGTGGTTCATGTTCCCCTGAGTATATGTTGTGCTTTCTAATATCCTAAATGAAGGATGTACAGGGTAAAAGGTATAGGCCCAAGCACTGAGCGCTGCGGAACTCCGTAATTAACTTGTGTGTACAACGAGGCATTATCATTAACCTGAAAAAACTGGAATCTATCAGATAGGTATGACTCAAACCAGCAGAGGGCAGTAGGTCCCAAGAGGCTCTGTAATAGAACATTGGAATCAATCGGCACTAAGATGTAACAGGACAAGTACAGAGACTAGACATTTATCTGAGGCCAAGAGAAGGTCGTTGGTAACTTTAACTAATGTTGTTTCTGCACTATATGATATTCACATAACTGACTTGCAACTGTCTTTTTTGCTGTGTTGTGAGGACTTACATCTGTTTAAATGGTCACATTATGGGGACTTGTCTTCCTTATGGGGACACAAATTAAGTCCCTACAACATAAATTATTACACTTTACCAGTGTGTGTGTGTGTGTGTGTGTGTGTGTGTGTGTGTGTGTGTGTGTGTGTGTGGCTGCTCCTCACCTGGCCTGATTAATCTCCACACCTGGGTCTAATCACCTCCAATCACCTGGCAGTACAAAAACCTCAGCTCTTCCTCCCCTCATTGTCAGGTTGTTCCTCCAGCGCAGTGGTAGTCATGTTCTCTGCTGCTCAGTATTTTAGCACTTGAGGTTTTTTTCCTGATCTGTTCATACTTTTTAGATATCTGTGTTTCCCTTGTGTATCTCCTTGTGTCCTGGTCAACTTCAACACCTGTCACAATCACTTACCTGCCTGCTCTTTACTGTTTACTACTATCTACCTTCTCAAGCCAATGCTGTGTTTTCATTTCTGGGTCCAAATCAAAGCCTAGCCACAACATTTTGTGTTGTCTGTTGTCTGTCAAATGATAACAAAAGATGTATTTTAAGAAGTGACAGAGATCACGCACAGCTCTGTAATGAAACCCTGCTATTTTAAGCCTCGCCTCATGCAGGAAGTTTGTTTTTGTGACAGCACGGATCAATCAGTGGCTCCTCCTTGTGAAAGATTGTGTAGTGCGTGTCGTGTGAGCTCACAGCGACCGCAGAGACCCGCCGTCACAAAAAGACATCGCGTCACCCTCCCGCTCTGAAAGTCATGAAGTGTGAACTTGGCATTTAAGGCCCCTAAATATGACCGTGGCCAAAGAAGGCCGCTCGCAAGGATCAGTCCTGCTGCAGCCTGGACTGAGAAAACCAAAAAAGTGGGACCTCCTCCATTGCAGTGCGGCCCATTGTCTTGCCTGCTTTTTAAGTGTTTATGTTATGGGCACTGGGCACTGAGGATCGCACAGCTACCGTGAAACCTGCTGCTGATCTATGAGACTAGAATCTTCGTGTTAGGAAGCTGCACCTGAACAACCAGGCCCCACTACTGCTGCTTCTCAACACATGGAGGCGACAGAGGGGTGGGGCTTCACCTAAATTCCAGCCTGTCAAAAAGACACCACAAAAGACTTTTTTGTCTTTTGTGTTTCTTTTGCTGTCATGATCAGTGTTATTCTTATCCGCGTGTTTGTGAGAGCAGGCTGCTGATGTACGAGATGCCTCCAGAGATGGGAGTGTGAGCGCTCAGATACTTGAACAAATAACACCTTCATAGAACACGATGACACTTTATTGGCAGTCAAATTCCATCCCTTTTTCTCGACTGAGATGGAAAGTGTTTCCCTGACCTATGACAATGGAGTTGCAATAAATAAAAAACCAAACCTACAGATCAACAAAGGACCGAATGCTCAGCATTCGCACACAGTACACATCATGATATCAATAGCATGACAACACTCATACATGGCAATAAATAATCACACTAAATAAATTACATTCTAACAAAGTCTATTTACACATCATCTAATGAAGCAGTCTATCAGTTCTACTTCTTTGTCAGGTTCTAGGACCCTGCTGGTCTGTTTCTTCTTCTTTTTCTTCTTTGAGTCAGGCACCTGGAAAAAACAGAGAGGTCAAAGGTCAGCTTACACATAAAAACACACTTTTTACGTTATAACTATCAATAATTGTACATTTACAAGATCTGAGAATGCAGCAACAATCTATTCAAAATAATTATAAGGGCCAATAATAATGAATTACACATAATCATCATTAAAAAATCTACCTTAAATGTATTACTGTCTTTGGTATTTGGTTAATATTAACTTTATGAGCAGGATCAAGAATAATGCAATAATTTTTTTTTGAAGTTTCACATCAACACAAATGTGACACAATGAATGTCTTCTAGGAAAGACTGACTTTAATAGTAATAGCAACATTTTTGCTAATGCTCCATTTTAATATGAAGTCAAAATGATCTGCATTAACAGCTTTATCTGATATATCAGCAGAAATCTATTATCTATAAAAATCAAAAAGACTATGAAATATAATAAAAGTAGAAATACTATCTTAACTGTGACCTATGTGTATCAGCCTTTATGCGCATGCCACGACGAGCATGCTGTGCAGCCACATTGTTTTTTAATTCCTGTGTGTGCGTCCAAACGCGCGAAATCTGCACGCGCGCGTGTGTCGCAGAGTGAGATTTGACCACATGTCAATAGGATAATTGGGCTTCTTAAAAATGAAGTCATCACGTGCTAGTGTTGTTATTGTCTGGACGCACGGGTGAACGCGTCGAGCGCGTGGTTTTGTCTTTTTACGCTGGAATGCATGCGATGTGGGCAAGGCCCTGAGACACCTCAGCTTAATCCTCGCTAATTCTCCTGGTGAGGATTCCTCTCTGCGTGATGCAAAATCCCAGCGTGCAATAATAACAACAACAACAACAACAGCCGCGCAGGATCAACTGTTACTCTCTGAGCCCACTCTTTCCTGTTTGCATTAACATTTACACACGGACAGACACTGCCCTCTAAGGAGTTAAGAAAGACTACATCACTGGCATAGACCATCTTACTTTAAGGGAACATATAATGCTCATGGACAGATTGACCGTCCAAGACAGAGGGGTCCAACTGGCCCCCCCCCCAATCGATTACATGTGGCCCAGCACTTAATATCACGTTAGAATGAAAACATGACCTCGACTTCTTTTAAACGCAGTGTGTAGCTGAGGCGATATATAATAAAATACTAAATATGTTTGCAAGCAATGTTTTTATAACACTAATAATAAGACATTTGGTCATAATGATCACATTATTAACTGTATTACATACAGCATTCAATAGCATATATATATATATATATATATATATATATGCAAATAAGTTTGTTTGGTTTTGATTACAGTTGTCCACATTATTATTTACATTACACATTTACAATTAAATATCATCTTGAATATCTTATTGTGATATCATGATGGAACGGTGCGTTTTCATTTGAAGATCAGTTGTTTCCCCACTAGACCGGCCCCCTCTTGACCACACTGGACCCTCATTGGCTACCAGGTCATTTGAGTTTGGCACCCCTGCTTTAAGGGGTCCCTTGACAAAAGAGTTGTTGTTGGTACACTATTGTCATCCACTATCCTTACTAGAAACCCACAAACTTCTTGACTCTAAAACATTGAGATAAGGCAGCGGAAGTCTGAAATTAACCTAAGTGTTGGGTTGTGCCGAAGAGCAGTCGCTTACCTCATCGTGACTCGACAGCCTCACACGACGACGTCAGCAGCGGCGGCAGCAGCAGGTTTCTGTAGCTTCTCCTGCTCTGCTCCAGTTCCCAGGTAGGATGCCAGGTAGTTCTTATGTGACCTGTAACTAAAATTAAAAAAAAAAAAAATTGAGATTATCAGATGACCAGAGTCAAGTTTAAACAGCAGGAGAACACGCAGGGCGTATTTAACCGTTTGTTGTGCAATAAATTCTATAAATTGATCTTTGATTTGTTGTAGTTTCGCTCTCATACTCTCTCACTACCTCCCCGTGCAAGTATTTATGGCGCAGACTGAATTTTGCTGACGTATGTATTTGCGTGGTCTTGGACTATTGACTTTGTCCCACATTCCAGTAACGTCTGTGATGTGGCACTAGACGAGTATGAGTAAAGCTTTGTTGTCTTTACGTGACGCATTTTACAGTGAAATTATTATGATTTCACTATGAGTCGGCGATCAAATTGATGACGAAAGCTTATCAGTGCCACACAATATATTGTGGAGCAACTGTTTGATATATCTTCTTCTTTTTTTTTGCTGTTTATTCAGTCAAGGCTTTGTGTTAGCGCGACACATCTTTGTGAAATGGGACACAGAATGGTTGTGACCAAAGAAAAGAGGCCGTTTCTGTCACTTCTGTGGCATTTTGGTTTGAAAGGTGCCCCACGCACCAGAAAGCAAAGGATCCTGAAGATCACAACTCCTACAACTCGACTCAAACATCACAAAAGGTCCACACCTGGTCCATATAACACATGAGTAACCAATATCGAGTCATGATACCTGGATATGAAATGCTTTTTACTAGGGTGGGAGGTGACCCAAATCACACATCCTTAGTATGATTTAAATTGTCTAGGGAATGTTGAGGCCTTTGAAGGTAATGAGCAATAGTTCTGGGTGTGTTTGGGTGTGTTGTGTGCCCTTTGATGTGTCAGTACGTCTGGGTGCCCGAAGGGTGTTTCTGTATGGATATTTGCCCACATGTGGTGCTTACTAAGTTAATCAAACAATCAAAAAGAACATGCTCCACATCAGCTCTTAAGCAAAAAGGGAACAAGGTCATAATCGGTACGCTAAAGTGTTTTTTATAGGTGGTGAGCAACACGGTTCAAAACTGAGCCAACAAAACACAAATACAGGCGTGAAATATAAACAAGTAATCAATCTGTCATGGCACATATTTTCCCTTTGTTGTCCAGAAAATCAACAAATTCTTCACATGTACACACCTTCATTAAGCAGAAGGTCACAGCCACAAACCGCATATTAAAAATAGAAGTCGTCTGTCATTTCGCTGGGTTGAAGCAAACCAGGAAGTGAGAAACAGACACCAAGGGGTGATGACGTCGATAATTTGAAAAGAACTCTCTTTGAAAAGAACTTCTATGAGAGTTTTTCCCTTTCCTGTCTGTTGCATTCGATTTTAAGATGAGACACAATGTGTACTCACTGTGCGCAAGTCATGAGCAGGATGGCGGTGCAGCTGATGACTGACAGCACCACGGCGATGATGACCAAGACCATCTGCACCAACTCGGTGTCAGGACCGGACTTGTTTTTAATCGTCTCCAGAGTTTGGATCCCGCAGCGCTCCCCATCATAACCCTTCATACATCTGCACAGAGCAAGAGAGCAAAGTCGTCGTTAAGAACACGGTGTTACACAGAAAATGCACTTAATGTGTCATTCGAAGAGAGAAAACAGTATCTCATATAATCAGTGATTATCATCCAAAATGAACTGACGCTACACTCACATGCACACGGGCTCCGGCAGACCCTCTATGTGCTTGCAGTAACCATGAATACAGAAGTCCAGGTGGGTGGAGGTGCAGGGATCCTGCGTGGAGCTGAAAGTCGGCGTGTATCCGTTTGTCAAGGCGGTGTGTTCGGGGTTGAGAGAGGTCGTAGTTTTGCTCCTGTGCCTGTTCCTCCTCTTGTCTTTGCTCCTCTTTTTCTTCTTCTCATCTTTACTGGGGCTCAGCTCTGTCAATGACACGTGAAACTGTAACTTAAGTTTATGGTGGTTTCAAAGGTTCATATAGTCCGTGTGAATAATAAGCACAGTTTATGTGATAGAATAATAGGTTTTATTTTTTTTTATTGCTTTTGCATGACCTGAAAGTGTAAAAAAACGGCAGCATTTTAGTTCAAATGTCTTACCATAAACGCTGAAATTTTCACTGTCCCCTCCAGACAATTCTTCTTCTATCTCCAGCTCATCATCGTCGCTCTGTAAACTGTGGAGGCCCTCCCCAGAGGCCGGACCCCCCGTCACTCTGGCTAATTCACTGGCGTATGTGGTCTCAGATCCCTGAACACTGACACCACTGCAGACAACTGTAAACCAAAAGGACACGGGATCAGATTAACGAGTGAAGTAAAGACGTACTGTATATAAAAGTAAGGAGCGGTTTGGATCAGAGGTTTCATCATGTGAAGCAGTTTATGGAGTTTCACTTCATTGCCACACATATTGACATTTATTACATTCATTCTTCTTGTACGGTCACCAGGTGCCTATGGTTGCTTGGTTACTTATTTTTTGCTGTTAACATTCAAACATCCAAACGTCATAACCCATTATATGTGACTCATCAATTACGGACAGCAATTTGAGCTTGAAAATTGGATACACGCTGTATTAACAATAAAACCAGTGCAACCAGTTTCACCATTCAGAACAAGACAACCTGTAAAAGCATCATCGCACAGGTACGAGAACAATAGTAAATACTGACATTTGTGAGGCAGCACTGAAACAAATCCTTGTCTTGTCAAACAAGGAATATTTCTTTTTCCCGCCTGACATGTCCTCACTTGCAGAGCCATGTCTTCCTTGCAGCCCCATCCTCATATCAGTTTACATTTAACTTTGTTCCTTTTCACTGATTGCACACACACACACACACACATAATATTAGTACAAGTCCAGACTCACCAGAGCACAGGAGACAGGTGAGGACGAGAGCGTTCATATCCCAGGAGTGTTTTATGTTTGACAGTCCTGCGCTAATCTGTTTGTGTGTGTGTCCGTGTCTGAGTGTGAGTGTGAGATTGTGCTTTGCCCTCTACTGGGTGTAGCTTTTATAGACCAACGCCTGCCTCTCAACTCCAAGAAAAAGAAAGAAGGGTGTGTGTGTGTGGGGGGGGGGGGGGGGGGGGGGGTGTGTGTGTGCACGCTCGCGCAGTGGTTAATCTGCTCCAGGCAACACATTTTGCACCCATGTTCTCCAACATGACGACACTTCTGCTGGAAAAGCAGTTTACAGGTATTCAGGTACAGCTAATGTATTCTGCCTTGTTCCTCGTTGACATTTAAACGTCACAGAGACATTCGTTCCTGCGTCTTTAATTGTTATTGCTTCCTCACTTCTGCCTCTGTGGTCACGAATAAGGCCATAATTACACTTCCAATGCATTGTGACACACACACACACACACACACACACATTCTATTTCTGTGAGGACACTCATTGGCATAATCTATCCCTTCATTCTAAGTCAAGCAGGCTTTTCAGCCCCCAACCCCCAAAATACGTCTGTTGGTCCCATTCCATTTCCAGTTTGCCGGTCCATCACAGGGTCAACATAGAGACACCTCCAATCAATTTAGCGCTTCCAATTAACCCTTGCCTGTTTTGGATAACCCTTTTTGCCTCCAGGTAGAACCTTTTTATAAAGGTTCCACCAAGAACCCTTTTAAAACCCTTTATTCAGGGGTTTTAAAGGGTTCTCTGGATCACAATGGCTCTTACTGGAACCATTAGTGTTACCAAGAACCCTTGAAAAACAAATGGTTCCAGGTAGAACCTCAGCCCTTGTACACTCTTAGAAATAAAAGTTCTAAGTAGAACCAAATAAGGTTCTTCCGCTTTTCCTCATCAGAGAACCCTTTTTGGCTTCAGGTGGAAAGAGAACCCTTTTAAAACCCTTTATTCAGGAAAGGGGTTTTAAAGTGTTCTCTGGATCAAAATGGTTCTTACTGGAACCATTAGTGTTACCAAGAACCCTTGAAAAACAAATGGTTCCAGGTAGAACCTCAGCCCTTGTACACACCTGGAACTCTTTTGGAAGGTTCCACCAAGAACCCTTTTAAAACCCTTTATTCAGGAAAGGTGTTTTTAAGGGTTCTTTGTATCAAAATGGTTCTTACTGGAACCATTAGTATTACCAAGAACCCTTGAAAAAACCCCTCTTCAGGAAAGGGGTTTTTGGAAGAAAATGGTTCCAGGTAGAACCTCAGCCTAAGAGTGTACTCAAAAAGTTTGAGATAGTGGACAAGAATATCCCTATGCTACAGTGGTATTCTACCATGAAAGCAGGGCATTTAAGTAGAAGGATGCGATGGTAATTTCTTTATCTCAAACAATTGGTAACAACAACAACAATACCACAACCAAACATCTCATATCTCAATAACTTGATCAATTTGAAAGTGTTGTCTTGGTCTCATGATGTCAAACATCATGATGATCAATAACAATTGAACCACTACATCAGACAGTTGTTTTTTTTTTGCAGTTAATCACCTTGTTAGAAAACAGCATGTTATTCAATAAGTACTGAAACATTGAACACTTGAACCTGTGCATTCAAAAGTTTAGAGAAGGTTAACTTAAGTTCACCTGTAAAGGTTATAGTGCATTCTGAAATTGAATCCAAAAGCCAAACATCCCTAACTTTTTTGTGAGTAGTAACAGAGAACACAGCCTTGATAACACGAATTTCGTAATCACTGCAGCCACCTGCTGCACTTTACACCAGGAAGAGAGTTTTCATGAGGCGTGACATGACAGTGACAACAGCAACACAAACTACGTGTCATTGTTGTGATTGATAATTAGTATCATCCGCTCATGGATATTAAAAAAAAAAAAAAAACACACCCGAATCTGTTGTTAGAGTGCTTAGTGTATGTTTTGAATTGTACAGCAGGTGTCTCATTATGCGCGTGTGGTTTGATTAAAAAGAAGGCAAGTGTTACTATTTTAGTCCGCTGTAACTCAGAGGAGCCTGCGTGCGATGTGGGTGGGGAAGCGGCGCAGAAGGGTGTGTTGCTTGTGTTGTTATGTCTGCAGACAGAGGTTGTCCCATCATTCGTGCGCTGCTGGAATCCAACAGAAGCCTGCCAAGAATGTTAGGAACTTTTCCATCCCATTCCGCCACGTTTTTGTTTGTATCAGACGTAGAATTGCGTATATCGCTCGTATTGTGTGTCGTGGCATTGAGGATGTGTGAATGTGAATGTGTGGCAAGTGTGATTTTATTTGAATAAAACGTTTTCACACAAGCTCATCAGCTGTTATGATTAATTCAATTCAATTTTATTTATATAGGGCCAAATCCTAACATACATTATCTCAATGCACTGTACAAAGACGACATCATGCAGATCAGAGAAACCCAACAATTCACACAGTGAGCAAACACTAGGTATCAGTGGAGAGAAAAAAAAAAACTCCCTTTTAACATCAAGAAATGAAAGGGGAAAATGGAGGACAGAGGACAGGTGGCGAGGATTATACCACTTTTCTTGCAAATTGCAGAAAAACTGCAAATGTGGTAAATGGTCACTTGTGCACTTTTCCGTCATGGCAGCCACTGATTCATTCGCAGTCTGTACATCGCTATGAGGCTCTTTGGGGTTCAGTGTGTAACCCAAGGATAATGACCCACTGAACCACAGGCAACACCTCAGAGTTTCTAGAGAAAAAGACACTAGAATATATGTTCCACCATGGAAAGATATCCAACACTTATTAAGTCGTTGACCTCAGAATTTGTTTTAAAATATACGCACAAAAGTGTCCAACCCTCATGAGTTAATAACACAATAAAAAAAACATTGCACTTGCAGCTGTTAATCCAATATTTCAGTACATTCGATGTAATTACACAAGATACAGATTACATTACAGCTTGATTTTAAACAAGATATTATGCCCTTTCTCCATGATTTCAAGCTAGCCCATACAATGCATTTTGCCATCCCTACAGTTATGCTTGTAGCATGCCTATAATAAAAAAAAACAAAAAACATAGAGAATGTGCAAAACAAATGTGTGCATGGTCCACGTGGTTATTTTGTTTTGATAAAGGACACGCAAGGATGCAGCTTATAGTCCCAGAACCACATTACTCACTGCATGAGTAACCTTGTAGTACTTTTGCAATACAGGGAGATGTTTAACCTTACCTACGATTAGCACATGGTGGAGATTATAGAAGAATGTCCCGAACTTCTGACACGGTTATTCATAGGTTTTGATTTTCGCTGGTATTCCTTATGTTGTGGGGACCTAGATCTGTTTACATAGTCACATAATGAGGACTTCTCTTCGTTATGGGGACGAACATCAAGAGTCCATAACGTAAATGACTATATTTTAAGGTGACAACACATTTTAAAGTTGGGTCAGTTAAGGTTAGACTTATACCCTAACCCTTACCCATTGGGATGACTGTAAATCAGTCAGTGTCCTCTGAAGTCATGGAAACCTGTGTGTGTGTGTGTGTGTGTGTGTGTGTGTGTGTGTGTGTGTGTGTGTGTGTGTGTGTGTGTGTGTGTGTGTGTGTGTGTGTGTGTGTGTGTGTGTGTGTGTGTGTGTGTGTGTGTGTGTGTGTGTGTGTGTGTGTGTGTGTGTGTGTGTGTGTGTGTGTGTGCATGTGTTAAATAGAGCAGTAAAGTTATGTGTGTTCATCCCAGAGAGCATGTAAAAGTACTCCGGTCTGGCGTTAGTAAAACCTCATTAACCCTGATTGGAGCACTAATGAGGATGCAGAGACTAAAATGGTGTCACTGATTAACCTGGTGCCTGTCACTGCACTGATGCCTGAGCAGCAAATAGACTCTCACACACACACACTGTCTAAACTTGCAAAGCAACACAATACCATTTAATAAATGTTGACAATAGTGTAACATAGTTGTAGGCTTACTTGCATTAATGTGTTAATTCCACCTGTAGCAGAGAAGACGTTGGTGTATAAATAGATTACTAATGACAATAATGACACAAATTTAACGGTACAAAAAAAACTTGTATTCTTTATGCTGATTTGCTCTTCTCAATTATGGGTAAGGTGCCAACTGGGTTATAAAAAGAGACATAATATGCAACAATTAAGTAAGAAACCTTATAAGCCTGGTGTCATTGTTGTTTAATCCAAGGGATCAACGTCCGCGCGCCACTCTCGTGCGAAACAAGACTAACAAAAGGTGTCACCGTGAATCATCGTCATCTCATTGTGTCAATGTATTTAAGAGTCAGCAAACTTTAGTCTAATGTCTGTCAAGGTTATCATTCAGTCAAGTCATAGTCATCTTGTGTATTTAGCTGCAGGCTAAGTGGAGTTCTGTTTGAAGTTGTTTCGCCTCTCATCCAAGAGGCTTCTTGACTTCTGACATACTGGTGTTAAAAAAAAACAGGTGTTTAGCCTATATGACTAGGTCCTATATGACCTATATGACCAATGTCTGCTACTGTGTGAGTGTTGGAGTTCACCTCTGTTGTTCTGTTTGTGACTGTTGATCCTTTTCGGAAGAGAGCGTGGCTGAGGCCAGCTCCTCTTGTTGAGAGGTGGTTTCTCCAGGTTGACGTAGTTTCCTTTCTTAATAATAGTCTGCTGTCTAATGAGTACTTAATTAAGAGTCATTGACTTTTATGGGCTTTCAATCCATCACGACATCACATCAGAAGCCTCTTGAAAACAGTATGTTGACAAACATGTTAAATGTTTAATTGCAGTTCATAAAAAAAAATTAGTTTCCTACAAATTCTCACCATACATCTATCCAAGGAGGAAATGAGAAATGCAGCAAAATGTAATGGAATTAGACTTTAACCCTTAGTGTTCACACTGCACAGGTGATAAATTGGAATTGGAATAATACACAACTCCTTATATGGACATCCTGGGTGTGTGTGTTTATAGGTCACATATTCACATAGTCTTTTTAAAATGTGTTTTTTTCGTCTTCTTATGTGTTGTTGAGTCAAGTTATGATTGATTTTATATCACATTTTTAGTAGTGATATAAAGGAGCAATAAATGCAGAATTCACAAAATAGAGCATTGTTTTCAAGTGAAATTGAAAACAATATTTCCAAATTTCACCAATTCGGGTGCTTTTTGCTCAGGTGTGTTTATATAGCTGGAAGTGAAAATGAAAAGATTGCCTAGGTTGTGCTGAAAAAAAGGATATAAGACTATTACACACTCTTATAGCCTCTGTATATAGTGTACGTTTTAACATAATAATGGAAAAAAAGCATTACCCCCACCGCGACCCTCATGTGGAGGATAAAGCGGTAGAAAATGTATGGATGGAAGTTATTTTGTCATGGTGCACTTTTCCACTGCTACCACCATGTGTCACTATAGTTTGCAGATAAAAAAAAGTTTCCTTTGGAGCGGCCCATAAATTCTGACTTGTCAAAGCAGGAAGAGCACATGGCATTAATAATCATTTTAATTACAGCTCAGTTATGTTAAGTGGTAATGAACAATACAGTACAAGGTTTTCAAAGGAGTGAATCTCCTGCAGCTGCTGTTACTCATGTCTGCTATCGCACACAACAGAATCCTTATCTCACCAGGGTGATTCACGTCTACTAACTGTAAAATGTTACACACCTGACCAATATTTTACTACTGTGACACAAATTCCATAGTCACGACATTGACGATGATTAGAAATGAAGATTAGAAATGCCCCTCAAACTTTGCTTTCGTCAACCAGCAAAACTGTTTTCAACTGTGCTAACATAATCGCACAATGGTTTTCGAGGGTTTTCTAATCATCCAATAGCCTTCTAACACGATTAGCGAACACAATGTACCATTAGAACACTGGAAATGGGCCTCTATACACCTATGTACATATTCCATAAAAAAAAACCAGACGTTTGCAGCTAGAATAGTCGTTAACAATGTATAGAGTGTATTTCTGAGTCATTTAATGTTATATTCATTGAAAACAAGTGCTTTTCCTTCAAAAATAAGGACATTTCTTAGTGACCCCAAACTTTTGACCGGTAGTGTATATATAATATAAATGAAACGGATTGGGAAAAAAATAAAAATGCATTCGTTTTATTCATGTTCCATGAAACACAAATCACAACATACACGGATGCACAGGTGAAACTGCAAAATACTAAAAATGTTAGTATTTTGCAGTTTTAGAGACAGACAGACATTTAATGTCCGTCTCTCGTCTGTGCATATTTCTGAACTGTCGATCACATGGAAGAAAAATGTGGAAACTGCTTCAGAACTTGAGAAGAATGTGAGGACTCCGCGCAGTAACCTTCAGACTGTCACAACAAATGAAGTAAGACTGAAGGCATGGAGAGACAAAAACAACGAAATAATTCACGCTCTACTCAGCAATAGATAATATCCCGGTGTAGACAACACTTATAAATTATCAAAAGAGTACTTTCTCAAAAACATTGACATATACATTCAGTGGCCAGTTTCTCTCTGTAGCAGTGATGAAAAAAGGTAAACAAAAGTGCAATAAATAAAAGCTAAACCAAGCAGAAATGCCAAATATAATTTATAAGCAGCGCGTAACAGGTGACATCAACACACATCTGTGTCTTAGAAGAAAGGGAAATGGCAACTACATTGTTTAATGTTTGTCCTTAAGGCAAATTAAACTGACATTTCTAGATCTGCCGCCTCACTGAAGCTCAGAATTGAGCTCTTCCACTCTTCCCCTTCCTATTTGTTCATTATACATCTAAATTGGTCTGACCCACAGTCATCATCAGCAGAACTTGTTTTCCTGTGTTGTCTTAACCGTGACAGTGGCAGGCGCTGAAACACGACCAAGTCGGAGAGTTTTAATGTCTGTTGGGCTGACCTGCCTGCTTGACTTCCTGATCCCAAAGCCATTTAGCGGCACAGTAGTGTGAGTAGGTTAAAGCAGCAGCATATCAGGTGACATCACGGTGTGTTGAAATCTTTCAGTTAGGAAACAGGAAAATCCTGGTTTGCCTTTCCTGCGGATGTAGTGGGCGTGTGTGGGAGACACTGTAAACAGCCTGGTTTCCTTTGTGATCCAGCCGCTTGTAGCGATGCAGGGAATCTGTTTTTCTTATACCTGTGAAAATAACACGCGCATGTCATTTTTTTTCATAATGAATTTCATAAAGAATAATGAATAAGTTCTCTAGCACCCTTCAAAAACTCCAAATATCAATCAAAGTGTAGGCTTTTTAAGATTATAATCGGCATCTGTGGTTTGACAAGTCTCGGCATGAACGAAACAGGATGTTGAGGCAAATTTAATGTCATGAGGGGCTCCGTTTCAAATATGCAGTCGGCTTTTACATAATGAAAGGGCTGAGTGTGAGTCATCCTAAACTTTATCAAGCCGCATTGCATCACACCGATTATGAAAACACATCAGAATGCAAGTTTGGGAACAATTGCAAGTCAAACTGCTTCTGCCAACTAGTTTAAAGTCACTTTGTAATTGATTAGTTTTTTTTAGATTCAAGTGAACATCAGTTGAAGTCACTTTTTGAATAATATTACTTAAGTAAAAGTTTTAAAGTAAATGACAATTACTGTACTTAACTATCAAAAGTAATTTCTCATATAAAATGTACTTAAAGGTGCATTATGTAATAAATCTAAAGCAACTGGCCATAATATCCTCCTAATATGTCACAGAGACTCAGGAATAATGTTCATATAACAAACTGAACTCACCAACAACAACAGTGCAGCCAAAATATTTGTATTAAAAAAATATTTTGCAAACTGCAAATCATGTTTTGGCATGTGGCGCCACCTACCGCCGTCTGCCAATCATTGCAGTCAGTAGAGTCTCAGCTGCTGAGCAACCATGGGTTGCCAGTTATGTCAGAAAACGAAACCTAAAAGACCTCGTTAGTTTGAATTTGAACGTAGAAACCGTTTTTGGCCACATTCTTACATATGGCACCTTTAAGTTTTGGAAGGTAAAGTATTAAAAAAGTTAAGTGGTCGGGCAAGTTGTCTTTCAACTGGAAGGTTGTAGAAAAGCACTATATAAATAGAAACTATTACCAACTCTTCTCCTGATTTTATTTGGTAGTAATGAGTAATAAACGTAGTTGGAGGAAATGTAGTGGCGTAAAAGTAAAAGTTGGTCGAAACATAACAAAGTAAAGTACAGATATGTGACGTTTGTACTTAAATACAGTAACAACACTGCATGAAACCTCCAAGTTAAGACCAGCAGACGAGAAGGAGGTATATATTACTGTGTTATACAGTATTTACTTTTATCTAAGCCGATTCTTTGGCTGCTACAACATCCCAGTGTGTTTACCAGCGCGTTTCCTTTGCGTCAGTCAGCTGTCTGGTAACAAGCATGTGTGATGCACAGGAGGAGAAGATGGCGTAAAATGTGGCAAAACGTGTTTCACATTCACAAAAGGAAAAGAAATTCAATGACGCTCAGAAATGAAATGACGCCCAGAATCTGAAGAGGGTGTTTTGTCAGGCGTCCCGGAATTCCTACCTACATCATGATCATGAGCAATAAATCCTTACCACTTGCAACAGAAATACAGAGCTCCAGCCAGACCAATGAGCAACAGAACCAGACAGAATACAGTGACAATTATCTGCTCTTCTCTTATTGGCTGAAAGACGAGCTCTAGGTTCTCACACCTGGGACCATTAAAGCCAGCCTCACACCTGCAACACAGAGAGGCATGCCTTAAATAAACACACACACACATTTGAATGGCATTCACAGTGAGGACATTCATTGACATAATGCATTCCGTAACCTTTTACGATTAACAATTACAACTAAGTGCCTAAACCTAAGCGTTACCCTAACCCTAAACTAAACCTAATTCTAACCCTAATCCTAAAACCAGGTCTTAACCCTGAAAAAGCCATTTTTAGGGGTGTCAGAATGTGAGGACCAGCCAAAATGTCCTCACTTTCCCAAAATGTCCTCACTTTCCCAAAATGTCCTCATTTTCCAAAAAGGTCCTCACTTCGTCAGGTATACAAATTGGTCCTCACAAAGATACCCATACAAGAACACACACACACGGAGGATCATACCTGCAGTGATGCTCGTTGATGTCCACCAGCAGCATGCACTGTCCTCTGTTCAAGCAGAAGTTGTCAAACGTGCTGTCACAGCTCTGTGTCGACCGCTTCGCCACATGAGGGCGCTGTTCTCCCTGCTCTGAAACACAAACATTTTCATCAGCAACTGTGCGGCAGTAGGTCTGACAAAGGCCAGAGCAGGGATGTTATAAATTACATTTTACATTAGTATTTTTATACTACTACTTCTTTATTACCAATGCATTTTTTTATTAGTATTTGTATTACTACTACTTCTACTACTACAGATACCTGTATTGCACAACATGTACAACGATTTCATTCATTCATTGTCTACAGCTTAATAGATAGATATGATAAAGCACTTTAAAAACAGCTGAATGATGAGGACAAGTGAATGATGAGGACAGGTGAATGATGAGAACAAGTGAATGATGAGGACAGGTGAATGATGAGGACAGGTGAATGATGAGGACAGGTGAATGATGAGGACAAGTGAATGATGAGGACAGGTGAATGATGAGGTCAGGTGAATGATGAGGACAGGTGAATGATGAGAACAAGTGAATGATGAGAACAAGTGAATGATGAGGACAGGTGAATGATGAGGACAGGTGAATGATGAGGACAAGTGAATGATGGGGACAGGTGAATGATGAGAACAAGTGAATGATTAGGACAGGTGAATGATGAGGACAAGTGAATGATGAGGACAAGTGAATGATGGGGACAGGTGAATGATGAGAACAAGTGAATGATTAGGACAGGTGAATGATGAGGACAAGTGAATGATGAGGACAAATGAATGATGAGGACAGGTGAATGATGAGGACAGGTGAATGATGAGGACAAGTGAATCATGATGACAGGTGAATGATGAGGACAAGTGAATGAATAGGACAAGTGAATCATGAGGACAGGTGGATGATGAGGACAGGTGAATGATGAGGACAGGTGAATGATGAGGACAAGTGAATGATGAGGACAGGTGAATGATGAGGACAGGTGAATGATGAGGACAGGTGAATGAATATTTCAGTACTCTTTCCAACTCTGAAATTTGTTTATAGTTAAAAATATTTTTGTCCTATAAAGTAGTAAGTAGTACAATGTGATGACAACAGCTGTTGGAGTGCATACCTGCAGATAAAGAAGTGCTGTCCACAGTGTGCAGACTGGATGAGACACTCTTGGTCAGTGCATACGGCCACAGCAGCATCATACCTGTTGAAGAGAGAATAATTGCCTCATCATTTGCTACACTGGATATAAGGTCAAATAATAAAATATATTGTTTATCAATCAACGACAGTGTTATTAAGCACCGATACCAACTCGGATGATGTTCAAACTTGTCAGGTTTTGATCAAAGTATTAAGAAAACTCCTGAATCACACATTTGAAAAACTTGATTGAGTTAAATCTTTCAGTTGTACATGTTTTAGGGAAACCAGAAGCACCAAACTGTTGAGGGCTGGAATTAAAAATCAAAACCACACAGAAAATCAAAGGCTGATGATTGACTGATTGTTTTGTATGGTGAAAATGCTTCAGACAACATCTGCAGATGCAACAAAACAAAGACCCAGATTCATGACCTGCACCTGCAACACGATCCTTGCAAGTGACTTACAAGTATTATCTTCATTATTTACTCCACAACAACCAAAATGATCTGTGTTTTTGTCGATTTTGTTTACACAAGGCCCCGCAGCAGCGTCAGGGGAAAACACTGAAAGAACCCATTTTGTTTGAGAAGTGTCAGCTGTGTTATGTAAACTGTCCCTAATAAAACACAAGGCAGTGAGGCTTGCGTTGCCCGGCCAACATGCAGGTACCAGCCTGCACGACTGTTTAACATGCGGCATTTGCAGAACGCCCACATTCCTACAAGTAGGACAGAAAAACACAGAAATCTGGATGCATCCAGTAATGGCTGCATGATATGCACCTGGATAAACTGGATCCCTGGTGTTGTCAGTGAGTCAGTGAGTGGACGTTGGGGTGTTTCTGATTCTCTGTTCTACTGGCCCATCATGAACCTCTGACTCATTCCAATGAGACATAATGTCATGGTGGTATCGAGGTGATTCACATTAACTGAATTGAGAATTAAAGTTGAGAAAGTTTCTTCTTGTAAAACACAACCTGTACAAAACAAACACGGTGGATTCTGTATTATTGAAGGGCAAACGTGAGCAGGTATACATGACCTACATTTATGACCCAGAGCAGTAGAATGAGGCAAGGTTATCATCTGCTATCAGGATGGATTACCTATTAATCTCAAGAACACAGTCAAAATAAACACAGAGAGCATGGGAAAGAGTTATTTTTGGGTGTGTTATTTTTCACAGCAGTTTTGAACAACACCAGAGAATATCACTTAATTTCAATATTTTTATCCAACAGCGAGATGCTTGAACTTCATGTATAATCCATGATAGGTGAACATTAACATCTTAAGACGCCGCAGGTTCATTTTGTAACCGTTTCTTTGGGGTTTTGCAAAATATTTGGCTAAACTACAGTGGGGTCCAAATGTTTGAGACACTTTTCCATTCTTAAAGGTGCATTATGTAATAAATCTAAAGCAACTGGCCATAAAATCCTCCTTATATGTCACAGAGACTCAGGTAAAATGTTCATATAACAAACTGAACTCACCAACAACAACAGTACAGCTATAATATTTTGCAGACTGCAAATTATGTTTATGTTTTGAAATCATGTTTTGGCATGTGGCGCCACCTACAGCCGTCTACCAATCATTGCAGTCAGTAGAGTCTCAGCTGCCGAGCAACCACTGGTTGCCAGTTAGGTCTGAAAACGAAACCTAAAAGACCTTGGTATTTTGAATTTGAATGTAGTAACCGTTTTTGGCCACATTCTTACATATGGCACCTTTAAGTGACTTAAAGCGGAACTAGACCGGAAGTTCCTATTATCGCTGTTTTTTTTAGTGTGTATCTGCGTCATTACGTTGTTTATGAAGCCTGACGGTTCGAAACAAACAGTTCAGCCATTGCTGAGAACGTTGTGTTTTATTGTAATTTTGGGGCTAAACGAGATCACTGAAAATCCCGTAATAGTTACGTAACCAGCGGTTCTCCTGAACAACCGATCGTCCTGCTCTGGGCGGTAGTCCGGGCACATCCGGTTACGTACATTGAACCGCAGAAGAAGAATAACGTCCGTTGTGGAGGTATTTCACGAGCAACAGTGTCTTCTGACTCTGGGTCTGACTCCGGTTTGAAGTCATAAAAGGGACTGCGGCGGGGAGTCGTGACGAAGCTATTTTTAAACACTGTTAAAACAATGTTTTGATAATGAGTAGCAATGCATTCGCCGTTCCAGAGGGGGGCGCTGCGTTTCTGAGAACAGATGTGCTGGATAGTACTGGCCAATCACAAGACTCTGTCTTCTGGGGGTGAAAGTTCACTCTGAAATCTCGCAGCAGAAAAACACCGTCAGAAAAGAGGATTTCTATCGGCTAGTTTACAGCAACTAGGAGGTTTTTGACCATAAAAACAAGTTAATATATGTAAGTAGACCTCCATAACTAACATATATGTGCAACAGGACCACTCTATGTGACCTTTAAGATATGATTTAAAATGATTTGATTACTAAATTCATTGTCAACTATTTTGATTCATCGGTTTGAGGTTGTTGGGGTTAAAACAAGTTTTCTGATTTTTCAGCTTCTTAAACGTGATGTGAATGTTTTCTTTGCTCCATATAACAAAGAAACCATTCAATCTTAATTATTTTTGGAATAGATTTGGATTTCCAAGTTTGAGAAACACTGATCAACATTTCACACAATTTTTTTAACATTTTATGGACCAAACACTTTTTGATTCATCGATTTTTTTTTTTTTTGAAATAATCGTTAGTTAGAACAGATCCTTTTAATGCTCTTATAATACTTCATTTGGCGGGAATTAGAAATAATGAGTCAGGACTGAGTACTTCCTCAGCATATTTACAGTGAGTAATTAAAAATTTCCTCTTCAAATTTGTTATACAACTCCATGGCGATGAAAAGAATTGCGTGTGTGTGCGCTGCTATCATATTAAATATTCCTATCGAGGGTTTGATGCCAACATCCCTCAGCATCTCTGAGGCTCAGGTGTCAGTGTGGGCGTCAGCTCAATGAAACAGGAATGTTGTAAATACCCTTCATCTGTCTCCAAAACTTCCACCTCTGGTTGATTTATTGCATGAAATTAACACGCAAAGGCAAAAAGCTATGAAGTGGTAAAGAACAAAATTAGACACATAACAATTAAAAAAAAATTAAAGTATCTCATTTGATGAGTAAACCTCTTATTCTTGTGTAATCGGAGGATTTATATAATGGGGGTCAAGTGTTTAATTATGTTGCAGCACTCAAATACAAGTATCAGTACCATAAGAGGAAAATAAATGCAATAAACGTGTTGTTGTACTACATGTATTAATATGGTTAGTAGTTAGTAGTAGAGTAAAAAGCTCCTTTCATTCACAGTGTACCTGTTAGTTCAGTGGATTCAGTCTTTCACCAAGAAGCACTTTCAAACACTTAACCCTCTCTGACTCTGACTGAAAGATTGAAGAACTTACCGACGAGTGACAGTCTCCACATTTGGGACAAAACGAGGCTCGTCTCAGGTGGTGGTGGTGGTGGTGTTGTGCGCAGGAGGGAACAGTCAGCCAGTGAGAGTCTGTGGATCAGAGACGCTTCCGAAAAGGCAAATTAAAAATCACAGGTACAAGTAAAAAAAAAAAAAAAAAAAAAAACATGCAGGCGACGCCCTCTCGACAAATACTCAGGAGAAACCAATGGGTTCCATTATCCTGGGTGTGGTGACACACACACACACACACACACACACACACACACATATACAAACACCCACACACACACACTCTACTGTGATAATTTCACTCTTCAACATGGTCCAAATGAAGAGTCTGAGCCTGTAGGCAAAGCAAAAAAACAAACTAAAAAAAAAAAAAAAAACCTGAGGAGGAGCTGCTGCTCCCATCACCGTCATCCTTCACTCATCCTTCTGCTGCTGATGGAAATTTACATGGTTCTCAGACTATAATTATACCTCAATCTTTACAATATATTACAGTATTTCATGTGAAAACAAACATTGTAAAAGGTACAGTGTGCAAGATTTGGGAAACATTTATTGATGAAGATGCAAATGCAGCTGAATATCTCTATATAGAAGAAGATATTCTCAAGATATTTTATAGTTTTTATATTTATTTATTTTATTTAGTCACATTTCACAACATTTCCATATTATGCACAAAGTAAATACACACTTTACAAAGAGCATGATAAGCAAAACAGAAAAAGCACAATAAAGCAACAACAAATAAAAGTAAACTACATTCTAGGCTTTTTTTTTCAGTCAAATTGCCGTCTTGCTATTATCATTCATGGGTCATATATGTACATATATGTAAGTATAGCATGTTTTTAACCTGTCATCCCAATAGGTAGCACACTTAACTAACACAGTTCATTATATATTGCATAACATACTTCTTTTAATAATGTGTTTTAGTTTGATTTGATTTGTCCATTTGCAGGCTACTGTAAATACATGGTGATCCAAAATAGCATGTTTTCCATAGAGCTGACACAGCTCCTGATATAAATATAAAAATCTCATTCTGGAGTAATGAAAAAATCAATAATATAATCAGGCGAAAATTTAAAAAAATATATTTTGCCTATATTTTACACAGTGCACCTTTAAGCAGGGTATTAAAGTTTAAAGACTTTGTTGTTTGTGTAAAGACAAGAATAACTACATTATAAACTAGATATAGGTATCAGTCAGTAGTAAATGAGTAAATGTACTTTATGCAGATTTGTGCTTTTATAAAATAATTAAGAATGTTTAACAACTTTCTTTAAGTTCAATTACTTTCAAAGTACTACAAAGATCCCTGGTAACTTCAAATATAATATATGAATTTATCTGTTTTCCCCTTTGCTTTTTTGCTTCAGTTCTTATTGTTAGCTGTTATTCATTTTTGTATTTGATATTTCAAAAGCGATGGAACTACAAAATCTTCTGCAAAACAATTGTTCCTAATTCTACAACATGTATTATATTCAAATTAAAAACTCCACACTCCATAACAAATGATAAGTTATCAAAGCTGTTGTGTTTATTTTACCCAGGGCAATCATAGAAACACACATTAAATATTCTTTTTCATCAGAATATTACAAAAATATTAAATAAACAAAAGCCATTCAATAAGTTAATTTATATATTACAATAAATAGGCAGTATAGTTTTCTTTGAAGGACAGTGGAATCATTAATACCTTACCCTGTTAAAGTACACAAAATACAAAAATAAAAAGGCCAAACTGGACTGAATAGTGGCATTCTCTATGCACAATAAATTAAATAGAAATACAACATGTGAAAAGTCCAAAATAAGAAGTGCCAAAATAACTTTGTGGGTCAGTGTTGATGATGATGATGATGATGATGGAGCAGTTAGGCCTCACACTGATGTCTCGGATGGTGCAGATTTTATAAGTGGAGCTGATGATTTCACACATCTGGAACAAAAACAAAAACATCTGTATGAGATTTTTGAGCCAACTGCTGCTTTTAACACGCAATAATTTGAACTGTGACTTTTTAATTTGCTCTAATTTTTTGTTTTCCCTAAGGAAGGGTTTTTCAAGGGTTCTTGGAAACGCTAATGGTTCCAGTAAGAACCATTCAGATAACACTTTAAAACCCCTTTCCTGAATAAATTGTGTTAAAGGATTCTTGGTGGAACCTTTATAAAAAAAGGTTCTACCTGGAGGCAAAAAAGGGTTCTCCTATGAGGACAAGCCGAAGAACCTTATATGGTTCTACTTAGCACTTTTATTTCCAATAATACATATAAAAAGCCGCTTTGTAATGAACCAGCGTGTGGTTCTGAATGTGTCTGAACTGTATAACGTTTGTCTGAACAAGTCTGAAAGCACTTTTCTGCTCACACATGCTAACTAGAGATACCGGGGCAAAGTAAAGACTTGGAAGCGATCCAAAGATCCTGAGCAGAACACAGTCGATATACTCACTTTCTGTAGACGATGCAGTACATCGCGATGGCCAGGATCACGATGAGCATGAGTACGCCGAAGGTGATGCCGATCAGTTTCTCTAACTCAGGCAGAGTTTGGATGGGTTCGCTGAGGAAGAGGCAGCGGGGCCCACTGTACGAGGTCGTGCAGCTGTGGACCACACCATAGAAATATTAATGTCAAGTGCATTCCAGGGCTGAACACAAACCAACATGTACACGTGTGTGTGTTTGTTTTTGTTTAAACTTACATGCAAGAAGGTTTCTCGCTGTCCTGGGGAAATATGCACTGGCCACCGTTCTCACAGTAGCCTTCGTGTTCACCTGCACACGGCCTGTGTACGCGTAGAACCCGAGGATTGTCCGTACCACCTACAGAGAGAAGAAGACTCAGTTAGACGCGTTGTAACATGATACTGTGACGTGGAAAATGTAGTAAATTTAACCTTTGACTGGAAGTAAGAACACATTTTTTTATTTTGTTTAGTCTGTGTTCCATTGTGAAGAGAGCTAGGACCCATATTGGATTAAATAACCCCCCATTATTCCTTGACATGGACAAGACGGCTGATTGAAAAAGAGAATAATATTCATGCTCTCTAGGTTTCATTTAAGTCATTTATTAAACGTATTGCCATAGTGTGACCCTGCACTCCACTGATGACACTCACTGTTATTGCGCTGCGTTGTCAGAGATGTAGGAGGAGATGCTGTGGTCTGAATGTTGTCCGTCACAGTCGCAGATTGTCCTGTTGTGGTCAGGAGAAGAAGCACTGCCACCACTGAGGACAGGCCTGGTGGGGGGAGGGAAATGGTGGTAAATGATCAGAAATTATGAAGGTAAATCATTAGATTTAGTTGTAGAAAATGGTTTATTTAGTATTGTGCTGAAAATGTTCATTTTATGTTATTCTCAGAGAAATGCCTTAAAACTTCCATTACCTATATTTTCACACTTTACTGGAAAAAGAACTGATTTGGTAGAATTACAAAAAAAATTAAAAGAGAAACTCACCTTTCATCAGGAATACTTGTCTCTGTGCAAACATCTCGTCTTCAGTCAGTGATATGTGGCGGTGTGTCAGCTTCGCTTCCTCCCAGTAAGCCGTGTGATCGACAACAGGTTTTTGACCGACTTATATACTGTGCTCCCAACCACTGCAGAGACTCAAGCAGCCAATCAATGAGCCGTACGTTTTGTTGAAAAATGAGAAGCATTTCCGTCTAAAAAAGCCTTCCGCATCATTTCCTTTACCTGTGCCGGCTCTCTGCGTGCACAGACAAGGTCTACATGCTGACGATAGTGGTGGGGGCATGTGATCACCCAGAGGCTTTGTGATTGTGGCTTGTTCTTTAAAGGCTTCTGAACCCACGCATGTATCCAGGGTAGATTGATAGTTTCACTCAAATGCCTCCTTTGTGGTTTTCAACAGTTGCTTCAGTGACAGTTATGACCACGTTAAAGGCGCATTATGTAATCAATCTAAAGCAACTGGCAGTAAATTCCTCTGTCACAGAGACTCAGGAATAATGTTCATATAACGAACTGAACTCCCCAACAACAACAGTACAGCCAAAATATTTGCATTAAAAAAAATCGTTTGCAGACTGCAAATCATGTTTATGTTTTGGAATGTGGCGCCACCTACCGCCGTCTACCAATCATTGCAGTCAGTAGAGTCTCAGCTGCCGAGCAATCACGGGTTGCCAGTTACGCCTGAGCTACAATGGTGGAGAATGATGGAGGCCTCAGTATTTTGGCCACATCCTTACACATGGCGCCTTTAAAGTAGTCATATTATACCCTATTTCTCCAAGTTAACCTAGTTCCCTGGTGTCCTAATGAACATGTCTGTGACATGCTTTGGTCAAAATGCCATGAGGATGAAGCACCACAGCAGTTCAATCAAAACAGCCCTGTTAAGAGCGGTTGGTTTTGAGTGCCTGTCTCTTTAAATGCAAATGAGACATGGCAAACTACGTCAGCGTCACTGAGGCTCCAGCAGTTAGCATTTGGAAGAGCGATCATTTGCCGACTCTCGTTGGCACATTGCCGTCATATATAAAATGTATCCACTGGACACGTAAATCCTCTGAGGCTGGAAGTTTGTGTAGAACTCTGTGCTGCACTGTGGAGCCAAGAATAGAACACTTCGCAGACTTCCAGCTGAAGTTCAAACAGGGATGAATGGGTTGGTCTGAATATTTCATAAACCACTGACCTACTGGGATGTTCAAACGTGAACAGTTCTAGTGTTTACAGAGTTATTATTGTAATTAAAATGGTCCGAAATAGAGAACATATCCACTGAGCATCTGTTCTCAGGGAGTAAAATGCCTTGTTGATGCCAGAGGTCAGTGGAGAGTGGTGGTCAGATGACAGAAAGACACCAGCAACTTGCAATAGTAACTCAAATATCACCGGGTTCAACTCCTGAAACACTCACATGTACCTTAAAGAGGGACAAGTGAATGTTTGTGTGTTTAAAAAAAATGGTGAAAAAAATCAAATAAATGGCGTATTTAGCTTGCTGTACAGTGTTTTCTTTCATATTAATACCTGGAAACATCAGAGTTGGATATTTTAAAAGCCCACCTACAGGTGATTTTAAAGGGATAGTTTGGATTTTTGAACATTAACTTTTATGACACAGACTCTAGGAGTAGAGTGAATGCAGTGTTGTTAAATTATTTAACGAGGCTCCGGTTCGTAGATCCAGGCCCTCGAGCGGGGTTTCTCACTCCTGGTCCTGGGGAGCCACTGTCCTGCATGTTTTAGGTGTTTCCCTGCTCCAACGCACCTGATTCAAATAAATGTGTCTTTATCTGGCTTCAGCAGAGCTTGCTGATAAGTACCTCATCTGTGTACTATATAAAAATGGGCATTCATACATATCAACTCTGTAATTTGTTTTTGCAAATAAAGAGTAGAGATGACGGTTGTGTTCATTAAAAACACAAAATATAATCAAATTCATCATGTGCATACTCTTTTTGTAGGTTTTTGTGTTGCTGATCTGGCATCCCGTGCTGACAGTATACCCACTACAGTAGACCACACTGCACCACTGGTGGTTAATGATGTGTCCCAAACTCTCTCCCAGATCTACTTTTCTTTGCTATTTAACAACATTGCATCCACTCTACTCCTGGGGTCTGTTTCCTGCTTCCTGTATGCTGAAGCCAGGCTGCATCCCCTCGAGATTCTTCGACTGTTTTTTTGGGGGGGTTTTTATCCCCATAATGAACTTAAAGAAGTTACACGAACCTTTACACATCTAAAAGAATTCATTTGTAGTATTGGTGCAGAATTGGTTTTTATTAATACTCCTTTTCCAGTGACTCTGGAATGTTTAAAAATGAACCAAAATGAGTTCTGTAGAAAAAATATTGAATCTTAAGTCACAAAGAGGGAAACTCTGAAATAAATAACTTAAATTAAAAAAAAGAAATAAATAAACAAAAAAATTCACACAACACTGTATAAACCATGTAGAAAATATGTTCCCCAGCAGGAATGAAGTCCAGAGTTCATGGAGTCTGAAATAAATGTGTGTATGATATTTGGCAAGGTGTGTGTGTGTGTGTGTGCGTATACTTAATGTATGGTATGTATGTTGTAGTACTGTATGCATATACATACGTATCTTATAGCATTCATTAAAGTGAATGGCGTTATAGTGGTGTCTGTGTGTTTAATGCATCAGTGCGTTTCTGGCAGCCGTCACAGTGTTCTTCATCAACATGGCGACTGTCATTGGACCCACGCCTCCAGGAACAGGAGTGATGATGCCCGCCTTCTCCTTCACGCCTGCAAATCCAACGCATGAAGTTAAGACATGAGTGTCTCTCGTTTACTTCTCAAAATTATTCCTACAAATTCCTGCAAATAATAACCACCTAAGACTTCAAATGTATGCTTTTGAGCTGTTGAGGACTACATTTTGTCAAACAGCTCAACAATATTAAAGGTGCCATATGTAAGAATGTGGCCAAAAACAGTTACTACATTCAAATTCAAAATACCGAGGTCTTTTAGTTTTCGTTTTCTGACGTAACTGGCAACCCCTGGTTGCTCGGCAGCTGAGACTCTATTGACTGCAGTGGTCGGTAGACGGCGGTAGGTGGCGCCACATGCCAAAACATGATTTACAGTCTGCAAAATATTTTTTTTATGCAAATATTTTGGCTCTACGGTTGTTGTTGGTGAGTTCAGTTTGTTATATGAACATTATTCCTGAGTCTCTGTGACATATTAGGAGGATTTTATGGCCAGTTGATTTAGATTTATTACATAATGCACCTTTAAGTAGTGCCTTCTCATCATTATTAAAAATTACACTTTTCAGTCCCAGAACCAAATCACTTTGGTCACAAGGATACAAGATAAATCAAATAAAAAGTGTAATTTAACCATTTTCAAATATGAAACCCCTACTTATTAATTTTAGTGTTCACTGAATGTCTTTTATATAACTAGTTTTTGGGGTTTTCTTACTGCTCCTTTAGAAATGGTTCAAATGTAAACATTTACCCTCAAAGTCCACGTCACCAATGAGCCGGAGTTTTCCCGTCGTCGGATCCTTGATACGATTTATGCCCACATCAATGACTGCTGCGCCCTCTTTCACCATATCTGCTGTGATCAGTCTGGGAACACCTATGCCCGAGGAAAGAATTTGTTAAAAAAAAAGAAATAAACAGATTCTCCCAACAAATGTGGGGGTGGCATATCAGCAAAAATGTCCCTCTCTGTTGTAAGAAACAAGGCAAAGGACTGTTAGTGCACCGGACATGTGGGCTGTGCATTAAAGAGGGATGTGTGCATGTTCCAAGATTGTGAGTTCACCGGACTTGAGATGTAGATGCCCAGAGCTGTGAAGCAGCGTCGACAGCTGAATTTTGAGGACACAGAAATATCACCAAGAAACTACAGCACACGCTAACATCCTGAGCTAGGTCTCATGTTGGATTGAGGTTCATTCAGAATGCGACAGTGATTCATAATAGCTTGTTGAGGGTACATAAGGTTTTATGAGGTTGGACACACCTACAACGCAAGATCCTGAGGATGTCCTCGCTACCTGCAAATTATCCATTCACTGTAATAGGTGGCGCCTTTAGCACGTGCTAAAGAAATATTGCTGAATAGACAAATACCATTATTACAGCAAGGGCTGTTGGTTTGCTGCCAGGGCAAAGTCCATTTGTTGTCCAGATAAACTGATTCAGACATTTGTGATCTCACATACAGCTGCTACTAGGTGTGGTATAAATGTTTAGGGGACATTATGAACTAAATTGTTGACATAATGTCCCCTTGTAGTGATGCTCGTCATCTACATTTTAAAGCGGACCTAGATAACTTCCAATTAACGCTGTTTTTTTGGTGTGTATCTGCATCATTACCTCGTTTGCGAAGCCCTGAAGGTTCAAAACAAACAGTTCAGCCATTGCTGAGAACGATGTGTTTTATTGTAATCTCGGGCTCAGCGAGATCTCCCTTATGGTTACGTAAACAGCGGTTCTCCTGAACAGCAGATCGTCCTGCTCCGGGCACTAGTCCGGGCCCGTCTGGTTGCGTACATAGAACCGCAGACGAAGAAGAACGTCCGTTGTGGAGGTGTTTCACGAGCGACAGTGTCTTCTGACTCTGGGTCTGACTTCGGGTCAAAGTCTTAAAAGGGACTGCGGCGGGGAGTCGTGAAGAAGCTATGTTTTGATAATGAGCAGCAGTGCATCCACCGTTCCAGAGGGGGGAGCTGCGCTTCTGAGAGCTGGTGTGCTATGTCACTTCCGAATATTGGCCAATCACAAGACAGTTGGGAAGGCTCTACGCTGGCTGGCCAATCACAACACACTCTGTCTTCTGGGGGTGAGATTTCAGTTTGAAACACCGCGGCTGAGGACAGCGTCAGTAAGGAGAGATTTCTATCGGCTCGTTTACACCAACTAGGAGGTTTTTGACCATAAAAACAAGTCAATGTATGTAAGTAGACCTCCATAAATCACATATGTGCAACAGGACCACTCTATGTAAGCTTTAAATTACACAATGTCAGAATTCAAACCTCTGTGAAAGCCTGAGCAGGTCTTTGCGCTAAAGCCGTGTTCTGATTGAGTGGAACAGTTCCATTGGGAATAGTACCAAAAATAACCACTCTTCTGTTGGGGTACCAGAGTAAAATGGTACATTAAGATCAGGCTGGAGCTAAACTGGAAAAATATCTGTAAAAATAAAACAATGTAATCATATTTGTACAAAATGCTATAACATAGGCTACTGTTCCTGATCTGAAGAGATGAGTGTTTGTACATTAGAAGTCACTGGTATTGCCTTGTCCTATATTACCACAACATATATTTTAAGACAGCTATAACAAACAATACTGTGGGACAGCCAATCCCACATAGCGATCCTTTAATCACTGGTTTTAGAGGAGAGCTGTGACAGGTACCACTTCACCTCGTACTAAACAGGATAAGATGACTCTCTGGGCAAGGAGGAAGTGATAACACTACTGTGATGTTGGCTGCTGGGAATCTGACAAAGTGAAATCAAGCGTGGAGTTGCGCAACAGTGGGATCGTGTCTGAGTCAAAGGACAATTAAGGACCAGATTTAACGGTCCAAAATGCCACTGGTGAAGAGACACATTGAGTCCAAACTGCACCCGGAGACTAATCACCTACAAATTAGAATCATGGAACATTTCATAACCATTAATCATGGCTGTGGTGTGGTTGTGTAGAGGAAGTGTAACTATATCAAACAGAAAGTGAAGTGTTCTTCCCAGAGAGCTGCTGTTAGTCATCAGGTAAAGCCCATTTATTTGAAACATGGCACCCCTTAAAGGCAACATATTACAAAAGAGATTTTCAGCACATGCTGTTGGCCTGAACTGATCAATGACATTCCATTAGCAACAGATTTCAATCCAGGACCTCATCCAAGGACTACAGGTGGGGCAGAACGCCAGGTAAATACACCTGATTACTTAGATTCCAAGAAAATCACTTCAAGTAAGGGCTGGTTAGCACTTTCACAATCGTTCCTCCTTCCTGCATTAAGAAACATAATATGGCAGTGCCAACATTATGAAATGGCACCTGACTGTGGTTTAAGGAGTGTCCACCACTTCAGGGACACCATGAAAAGTAGATTCACTCCGCTTAATATGTAATCTGCTTCATTTATAACGTGCAAAGACATAATACATTAGTAGATAACGGGTTTCAAGAGAAAACAACAAGGAGCAGCGACTCAAAATACGAGTTAATCCCATCATTTGAAAGTGAAAAGGGAACATAATACCGCTGTTACTCAGACTGTGTGTCATGGAAGTCCACTTGTGTTTCATCTTTGATTTAACGTGCTCATTGTAGCTGTGATCACAACACAAACAGTGACTATAATAGACGCAAACTGAGCTTCTTCTCAAGCACAGACGGTCGTTCACCTCATGGGAAAATGAGAGCCATGTACTCAAGCATCTGATTTCAAATTAAAGGAGACATATTATACCCTATTTCTCCAAGTTAAACTAGTTCCCTGGTGTCCTAATGAACATGTCTGTGACATGCTTTGGTCAAAATACCATAAGGATAAAGCACCACAGCAGTTTAATCACCCTGCCAAAACAGCCTTGTTCAGAAAGCACAGTTTAGTAGTATCTCTTTAGGTCCACCTAAAAAAAAAAAAAAAAAATACAAAAAACTTGGGACAGGCTACTGGGAGCTAACAGCAGTTAGCATTTGGAAAAGTGATCATTTGCAGGCTCTAGCAGGCACATTGTCGTCATATATAACATGTATCCACTGGACATATAAATCCTCTGAGGCTGGAAGTTTGTGTAGGACTCTGTGCTGCACTGTGGAGACAAGAATAGAACTTTTCGCGGACTTCCGTTTTTCGGATCCTGTTGCCCTCGCCAGCACTCTCCGCGTGTTTTATGGAAAAAGCAGAGCGCCGCGAGACAACAATTCCAGGAATTTAGCGCATTGTGACGTCCCAGTGAGCGCGGAAGTCAACATTGCGTGTTTTTTCTCCTGTACTTAAACTGAGGAGGACCACAAAAACATGAGTCATCTTTTTTCACACTTTGCCAACTGATAGGACCTCCAGAGTCCCAAATATAAGGATTTAAGTCAACTGACTTTATTTCTGTTAGCCTGAAACTGTCACATTTATGTAATACTTACCATAATATGGATTTACAAAAAAAAAAACTCTATATAAATATATTAAACAATCAATCAATCAAGGATCATTTAAGAACAAGACATATGAATACATTTCCTTGGAAATAATTATTAACTTGTCACTGTTTCTGGGATTTTATTGGCCAAAGGATTATTTGAGTAAATCGGCATCAGAGTGAAAGGTCAGACAGTAATGAGCTGCACCGGAACTCTGGCCTGAAATTACCTGCAGCTGCAATAATGATGTCAGCCAGGCTGGTGAGCTCCTTCAGCTGCTCCCTTGGTGTACATCTGTGGGCGATGGTCACTGTGGCGTCTCCTGACAGGAAACAGGTGGGTGGGGAAATTGAATTTCATATCGGGGGCTCAAAGCTGTAAAAATACAGACATTTTGAAATGAAATGAAACGTGCCCAGCCCAGTGTCCTTCAATTCATCCCCTCTTTGACAAACTGAACACGGACAGGCCGGGGCATTCTCCAGTGAGGCAATAATGATGAGCGACAACAATATGACGACATTTGACCCTGATCTTTATCTAAGAGTTGTGAGGACAACCTGCTGCGACAATGAACGCGGTGGCGTGTGCCGCAAGGACACACACGAGGAGGTCTACTGAGAAGATAAGAATGAGAAGGTGGGGAAGGCAAGTCACAGCACATACCACATCAAAGCACTTCCACATACCTTGTGTGTGTGTGTGTGTGTGTGTGAGAGAGAGAGGGAACGGGGGTAATAAAAGTTGATCAAAACATGCCAATGTTTATTTAAGCGTGCTTTTTTTATATATATTATTATCATTTATGTCAAGTATGTTCCCTTGAATTCTAAACAATTTCAGAAATGAATTCTGGACGGCGACTGAAGCATTATCTGGTCTGTAGTTTTCCCTTCACGTAATAAAAAGGCAGCATGAGACTTTCTGCGTCAGATGTGTTTTCTAACAGCAGGAAAAACACAGAGCGTCCAGGAGAGTGGTGGTGCCAGGGCTGTGCGTGCAAGAGGCGGCAGCAGCAGCAGCAGACTTAACCATTAGATAATTATTTGAGGATTTGACCACGGAGCTGGCAGGAGAAACTCTAGAAATGCTTTGTTTAACCTCAAATATACACCCACTCCAAACCATCTCTGCAGACAAATTGGGCTTTGATGCACTGTCTGAAAGCAGCTAATGATATTATACACTGGGCACTGGTCAGTGACACACTCACACCGGCATTTACCTAACGTTAAATCAAGACGTAAAAAAAAAAGACGAATGCATGAATGAATCCTGTAACACATCACATTTCTGCACAGCTGTAATTCCTCCACCTGTTTTTGCACACATGTTATTCCAGACTTAATCTGCCCTGTAACAGTAGTAATGCAAGTCGGTCTCATCTTAGTTGCTTCATATATGCAGTACATTCAAACCTCCCTTCCTTTCCTTATAAGGAGAGCTGATATTATTTCCTCCAGTGGCTCTCATTGCCAAAATCTCTCGCCCTGTGCTTTTCCTTCACACTCCCTCGTCTTGACTCACTGAACTCATCCAGCAGGACATGCATCAGCATTTGTTTGTTATCGTAGGCCCGGAGTCATTAAAGTCTTCATTTACTTATCACATCCTGTCAAAATGCACAAAGTTCCAAATAACCTTCAGCGAAAGCCAAGATGGAATATTTGGTATAGAAGAAGAAGAATAAAAAAAAGAGTTGCATTCCAATTATATTGCAATACTTTTGCAACGTTTTTCACACACACACACAGAGAATATGCACTCACCCCCAGGGCGTTCATGGTTACGATCAGTGTGCAGCAACATTGCGATGGGCATTCCAACATTTTTGGAGCGACCAGCAACCAGCACATTCTTCCCCACTGTCTCAATACCTGCACAAACACATATTCAGGGGGAAAGAAACACAAGATAGTGTGTTTGAGATACTTTGTGGACTAAAAAATAAAAAATAAAAAATACCAGAACCAAGGGCAGTACTTCATCTTTGACTCGTATTGTGGGACAACAAAAGGGTCTAAAAAAACTTTTTTTCCACAGACCTAACTGGAAATTCTTTTTTTAGGGATTACAGAAGATGTGATTCTATGGCGTTATTTATTCATAACATTTCAGCACAATGTAAATCGGTTGTTCTGATAGAGAGAGAATGACACACGTGCACCTCTGTTTGGCTTTGACCTATCACAGGGCAGTTCAAGGACACGGAGCATGCTTCTATTGGCTGTTAAGACTACAGCTACTCTGTATGAATGGAATGATTTGCTACTCGAGCAATGGCAACAACTGCCAAATGACAATAATTATGTGCAACAAAACAAACAATAGAGTGTGTTTCAGTGTTTCAGAGACGGATAGATGGGTCACTCAGGACAGAGCGTGGCGATCCAAAAACAGCAGTATTTCAACACGCTGTGGATGAAACTGAACAATGAGCTAGTTTTCTATAGATCCTGGCAACTGCAGCTTTAACATTATATGCAATATGAAAAAGGATCTTTAGTACCTTGTCCAATCAGCCCAGTATTGTGCAGTGCAGAGGCATCACCATCATCATCATTGTCATATTGTACAAAAGGCTTTCACTCTCATTGGCTGGTATAGAACTTGAGAAAAGTTTTAACAATCAAGGGCCCTTTTTACTCAATTGTCTCCGATTCCCTGCTTTCTAGTAGTAAAACATCTCATCTCTTAGCAACAGCAGTGACGTGAACTGACCTCACCAAACCACTGAGGTCAACTGAGACCAAAGCCTTAACCTGCACATACACGAACAACAGCGCCCTCTCCTGGGTTGAATCAGTAACGTGACCACCTTCAACAGCAGCCAATTTTGACTACGAACCGCTTGTACACAATGAAAAGACTGTGATGTACACACAGTTAACTGAACACACTTTGTTTAACTTGCCTGCAGTAAGTGTATTATTATTTTTGTTTAGTGAGTGTTTTTATTAACTGAATCTAGGAGCAGCTCTTTGGGGACATTTCTAATTTTACAGCCAGTACAACCTAAATTTAAACTCTAAACACAATGACCTCATGGAAATAGTGAATACTTCTTAAAAACCAAATATGTCATTTTTATTACAACTTCCTTCGCGATCTAACCTTATCTGTTAAAGTGTAATAGAAATACCACAATAGTAATAGAAATACTGTTATACTGTATATACCAGGGTATATGATTGGAGTGGAGGAGTGCATATAAAATTAAACAAATAACACGAGATAATACTTTTTTTAATTATTTTTTTTTTTTCATTCACCTGATCTTTTGATGATCTCCCAGACAGCTGCAGGCGTGGCAGGCACCATGGACCTCTGGTCCAGACACAGCTTTCCGATATTTACAATATGGAAACCATCCACATCCTTCTCTGGAGCAATGGCATTACACACGGCCCGTTCGTTGATGTGCTCTAACAAGGGGAGAAACAAAAAGAAGCAAAACACTTGCCTATCATTCACTATTCAGTATATCGTTTGTGTCTAGACACGTGTAGTACAATAGGCTCAGGTTCAGTTGTGTATAGTAAATAATCAGTATTCGAGTCAGGTCACATTCAAAGGCAATACATTTAAGAGCAGAAATGAAATAAGCCAAATGTTTACTATATATGTGGGATTACCACCATGTGTTTACCGGGAAGTGGCAGCTGCACCAACAGACCGCTGACCCTCCAGTCACGGTTCATCTTGTCAATCAGCTCCAACAATTCCTCCTGGGAGATGGAGCTCGGCCGCACCACTGTATCGCTGGAAATACCTGGCGAGCACGTACACATGACATACAAAAATGTTTTTTTTCCGTCTGCATGTTCATGTGTGTGAAAACATACTAAATTCAATAAGGTTTGCATGGACACACACACGTGCTGTGAAAAATCATTATGCAAATAGCGTTTGCTCACAACTGACCAAGGATGCTGGCCGCTCGGGTCTTGTTCCGAACATAGGTGCGGCTGGCTGGGTTGTCTCCCACTAGAACCACTCCTAGATGGGGTCTCATGTTGCCCTGAGCGACCAGCTCTTCCACATCACGCTGGATTTCTCTGTGGAGCTGACGAGCCAACTCTGTCCCCGAAATCACCACAGCAGCATGTCTGGGAATTGATAATCATAAAGACAGCTCGTACCAAATCACTGATTAAAACACACACACACACACACACCACGGCCCTGCATTCTTCTTAATTGTCTAGTAAGCTTCCACTTCAAAAATCGAAACACAGCCTCCATAAAACAACTCCCTTGCCCAAAGTACACTTATTATAAGGCTACAATAACAGCTTATTCTTAGGCTATAAAATATATATTATCAATCTATGTAGAATATATAGGCTGTGACCCGTTTTTATTTTTATTTTAAAGCATTTATATAGAAAAAAAAACAAAGATATTTGTCGATAGTACATTCAATTTCATGAATTTCCTGAACAGAGTTACACTGGACCTTTAAATAAACATTATGTAGAGCTGAAAAACTGCATATTTAATATATAAATACAGGAAAAACCTAAAAAAAACAACATAAATAAATAAATAACCAACAGTCAGTTGTAAAATAAAGATCAATTATTAAAAAATAAAAAAATAAAAATAAAAAAATGCTAAATCGCCAGATTTAGCATTTTTTTTCAGTTATTGCTTGGTCCAATAACCGATACAGAAAATGATATATGCTTTCCCTTGCACCCAAAGACAGCAGTAATTTATTCTCTTCTGTACTCAGTCTGTACTAAGTCAAGGAGGTATAGTCATTAATCATATCAGCAGATGTTGTGTTTGCCCATAACCGATAATCTACCGATATCGTGCCGATAATATCGTGCATCCCTTGACATAATTCTCGACTGAAACACGTGGTTTTGTGTTAATTTGCTGAATTTGACAGTTTAGCATCAGCTGACCGTCCTCTATAAAGCAGCAGCAGCAGTTTCCATTATATGAACAGTGGATGTCGTTAATGCTTCAGCCAGTGAAACAGCAGCAGGTCATGTCACAGCGGTTTATTGTCAACATTTTTGGGGGGGGGGGGGGGGTTAACCGGACCAGTTCTTTGGGGGATGACCGTTAATCCTGCCCTCTCGACGCCCCTGTCATTCACCGTCCACTGACACGTGACGGTTAAAACACGCCTTCCGCCGCCGATGCTCATTCATCACCGCGTCTGCAAAGTGTTGTAACCGCCGTGAATGGAAACGAGCGCGAACCGTGACGCTGCAGACGTGCAGCCGCTTACCTGGTCGCCGTCTGGTGCAGATGTCTTCTCTGACTCTCGTATTTTCTGTGGCTCCGCAGTTTGGCCCGGCAGCGGTGATGGTGTGCCGTTAACGGGCTACAAATCCTGAAGGAGGAGCGTAGCGGTGAAACCGAGGCCGCCATCTTTGTGTGCGTGTGTCGTAAAGCGTGTGCACGTCGTTAGGCGCGTTTTGGTGCGCGCGCGAGGGAGACTGATATAGGCTGCTTGTGAATGATAAAGGCTGTGGAGTGCACACAGTTTGCTGAACACACTTTGTTTAAATTGTCTGTGTCGTAGATTAATTATTATTTGTTTATACTGTGTGTTTATAAAGGGAATCCAGGAATAACACTTCGAGTGATGCTCCCACCACATAGGTCAATAAAAACAAGATAAAAGTCAGGAAATGCATAGCCATGCCTTGGATCAAGAAGATCAATGGATCAATGTTTCATGCATCACACATGAAAAAGGAGGTTATAACCTATGGACAGGGCATTTCTGCCAGTGTGATGGAAAAAAAGATCATCTAATTCATTTGAATGACTTAGTATCTCAAAATAATGAGAAAGGGTTTATAGCAAGTCATTATTTTGAGATAGAAAGTCATTATTCTGAGATAATAAGTCATCATTTTCAGATAGCAAGTCATTATTTTGACATACTAAGTCATTATTTTGAGATACTAAGTCATTATTTTGAGATGCTTTCTCATTATCTTGAGATACCAAGTCATTATTTTGAGATACTAAGTCATTATCTTGAGATACTTTCTCATTATCTTGAGATACTTTCTCATTATCTTGAGATACTTTCTCATTATTTAGAGATACTTTCTCATTATCTTGATATACTACGTCATTATTTTGAGATACTAAGTCATTATTTTGAGATACTTTCTCATTATTCTGAGATACTAAGTCATTATTTTGAGATAGAAAGTCATTATTCTGAGATAATAAGTCATTCTTTTGAAATAGCAAGTCATTATTTTGATATAAACTCTCATTATTTTGATATACTTGCTCATTATTTTTGAGATAGTAAGTCATTATTTTGATTAACTTTCTCATTATTTTGAGATACTAAGTCATCATATTGAGATAGCAAGTCATTATTTTAAGATAATAAGTCATTGTTTTGAGATACTAAGTCATTACGTTCAGGTACTTTCTCATTATTTTCAGATATTAACTCATTATTATGATTTACAGGATCTTTTGTTTTTCATCACACTGGGCTTCCATGGGCTTCCATAATAACCACATGAACATATACTTTAAACACAGGTTGTTGATTATATAAGCATAATGAGTAGGGGTGAGAATCACCGGGTATCTCAGGATATGATAAGGGATGCATGATCCACGATACCAATAATATCAGGATACTGCGATAATCAGTATATTGCAAGAAAAATCATATAGCGATGCACAACGATATCTGTCTAACTGAAGAAAACAAAAAACGACCTTGAAAAGTTAAAAGTGCAGTATTTCCTCTATTTTCTATTCTCTTCTTCAGCCAGGTACGTTATATTTCGACGGACGACGATATATCACCAAAACGATATTTTGAACAACAACCTCTTACAATGAGATAAAACAACACCTGGTTTTGGTGCCACACTGTGGTAAAGTGGCTAGCAGCAATATTCACAGTCTGCATAAAGGACTATGTTATCTTATCTTATCTTATATTCTCCACGTGTGCACATCCTCCCATGGTACAGTCTGGTCCAAAAACATGCAGATCGGACGTTCTAAGTTGAATGTACGTGTGAATATGAGGGTGAATGGTTTGTCTGTCTCTATATGTTTGCCCTGTGATGGACTGGTGACCTCTCCAGGGTGTATTTGCCCCCCGCATTTCACCCTATGTCAGCTGAGTTTGGCTCCAGCTCCCCCTGTGACCCTCATGTGAATGATGAATGGTGGAAAATCTATTTCGTTTGATTAATGATTAATTGATTTAAAATATTACAGAAATTAAGAGTGTTAAGAGTCTGTTACGGTGAATAAAAAGTCAAAATATTTTTATTTTTTTTGGACAATTTTCCAACTCAGTGGACGATAAACTCTTTTTCTATTCTATTCATGTTGTTGTATTTTTTTTTTTTTTTTTAATAGAAAAAAACACTATTATCTCTAAAGCTCAACAGTTTAGCTCAAGCAGTCCCTGACCTCAGTTTTAAAAAAAAATAGTGCACTTAATCTAATAAAGCCAGAAATTAAAATGTTCACACTTTATTGTGGAGACTTAAATATTATATATATATTGTGGAGACTTAAAGTATATATATATATATATATATATACATATATATATATATACTTTAAGACATTTAGTTTTTTGTAAAATGTAGCTATTTTGTCATAGATAGATGCTGTGCCCTGTTTTGCCTCAAGATGGCAGCAAATTATTCAAATGAGACAGGAACCAGCTCTGTGCAGTTACCAGTGTAAGGAATATACAGCAGGTGACACGCTATGATAACTGTTCAAATAATATCACAGTAGTGCTGGCTGTGTGCATGTTCCAGCATGCTGGTGCTTGTCAGGGACATATGTAAAGGAGGGGTAAAAAAGACAATGAAAATAAGGAAAAGAACATTTTGCAGCATTTGAAAAAAAAAAAATGATTGAAAAAAGGTGGAAAACACCCAAGGAAAACTCTCAATGTTGTTTGATTTTAAGCATCCGTATCACCACACTTGTTGGTTTTAGAAAGCTGTAAAGATTACAAACACATCTAGACTAAAGGTTTGTTTGAATGGTGGGAGTGTGTTGAGAAAATCTGGTAAACACCACACCCAACAAGGCTTGCCTGCACTCATGGCTCACAGAGAGTGTATGCGTTATGCTGCATGACAAAAGCTGACCTGCGGTCGACTATATTAATGGCTTTTACACACATGGTCTGTTTGCCAACTCCACGGGTTAATTAAGCAACTCCGTGCTGCCGATGCATTCCACTTAAGGATGTCGGATTAGTCACTGGCATGGAGGACATTGTATAGTGCATGCGATCTGCTGCAGAACAAGACTTGACGTTTTTTTTGCTTCTTATTGCAGACTGTGCACAGTGAATAAAAAAAGACTCCAGGAAAGCAAGAACAAAGAGAATCAATTTCCTGTTACTGTGATGAAGCTGTGGTATTTGTTATGTGACTGTGAGAGAGCAGACTGTACATGTGAGGCACAAGATGTTGACCCTGTCCTCTCGATTGACTGGAGTTGAGGAAAAAAAAAAATGTTTAATTATGTTTTTCAATCTGCTGTGTTAAAATCCATGATTTAACTTTGGTAAGAAGACCAGAGATGAGATCCTGGGTTTCAAACATTGAGATGTATTTGTTGATGTTGAGCAGAAATGACGTAACATCATTTATATGCTGCGTGCTTCATCTAAAAAAGGGATCTGTCAAGCAATACTATCAGATTTGACTAAAGGAGCATTTGTGTGTATGTAGCAGCAGCAGCGCGGGGAGTGCAGCATTTACCTCAAATACTTCTGAATGAATGGAAATTTAGTAGAATTCACTTCTTCAAACTTCTTTGCGTTTTCAGTCAAACTTCAGCCTGTTTCCTCGCACAATGTTGGTGTTGCCTCAAACTATAAAACACAATTTCCTGTAGCATGGGAATGTCACTGGACGAAAACAAGGGCTAGTCACCACTACATTGACAAACACAACGTGTGGCGCTGAAAGGTTTAATTGGCATTATTATTATTATTATAGTACATTCTATTTGTACGGGCCTTTCTAACACTCCCTTTACACATTTAATGAGAAGATAAATCAAATACACAAAGTAAAGATAAAATAGAAACGACAAATGTTAAAGGTAAAAAGTTAAGATGAAATAAAACGGACAATATCGACACAGTAGATGGAGGTTCAAAATGAATACAAGAGTTTAAAATAGGGAACGCTGAACAAGATGGCTGAGGCGATAGTGGGGGGAAGGTCACATTTAACAATGGTTTGAATGTAGCAAATGTTTGCTTGTATTTTAAAGCTGCCATATGTAAGAATGTGGACAAAAATGGTTACTGCGTTCAAATTCAAAATACCGAGGTCTTTTAGGTTTTGTTTTCTGACGTAACTGGCAACCCGTGGTTGAGACTCTATTGACTGCAATGATTGGTAGACGGCGGTAGGTGGCGCCACATGCCAAAACATGATTTCAAAACGTAAACATGATTTGCAGTCTGCAAAAAAAAATTTTTAATGCAAATATTTTGGCTGCACTGTTGTTGTTGGTGAGTTCAGTTTGTTATATGAACATCATTCCTGAGTCTCTGTGACATATTAGGAGGATCTTATGGCCAGTTGCATTAGATTTATTACATAATGCACCTTTAATGTTACACAATTCCGTTTTAAGCTTAAAACTAAAATAAACGCTATCTTTGCTCCATCTTTCATCCATCATCATTGTGTTTCAGCATTCACACTTTTCTATCACCATGACAAATCTGCTCTTGGACTCTTATCAGATTTCACAGGATTATGACAAAAGAAGAAGACCAACTGGAAGGATTGGAGAGGATTGGCCAGCATGAGTTTTAAATCTGCACTTGCCTGGTACTGTGGCTGTGGCTGTGCGGAAAGGTAGAGACAATTTATATGAGTGTTAAGTCCAGTGTGCAACAATAACCTAGGCGTGGGTGAAACTCTGTATGGGGAATCAGCGAGAGTCAGTTGTTCCACTCCACCATACAAAGGCTAAATGGAGTCATGTCTCAACAAGAGCAACTGGAAAGGGAAATGATCCTCACAACATCAACACACAGAGAAGACGCCTCGATCACTGCATCCCATATGTCATGTTTCGCATTTTTATCTGTAAATATTTGAGTCAAAAACAAGGATGAAACAGGAAATGGTTGGTTATATATAATATATATAGACTATTCTTTTATTTTATTATAATTAACATGCTTATTCAACATTCATGTTAAAGTGACAAATCCCTGCTGTTGCTATTTATGGTACACACTGGAATTTTAAATGGTGAAGTTGAGGTTGGTTTAATTATCCTCCAAACGACCCCTCTCTTCCCTCCCTCCCTTGTTCTGCTGTTGACTGACTGCGCCGGTTACGTAACTCATGTCTTGTGTTGATGCCTTTTTGCGCACGTGGCCTCGATGGCACAGTATTTAGACGGATCCAACGTTACCAACGAGCCAGTGATCACAACCTTGCTGAACACGCAACGCACGTTTCGTCTCTATACGCACAATGAAAAACAAGGTCGCACGGAAACCTTTCCACCAGAATGGCGGGTTGTGCACATAGACGCATATTTCTGAGCAGAAAACTGATCCACAGTGACAGCAGGAAACTGTACAGTGAGTGTGTTTGCTCTCACACAATCACTGTTGTGCAACTGATTTTTTTTTTTTTTTAAAACTGCATAAGCCTCAATGCAGACAACCTTACATTTGAGCAATATGAATTTATTTAAATCATATTATTTTAGGAGGATATTATGTCAACAATGTGCTTACACTACAATATGAAAAAACAACAACATTAGCAGTACTAATAATATGTCTCCCACACACACACACACACAATAGACATGATATTAATAGCACATGCTAAATAACACCCACAATATTCAAGCATTACACAAAGCATGCTGGGAAATGTGCCCATAAACCACCAAACGTGCTACAATCAATGAGGATGGCTCACATTTTATTGTTTAATACTTATATCACAACCTTTTCAATACTAATATCAGTCATTTAAAAAAAAAAAACCAAAAGAAATAAATACAAATAAATATTCTGCATCCAGGAAGACAAAAAAAAAAAGAAAAAAACAACCCTAATGTTTACAGTATGTTACGTAATGTTCCCAGTTAAGCATGTATGTGAAATATACGGTTTTTTTTAACGGTTTGTTTTTCTTTTCCTTTATCTGATCCAGTGATTTTGGCCAGTATCAGATCAGATAAAAAAAAAATAATAATAAAAAAATAACATAAATCATACTAATAATAAATCTATGCAAGAACACAATGTACCTACATATTCCTGTTCATGTACAGTTCCCTCGGGACATATTAATCGTATGTTGTCACTCACAGGTTTTGACCAGCATACACACACGCGCGCGCACACACACACGCGCACTCTCCCCCCCTCCCCTCCCCTCCCTCCCCTCCTCATCTCAAAGCTGTCACAGAGAACATTAGCGTTGGTGGAGACGGCGGCTTCACTCTCCAAACGCCCGGATGAGAGCAGCAGGCGTCATTCAGCGCAACATGGTCGCATGAGGGACTTGTCGAGCCGACGGCGACGTATTTCCGCGGGGACGAGCGCAGACACAGACCCAGACACTGCTGGAATCTGTGTGACATTCTCGACGCAACCCACGGAGTGCGGTTTCTGGGAAAATACCCAGGCAGTGATACAGGCGTGGAGACGAGGAGGAACGGCGCATTTTCTCCCCCTCGTGGTGTCTAATTTCGTTGGTAAGTACATTTTGTCTGGCACAGTGTGGTGAGAAAAAAAAAAGCTACCCCCTGTCTTCAGTCTTTACGCGTGCACGCTTCCTAAATCTTGTTCGGCCACTTTGGTTGCGCATTTCTTTGTGGCGAGCGTCGTTTGCGGACTGTGTTTACAGAGGCACAGGCCTGGTAAGTGCGAACACGCAGTGTCAAGTCGAAATGCCTCCGTGTGTTAAGGGGTTAGCCCGTTTGCTGTGTGTTTTTTCCGACGGGAGTCACGGTAGTTGCTGCGTTTTCAGACACATTTTCTTTCCAGCGCGCTCACGTTGCTGTTGCCACTGCTCTCTCGCGACGAAACGAGTGAATGGAGCGGCTACACGTGTATGTGTGTGTGTGTGTGTGTGTGTGTGTGGGTCGGGGGGGATTCCACGTTCGATTCAGACCCAGGTTCATGTGGTGTCCAGTCGAACGCTGTGAACAGGAATGATTAAGGTCAAGGAGAACATGTAGTGCTGCTGCTTTCTGCCACTGACTCGGTTAAAAGACGGTTAATCACGTTCGTGCTGCTGAGGTTTCCGTGCGCAGAGCAGACACTACTGTTTGGCGACGAGGCGGCTGTGTGCGCATGCGCGGTGTGCTCCACTACCGCCCTGCAACAAGAAGTTAGGGCCAGCCCCTCCTAAACTTGTCAAGAGCCACCACATCAAATCCTGGTCCCAACACCAGCTTCTTATCTCATTTACCTGCCAGTGGTTGTAATAGTTTGTGTGGCATTAATAATAAAATCTGACCTCTACAGATACATGTGCAATAATGGAAAGCGTGGCAATTGTGTGTAAAGGCCACATTATACTTCTCCGACTGCGTGATGCGGTACCCCTCGAGCCTTCGTACTTCTCCGTCGTGGTGACGGATACGCACTGTAATTTCCCCACCCGATCAGTAGGGGTCGCTACGCAAGGTTGTTGTGCTTTTGGCTACAGTGAGCAATGGCGTCCGTGAGAGAGAAAGACTGTTGTTGTTGTTGCAGCGGGAATAACATAGAAACATTGTCCCTTTCTCACTTTTCTGTGTCACGGAACGCAGTTTTAAGATAATTTGAGGTGAGAAATTAGCCATTTAGAGTCTAAGGGCCAAGTCCAATTCCTATCTTAACCCTCAAGCTCAACCCTTAATCTTAACTGGCCCTCAAAACCAAGTGTTGAGGGTTATTTTGTCACTTAGAAATGGGACACCCCTTAAATGCAGATACGTCTTCAGACTGCGGGGGGCAGAATAACGCAAAAGCTGCGTCCAGTCTGTCAACTCCAAAAAAGAAGAAGAAGAACACATTTACGTCACGATTATTTATTACGATCCGTTTGTCAGTCAAGTTATTAGGTTGTCAGTTAGTTATAAGATGATACTCATACAAATACCACAACCACGGACATATTTAGCTGACAGTTACCACACACCACGGCTTATTGAAAAGTAAACGATAGAAAACGATCTATTGACAAAAGATCGTAAAATGTTACGCAACAATGACGTCAGTAATCCATAATATGGGCCTAAACTAAGATAACACAATGGTTTTTAATAATTTTTATATCTCTATTAACAAAGAAAATATTTAATTTGTAGCGTAATCGTTCCGCTGCTTTCGGCGCCATATTTGTTTTGTCAAAACACACAATGCATTCTGGGTAGCTCCCAAGGGTGGTCTGGGAAAATCTCAATATTGAGGGCAATACAGCCCTTAAACTTGCCCCTCAACTATATTTTTCTGAGAAACGGGACAGCACTTGCACTAGCGGGAGCGCATTTTTGAGATTGAGGGTTAAGCAAGGAATTGGAATTCACCATAAACATGTGCTGTGTATTAAGATATGACATATTATAGTTTGGCAGCGACATTGTCGGCGGTGATCAACTCCGCCTTTGTGGACGCTCGGTGCGCACTGTGGCCGGCACAGAGCAGCGTTAGCTCGGTCTGTCCTGAGGACCAATCGCAGCACTTGTGGTCTCCATTGTCCCTTGACGGAGTGACGGACACTTAAAAAATATTTTGTGCAGTCAGAGACGACGCAGAGGCTCTCCGACAGGCTCTCCGTCGACGCAGAGGGCTCTGTCTAACCTACGTAGAGCACTTTACGCAGGAGTATAAATTGAACTTAACAGTGGCGACCCTGTGGGCCCCTGGGCACAGGTGGGACTTCATCCTGATAGTTCAACGGGGCCCTGAAGCCAAATGACACTGTCATATATCTGATTAGTTGCCTTCAGTCATATATAGATTGGTCAACAGAGGGCGCTAGTTAAAAAAACTCTTGACAGGCAGACGCTGCAGTTCACTCACGATTAGTTCAATGCGAGATGGAGCGGCGGGTATGTGAAAGAGAAAGTGAAATTGAGAGAAGGTGATATTTATGCTCTTGGCTCAAACTTTGCATACTGCTGCTTATTTGTGTGTCCACTGTGGTCCTATTTATTTAGGGTGAACCTTTTCCTTTGTCACCAGATAAGTTTTTTTTTATCAGCTATAAAGAAAATCAAAAACAGGAACACGGTGAAAACAGCAACACCTTCCAAAATAACTCAACTCAATAACGCATTCGTGCAAGTTGAGGTTTTAAGACGTCAAATACAGCAGTAGGAAATGCCATGTTACACATCACTGTCCTGAAATGGGAATGTAACTCATGCCAAAGTAATGATGAGTGCGTGCACAATTAACAAAACTATCTGGAGGACACAAATCTGTCATAACTGAACTGCTTTATGTGTTGCCTTGTTGCTATGAGCAAGTGTTTTTTATTGAAAGGATAGATGGAGTGTGTTAAGAGAAGAAAGATACGTAGAAGCACAGCAGTAGGGGCTACAAGACTGAATTAAAGCTGCGTCACTGCAGCAGGGGCAGCCTCGGGGTGCTGATAGCTCATCATGTAGGACCGGAGTCTCTGAGGCTTCCCTTTCCGCAGCAGAAGAAGTGTTTACTATCCAACAATTAACTTGCAACTGTTTGCTGTAAAGGTCTGCGGATGTTAAAAGGGATTTTTATTTTCCGTGAAAATGTGTTGGAGTGGGAATATGAAGCCACCTTTAAAATGGAAATCATCATGTAAAGTAGCTCGGACTTCTACCGCACCCCTGACGAAAAGCTGAGGCAGTATGCAGGTTTTCCAAAATGAAGCCAATAATGAATAACCAGTGGGGGCGGAAACCCAGATTTTTTTGTAATAGGGATAGACCGATAATCTACCGGGCCATTTATCGGCGCTGATATTCAGCATTTTGACACAAATCGGCATCTGCTTTTTTTTTTTTTCAACGGCCGATAAGAGATTCATTTATTTATTAAACATTTTAGTTAAGTTTAGTACAGGAAGCCTTGAAGCTTCCTATACTTTACTATTTTTTTATTGTCTCAGCCACAAAAAACCCTTTAACATTAGGGCTGTAACTATACACAAACTCACGATTTGATTTGTATCACGATTTTTGACCCACGATTCGATACATTCCACAATTTTTTTTAGATTTAAAAAACATTTTATTTAAACAACATTTACTTGTCTAACAACTTAATGTAACATTTAATAAGAATATTTTTGAACACTGTGAACAGATTTGAACATAAATAAATAAATAACCAAAGATTTCTCTCTTTTCTGTAACAAAATAATACTGTTAAAAAATACAAAGTAAATGATCAATCAGACTGGGATTTGTCCCCAAAGCATGCTGGGAAGTGTAGTTCTTCATTAGAAGCAGTTTTGTTCCGGTGGAAATAACTTGTTTTGATAAACAGCAAATGTAAGACAACATTTCTGCTTGTATTGCTTGAAATTCAGTTGTTGTTTTGCTCTTATTTTGGAGCCAGATCCGTGAATCTTGTTCGTAGAGTGATAAAAATGGTACCGATAGAATCTGTGAATTCTCCACTGTTTACATAATCACGCTGACGCTCCGGTGCCGGTTTTCAATGTGTGCGCTGGAATGGGTTTTTTCCGCTCCTGCGGGTTTGATCCATCTGTGGTTTAGCTGTGTTTGGTGAACATAAGAATGGTTTATATGACCTTTTAGCTGAGTTTCTGACCTTTCTGTGGGTATGCAGCTTGTCTGTGTTTGTTAAAGTTAGACATGTTTTTATGACGCTTTTGTCGCTGCGTCTGACTCTGCCCCCGGCAGCGGGGACATCAGTAAAGAAGAGATTAACGAGATTAAAAAACACAACGCGTTAATGATGACTGTGATTAATTAATCACAATTAATGCGATGATTTGACACCCCTAATAAAAATAAGTGTGGTAGCACTAACAGCTCCTATCATGTGACTGACTAATAACTGGGAGTTAGAAAGGGCCTTTCGCGATTCTGTTTTCTCACGCCACATGATCGTATCGCGATATGATTTCGATACGCATATCGTTACAGCCCTATTTAACTTTTTGCAAATCTGAAAAGCTGTTTAATAAACATATGCTCAGAGGCTTTCAAAGAATATATTCACATACTGCAATTAATATTGGCTCCAAATATTGGGTATCAGCCTCTTTGACTACTTATAATTGGTATCGGCCCTGAAAAAACTAATCGGTCTATCTCTAGTTTGTAAGTCTGAGAGTATGGTTCTATGTTTTACTTGATTCTACATTTATTTTAGTCCCATTTGTTAGTCCCGTTTGCTGGCCATACTGCAAATCCCGAGGCTTTAAGTGGCAGTTCACAAACCATTTTGTTTTTTTGTGGATTAACACTACAAGTACCAAAGTAAATGTCTTGGTGACATTTCATTACCATAATTCAGTCTAGAGCTGCTTCCTATGTATAGTCATGTCTTCATTATTTATTTTTATATCGTCTTATTTTTCCACAACATGTCAATTTAGATTATATCACACCTGCCACACAATAAAGATATCTCAGTCTACTGCCTACAGAAGCAGTTAAAATGCACATCGTTCACGTATCTAACATGGAGGGGCTGTGTGAGTTAATGATTGATCTCCACATTGTGATAAGAGAGCGAGACCGAAGAAGAATGTCAGGGTTTGTCACTGTCTCATATTTCATTTTCTATCACAAAGGCCTTGTTTACAAAATGTGCTTTTACACAGCAGGGACTCACAAAGTGGTGCAGCCGAATGCTCTGATTGCCGTGTGTGGCCATAAATGCTATATGACTGATATGGGACCATATTGTGATAAGATAGGTAGATTAATGACTTCCCTCTTTTAACACACCTCCATGCACGAGTGGCACGCACACTGTCTCCATTCACCCCTCATTCCTTTTTTTTTGTACCTATTGTTAGACTTAATTTGTGACTACGTTTAGATGTAATAATTCTTGAAAAGTAGCCTCTGAGCGTACCTAACTTGTTTCATAAGAATTTACGAGGAAACCTAAAATAAATAAAGTTCTTGCATCCACATAGTTGAAGTATGACTTATATTTTGACTGTTTCAACCTGCTCTTTCCACTAATCCTTTGAGGAACAAAAGCAAACAAGCAAGGCAGAGTGATTCACAGTACGTCCCCAGTTCTGCGGCGACAGGGATTCAGCCGCCGTACAGACCGCACTGTTCATAGAGCCTCTCTTCACGCTAACCCTAATCCAAACACCTTACAACGCACTCATAGTGGTGCACGTTTAAACGGCAGTCACACCAGACGGCTTAAGATTGTGTTTAGGAAGAGCTGGCCGTCAGCGGAGGAGGGCAGATGATGATATCTTTGTATAGATGGAGGAAACACGTGCGCGTTGTGCAATGTTGTGATGTTAAACACGGTGCTGACGAAGCTGCGTCAGACCAGTTTTCAGAGGTGTGTGTGTGTGTGTGTGCTTCTCTGCTCCTCGCATTCCGGCAGTTTGTGGTTTCCAAGAAGTTCATGCTCTGACTCCACCTTTAGTTCCAGGTCGCTGTTGAATTCATGTGAGGCCTCAACAGCTATGTATACATGGACGCAGTTAATAGGAATACAAGCTTGATGGGAATAAAAATGTCACGTAAACACGCCAGTTCAATAACTGATCCGATACAGCCCATTCGGAAAGACGTTACATTCCGAACAAGAGGGCTGGTATATGTCGATCGTCATTCGTAAAAAGTCGATCTGGTTATGTGTCTGATCTATTTCGTTACTGCTGTATTTTCATTTGGTAAAATTAGACGGTTAACAGACGGTGAGGAGAGACCCGCACATCGCTTGTTTACTCCGACGCTTGATGCATGTGTGCACAGGCCACGATCGGATCATTTAATTTAGTGTCCATGTAAATGATGGAATCATAGATTCCGGTCAGATTGAAGACCTAGAAATGATGTCGATGATACCATATATCTCCACTATGTGATTTCATTGCAGGTTTTAGCTCCCATTTCCATTGATTTAAGCATTGTTTTTACTTGGGCAGAGCTGGTTTTGTTTGTAGAGATACTTCAACAAACATCTGTTTGTGCCGTTGGTTCAAAAGTAGAAAGTTGTTGCTGGGAAGGTGCTGGGTGTGAAAAGTAAGTTAGTGTTTTGTTGTTGCTGTTCATAAATGGTCACAAAACCAGTTATTACATGTGAATTCAGTGTTTCTCTGTGTCATAGTGTTACATCAAGATGGTTGGACACATAGCAACTTATAATATATGTTAAAATATGGACCGTTGGATGAGTTTGAGGAGCTGCACTGTACTTTTAATAGGGCTGAATGATTTCTGGGGAAATATGTAATTGCAGTTTTTCTGACAGATAATATGATTGCGATTTGATATTTAAAGAAAAACAAAATAAAAACTTAGGTCAACATGATGAATCATTCTATATTCTAACGCAAGGTGATGAATTAATGATATGAATTGTTTGACATGGTACTTTAAACCAGTGTTTTTCAACCTTTTTTGAGCTAAGGTACATTTTTTTTCACTGAAAAAATCACGAGGCACACCACCAAACTATTTTTTTTTTTGATGTAGCTCTGTAGCCTATATTAACAATTTAGTCATTCTTATCAAAGTGTCTTGAATATTTATATCCATATTATTTGCAGATAATTAATTATTTGTTTTCAAAAAATGTTTTTAGACCAATTAGGTGAAATTGGATAATTTCCAACGGCACACCTGACGATCTCTCACGGCACACAAGTGTGCCACGGCACACTGGTTGAAAAACACTGCTTTAAACAATAAATAATAGAATACATTAATCACAGCCTTTGCGGCTTGCTAATTGCATTGTTTCAAATTGGAATTTGAATGAGAAAATGAGTAATTGTTTGGCGCTAGCTTTAAGTACATTACAGATCATTTAAAAAAATGAAGTAATTTGAAGTCAGTCTCCTGTACTGCCATGAGAAAAAAGCAAGAAAATGCAATGTATGGACAAAAGCTGCTTGAGTCTGCTCTGGTTTCCGTGGTGGTAGGGCCCCCGTGCAGAGGCCCTTCTGCCAGTGGGTGCGTCCGTATCTCTGTGGGAGGAAAGGACTGTTGGCACCAGGGCTTGCAGTGTCACAGTCAGAGAACAGTCTGTCTCTCTCTGATCGGCCCACAATCGCAGAGCACAATCTCACTGTTATGTCTGAGCCCTCTGCCATGGCAACATCACATGATGACACTCGGAGAGGCCGTCTTCATGCTGCACGTGTTGTGTGTCTCCTTGTAACGTCGCGGCTTAATCCATCTTTTTTGCTGAAAAGCAAAAAATCTTTAAATTAACTAAGTCAAGGGTCAGAGTGCTGCACACACTTGGCACGCCACCTGTTGTCAAGAAGCTGAAAACAAATTGCGGAAGCTTCAGAATAGTCATGCGTTGATTTAAAAGTTGTGGCACCGTTATAGATCGGAGAGAACAATCCAAACAATTTTAGCTCCTAATTGGTCTACTTAACAACCACCGGTTCAGTTCGGTCCCAGCATTTAACCAGATCTAAATTGACTGGGGCACAAAACACCCAAGGCAGCATTTATGCACTTAAATATGTGGTTTGCACACATGTATATGTAAGCCGCTGGTTTCAAAGAATCCAGTCTGGTGGCAAGCTTCTTGCCCCCATAATGTCTGTCTTTTACCAATGTCACGTAAGCTTACATTCTTCTCGGACCAAAATACCTTGGTAGCTTGGATTGCTTGGATTTTATACAGACATGTTTTTGCAGAACAGTTGTGGTGTTTTTCTTGGCTTTTTGCATGACAGTTATCAGCATATACAGTGAGCACTTACTCAGTTATTCAATCACGCCGACAGCCTCTCACTGGATGTCCCCGCCTTTTATTGTTTTGAAGCCAGAGACCCTCGATTTATTTTCCCTCAACCTTCCATTCTTTTAATGGCACCATCCTTTTTTTTTTTTTTTTTGAAAAGGAAACCCCTACCTCCTTACACGTAAAGAATTAGTAATTCATTACCCTATTTAGGGTGTGACTGTGTGTGCTTGTCTCGCTGACCTGCTGTGTGATTTCGGCCTTGTTTGTGCTCTCCACTCGGCCCACGAGAGCTGCTGTGTGGAGTCTCTGGAGGCCTTCTGTGAGCCACAGGGTTCGTATCAAAGCGCTGTCACACAAAAAGTCCCTTGTTTGGGTGCTGGCTTGGTGTTAACTATGCTAATGACGGGCTTAGCAGTGAACTGTGAGGCATTGTGGTTTTATTTATGCAAGATAGAATGGACATTATTTTCCTCGTCCTCCACATTTATGTATATTTGTCCAGGAGCACACACGGCTTAAGTTTAATGAGTCATATTTTTTGCCACTAAGGCCAGCGCTCCGTTTGAGGTTTTGGAAAATGCTTAGTGGTTAATGTATGACAGGAAATGCTGAAAGAATCATGGGGAAAGGTTATTCTTGGCATTTTGGGGATAATGTCATGTCAATGACACAGTTTGTCTTCTTCTGACAAGTGGGAAAAAAATGTGTGTCCTGTGACTACACACATTATTCTGTGATTACTGCAGTATGGATTGCTCTTTATTAAGTAGTAGCAGAATGTTAAAGGTCCCATATTATGCAAAATCAACTTTTTAATCATTTAAATCCTTATGTTTGGGACTCTGAGGGCTCTACCAATCGCCAAAGTGTGAAAAAAGATGACTCACTTTCCTTAAGTACAGGAATGCGATGTTGACTTCTGCACTCCTAGGGACGACACAAGGTGCTAATCACCTTTGTCCGTAAAACACGTGAGAGTGCTGGCGAGGGCAACAACTTCCCAAAACCAGAAGTCTGTTAAAAGTTCTTTTCTTGGCTCCACAGTGCAGCACAGAGTTCTACACAAACTTCCAGCCTCAGAGGATTTATCTGTCCAGTGGATACATGTTATATATGATGGCAATGTGCCTGCTAGAGCCTGCAAATGATCACTTTTCCAAATGCTAACTGCTGTTAGCTCCCAGTAGCCTCTGTGGCTGATGTCATTGATGTCACTTGGCAGGGTGATTGAACTACTGTGGTGCTTCAACCTTATGGTATTTTGACCAAAGCATGTCACAGACATGTTCATTAGGACACCAGGGAACTAGTTTAACTTGTAGAAATAGCGTATAATATGTCCCCTTTAAGACTTGTAGACATTTATGTGAAGCCAGAGGCCATGTCCTGCTGGAATAATGCACACTTTCATGGAGAGTGATCTGCACAATTTTGTGATTTCAGTGTGAACATAAACTTTTTATGTGTATATGTTGTGCTTGGTTAATTGTGCAAGCAAACTTGTGAACAAAGCACACGTTTTTCATTTTCTGTCATGGGGAAATCCAGTGTCTTTCTTACACGTGGGAGTTCAGAGTTTGTCGAAAAGCCTGATGTTTGAACAGGTGTGAGCTCACGTCTGCGCTCTTCGTGTGCCAATAGTTGAACACTAGAGTGGAGTGAAGGGCGTGATCAGGCCTCAGATATAAATGATAGGCCTGTCCTCACTGGTCCATAGTGTTATGTTGATAACATAACCGCCTATTTGCATTTGATTGTACAAACGGGGCAGGGCTCCATGTAAGGATGAGCAGCTGGCTGACCAGTCACTGCACACACTCATGTGACACGGCTATTTCTAGCCAAATCATTCTGCCTTTCCTACTGCCTTTAGTAACAGGAGCGAGTGGTGGATATGTGACACCTCAGAAAAGCTGTGTTCCTGGAGGGTGGGGGCAGTTTTTCAGATGAAGTGTGGTGGTGTCTATTTAGAGGCCACCTTTTTGCAGGGTGGGGATAAACTTGGTAGAACAATGACATTTTGTGCAATTGAATTTGAACGACTCAGTTCAAGATGCGGGTGAAATGAAGGTATGTGCTTCTAATGATGTGTCTTTTTAGCTTGTCTTTTACAAATCTGTCACTTATTAGACCTGCTGATGAAGTGGCTGCATGCATAATTATCCCTTCAGAGGAAACACATCAGTTGTGTAGTGGTACAAATCCTCCCCGGGTCAGCAGTGGGGGCAAACAGATCTGTGTGTAAATGTGCTCATTATCCAGTGTTTAGAAATCTGTGCACACTGGTGCAGGGACAGATGTATGTCTGCAGTCAGATTTCAGTCCCATGCATTCAAATGACTTGGTTTGCGGGTGGAAAGCATAGGAAATGTCCCTGCTCTAAAATGACTGCATGGCTTTGTTGCAAATTTTCTTACCTGAAATGGACTTTTAAAGGTTTAATACAAACACTGACAACACTGATATTGTGGCCTTCTGAGGGAGAGGGGGCAACAGTTACCCGGACAGTGTTGTTGAGTTGTGATCCGTCATGGGACACAGAAGTTGTTGCTCAGTCAGCCAATCGCACCCTCGGCTCATCTATATGTCCACACTGTAAGTGGAGATCCTTGCTGACATGCGTGTAGTTTTTACCCCTGTTATTGATAACCCAGGGTGTGTTTTTTTTACATTGGTGGAGGTAACTTGGTCACTCATTCTCACCCTGTCATGAGGCAGGATTTTCTGGAATGGTCGGTCATCACTGTGTCCAAAATGTTTCAGTAATTAGAAAGAAAGAGCACATGACATGAGCTGTGAATAGTAAAGGTGCAAGATTTCCTTCATTTTAGTGTTGAATGGTGCTGCAGCAAGTAATATATTACTATTTATTGACAAGTAAATTAATTGTTAACTATTGTGAAGACCGATTTATGAGTTTTACCAGGATATGTCTGTTAAAGTTAATCCCTCCGTTTCTTAAATGTGTCCATTTTCTACTTTATTTGCTAATCTATGGCAGTAAACTGTCAAACTTTGGTTTGTGGACAAAGCATAGACCAGGGTTTTATACCATTTTCTGACATTTAATTAACTGAACAACCATTAAAATAATCATTAGTCACAACCCTAGTGTTAATGAAGGGTTGGGTGATATGTCAAAAGCTTTACTTTGAGTTTAGAAATTGCTTGGCAGACAATTTATTATGACAACTATTATTAATGTCATAAATAAAACACAATTTGCTCAAAAAACTATCTACAGATAGAGAAAGACACACAATCTGAGGTAAAATCTGTCTCGGCACTTTAAGGGCTTTGCATAACCAGAATTTATCCAACCTTTGTTTAGATAATATTGCAATGATTATTGGTATTTAATTTATTTTGCAGCCCCGGTGTTAGAAAATACTATTGTACTTCAGTGTGATGAATCATGAGTTCAGCTCCAACAAGCTGAGACGGCTCTAAAGGGAGGATTATCTTTCCTTCTTTCTCGCTTTCTTCTATAGATTTAATCAGGGTTTTCACTGTGAGTGGAGGATAATTTAATTGGAAAATGGTATAATTGGTCCTCTTTAGATCTGAGATTGTCCAAACATGAACATGAAACATGGAAAAAAAGCACCGTCACCGAACGATACTCCCACACGACAAAGTAACCCCGGAGGAAACGTGGAAAGTTGAGTGTGCAGAGTAAACTGTTGGTCCTCATGAACAAAGATGCCTTTCTGCGATAATGTCAGGCCAGTTAACTTTCAGAGATGTGGATTAAATGTCATTGAAAATCTCCAGGGTTCCCTGCACTGAACAGGTGATGACATCTTCATAGCGTCTCAAACATTCTGGCTTTGTTGTGGCTTGACGGTAAGTGACCCCGACCACCCAGTAATACTGAGAAGGCTTACACGGCTTCAGTCAGCATGCACGCCCATAAACACTTGCATAAATAGACATTACTTGGTACTTTACTGTTGAACATTTCAAAGCAAAAATAATTTTTTTTCAAATCATAGGCTATGGTTTTAATTGTAGTATATCGTCACTGAAGGCGTCTGAATAAGCTGGGCCCATATTTTGCTTTTCAGTTTTTTTTTTCTCCCCATCCTTTCATATTTTACAGAGGTTTGTTGTTATAAACGACAAAGAGTCAACCTATCCCACAGAGAGAAAAAAACACTGCTCCGAGGAAACCGAAATGCGTTGTTTGCATTCACGGCTTATTTTCCATTAAGCGTCTCTGTCACGAGTAACACGTGATGGCAGAACCGGCGCTGTTGTTTGTCGTAATGCAGTTTCGGCTCACGTCTCATTATGCTCTCGTGTGTGGCAGTGAAGCGGAAAATTGTAATAAAGGAGATGCATCTAGGTCGAGACCATAACATTTAATTCTGCTATGATAGCGTTATGTTTTATGCTGTGGCAACAACTGGGTTATTATGAAGTGATTTCATGGAGGAAATAAAATCTACAACTACATGTATAAGTGGCAGTTCATGGAGGACATGGTTTGTTAAAGGGGACATATTATGCAAAATCACATTTTTAATCATTTAAATCCCTACATTTGGGACTCTGGAGGCCCTACCAGTCGCCAAAGTGTGGAAAAAGATGACTCGCTTGTGTTTTTGTGGTCCTCCTCAGTTTAAGTACAGGAGATAAAACGTGATGTTGACTTCCGCACTCATTGGGACATCACAATGAGCTAAATTCCTGGAATTGTCTTGCGGAGCTCCGCTTTGTCCGTAAAACACACGAGAGTGCTGGCGAGGGCAACGGTATCGGAAAACCGGAAGTCCACGAAGTCTGCAAAAAGTTCTATTCTTGGCTCCACAGTGCAGCACAGAGTCCTACACAAATTTCCAGCCTCAGAGGATTTATCTGTCCGGTGGATACATGTTATTTATGACGGCAATGTGCCTGCTAGAGCCTCCAAATGATCACTTTTACAAACGTTAACTGCTGTTAGCTCCCAGTAGCTTCTGTGGCTGATGTCATTTCCCGTCCCTTAAGTTTCATTTTACTTTTTCTTAAGGTGAACCTGAAGAGATACTACTAAACTGTGCTTTCTGAACAGGGCTGTTTTGGCAGGGTGATTGAACTGCTGTGGTTCTTCATCCTTATGGTGTTTTGACCAAAGCATGTCACAGACATGTTCATTAGGACACCAGGGAACTAGGTTAACTTGAAGAAAGAGGGTATAATATCGGACCTTTAAGATTTACATTTTTAAGAATGGAAATGATGTACCTTGTTTCAAATTCTGTTATTATTATTATGTGGAACAGCAGAGTGGTTGAGCTTGTTTTTGCCTCTTCCTTGTGGTTTGAGGTGATCTGTGGAAAAAAAAAATAAAAGTCTGTAGGAAATTTATTTGTGAGGTGACCCGGGCAAACTAGCCACTCCTCCCCATCAGGACCTCATCACAAGAATACCAGCAGACCTCTTGTCACCTCATATTCGAACGTGCTGTGACGGCGCACTGATAATGTAGCACATGTCACACATGGCCTGCAACAATTCTCTCCCCATAGATATCTTTCTTGGGCCAGCATGGCAGCTGCGTCAAAATTGTCAAATAGAATCCGACATGGTGGTTCTGCAGGCAAGTAGGGCAAAATCTGAATAGTAAGAGATTTTGCCTATAAGGAGACTATTCCTGATTTTCTCTGCAGTACTGAATTTGTTGAGCATAGAAGGCGGAAAACAGGTGCAGCAGGTTGTATCATTAGATGTGTTCGGGCATTAACTCCCCCACAATTTTTCAAAGATCGGCACCATTACTGGAAGTTGTTGATTAGTGCAGACTGCCCTGAAAACATGAGACGGATGCAACGGTGTTATTTTTAATATAAAATCATTCAGGCTTCAGTCGGTGTAGTAAGAATTGTAACAGCACAGATAACAACTTGTGACTCCTTAAAAAGCTTTTGCTCAGTCCAGTATTCCAGATTGTGTTTTTTGGTATTGCAAACACAATAGTTTATCAGTAGTTGTTGTTATCGTCAGGTGGAGAACGTCTGCTTAGTGTTGAATGCCTGGACCGGGGGGCAGGTCATACTTTGTGGATGCGCATGTCTGCAGTGTTCTGATGTTTAGTGGATCGTACGCACCGACCGCACGTGCTCCCTGTAGCGCGACACGTTCGCCTTCAGTTGGTGGCACACTCTTGATTTTCCTCTGGCAAATTACTTTAATTGTCCATGGAGAACTTCAACCTGGAAGATTGTCACTGACTTTAGACTCTTGTCACTTGATCCTACTTGAGGATTCATTGTTGACGAGCTGTCCTTTGTGTGTGTGAATATATTAAGGAAACTAAATTAATAATCGGAGCATGATTCAAATTAATTGGTTAATTAAGTGTAATATTAATGAACTGAGAGTGAGACCGTTTAAATAAACTGAAGAATAACCTTTTTCCCCCCCATGAGACCTTGATGCGATTATGGCCTACTGCTGAAGTTGTCATGTGAAATTCCTCCTGGCATTCTTGTCACTCGCTCCACGACTAAAGCCTGCGGCACGTTTTCGAACATGACTTGAGGTTTCTACCTAGAATCACAGTGTGGGAGTAATCCGCTGACTCACTGACTCCCAGCCCTAATCCAGCCAGCCCTCGTGCCTTTTCTTCCGCTGCAGTTAGGCTATATGCGCAGAGGTTAAATGCTGGCTAATACTGTGTGTTTATGTGTGTATGTGCGTGTATATATGTGTCTGTTCACAGGCTCGGCATTCCTGCACAGGCTCCCCGTGTCTCCCCCCCACTGCCACAACGTTAAACACTGCATGCGCACAGCAGCAGGTCTAATCAAAGCACTTTATAATACTGTTAGCTGGGTCATGTGCTGGAAGCCAGGATTAAGAGCATAAGGGCATAGGCCACTAGATCCAGATTAGCAGGGAGATCTCGCTCTCCTTCCCTTTCTGTCTTTTTCTCCTTCTCCGTCTACACTTCTCTCTCTCTTCCCCCCCCTCGCTCTCCCTGTGCTCTCCTTTTAACCGTATATGTGAGGACACAACTATCCAAGGTCACAGATGTTCATTAGACTCCAGTGACACGTCGTCGTGGTCATTTACTATAAACAGCTCGATCAGTAAATTAACAAGAAACGCGTCGTGTCGTGACATCCGTCGTTATCTTGATAAGAAAATGTCAGGATTAATGAGCCCGTCTCCATGTCAGTGCGGATACTTTTAACTCTGTTTTGGTTTCTAATTGTGTCCTTAACCACATGCTGTTTCAAAGGCAGGAACATTGTCACTATGTAGAACTTAGTGGACGCGTTCAAACAGACCTGTCGTCGCAATGAAGTAACTCCAGAGCAACCTTTTCTTTTTGTATTTTATCGTTTGGTTGGGTTTTTGTTCTATTTTAACATCAGAGATTCTTTGTTTGTTAATGATCTAATACCTTTTAAAACTGAAGTCTCTCCAACAGTAGGTAGGTTTTTCAAGTGGCATTTAGATGCGAATGACAACAAAGTTTACTGTTAAGACAATGGATGAATTAACGAAGAATATGTATATGCTTTAGCTTGTTTCCAATAAAAGTGACTTGTAGTTTTTATTTGGGGCCCAAATTTTTAAAGATGACAAACCATAGTGACCATATTCACTATGAATTTATGTAAATTTGCTCAGAAGATTCCATTTTTGTGTTTAGTTGCCTCATAAATCTTAAGATAAGATAGTCCTTTATTCGTCCCGCAGTGGGGAAATTTAAAGGGACACTGTGTAGTATTTATGGGTTTATATGATCCAAAATCCACTTTTTTATACATATTATGTGCTCCTGCATTGTCTAGTCGCTGTATTATAGTTTTTGTTCAAAAAGGCATGTAAAATAACATGGTCGCGGGCCGCTGTTGCATTGCCACGACGCCATGTTTCTACCGGAGCCTGTAAGGACAAACGCGAGAGAACAAATCAAGCGTCGATTTACTTGTAGCGGAAGTCCCACCTCCACTCTCTCCGCTTCGTCTGCTACGGCCGCGGTAGCTCGCCCTCTCCCTCGCCTCACGAACCTCATCTGCTGACACGAAGAAAGACGACGAGGACGACATTTGACCGGCTGAGGACACCATAGCGCTCGGGGAAGAGAGGGGGTGAGCAGAGGAGCAGTTCGTTGTTGTAAATTTCAGCCTCTCCTCTAGATGTCACTATAAACTACTTACTTCACCTTTAAGTTAGAGGCTGGAAACTAGGGCTGGGCGATATGGCCTAAAAATAAAATCCGTAATTTATTTATAATTTTTTTTTACGATTTAAAACGTTTAAAATGTTTTTTTTTTTAACTAACAAAGACAAAATAATTATTCATATGATGCACTTTGTGTATGTGTGTGTATAACGTCATGCATTTACACAGTGTTTCAGTGTCAGGTAATTAAAATATTTTAAATACGTCCTCCATGACCGTAGCACAGACAGCATGATGCCAGTCTCGGACCAGACTGCTGTGTTAAATATTGAGATTTTAGACATCTCCCTGGTAATTGTCGGAGATTAACCCACATTTTTGGGACTGTTAAATATTGTTAAACGATCTACAGTTCGACACTGTTCGGCTTGATCCTCGTGTCGGAGGTCTCCGGAGCAAAGACTCAGTCTGAAATACAGTCGCATACAGCGGTAGCTCAGCAGTGCTGTCCCTACTTGTGCTACTGCCTTTTGTTGAAATGGGCTTTAAACAAACTTTGCACCGTGCAGTCACTTGTTCCACGTCTGTCGCCGCAAACCCAAACCACTTCCAAATCACTGAAGATACTAGTCCTTTCTTGGGAACACAATTCGCAATCGCACGCATTTGCAATAGCCATGTTGTCGCTGTGTGTGCATCCGTGCGTGTTCGGAGGGGAACCAAGTAGGTGGGGGGGTTCCACTCGGAAGCTCCCGAGGGGAAAAGGTACGCCGTAGTAAGAGGAGAAAATAATCAATGTTATTTTTTAAATCGTCTGGAACAAAAAACTTGGAATTAATCGATAAAATCGATATATCGCCCAGGCCTAGTGGAAACCCATAATAACTGCTAACAATATGTCCGCATTTGAGAGCAGAATTTTAAGAGTACATTAGGATTTCAGAGATTAATCTGCAGTTAAGTTTAACAAAGAGAATATCCCCATTGTACTTTACCTACAGTGTGCTGCTCAGTTTTTGTGCTGCTTTTTCAGCACTCACTAATCCTGACATCCACTTTGCCCCAGTAACACAATTGAATACCTCGAAGCATGCCAGTGGTAGATTACCAGACTCGGAGAAAAAGGTTGGTAAGTTTGCAGGTACTAGCAGTTGCAATGAGAGAAAGATAGTTTTGAAGGGGTTAGCCTGGGCAGCAAAGCAGAGGAAGGACAGGGGTGAAAGGGACTTGTTTAGGTCCCCACACTTATTTGTGGAAGAGAACTGGAACTGTCTGGCTGAAGCAGGGTGTGTGGGCGGGGGTGTGAGCGAGCGAGAGGAGAACAGAGAAGAGGGTCAAGGGTAAGATGACTCTCAGGAACATGGTCACACAGATGGCCCAAAGTAGAAGAAAGCAGGGCCGCAACCTTAAAAAGCCCTTCGAATTCTTGTGAGGGATCAAGCCTTATTGTGTCAGCAGCAGTCATATGATGTGAAGCTCAGCCAACAACACAACAACCCCCCCCCCCACTACCCCCACCACCTCCACCTCCAATCCACAGTTGGCTTTATATCCATCTTTGAGGCACAATTTGATTGGTCAATTAGGATCCTGCTGTGATCATGGTTTATTCTCAGTGGTGAGTAATAGTTTGTGACCTTCTAAAAGCAGTGTTTTCAGCACCGTATCCTTTGTGTTGCTGCTATTTTGGCCTTGTCGGCATTGTTTGCACTCAAATACATTAGCTTTCAAGGTATTAATCAAGAATAATCGATGATTGATGCGGGTGCTTGTTTTTTTTTTCTATCTATCTCATTGTATTATTGTCTTTTTTTGGAGCCATGAGAAGTCCACAGTGTGGGACCGTCTCATTTACTTAAAAACAGTTGCACACAAACACACACACACACACACACACACTGGGGTTGGGAGGGGTTGCTTCAGTCACTTTGCCAATTCAGGGTGAGAGAGTCAAACCCTTGCACAGTCTCCTCTGAAACCAGAGAGATCTGACCTTAAAAAAAGTATTTAAACATAAAGCTTACTCAAGACTGAAAGCCAGAGGGGGGTTCGATTGTTTGCTGTTGTAGCTTCGCCTGTCGTAGTGTTGTTAATGGCTTGGATACTCACTCTGATACTTGTTCACTCCGACTGACCCTCTTGATTTTTTTTATTTATTTTTATTATTTGGCCCTAGATTTAAGACAATAGCTGGCAGTGTAAATTCTGTAGAAGAGATGAAGAAAGAGTGGGAACGTCTTTCACTTCGTAGAATGAAATGAAAATGATGAGTGAACTGGTGAGTTGAACTTTCTGGTTTTATGCACAGGACTCTGCCGCACACTTGCTCGCGTTGTGGAAAAACGTAGTAGCCTTTTGTGACCTCGGAGGTACGTTGACTTACGTCTGATCCAATTTCTTCGACCAATGTCGTTCAAGGTAATATTGTTGGAGCTGAACCCGTCAGTATCGAGTTATAAATAAGTTATTTACGTGTTGCCACTAAATCATCCGTATGTTTCCCATGAATTTCAATTCACTATGTGAAAGACGGCGTTTCCCATTAATAACCTGGACTGCGACGGCCCACCAGTTTTGTCATGTTCCCGCCACAGTTTCATAATAAACCACATTTACACTTGCAATAAAAACACAAGCCAACTCTCTACTGTGTTTTCATCTTGCTTCCACTATCACACAGTTGTGCAACGCTGGCAAATCTATTTTAGCTGCACATAGGAAAAAAAACTCACTTGAGTTTTATGAATGAAGAAACCTGTTTTTCATCTAACTTTATAGAGACTGTAATAATAATGTAAAGAGACTTGTATTGATCAAAATATTCAGAAACAATCTGGACCACTAATACAGATAGGTGGTTGACCGATTGGAGCACCACACACAGAACTGTTGTTTTCCCATGCATTAATGCTGTGCATGCCCTGTGATAAGGACAATAATTCCAGAACAACGTATTGGAGCATTAATACTAAAAAACTAAGTTAATCGTCAACTGTTTTGATCATCGATTAATTGGTTTGAAGCTATTTTCATGCTTAAAACATGATTTCTGATTGTTTTAGCTTCTTAAATGTGAATATTTTCTGTTTTTTTTTGCTCCATATAACAATAAAATCATTAAAACTGAATCATCTTGGTTTGCGGACAAAACAAGATGTTTGAGAACATCATAATTTCCAGGTTTGGAAAATTTTATGGACCAATTGAGTAATCCAGAAAATAATCGACAGATTAATCGATTATGAAAATAATCGTTAGTTGCAGCTCTACAACGTATATATCATGATATATTTAAATTTTATTTCAATACAACAAAGGTTAAATAATGTTTATGCACTGATACATATGCTCTTTGAGATACAACACACTTTCTACCAAATGTTGGGCTTTAGTGTTTTTTTTCTTTCTATAAACAATATGTTAAATACGCAATTAACTGGTCGCTTTAACGATCTGACGCTAAAATGATCTACATTTCCCGATGCATTCCATTCGACTCATTCGATGAATCTCTGATCTGTGCCTCAGGATGTCGAGATGATTGCGGTGTGAGATGTTTCCCTGGCGATTCGGGAATGTGGCGATGGTGGAGGAGACGGCAGGAAGATGATCCGTGTCAGCAGGGTTAATCGGATGAGGTGTGCTGCTGCGACAGCTATTGATAATCTCCACGCTCGTATGAATTCTTGATAGATTGCCTTTGTTACCTCCCTGTAATGGCCTTCAGAAGCCACCCGAAGGATTAGTTAGGACTTACTCAAAACAATCTGACTTAGTACTGCAGTGCAGACCCACAGTGGTGGAGAGAAAATAGAATGAGTGAGAGGATTTATGGAAGTCCTCGCGTGCGTGTGTGTGTGTGTGTGTGAAGATGGCGTCGAGGGCAACGTGCGCTTTGCAGACATACATGTCGTCGCTGTAATTCTTGAGCAGCCCCCCCCGCCCCCTCCCACCTGTGGAGGCTGACTGATCTCAACACTGTACGTGTGTGCTTGGGTTCAGGAGACAGCGCCCCCCTGCTGCGAAGCACAGAGTCAGAGGCAGCAGGTGCAGCTGACACAGATGGGTCTTTTTAGAGAATGAGTGAGAGACACTGGAACTCGAAAAACACAAGAGCGGACCTCGGAACAGTCTCTTACTGGACCTATTCTCCTCCTTACACAGTGTGTGAGAAAGAAAGGATCTCAACTGTCCCAGATAATGACTCGACTTCGGTTGTGTGCGTGAGTAATGATGAGTGTTTTTAAGCATATGGTTAACTTGACAATGACTGTGTGGAATTTAAGCGAGAAATTGTGTTTGTGCAGTTTGTGGCTGAGCCAACTCTCGAGTAGAGTCTGAAAAACACGTACAAAACCATGTAAATGATGCCACAGTCGTTCAAAAACAGTTTTGCGGTGCAGTTCTAGCAAATTTGCATCTTCTCTCATTGTCTTGCAGACGAGGGAGATTTCTCCATGTCTGTGGTAATCTCCGTGTGCAATATTCCTTCTCATGCTTCTTGTAGCATTGATGATTAAATGTTAAAGGAACTGCAGAAGAGACGCGGGCTCCCGACTTCACTTTGCGTTTCGTCAGTGACGAGCCTACAGTGAATGTGCTCCGCACTTGTCACTGTGTTGTGTCGAGAGCCTCTGCCTTCTGGAGCCGAAAAGTCACACTGCACAATGCACGCTGCTCAACATGTGACGACGTTATGTTGACTCACTGTGACAATGGAGCAGACAAACAAGCTAAAGTGTCCCCCTGAGCAGACTATCATGACACCAAGGCATCTGAGAAGAAGCAGTGTGTGGAAGTATTTTTAGTTATACAACATAGATGGCAAAGTAACAAACTAATGTGCAGACTTTAACTGTTGGTGGAAACATCACACACAGGTGTTTGTTGTCTTGGGTGTGTGTGTGTGTGTGTGTGTGTGTGGGTGAGTGGATGAGGGGGGATTTATTCTATGCACATGTGGAACTCTCAGTAGAGATGGGTACAAAGTGAGATGACTCGCTCCGTAAAAGAGCTCAGTTGACAAATCATTGCATCCCTCGTGTCCCATAGATACTGTTGTTTGTTTAATGTCACGAGCAAAAATGTTCTCAAGACATTTTGCCCATCCTGATGATTCAGTAACACGGAGCTCATCCTCTCAGCCGAGTTACTCAGTGTCTTAAAACTGTTTGCAAAAATGAATAAAACAATTCTGGGGAAAAATGTGAATCACAGGCATACAAGTAAAGTGTCAAGTGTGATTTCTTTAGGCCCTGAAAATGGCCCTGCATAATGGACTTATTGTTATTATTGTAGTGGCTTAAAGGTATCATTTTAAACCCTATTTCTCCAAGTTAACCTAGTTCCCTGGTGTCCTAATGAACATGTCTGTGACATGCTTTGGTAAAAATACCATAAAGATGAAGCACCACAGCAGTTCAATCACCCTGCCAAAACAGCCCTGTTCAGTACGCTGGGTTTTGAGTGCCTGTCTCTTTGAATGCAAATGAGACACAGGAAACTACTTTGCGTCACTGAGGCTCCGGCAGCTAAAAGAAGTTAGCATTTGGAAAAGCCATCATGTGCAGAATCTAGCCGGCACATTGCCGTCATATATAAAATGTATCCACTGGACAAGTAAATCCTCTGAGCCTGGAAGTTTGTGTAGAACTCTGTGCTGCACTGTGGAGCCAAGAATAGAACACTTCGCGGATTTCTCCTCTTTCGGATAATATTGCCCTCGTCTGCACTCTCATGTTTTTAGGGACAAAGCGAGACAACAATTCCAGGAATTTATCAGTCCGATACCCTGCGGAAGTCAACATCGCGTGTTTTATCATCTTTTTTTCACACTTTGCCTACTCATAGGGCCTCCAGAGTCCCAAATATAAATATTAGATCAATTTTACATGATATGTCCCCTTTAAGTGACACATGGCGTGTTTCCACTAGCTCGACTGGTGACGTCATAACTAGGGAAAATGCGGAGTGTAGCCAGACACTGATTGGTCAGTGTCATCACAGGAAGCGGCACGAGTATCAAACTGAACAGTGCCGAAATATGACCACATTATATCGTGGAGGATTAGAACATGTTGATGATCTGCCAAAGCAGAGAGATCATACTATCATCAGTAGAGCTCCTGTAGCGGACGGCACACAACTAAGGTAACGCCCTCTGGCAGGATACTGCACTGTTCACCTCGACAGATGTAAATACTAGACAACACATAAATCATTCAGGTAATATGTTGCACAACTCGTCTTTTCGCCAGCTTTTGCCAAAACAGTCAGACAGGCTAACAGGAGAACCTTTTATGGGATCCCCACAGATCCAGACAGACGGCGTAGGTGAATCACTGCTATGAAACATGCTCAAAATGAGCAGAATAAGACAGAGCGATGGGAACCCCTTAAGCAATTGATTTTGTGGTTTACTCTCGGTAAATAATGGACTCAGTCTAACTGACATGCAGTCTTTAGCTGATAGACAGAGTTGAATGTTTATATCGTCCATTTGTTTCCCTCCAGTCTCTTATAAGCGTTCAGTGATTCTCTGAAGTGAGATGAATGGAACTTAATCAGGAAAGTGAAGATGTAGGGATACTTGCCGGTCTGGAATAATGTCCTCTCCACCTCCAAACTCATTATAAGGATCAGATATAGTCACTCTGTCAAGTTTCGCAACAAATCAGTCGATCTCCATGGATTTAAAGTGCACAGTGAACTCTGACAGGGACAGAATCATGTGACGTCCAGAGCTCTATAGGGCACATTCTGTCCAGAGCTCTTGTACGGAGCAGGATTTTTGATTGAAGCATCACAGTCTGAGACTGGAAGGAAATAGTTTGGTTGCACTATATAGTAACTTGCAAAAAACATTATATTTTTATTGCCCACCCTTATTTAAGAGTAACAGAGGGGAAGGCTGTTGTGATCCTAATGCCCTTGACCCACCTGCATGCTTTTCTCTAGCTGTAAAACCGTCCACACACAGGTATCGCTCATCTCTGACTTATCGCCTGCCTCCCCTCCATCCATCTGTCCTGTCTTCACACAGCCACCCAATCACAGACACTCTTCTGCCTCTCCGACATTCGTCATTGGCTGCTGGGAATGTGGATACTTTCCTTTTAAGAGGCAGTCTAGACTCGGCTCGCTTTGCTGCCTCCCTCTTGTGTAAGCTCGCTCACTCTCTCCCTGCAACACCACCACAACCTGCTGATTTCTCACCAAGCCTCTTCTGCCTTTCTCCTGTCATTAGCTGTTCTCTTCCACTCGATCATCCTGAATTTATTTGCCATCAGTCACATATTCATCCCCATTTTATTTTCAGCAATTTTAAAAATAACCCACCATCTCCCCCTCTCTCTGTGCGTCTCCCTCGTACAGTCATTTTGTCTTTGACATTCATTTATCTCCACTACTTTCCCTCCTTCTTCTGATATGAGGAGACATGTGAAGGTGAGTGGAGATGATTTTCAGGCTCTTCTTCTTTCCCATATGTGTCTTATGTTAGTCTTTTCACATCGCTCTCTTTTTTAACTCGGCTTAACCATTTGGTAGACGGGAGAATCATGTGTCCTTGGAGGCAAAGATTTGCTGTTGCGTATGCTTCAGGTGTAACAATGAGCCAGCAGCTCCAGCACTGGCCGGATGTTGCCGTGACTCATTATCTGATGCTACATATGTGTTCTAGTTGAGCAGGAACCCAGGGTTAGCCGATGAGAGGGAGGCTGAATCATCGCATGGACCTTACAGCTGCATGTCAGTGCAGACAGTAGCTCGTGACACAGTGTTTTGCATCAGTTCTGGCTGTGCTGCAGTGGCATCTCAGGCAAATTAATGAGCATTGTGCAACAACAACAGTAACAAAACAGTCAGAGAAAAGTGGTCGCACATTCACACAGTTTCCTCTGCCGTGGCACACGACTCAACCCAGTGTTATTAGATTATTTTATAGGATAAAGTACTCTGCTTAACTTGTGATATACAGTACTGTGTGGTGCTGCGCATTAGTGGAGGTGCAGCTCTTTCTTGCCTCACTTTTCCTTCTGCTCATTACTAGGGATGGGTATGAATATTCGATTATTCATCTGATTAGCAAATGTGACTATTAGTTGATACTGAATGAATGACCCGATTAATTGATTATTAATCGATTAGTAAATTGATTGATTGAAGCTTTTTTTCATGATTGAAGACAAGATTTCAGCTTCTTAGATGTAAGTATTTTCTTAATTTCTGTGCTCCATATAACAAATCATTAAAAGTGAACCATTTTGGTTTGTGGACAAAACAAGTGAACGTCATAATTTCCAGGTTTGACAAACACTGATCAACATCTTCTGCTATTTTATTGACAAACTGATTACTTGATTAATCGTTGTTTGAGGCTGATGATTCTACCCCTCTATCTCCTGGTTATGTGGTGTAGCTTTGCTACAGGATGTATGGACTCACTGTCACTTTACGTTTTTATTATCTTTTTAAATCTGTGTGGCCTTGTGTTGTGTACTGACCGCTCAGACGGGTCGACGCAAATGACTGGCAATGTGTTTACAGATGCTGATAATTTACCCTGTATCACATGTTCATGTTGGGTATCTTTTGCCACCTGGCGCCTACTGGAAGAGAATGTGTCTGCCAGTAATGTCACCTCACAGACTATCACCTCCACTTGGTTTACTGTTCTGTGTAGAACTATTTTGAGCATCACTTTTACAATACACTGAATATGAGAAGCAAAATGTTTGGTATTTACACTTTGTTTTTTTGCTTTTACCATACTTGAGGAGTCAGTGTCTTTATCCACAGATTGAATGGCCAACAATCTGTGGACCTGTGCCACAGCTGTACCAGAGACTGAAGTCCGTGTGAAATTTGGCTTTCTTTCAGACAGTAAAAGTGCAGCCACGTTACTTCTGCTTGTGGTATACATTTTGAATTTCACAAACGGATGACGTATATATGAATATGAATGGAAACTGCGAACTGTCCAGGGTGAACACCGTCTATTGCTCTACGTCAGCTGAGATAGGCACAGCACCCCCGCAACCCTCCGGTGGAGGATAAAGTGGTAGATAGTGGGTGGATGAATGAATGGATGAATGGAAACTGTTCTTATAGTCCAAACAGCACATATGCATCATAGCGAATGTACTGCTAGATACCTTTGTGGACTTAATGTATTAAGTATGTACAGTTACATCGAAGCTCCTCTATACCTTGTGGTCTCACCTTCAGCACCTTGGACAGTGGTCACTACAGAATGTCAGAAATGATCCACCTGAGCTGAAAAGTGAACCAGGAAGTCCACTTCACTGATACGTGTTGACCGTCCAGCCTGTGAAACGCATATTTCTCATGACCATGGCCACTGTTATTAGCTTCTTGATTCACCACACTGTATTGTTAACCACTGACTGTCAGAGTCAAATGAGCAGCTTCAAGTGAACTAATTGAATTTTTTTTTTTGAGTTCCTCTTTTGTACCAACTCCATTTTATTCTCTAGCGAAAATTATAATTAAGTGTGAAATGACTTCCGTAGGTTTGTTCTGGAGGCAGCTGGGCTAAATAATCACTCTTACTCCGCTCTGCTCCCTGTTAGTTTTGGCACTGCTTGCACCTAATCTCACCATCTTTCCTTAATTGTTTGATTAAGCAATCGCAACACAAGGTTTCTCCAATGTTTAAAGAACCAACACTTCCCGTTTTTATACTCAATTCTTTGTGTTACTCTTTAATCCACTATTTTCTTTCTTCATTTTTTCTACTACTATGCAGCGTTTGTTTTTACTTGGGTTGGGTAGCACAGAGCAGTTATGATCACCGTTGGTACATCTGCATTATGGCACTGCTTCCTCTGGTCGTTTTCTAGATCAGTTTTATTCCTTTATACTAAAAATATGTAAAAGTATAACATTCAGGTGCATTTTTGTGCAGCATTGCTGCAGCGCATAGTCAAACTGACTCATGAAAAGGAAGGGAATCTTTGTCAGTTTCAAGGTCCCAATGAATCTTTCATTGTTAACAGCCACAAGTCAAATAACTTTGAAGCCAACATTCCTCTAATGTCCTGAATGTCATATTCAAGTCTTATCAGCTCAACATATAGCTTGCATCACACACCTGTGATCTGAACCCATTATGTAAGTAATGTATTAGGAATGTAAAAATCGATGCCTAGACAGAGCATGTCAGGGCTGTTAACTAACCAGTGGATGACATCAGGCCTGCTTGTGTTTATTTTTGGCCGTCTGGTTAATGTCCACAGGTCTGTGATCTGTACATGACTGGGGAAAAAAAAGCTCTGGCTCTGCCGTCACCACATTTGGAAGGACATATAACTGTGTGTCAAGAAAGTCCTTAGGTTTGCATTGGATTCATGACAGTACCATGCTTTTCTTTTATGCTAAAAATGTAGTTCATTCATGTAAAAATATTCCTGCTGTCTCAATAGAGTGATGGTCAACAGAGAAGGTGGCTCAAGTGTTGTGAGACACACCAGCGGTACTTTGCATTAGAACACGATCATCTCCAGATTAGATGGATTTTAATTATCATGTCTTTCATTTGGTTCGGTGGATTATTCTTAATACAATAATGAGCTTTGGTGTCAAAGTTATTGTTAGCTTTCATAGTCCATTAGCAGAGAGCACTAAAGCCTTTATGTACTCACATTTTCGAGTGCAGTTTTTCTGGAGTACCTAACTGGGAGAGATGAATGAGTTTTGTATTTCCAGAAGCAGGAGTGCTTGAAATAGCTCCTGCCACTTTAAAACACCAATAAAGCCCAAACTTCCACTGAGAATTGGGAAAGTGTTTGGTTTACATGTTGCATGTGTCTGTCTCTGACTGATCATCTGTCACTTTTGATTTTGGATTCAACTCTGGAGCAGTAACAGTCAATACGAGGAGTATCCAGTTTACGCCACTAGGCTCTAATGTACATGTTTTAGCACCGGAGGAAATAGCTTTTATGTGCACGACTAGGAGTGGCAGTGCGTGAACCAGCATTTGTGTTACTGTCGATCTTCAAAGTACACGCGTCAGCTTGCAGCTGTCATATCGAGTTTCCCCGTTTGGAAAAAAATGTGGACCTTTATTTAAAAAAAAAAAAAAAAAAGGCCTGCACACTCGCACTTAAGTCACCCATGTTCGCCTTTCTATCCCTTCCTTCCCACGCCTAGATATCTATGTGAAGGAACGACTGGTGTCCACTGTCTCTGGTGACCTGTTTGATCATTTTCTGGTGGTGTTTTTTTTTTCCCGATGAGACATTTACAAGTTGTATCTTGTTTGTCCTCTCACTCCCCATGACTGTTGTAAAGCAGCAGAAAAACAATGGCAACAGGCAGAACCACCTTGTTTGAGAGCTCCATTTAGAGGGTGCAGTGAGTTTGAGCTTAAACATGTTAACTTGATTTGACTTTATTTGATTAGTCGTGACTTGCGCTGCCACTTGGAAAGTTCTTCACATCTGTGCATAGGGAAATGTAATACCAGTATAAAAACTGATGTATGTTATGACATTATCACTATAACATTTTACAATATTGGCTTATGTAGATGTCACAATAGCATGTCAGTGAAAGACGGAAGGAATCCGTTTATTGTGGTTTTAAACTTTATGAGCGGAAATCATGTTAAACGGAACAATGTCACAAATCTGATGTAAATCAAACGAAGTTGTTATATGTGTTGTGTCTCAAATACAATACATAAACTATACATTCTGTCAATTTACCGTGACTTGTTTGACTGAGAAGCTTCTGCCATTTTATTGTAATATACATATAACATTTGTTATATTACTTTTGAGGAACATTATATCCTCACATAAATGTCCGAATAATTTAGAGCTGAAACAATTAATCGATGAATTGATTATTAACAAGTAATTGTTTAATTGTGAATATAATCAACAGATTATTCGATTATGAAAATAATTGTTAGTTGCTGCTCTAGAATAATTTCCCAGCTCTAGTTCCATGTGTAATCATGAGTTATAAACATGGTTAAACTTATTAACACAAGATAATGGCTGATATTTCCTGACTTTTCAGCCAAAGAGTCTCAAAGTTGAGTATCTGAGGCTCTGAATCTTGATGATGGGGGGGGGGGCATCAATCTTTCACTCTGAACCTTTACTCTGATCTGCCTCTGGAGGAAATTGGTGGAAAGAGAATTTCCCCCTCAGGGATCTGTGTCAAGGTTGCTGCTTCGTCTTTTTGAGCATTGGCAACAACTGAATCCTGAGCTCAGTTTCCCTCTGTATCAAAAAAGAAACCTGACCGATGATTTTTTAAGATGCTTTAATTGGGGAAATAGACACGTGGAATTTTGTGATAATATCCATCATCTATTGAGGTCACATGTCCAAATCCCGGGAGGTAATTTCAGGGCCTGAACAGGACAGGAGACAAATTATCCTATAGTTATGAGTGTGTCTGTTGTGGTTTAACAGAGGATAAAGGGATGGCAGTTTGTGACCTCAGCTGTTCCAGATGGAGCTCTTGGTTGGGAGGAGGGAGCCATAACTTGGCCACAGGCTGTTCAGAGAGGAGGCGCCTGCCCCCACACGACGAGGAGCACAGAGTTGGTTCATGCAGAGAGAATGTACTAGTCTAGTCTGGCCTTGAAGCTGTTGACATTCAATGTTCCCCATTAAAAACTGGTGTAACCATAGATGGAAATGTGCTCCCATTAACTCGTATGAAATGACTTTGATTATGTGGCATAGACAAAAGGACAAATAACCCAGATCAAGTCATTTGTGGTGCAGAGGTTTTCTCGAGGACCACCAGAGATTTCAGTGTTGGTGGCCTTGCCATCTCTTGCTAAAAAGTGTTGTTATGGCTGCGATGTAAATAAAGCTTTGTGGAGCTTTACATCGAGCAGGGGAGATGTTCGCCTGTTTACCTGTTGGATGTGATGGGATCAACTCTCCTGCAGATGGATTCAACAAGTGCATCACTAGAGACTCACGCTATTATGACAACAATTGCTGGATCAACAAATAACTGCATGCTCAATTGTGGGTGCAGCCATTATTGACATGGTTAGGACATGGTTCGTTCCTCTGTGTTTGCGTTTCCTGGTTTTTTATTGCTTGGTAATATTCATAAAGATCCAGCAATAGTAAGGCACCTGTATAAGGAAGGATATTGTACTTTTCCTGAGAGCAGGTGTGTAATATTATGCACCCAGGCATAATAAACATCATGGATAGTGGGTCAATACTTTCAAGTTCATTGTTATGGATTAAGAAAGGGTCTATTTCCACTTTAAATGCCTGCCATAACCCCCGATGGCCTTTAAAGGCTGAAATAAGGAGATGTTTCTTGTAGGGTGGATGTAAGATTATTCAGAGAAGTTGCATTTTCTCTACACAACATTAGTACTCTTACTCTACCCTCGGAAGTGCAGTTTGGTGAAGTGCTCGAGCAGCAGTTACTGCCGTTGTTCTTACTGCATTGCAGTCTGGACTGAAATCCATGTGCTGACCTTCTTTGTTACATTGCGCTGCAGCAAAGCCTCTTGATGTAGTTCGAACTTGTTCTCCAATGCTTGTTGCAAAACTCGTGTGAACTTTTGACCGTCACCTGGTGAGCAGCACGACATCACGCTGCGGTTTGAAAGAGCAAAGCTGAGAAGGGTAACTGCAATGTAATCTGACGTGTGAACACTTTCGCCAGCATGTCATCACTTGGTCAACACTTTCATTTCGGAATTATAGATTGTAGATTATTTTTAATTCATTTAAGGAAGCGTTTCAATGGTGTGAATTATAATAATTACCTTTAGTAAGAGTTAGACTGTAATGCTGTAGTCTAATATTGAACATTTAACTTCCTGGATGTGTGGCAAAGGTTAAACCTCTGATATAAATACAGGTTTGTCAGAGAAGTTGGCGTCGAAGTGTTAACAGTCACCTCTAACGCTCATATCTCACTCTACACAGTGTAGTCTTTTTTTAGTCTCACTGCTGACAGCAAGCTCTCCGCACAGTCTGATTTGATTTCTTTGAAGTGCAAACTGTGATTCTCATGAAATGTCCCTCAGCTTTCCTCCCTGCAGCGCTCTGCCCGTTTCCTCGAAGCCACCGTTGCAATTCCATCCTTCATCCTGAGTGCTTTACACTTTTTTTTTTTTTTTCTTGCCTTAGTGCCTCTCTCTTAGTCCCTCCTCCTCCCTGTTTTTGGTTTTTGGAGGAAGGAACAGGGAGGTGTTGTCAGATGGCACAAAAAGAGTAATCGTGGCTCATGACACTAATCTCATTCTTTGTCTCTTCTCTCTGGTTTGTCTTGCAGGTGAAGGAAACGTGCAGACAGCCTGTCTCACATTAAGCTATGGAATGCTTCCTGCTCCCACCATCACTAGTCTCCAATCTTTGGACTGAGCTCCAAACACTTAGTTAGCAGCTGTGCTTCTCCCCTCGAACTCTTTACAACCAGGGGACGAAGAAAAGGAGTGGACTTATTAAGTCCTCCAATAAAACGCACAGAGCACTTCATATTTTTTCTTAAGAATTATTTAAACTTTTTTTTCTCTACTTGGATTTTTTGTGGCAAAATAATATCAAGATGGAAATGGAATCATATCTGTGGATGGTCATCCTTGGCTTCATCATTGCCTTCATCCTGGCCTTTTCCGTGGGCGCCAACGACGTGGCCAACTCATTCGGCACAGCAGTGGGGTCCGGCGTGGTCACACTGAGGCAGGCCTGCATCCTGGCGTCCATCTTTGAGACGTTAGGCTCAATGCTGCTCGGAGCCAAAGTGGGTGAGACGATTCGGAAGGGCATCATAGACGTCAGCCTGTACAACGAAACGGTGCCCACACTCATGGCGGGGGAGGTCAGCGCCATGGTTGGTAAGTTGACAAAATGTATATTCAATGAGGTATAATTATGTATGATGTCTTAAAACCTATTGACCTGACAGCAGATTAGTATGTCCAGCATGTCTCAATAAGTAATTTTTCCATAAAAGTCAAACCCGGTCATGTTTAATTTCTGTGTAAATTAAAGTGTTTCTATCTGAATGATCTTACAGGGAACAAATGAAGACACCACTTCACATTTCATCTCAGAAAAGACTAGAGTGAATTGGACATCAGTTATTTTTTCCCAGAAAAACAGTTAAACATGTGCCGTTTACAGGTTTTTGATGGGATTTTCTGTATTTCTGTTTTGTCAACTGAATGTGTGTGTGTACCTAACAAGTTGTCTGTAAAGTGTATTTCAGTGTATTATTACTATTCACTCTGATATCAAGTACACACATTGAAATGTTGAGTGTTCATTTTGGTGCAACGGTTCAGAGATGATATGTGCAGATCTGTGATCAGAGTCCATGCTGCTGTCTCTCTGTGGCGGCGTTATGTCTATAGAGAAGACGGGTCACTGAGGTCATGATGTCACCCTACATGTCCCTTTCATAATCTCTAGCTCTTCATCTAACCCGTATACGAGTCCAGTCCACCTGTATTTACTTATTGCTCAGTGACCGCAATTGAAACGCACCGATTCTTACTCGGCTTCATGTGAGAAAAAACTTTAGAAAACATCTTCATTTACAGATATTAGTGCAGTGCCATGTAGGAAGTATGTATTCCTAAGTTATGGTAATGCATAATAAGGAATGTAAAGGCTAACATAATGCAATGCTAGCCTTCAGTGGCTGACGGTCACAACTGCTAGCTAGCTTATTTACAGATATTTTTCAACAGCTAAAGTTTCTTCCATGAAAACACCTTGACATTAACTCATTGGCTGCCAGCCATTTTCCATCACTGCCAAGTGTTTTACAGCATTTTGACTGATTTTCCAAAATCCACAAAACATTGTGTTCTACGATTACGTAAACACCGAAACGAAAAAAGAAAACAGAGACTCTCTTTCATCAGACGTCATTGGCAGTGAAAGGTTGTATTTGAATTGACGTCTATAGACGTTATTGGCAGCCAATAAGTTAAAAAAGCATTTGCAGTGAAGCACAAGCTGTGACTGTTGCCTGTCATTAGTAGCTTTACACATTAGCTTTAGATTACCTCAGTAAGCGAACAGTACAGAACTAAATACAACGGTGGTCGTGTTGAGGCAATGACATTTTAATGGCAGTAAGTGCTGGGAAATGGCGATAAATAACAGGGTTATTATGCACAGGGGAATCCCCTGTGTTGCTGAAAACTCGCGTGTGGCCGAACCGACAAAAGTAAATGAGCAGGACGTTTACTGCCATGTTGTTTATACAGAAGTCGATTAATTTCTCTCTTTCAATATGATAAGAGCAGGGAAATGCTTATTATTTTGTCCAAATGTTGCACAACCAACACTGTGCAACCCCATCATGCACTAATCAGAGTCTAATTCAGGGCTTTGACAATGAGACACTGAGGACTTACTCAAATAACAGGCTCAAAGAGTGAATTCACTGGTGGGAAAAAAAGATTATTTTGTTTTGACATTGTTGGTACCTGTCCTCGGCTCTCTTTTTGTTTACACCAGACATCGCAAAGTGGAGTTGTAGAATCCCTCATCCCTCAAAACATAATTACCATATCACAATAATTACGTTTAAAACCCACAGCTCCAGTGAGAGCTAGTCTGTGGTGATCGATGACGATGGTGTGTGCTCTCGGATTACTCTAGAAGGGGGCTGCAACTAACAGGGATTGTAATAATCGGTAATCCTAGCGCACAGTGACAGTGTCCTGAGATGTCTACAGATATGCAAATCGTTGTCATAGAGGGGAAAATAAACCACACCATAATATCCATATTTGAGAAGCTGGAATCACAGAGCCTGTTTTATTATTGCAGCCCAACTCTAGACATAAAATACAGGTTAATTAGTGCCAGTGTCTTATGAGGGTGTAAAGTGGAAGTACACTTGCTTGTGAAGAAAAGCACAAACGGTAACATCTCAGCCATAATTGAGAAAAAAAAACATAATGATGTTAATGATGCATGTGGTATTTTTATTCCAGAGCTGCTCTTCTCATGGGAAACGGTGTCCAATTAAATAAGAGACATGTCTGAGAGTGTTTTTAATGTCTGTCTTTTGATCACAGGGTCAGCTGTCTGGCAGCTAATAGCCTCCTTCCTCAAACTGCCGATCTCTGGCACTCACTGCATTGTTGGCGCGACCATCGGTTTCTCCATGGTGGCCATCGGCACCAAGGGTGTACAGTGGATGCAGCTTGTAAAGATTGGTAATCTAATCCTACCAGTTTGTGTGTATTTGTGTTGAGTGTTGATACCCCCATTTCTGCAAATGTGCATACACGTGCAGGATTAGCCATAAGATTACATGTTACATGTATTCTTATGAATAATATTACACACGAAAACAAACTAAATAAAAGCACAATGAGATGCCAATGTCGACTTAGATTCAAGATTAAGTGATTGGGATTTTTCTGTCAGATATTGTGCTTTGATTTGCAACATAATCTCTTTAAGTTGAGCTTTAGTTCAATGTTCTATAACCCATTTTAAAGCATCAACACGTGTGATCAATTGCCATTAATTACTAATGCAAAGGATTGACACCTTTTCAAAAATATAGATCACTATTAAACAGTAACAGTAACGGCATAAAACCTGGGTTTTCACGCTCAAGGAGAGTGTGTTGGTAAGTGATGCTTATTGTTGATTTTCTGATTTTCTGCTCTCCTCCCTCTTCAGTGGCTTCATGGTTCATCTCCCCTCTGCTTTCTGGACTCATGTCTGGACTCCTCTTCCTGCTCATCAGACACTTCATCCTCAACAAGGTGAAACTCACTGACACGACCTTTGTGCTCAAAATCAGAATCAATATGTCAGAGTGTCGCAAGTATAAACAATATAATGAACACATATGTGTACTTGTGTACACACTAAAGATCTTCGGCACAGATAAGATCCTCTCAAAGTGGCAATAACTTGCAGATCTGTTGCTGCATAACAGGAAACTGTGAGAGACTTGAAAGAGAAAAGTGTTCTGGATCGTCCTCTGGTCACAAGTGCGGCTTTATGTTTTAATGACTTTGTAGTCTCTTTATAGAGAGGTCAAATCTTTCTCTGCAAGTGAGAAGACTTGATCATTTTATTACACTGTATCTGCACTGTGGTGACATTTGCTGCGTAAGGAAAGTCAGTTTACCGGTTTGGTTTGGTTTCTACATCAGACCCCCTGTAAACCAACTATTGTCTAATTATTAATTTTTTGTACTATTTATTTAGGGACCAGGCATATTACTAGACATTTCCATGTAAATATACAAGATTATAGCCAGTGGCTAATGTTCATCTTGTAAAATGTAAAATAACAAATCCAATCCATCTTTATTTGTTAAGAACTTTAAAACAAACCACAGTACAAACCAAAGTGATGTGCAGATTAGAATGAATAAAAGACATAAGAAGTAAAAGGTTTGAAATGAAATAAAATAAAAATAGATTAAAATAAATTAAAGTAGGGAGACAAGACATATGAACATTGACAGTTCATATGCCAATCAATTATTCCTCAGCTTAACTTCTAAATCTAAATTGTATTGAGTAGGAAAGACTTGATACCTTTTGGAGTATTACGTTTTAAGTAACTAAGCTGTTAATAACGCAGTGATTGTGTGATTTTCTCCTCAGGATGACTCTGTCCCTAATGGCCTGCGAGCTCTGCCTCTCTTCTATGCCACCACCATTGGGATCAACACATTTTCCATCATGTATACTGGAGCCCCATGTAAGTGCTGAGCTGCAGTTCTTCCTGACAGATGTCGCCTCCGCTTTATTTTGTCTGACACCGACGTACGATCAAATTATCATCTCGGTCTCAGCGATGGCGCTAATGACATTTGCTCGCGCAAAATTCCGCCTGAAGGTGCGACAAGAGCATAATGTGTCTCTTTAAAGCATCACTGTGTGACTTTTGCTCAAGAGACGCTCTGTTCAGATTAAACAGAATTATAATCTGATCATTTTTTAAGAGTCTTATGAGCTCTGACACCATGGGGGGAGATTGAAAATCTGAGGGCATCTGCACATGAGCAGAAACGAGAAAATCCCAGATGGTGATGTTGGTTAGAGTCCTGGTGAGACTGATGGTGGATCAGAGGAGACTTGGAGGAGTCTGTGTTAGGGAGGTGAAGGGTGAGCAGGACAGCTGTGCAGACGGCATGTTTTAAAAACATGGCAACGAGATCCAATGGGCTGAACCATTTGGATAAAATAGCTTTTATTTCGTGCTGTGCAATAGGTTAACACGCGTTAACGCATGACACGTTTCCATGACGACTGACCGGAAAAAGACGCGCATAATTATGTCATGTTTACGTGCCGCGACAACGGAGTCCAGGCACTGTTTACCAGTTAGCTCCTTTAGCTGCATTAGCTCCTTTTAGCGCCATCAGCGCGCCTACAGTCGAACTGGAGCGGTCTGTTTATTAAACGAAAAGAGCAGCGCTACAAATAACCAGCGTACCTGTGTACTGCGTATGTGCATCTGTTTTTAAAGTTTAGCGTTACTTTACAAACTCATTTTAACAATCCGGAGTCACGTAACCATGACGTCACACGTCTCTTTTTCCGGTCAGTCGGCATGGTAACGCATGTTAACGTTGACACGTTAACATTCAACAGCACTAATTTTATTGTGATCCCAATTTGATCTGTGATACAAAATTTTAAATCATGCTTAGGTTTAGGACTCCAGCTAAAGATTATTTATTGGGCTGAACAATTAATCGAAATTTTATCGAAATCGCAATACGGCCTGGTGCAATATTTTTTTTAAACCATAATGTGTGTGATAATATCATTTTAGATCTATGCACATCTTATTCTACAGACTGAAGAAATCATTTTAAATGTTTTTCAAATGAAAATCAGAATAATGATGTTCCTCTAAAATCGCAATTCCTGTCAAAATAATCGCAATTCTATATTTATTCAAAATCATTCAGCCCTAATTATTTCTCATTATCAATTCATCTCTCAATACTGCTTGGTGCAACATGTCATTGTTTTTCAAACCCTAAAATGACCACACGCCCCTAACTAGAAACCAGAATGCAGTTGTTTTTAAGGAGCTGAAATTACAGAAACTCTCAAATTGTTTCATCTTTTGGTGAAATTGTTGGTGATTTGATTTAAATAACTGATAAATAATCAGTTGATGTATTTCTGAAGTCCTACTGCAGCTTAATCATCACCGTGTGCTGCCTTAAAAATGACAAAACTGTCAAAATGTCAACCACTCTATCCATTTTATTATAACCATTGTTGCATAATGTATATTATAAACTGCAGCATTTGCAATTTGCATTGTTGATCATTTATTTTCATCGGGAAAAGAATTGTCAGGACACGCTCCTTCACTGTCCACTTTTAAACGCATCTTAAAACCCTTTTTTTTTTTACTTTTCTTTGGCTTTTGACCCAGTATGAGGTTTTTTTTAATATATATGTTTATAGTGTTACTGTATGATTTGTTTGTTTGTGTTGTTTTTCTACTTTCAACAGTATTTTATTGTTTTCTTGTTTGTTCTTAGGTCAATTAGGTTACATGTGTTTTTTAAGTACCTTATAAATAAAGTTGGATACCTGCTCACCAAAGTTACTACATTGCAGAGTGAGAATGTAAGAATCTCCCTATTTTAAGTCTGTAAAAGAGGTTCAAAAGGATTTTAAGATGTAAAAAGTTTTGTAGTGTTTCTTTTAAAATATCAGTGTCTTAAACCCCAGTGTCATTTCATTCATTGCAGTGCTCGGGATAGAGATGCTACCAGTGTGGGCCATCTTTCTCATAACTTTAGCCGGGTCGCTGGTCTGTGCTGCTGTGGTCTGGTTAATCGTGTGTCCTTGGATGAGGAGGAAAATAGCAAGTACGTATCTCTCCCTCTCCCTGTGTGTGTGTGTGTGTGTGTGTGTGTGTCTTTGTCTCTGAGTGTTTGTGTGTTAAGTCTTTCTCACGCAGTCTCAAAGCCCAGCTTTCTGGCCCACAACAACAGAGCTTCAGCCTCTGCTTGCACACTCTGTGCTCTGACACCAAACATTGGATGCCAACGGATGTGTTTTCGTACTGGCCTCTGCCAGAGCCACTAAAACCCTAACAAAACAAAAAAATACAGAGACCAAAAAAAAAAAAAAAAAACTGCAAAGGAACTGGAACACAATACAGAGTTCACAGCGACACTTGGAATTTTAGTCGTATAGCTGCTTGACCAGATGTAAGGGGTTAGGATGATCGCCTGCAGTGTGGAAAGCTCTCAGATCAAGGTTAGGAATTGTTTCTGTAATGGAAAAATGAGCCAGAAGCAACGCAGACAACACTATAAAGCACATAAATAAATGCACTGTGGATTGGACAATGGACATGAGCAAAGCTGTTAGTCTGTCATGCAGGATAAACAAGAACCTGTCATTACTGCGACGACCCGAAGACAAAGTTAGAACATTCACTCTTGCATACTTGAGATGCTTTGCACCAATATGAAAAGAAAATAAATGGTGTTATATGTGCAGGATTATCCAACTCTGAGGCCTAAAACAGCTTTTCTCCAACAACCAACTGTCATTTAAACTAGACCCTGATTGTTTTATTACTTTCCACAGACTAAAATATTGATATAATAGTATGAGAATCGATCCTAGAACATAAATATCTTGGGTCTGAAGCGTCAATATTTCAGTATTGTTCCGTACACCACGATGATGTACCATCAAAATAATCATTATTTAAAGGGTCAAATCCTACATTGTGTTGCATTCCTGCTGGAAAATGTCTTGCATTACTGTTTTAATTTTTCTTTATGCTACTTTATCATACAATCAATTACAGTGTACATAATATGTACTGTATATGTGCAATATTGACTATTTCCCGCAAAATGGTAACATAATATCTCACATTTACAAGAAATTTAGACCATTGACTCCCCTGGAAACACAGATTCAATCCCTCGTTTCCCTTCAGGTCGTCTACAGAAGGAGCAGGCTTTGTCTAGGATCTCTGACGAGAGCCTGGACAAGATACCTGAAGAGGAGGAGGAAAGTCCCGTCTTTAAGGAGCTTCCAGGAGCCAAGGGAACAGACGAGGCCGTGTTGCCGCTCACCGGGGGAAGCGGAACCCGCCAGTCCAGCGGAGAGCTCAACAACCTGGCTAATGGAAGCACCATCCTGCCAAACGGCAGGGTTTACGGTAAAATGAAGAAGCATTTTATTTCCCGTAGCTTATTATTTATGGGGAGCTTTGACCACATTTACTACATTGAGATAAATTCATCTCTCCATTTGTTATTTTAAAATAAATGTGTCCTCCTTTAGAGAGAAATGTACCTGGACTTAGCGGAAATCTCCCCAGAAAAAATGTAATTCACATCTGCTTTTCCGTTCCCCAGGTCGGACTCACTCAATGACCAACGGTTGCCTCAAGTCGCCCATCTCAAACGGCAGCTTTAGCTTCGATGGCCCCATGCGCAGCGACGGCCAGGTGTACCACACAGTACATAAGGACTCGGGTCTCTATAAAGACCTGCTTCACAAAATACACCTGGGCCGCATGGATGAGAGCGACCGCTCGGGTTCCAGCTCTGGCCCCGTTGACAACAATTACCGCTTGCTGCGCCGCAACAACAGCTACACCTGCTACACGGCAGCGATATGCGGCATGCCGGTGCAGCCGCTCCTGCGCACGGAGTCGCGCGACGACAGCGAAAAGCTGGTCGGCGAGGGAGGGGGCAGGAGCAACAGCGTGTCTTACTCCAAGAAGAGAATACGCTACGATAGCTACTCGTCGTACTGCAACGCTGTAGCCGAGGCGGAAATCGAGGCAGAGGAGGGAGGCGTGGAGATGAAGCTGGCCACAGAGCTGGAGGGGGTGGAAGAAGAAGGGGCTCCGGCTCCGGAGCCCATGGACGACCTCGGAGAGGAGGAGCAGGAGGAGAAAGACAAGCCCGAGGTGTTCCAGCTGTTCCACTTCCTGCAGATCCTCACTGCCTGCTTTGGGTCCTTTGCTCATGGAGGCAATGATGTCAGGTGCTGCCTCCTGCTGCTTACATCACAGATAACACCATTATTGAACAGTGGTCTGTTTAAAATGCTGTGTGTTTCAATACGAATTGCTTGTTTCCCTTTCCCATTTAAAATACAATGCAATTATTTTGTCAGTAGCACAGATTGGATATAAAAATGGACATAGTTTTTCCGGTCGCAAAACAAACAAAATTCAAAATTTGTCCTCCACAGTTTCAGTTCACCTATTGGATGATACAAGCTGTCAATCACACTGGGGAGATCATTTATAAAATTGACATCATATGCTATTGAAGAATAACTGAAACTAGCAATTTAGACCACCAACTACTTGGGAATTGGGTTTTTTTTAAACTAAAACTAACTGCTACATAGGCTTTACCTCCTTTTAGCTTCTTAAATGTGAATATTTTCTTCGTTTCTTTGCTCCATATAACAAAGAAATCATTAAAACTGAATAATTTAGGTTTTTGGACAAAGCAAGACATTCGACAAGATCATCATTTCCTGGTTTGACAAACACTGATCAACGTTTTTTGAACATTTTCTGACATTTTATGGTTGTTGTTGGTTACAGTTCTGCTTAATAACGAGAAGATTATGTGCATTTTTGTATTTTATCTGTAGTCAGTTGCAACATATACGACTCCAACATTCTCTTTAATATAATTTCCTATCGTATAGATGCTCGAGTAGAGCTGAGATCTGTTCTCTCACCCTTGCAGTAACGCCATCGGCCCTCTGGTGGCGCTGTGGATGATCTACGAACAGGGCGGCGTGATGCAGGACGCTACCACTCCCATCTGGCTGCTGCTTTACGGCGGCGTCGGCATCTGCATGGGCCTGTGGGTGTGGGGTCGCCGCGTCATTCAGACCATGGGGAAGGACCTGACTCCCATCACTCCTTCTAGGTGAGAAAGTCTCCGTGGGGGGGGAGAGTGGGGAGGACGGGGGAGGGGGCGTTGTGGTTGTGTGTGTGTTTGGAACAGAGGGGTACTGTACTGTGTCAAAGGTGAACTCTTCCAAGATGTTCAGTTTCACTTGTTCCAAAAAGAGCCACAGCTTGCTGACACACACAAGTCCGTCCGCTGCTCCAGCTTCCTTCGGGTAAGTGCTTGCGCGCACCCCCCAGCTGCTCTAGAGCGCACCCACACTGTTCATTTAATATTGCCGTTAAACATTATTGAACAAGTAATTGCCGTTCAATTTGCACTCAGACATTTCCCACTGTGCTGACAGGGGAGCGCGTCTATCTGTGGCAACACGGGTCGGTTTTTAGCGCGTCGGCTCTGTTGCCTCGAGAGCTTTGTCACAGGTACATTATTAATGCTTTCTGACCAGTCGAGGACATCGATCTGGAGCTTTCTCTGGCAAACTGCTCCCTGAGCTGCAACACAAATAACCTCAATGATACACTATTGTATCTGTAGATGATTACATTTAACATACTTGAATAAGATGCCATTTTTAACACACTTCCATCATATTACCAAGTCATATCAGGCTCTCTGCGTGGTGAATGTACAGTTAAGGAGTTGGCACGCATGAGAAAGTCTTAAGTTCCAGCTATTTTGTGTATGTGTATGTGTGTGTGTCTGTGTGCGTGTGTTGCCTGGCAGGAACATCACACAGGGTTACACAAAGTAGTTTGGGGTTCTGGTTGGGGAGGTCAAGAGCAGGAGGGGTGAGGGAAGACGGAGGGAGGGAGGGACAAAGCCACAGTGGGATTCCTGGCCTCTCCTCTCCAACCACAAAGACTAACACCAGTCTGCACTTTTTTTTTTTTTAACCCCCCATCCATCTTTCTCCTCCTTTTTTATATTCCTTCCTGCTCTCTTCTGTAAATCTCTATGTTTTTGTGCTTAACCCTCTTCATTCCTCACCCCTTTTTTTCTTCAGTCTTTCCGGTTTTTTTTTCTCTCCTCACTGCGTCTTTATTTTTTTTTTGTAGTTGTGTCTCACCTCTAAATCTTTCCCCTCACAGTGGTTGTCAGACTCACCCCTAATTACTTTCTCCTCTTTTTGTGCCCTTTCACTCTCTGTGCACCTTCTTTCTTTTCTTAGTTTCTCTCCCCCTGACACCAGCTTAGTTTTTTTTCCTTAAAGACAAATTAGCTCTGCTTCACTCTGGCTTTGCTTTTCTCCAGCGTCTGTTTCCATGAATCAAAGTACAGGAAGAATAGGAACGCTTGTGTTTTTTTCTCGCAGTGCAGTAAAAACATATAATATAGAGCTTCATCATTTAGAGCAGCTCTCCTGTTCAGCTACATTAGGTATTTATGCTGTGAATCCATTTGTCTTAGCTGATGGGATTGTAAGTGGATTTACGACTGCATGTGTACAGTCAGTCGGACCAGAGTTGGACTTCTTGGCACAGAAACTGGTGCACGGAAGTATAAGACAGCAGCTTAACATGTAAATCTACCCAAACTCAAAGACACCATTTATCATTTGAAAGAATCTGCATCCATGAAGAGTCTAGAAAATGCTGGACCCAAACCCTGTGGGCAGATCCAGACCCAGTTGGCGCCAGTTAAACATTCACAAGGTGTCACAACCAAAGTGTTTGTCTTAACTAATGTGACATTAGCAGCCTTCTCTCAGTTCCTGGCAGTGATTTATGCAACCCATTCACACAGAAAGTTCATAAAATACACACAGGATTTGTGTTGTTCCTTCCTGGCTGATTGAACTACCAGCTTGGTTATTTTTAATCCACTCCCAATTTCACATTAAACATAATATTAAACAGATCCCAAACTTGTTGTCTATGTCTTTTCAACTGAATTAGGACCAGTTTGCACCGCTGAATCAAAAAATTCGATCTTCTGACTAAATTGATTACATTTTTGTGACATTATACCACATTTAATACCAAAACAAGCATGGTAAGCACTTTTTAAGAAATTTGTGACTAGATTCCTGTTAGGAACAATGGTGTATTCACTGCAGATGTAGCTGAATAGGTCAGGCTTATGTCAGGCTTCTAGTCAAAGCCATTTCATTCACTTGTTTTACTGTATATAAAAAAAACAATTAGTCATAAGTTGGCCCATTTGTTTATTGCAAGAAATATAAAATAATGTTTGCATCATATGACGTGAAAATACCCGTACAAACAAATATGTAGCTTTGTTCAGAAAGTTGACCTGAGCAAAACCCATGTGGTTTCTAGATTCAGCACATGAAAAATGTACCTAAATCAGCTAAAAAAAAGATTTGGTGTTGACCAGTGTTATGCATATATATATTGTATTATTTTTATTTCCCAAACAAAATTGCTAATTGAAATCTAAAGTTTTTACCTCCTCGACCTGCCTTTTGGCCTTTTCTGTGCACAGAGCGGTGTCTGTTCCCAAGATCCAACCTGACACACACATTTATTTATCATTCTGTCTGTAATGTCAGCGGAAGCTAATGATTTAGTCTCACGTTTCTCTCTCATTCACCCACTTTCTCTCCATTTATCCGTCTGCCGGTGACTCTTTCCCATGTGGGAATGATTTTCCCCCTCCACCGTTTCCCACTGGTCCGTGTCTAAGTGTGAATAATGTTCTAGAATTGGGACACGGCCTTAGACAAAGTGTCTCCGAGTCGGCTCAAGGCAGCGCAGAAACACACTTACATAACCCAGCTATGCTCTTTACGCTGTGTGTGTGCGCGAATGTGTGTGCGTGTATGTGTGTTTAGCATATTATGGTGAAGACCGTGCCATCAGCTGCACGTCCCAGACATAACAATGAAGGGTGTTTCTTTGCCCCCACTCCCCCTCTCCCTCCCTCCTCCACAGTGGATTCACTATTGAACTGGCTTCTGCACTCACAGTCGTGTTGGCTTCCAATATCGGAATCCCTGTCAGTACCACACACTGCAAGGTATGGCTGAGTGGACGTCCAGCTGGTTTCTCACTTCCTCCCCCCCACCCCCAGGCATCTCCAGGGGACAGGGAGCTCACACTGCCTCCGAGGGGGTGCTCTCTGGGCTGCATTCACACATACTTCAGTACAAATATTTGTGTTTCCTCATTCAGATTATGTCTGTGGATTTGTCCGTTAATCCACACGTTTATAATCACCTCTGAATCTGGCTCTTTTTGGAATAATTTGGTCTCTCTTTGCACCCCCTCACTTATGGTCATGTAATTGCTGGGATCTAAAAAAAAATAAAAATACGGAACATGAAATAATTGGCCTGTTTCTTGGAAGTGGAGTTGAATAATAGGAGGAGAGGAGCAGGACGTTAAATATAAACATGCAGAGATGGTAGTGGTTTATAATGTTCCTTGAACACAAAAAACACAGTTTGATCTTCCAGATCTAAAAGCTCGAGAATGTGACCTGAGATCATCGACTGATGTGATGAGACCACAGAATTTAGACGGATTCGTGCAAACCACCAAAGCAACTCTTAACGGTCGCTCGATAAATGAAAACGGGCGAATGCATACACGGATCAAAGTAGCAAGCTATGACCTGCTGTGTGTGCAGGATTATGCTTATTGTGTTGCTAGGCAACGTGTTAGTGAAGTCAGTCCAGTTGCTTCAGTTTTTGTAAGTGGAACCAAATATCCAATGATCCAATAAAAAACTAAATATTATAATTTGTAACTTCTTACTGTCAGCTTTAAAAAAAAAAAAAAAAAAGTTAATTAAACTGATAGATAAATGTTTATTTATCAGGGACAATGCAGTGAGACATAGTTGACAAAAGGTATGTAGCTAGTTTGAAACTCCTGTGTCTGGCTGTGCTTTTCAGCGAAATGCATGTACAGTAAAAACAACAACAATATCATACAATAATAACTCACACACTCCAAAACAATCCAACCTTTTAGATGTATTTTTAAAGTTGGTGCAGCTGTTTTCAGCCAGTTCTTGATCTTTTAAAGTGAAATATTTTATCAGTTTTATCTAATTCGGCGTTATATTCCTTATATGACTTCCTTTCGATGAAGAAAGCTGACTGATTTGTCCCGGATAATGGAATATTCTCCAGTTGTTATTGTATTTGGATGAAACCGTATAGTGGACGTATTTAAAAAGAAAAAAGAAGCAAAATCACACTCAGGGTCGTGCTGTTGTACTGAATATCAGCATGGCTGCGATATCTTCTCTGCACTGCTGTTCAGTACAGAGCTGCGCGGCCTTGACTGTGTTATTGCGTCAGTAATGCAGAGAAGCATCTCGGTGAGCAATGCCACTCCCCCCCCCCCTCCCAGATCCTAGAAATAACTTAAGTATATGAAACGTCTAAAGTGTGAGAGCAAAACAAAACAGAATCTGACCATGTGACGATCGCTGTAAGTCACAATTCCCGCCCAGCCCACGACTGACCCTCCGCAGCAGTGTGCAGCGTCCCTCTCCCCTGTTCTTTACAGGAACGGCGGAATCCAGGCGGGAAGACGCAGCGGAAAACCTGTGGCTCCAACGTGTTCCCTCATTTCACCAACTCTTTCCCATATTTTGTTTTTGCCCTGTCACTACTGGCATGGTTTGGTATGTGGGTCCTCCACCCTCCTGCGCTTGGCTGCAAGCAGACTCCACCCCTCCCAACCCCCTACCAAAAACACAGCCTTTTCCCCCTGACCCAACCTTCTCACCTGTTTTCTACTGTTTTGTTTTCACCCCCCCCCTTCCCTCCCCTCCCCTCTATCTTTCTCTGTCTCTCTCCACTCATCTATCTTCACAGCGGATTTTGCATTGAAGTAATGAGTGCGCTAACGGTGCTTGTTGCATCAAATGTGGGCATCCCAGTAAGCTCCACCCACTGCAAGGTATTGGAGTCATTGGTCGTGAAGCTGTTCTAGAGGGAGCGCACCACGAGCTGCGCTCCATCGCTTCACCTGTAGCTGAACAATCGCTGACAATCGCCAATCCCAACTCCCGAAGTTTTTGCCTCTTGTGCAGTTTTTCCTGCGGGCAGGGAAATCGGCCAAAAAGCATATTGATTTTTAAAAATAAGGAAATAAATGCTGGCTATTTAGCGATACACCAAGTATGTAAATGTTGTGCTAAGTGGGATAATGGAAATGCTAAATCTGAATTTGTGTAAAACCAGAAAAATACTCAACTCTTGGGTGGTGGGGTAAACGTCGAGGTCACATAACATTAGATTTTTAAGTTTGTTTTACTCGTAGGCGAATGGTGTCCAAAGAGAGGCTGCACAAGACTCAAAACTGGTGTTTTAATTGCTGATGATCAATTATCTAAACTTCAACATTGCCATCCATACATTATTTTCTTTCTCACCTTCCGAAAAACCCTTTCTCTTTTCCCCCCCTAAAACCTTGGATAATCACCCGCTTTGCCCAAATGCTAAACGTACTGATGTTAAAGATCTAATGTCGTGGTAATTCGATTGATTTAGTTGTTTTCTGAGGAGGCGGCAGATGTTGTTCGACCAAAAGTCATCGGGATTTTTTCACGATGATTTGCGATCGGGCGTGGGACGATGCGAAAAGTTCACGTCAAGTTGTAATGTTGTTGTAAAAATGGGGTAAAATGTGTCTAAAACACAGTAAATGTTACCTTTTGTGATTAATGCAGAGTTGCTGCATCTCCTGTTATCCCGTTCCTACTTGCAAAGGAGTTAAAGGAATTTCTAAAAGTGTGTCCAACAACATCTGTCAACTCCGTTGTGGCTGAGTGTGTGCGTGTGTGAAGAGTGAGAAGTAATGGGCATCCATTTTGGTTTAGCCTCTGTGACCATTTAAACAGTTTCTCTTTTTCTCCCCCCTCTAACTTGTTTGGAGGTTAAACCAAATTGATGCCCAGCCCTGCCATGTGGAGCGCTATGGTCTGATTATGTACAGTGACTCATTGTTTCAAAAGCTCTGCAGGCGGCGAGCAGCATAAACACTGAGGTCACGCTGCAGTTTGCAGCTTTGTTGCTGCGCTGCATACCAAAGTTCCTTCAAATGCTTGTAAACAAAAAAAAAAGTATTTGATATTTCTTAGCTGTGGCTCTGCTACAGTGATAGTCATTTTCAGATGACTTGATAAGCTTTAATAGTTATTGACCGTTCAGCTGCATCACCCTGACCTTTCACACGCACTTGTGAGTGTGTGAGAGAAGGTGTTTTTTGCGAACAGTTTTTTTTAAATTCCCACCCACCTGCGGTGTCGTCAGAGCTGAAACGAGTCCCTGCACATTCCACTCCGGCACGTCTGAAAATGTATGAATGACAAAAATGTGTCCTTCAGGAATAATCGTCACTCTGATTTTTCTTTTCTTTTTTATAAAGGTGAGTGAAGAATGTCTTTGTGGAAGTCTGACGTTTGCAGATTAATAATGAAAATAAAATAAAGAAATTGAATTTGTTCCAGAAAGTATTTGACTTTTGGCTGCAGTTGACCTGCCAGTGTCAGACTTCCACACCCTCGGATTGAATAAGGCAGTGGTATCTACTCTAACCTGCTTGCTCAACACTAACAGTCATTTTTTTTGACCGAGCTGGTTTTGAAGAGCTGAAGGCTGCGTGCAGGCTTTTCTGTTCAGATGAAAACAGAACGCCCTCAAAAGTACCTGAAACATTTGATGACTGCTGCTGCTCGCTCATCTGGTTTGCAGCAAAAATAGCACGTTAGATGAGCTTGTGAAAACATTTCAACAAAGCGCCTCTGTCCAATGTATTGTTTACCCACAAAACACACGGGTAATACCATCCGGTAACATGGGAGCATGGGCCTCTCCTGTGGGAAGCACAGAGTCAATAAAGGCGGTCAAATTACTTTGTTTTCAATTGGGAAATTCATAACAAAAAAGATCCTTTTAAAGGGCGATTTTGGCAAATTCTGTGCCTGAACACACCTGCAGCTCTTCACTGTCGGTTTACCACGTTCAACATTTCCACTGCTGATTGTTTCTTCTTCCTTGTGCCGCGGCGTCCAGGTGGGCTCGGTCGTGGCCGTGGGCTGGATCCGCTCCAAGAAAGCGGTGGACTGGCGCCTCTTCCGGAACATCTTCCTGGCGTGGTTCGTCACGGTGCCTGTGGCCGGCCTGTTCAGCGCTGCCGTCATGGCCCTGTTCGTGTACGGAATCCTGCCCTTCGTCTGAGGACACGTGGCTGGGTTAGGGAGAGCACGGGAGGAAAGGAAGTGAGTCAGTCAGTCAGGTGGCGAGAGAGAGAGAGAGGGGGAGTCAAAGCTCGTAGCTGGTGCAGATGAGAAGGAAATGAGGGAACTGAAAAAGTGAGAGTGATGGTGAAGAGAGGCAGGAGAGTTTGCAGGTGGACTTGGTTGTACTGTGGATGTGAGGAGGGTTGGTTAACACGCTTCCTGGCTCTGTAGAGTCCAGAGATCTTTTTTATTCTCCTTCTTGGGTGTGCAAACCATCCTGTTGACTGGACCATTTAACCTGCTGTACAAAAGGCAAAAAGGCCGTTTCTTCTTCTTTTAATCGATAAATCGCGAGAAATCCAGATTGCGCACGACTTCAAAACCAAGTGACAAACATGCCTGCAGCTGCAGTGACACTGCATCCTTTTCCTTTTTTGCCTGTCCCAGGTTGGCATAGTTGGTCCAGTGCTTATAATTATTCCAAAATGCCATTTTAAAAAAAACGAAAAAAAACTGTACATATCGTCGTATTGGACTGTGTGTGATTTGTTGTATTGCAGCTTGCTTTAAAAAAAACACAACAAAAAAAACAAAAAGGAAAAAAAAAGATGAGTGTGGTCAACCAACCCATCCAACATCTCACTTTTAAAATGCTCACCAGGTACAACTGGGGCCAAATAGACATAATGCCTCAGAGAAAAGGGGGGGGGGGGACTGTCGGTCCACTTAGTTCTTCTCCGACGTTACCGTAGAAACCTGATTTGCTCGAGATTTCTTCTTCTTCTTTTTTTTCTTCTTTGTCAGAAGCTCCCTTATGTTTTTAGAGATGGATCTCATATTTTTAATGATGTATTATACTGTAATTTGTACTGTAAATACTGTCCTGAAGAGTTTTGGGGAGTGGAATTAGGGGATCATGGATTGTATTTAATGTTGTGTTTTTGGAGGGCGGGGGGGGCGTTAACTTTTCATGATGTCATATTAATACGGTTTATCCCTCACACACACACGCACACACTTGACGGGCTGTTTAATCAGCAGTTGGCAGATGTATAGTGAATGGAAACGTATTTAAAACTATAACTGGAGAAAATCATTATTGTTTTTTTTTTTTTTTTTTTATCATAAATTGAAACAGTGTTGACGGGAAGTTTTCCCCCGCACCTCGAAGTCGCTCTTTTGAGAGCCGCTCCATGCCAAAGTAAGCCGTGCCAATTTAAACCATAAATATCGAGGTGCAGCAGAAGCCAAAACGTCAAGAAAAACTGATGAGAGACAAACATTAATAAATGCTCAAATGTTCACATATCTGCGTCTGTATAAGAGTAATTTCCTCATACTGAGGGCCAATCGCACCTACACACCCCCCCCCCCAGACGAATTACATCCCTGAAACCTCACGTCTCGTGCGACTTATCTGTCACGACGCCTCTAAACGTGTCATATCGAAACACTACGAAACTACGTTTGTATTTCAAAACTCAGCCAGTTCTGCCGGAGTGATGGTCGAACCAGGGGATTCGACCCCAGCCACACACATATTGTAGCTCCTCAGAAAAGCATTTAGTTCATCGACCGCTGATGTGTTCGATCGAAGTGCTAAAGGTCGGGGTCTCTGTTTTCAGGCTGCTCGCGTCATAAAAATATCACACAACTTCTGAGTTAGGATCATTATGTTTGAATAAGTTGATATTTCAGTGGGGACGGGGGGGCGGGATTGAACTGATCATCACCAGCTTTTTAACAGGGTCACCTGACCTGTAAATGAACAAAATGAAGCTTTTTTTTAATTGTTATTTGAACTCAAATGTTTTTTTTTTTTTGTTCTTGTGGTGTGTTTCCTAATTTTCTTTTCTTTTTTTTGTGTGTCTCATGAACAAATCTATGCTTAAGTAACCACTTGCCTTGTAACATTGTGTTCTATTTCTGTGCAGTTACGGTAAATAATAATTGAATACTGTGGTGTTTACATCGTAACCATATTGTAGTGTCTGAAGAAAAAACAAAACGACTGTTGCCTAATGATGCCAATGAAAGACAAAAACGATTAATTTTTAAGTGCAAAGAAAAAAAGAGAGAAAGAGCAAGTGTGCACACAGTGACCTGTTTTATTTTTTTGTTTTGTTTTTGTAGTAGTACTAATCATGATCCCCGTCACTTTACACTGCTACTATGTGTTAACACTACATGTATGTGGGTGCAATTCAGCAATGAATAAGAGAATAACTACAGAAAATTCATCAAGACTATATATATTTTTCTACCATATCTGAGTTTTAACCTGGATGAGCTTCCAGACACTTTGGAGGACACACTGCGCTGTGATGGGGGGTGAACTGGTAACACACTTCCCCCCCTTTTAAAAAAAAAAAGCCCAGCGTGTTCTCGTAACATGTAGGTTCAAGTGTCGGGCGGGCGAGTAGATCAGATTTTTGAAAATCTTACCATTTTTATTTTTCGAAATTTTTCGATGAAAAAAAACACTTTGTAATTTTGTTTCCCTACACCGCTTTGATCATGAGCCGCGAGAGCAGGATTCGCTAAAACCAGGACGACGCGCTGCTCGCCGGAGGGAGGCGACATTTATAGAAGCGAAATCTTTGTAGTGGACAAAGTCGATATTAAACTGTGTGTGGACTGTGTGGACATTTGTGTCCTTGTTTTGGCAGACTTTGATGACTCTTGACGCTCGTATCCTTTTTTAATTCTGTTGGCCGTGCGTTACACGACGGGCGACACAGAGCAGGCGCGTTCAAATTCGTACAGAAAGACGTTTTAAGACGTAGTTAAACATAGCTGTAGCAATAAGGGCTGGGTATCAAACTTAAGTACTTCTGTTGTTAGGTTTCAGTTGACTCACTTAAAGCTCACATAGAATGGTCCTGTTGCACATATGTGCGAGTTATGGTGGTCTACTTACATACATTAACTTGTTTTTATGGTCAAAAACCTCCTAGTTGCTGTAAATGAGCCGATAGAAATCTCTCCTTACTGACGCTCTCCTCAGCCACTCTGTTTCAGACTTAAATCTCACACCCAGAAGACAGACTGTGTTGTGATTGGCCAGCCAGCGTAGAGCCTTCCCAACTGTCTTGTGATTGGCCAGTACCCGGAAGTGACATAATTAGCACACCAGCTCTCAGAAGCATAGCTCCCCCCTCTGGAACGATGGATGCACTGCTACTCATTATAAAAACAGATGTTCTTCTTCGTCTGCGGTTTAATATACGCAACCGGATGTGCCCAGACTAGTGCCCGGAGCAGGAGGATCTGCTGTTCAGGAGAACCGATGTTTACGTAACCGGACCGGTTTTTCAGAGTTCGAGCTGAGCCTGAGATTACAATACATCAAAGTGTTCTCAGCAGTGGCTGAACTGTTTGTTTTGAACCTTCAGGGCTTCATAAACGAGGTAATGTCGCAGATATACACCAAAACAACAGCGTTAATTGGAATAATTCCGGTCTAGGTCCGCTTTAAAGGAATACTTCACCGATTAGCGTTTAGCTTTGTGTTACTAGAATAGGGGTAGAACTAAAATTGTGCTTCCCAACCTTAGTTTCCCCTGAGTCGAAAAATATCTTAATTTTTTTTTTGTCATGTGCCCACCAGTGACACTTGAAAACTTGAAACTGCAATGCTAATTCCGCACTTCCCAGAATGTAAACAGTGTCCGCCATTTTGCTAACAGTTAAGCTAAAGTGTCACTCACTGGTGGGCACGTGACGTAACAAGAAAAGAATGAAGATATTTCTCGACTCAGGGGAAACTGAGGTTCTTAAACACAATTTTTCTGCTAAAAATTAAGCTAAACAGAAATCGATGAAGTGTTACTTTAATATTGTAAATGTGTGGTCATTTGCTAACAGTATTTCAGTCACCGAAAGGCCAGTAAACATGCAGCATGCTGTCTTTTAGAGAAAAAGAACCATCCTCACTTATGGACAATTTAGAACGTCCAATTGACCTAATCCCCAAATCTGCACGTTTTTGGACCATGGGAGGAAATCGGAGAACTCGGAGAAAACCCCATGCACACATGGGGAGAACATGCAAACTCGGTTTTACCATATTGTGTAATGTAATTATATCTAATTGGTATCTGGAAAAAAAAAGACTTTCATAGCCATTCAGGAATCAGTATCAGAGTCCAGATGCCTTTAATTGAGACCCAGCCCCAGCTTTGCATGAGTTGCAAAGTCATATTTAAACACAGAAACCGCGATCCAAACAAATCTAAACCTCGACGGATGCATCTCTGTGTTTGTGCATCATCATCGCCTTGTTCTGTGAGCCCTTTTTGTAACTCTTGTCATATTTTTTTATTTTTTTTTGTTAGTTCTGCCATGTTTTCTTAGTCCTGAGAGGCCAAAGGGGGGATGCACTGCTCAAGATGGGGAAGGGAAAGTGAACATCGCCCTCTAGCGGCCGCGGCAGCAGGTCTTTGACGTTGTCATTTAAATTCTATTTACGGATCTCTTTGCTCCATATGGGAGAAAGAAGTGTGAAGAGCAGTGTCAAAAAAAAACCCAAATATGAAAAACGTGCAATTATATGAAATTGAATTACAATATGTTAAACTTTATCTAAAAAGAAAAAGAAAGAAAGGTGTTTATTTGCAAAGATGGTGTTTAAGGTCGATGGAGTCGACTCTTATTATCTATAATAGATAACGGAACAAAAGTACATTTCCTCTATGCATTTTAATTCATGTTGTATCGAAAGAGAGAGAGAGAAAAAAAAAGGCCTGAAATTGCAATGACTTGTATGACATTTAAGTATGAACGCAGCCACTAGATGGCGCAGTCTGCCACTTTCCCTCCCTGTAGAGAGGGATTGCATTTTTTTTTTTAGACCAGTCAGCTTCAACTAATCTGTTTAAATCAATGGGTGGTGTGGTGTTATTGCCATTGAGGGAGTTTCTACACTTCTTCTTTTTCTTCTTCTACGTCGTCATCAAACTTCTGCGTAACCGTTTGGTCACGAAAATCCAGACAAAGACAAACGAGCAATACAAGCTGGGTTTTTCCCCTGAAGGTGCAACTACATTGCTCTTTATTCTGTGGTCATGTAGCTCCACCTGCCCCCCCCCCCTGTGTAATAGCGCCCTCTCCTGTCACCTGGCAGAGGTGCAGAGGGAGGGGGGGCATCAGTTCACACCTTCATCTGGATGTGTGGCGTGCTGTTTTCTGGTCTGTTTTCTAATAGAATGTGCTCCTTGGCTGGCCCTGCAGGTTTTACAGCTCTGTGTTGTCTTTTTAACTGTTTACTGCTGTCCAGTGCTTCAAAAAGAAGACGGAGGATAAAAAAAAACAAAAAAAAAACAATGATAGATGAATTTAAAAGTAATAAATGAATAAAAAAATCATTAGGAACTGTAGCCTGCTTCTACAAAAAAAAAGAAAAATCTTTAACGCTCTTCTGATTTGCATATATCGTACTGTAATGTTTTATTTAAGATTTTAGTGAGAAAAAAATGTCTGCATTTAAACTAAATTATGGGAATTAAAATTACAAAGACTCCATACGTTCACCTGTGATGTGTCTTGTGTTTGTTGTGGCTCTTTCTTTACACTTTATTTAGGTTTTTTAATTTTATTCATTGAGTGTCTAATCTGGTCTGGTTAAAAAATGTAATAATTTATCCAAATATAGATATTTATATATAGAATAAAAATAAAAATATTGTGATATGGAATGACCAAGAGGAAGGGGAACTTGGCTTTGTAACCGGAGGGTTGCCGGTTTGAGTTCCTAGTAGAGGATGGAATAAATGCAGAGAAATAATTTCCGTAAGGGATTAATAAAGTCATGCAAAATGAATCTGTGAATAAAAAAATAGACAGAAATAACTTTATGAAGTGAAAGGATCGCATTAAAATGGATCGAGGGGACAAGTTTGAGACCTGTGTGATAGAGTTTTCATTATGGCAGATGTCACTGGCATTTACTGGGGTCAAAACATCCGAGACCACTTTCCCATTCGTTTATTGATAAAATGATTTCCTGATTGTTTGTATTAGTCCCTAGTTTATCCATTTTTCACGTATTTGGAATCAAATGCCAGCGACTGGGATGCAATTCTGCTGCAAGACATGTTTGAGGTCTTTTTTTTTTAAGGCAGCCTTCATCTGAATCTGAGACGCGTGACCTTTACCCTCTCTGTGATCAGTTTGGTTCAAATGATCTCAATGATGGTAGATCTCTGATTTTGCTTTCAGCTAAATCTGAAGCTTAAACTGATTATAACAGCCTGGACAATATTGTCAGGGTGTTTTTCCCCCAGTATAAACATTCAGTGTTGCTTCCTTGTAACATCAGATACTGTGGTTGTGTCTCGTTTTCTCCCACTTTGCATGCATTTGGTTTCCTATGGCAACCGACTCCTTTAAAGCCCTAAAGAATCTGTCAGATCTTTTCAGGCTGCTGTTATTTATAGAGATTTTTTTTTTTTTTTAGCACAGATAATAATTCAATGACTTGGCACAGATAACACGTAACATTGCCAGCGCTGTGGGCCGCCAGCTCGTGGGATAAATGACTTCCTTTTCACGTTAGATAAATCAATGGGCTTGTTTTTATTTGTGCTTTTTTTTTAAATTCATCATCACAGAGAACATTCCAGCTCCTGTATGCTGAGAAAAGTTTCATCGTTCAACACTGTAACATTGGTTACAACAGGGTGTGTTTTGTAGGCACTGAGCTGCCTTGGCGGAGGTCTGCGCTCTTCGAGTGCTTTTCTAGTTTTAACCATACAATTGCCATAACATTTCCTGTGAGTAAGTGAGTTTTGACAATTTTTCCCAGAATAACCTTCAATATCTGACGGTTATTGTCAATTTACTTTATGCTAAAAAAGTTAACAATTTATATGAATTTTTAATTTAAAGGCCTGAAAATTGCAATGACTTGTATGAAATTTAAGTATGAACGTAGCCAGTAGATGGCGCAGTCTGTAAGAAAAATAAAAATAAAAACTGTCGTACATGAACACCAGAATTTGAAATTTGAACAATATAAAACATGTATAAAATGCCATTCTCAATGTCTAAAAACAGGCCAAATAATGGAAATTATGAACAGGCCTTTTTTCCCGCTGGCGACAAATATGCTGATTCGCTGGCTTTCTCCAACAGCGCGAGTGAAATTACCGTAATAACCACATGATGGCTTTGACGTGCAACTTCTCAGCTGGAATTTTTTCCGATAGCACAAACCGTCGCGTAATTGCAGTAATGCAAATCACGGCCATATCATATGTGATGCGCTTGGTGTTAAATGGTTTTTAAAAGGCCATTTTCTTCATACCTTCTCTGTTACGCTCAATTTCTTACCAGCTTTTTGAAAAATAATTCTGCAGAAGTGCGATGAATCAGCTCAAGTGACCGTGTTGTAAGTTGCTCGGTCATCCTTTACTTCCGTCTGCTCCGATCACGTACGTTAAACAATGCGATCATGCGTCGGGACAAACACAAACCAGAGAGCAGGGTTGGGTTAGTTGATTTCCATCCAAAACATTTTTTATTGTCCTCCAAACTGAAAGGTTTACCCTGTCATTTGGCGCCAAAAACATACATAGCATTTCTTCAGGTAGCAGTGGAGGCATACAAAGATCTTTTTTTCGACTGAGAAATCAATGAAAAGAGAAATACAGGTTTCTCTCCTTCAAGTCACATGAGTATTCTTTGCATTCAAGAGTAATGGAGAGATTAATTTCAGAACACGGGAAGCTTGAGAAAGTAGCATCTGGTCTTCCTTAAAAGAGAGAACGAGGAAAAAAAAAACAAAGAGACAACCGTGTCAGGACTGAAGACCAGGGTTTGTGTTTCTTCACGGTTTAGAAAGAACCTGAAGAAGAAATCTCTTTTCTTCTTCTTTTTTTTTTTGTCTGTCTCGGAGTTGTGTTTTCGCCTTAATGTAGAGCAACTGTAGTGTACACAAAAGGACACCGGATATGCAATTCAAAGCCAAAAGTGTCCACAGTCGATATAAAGCAAGGTCACGTGACCCAAAACATGTGATGTCACGTAAAGTGGGGAGGGAGGGAGGGGTGGGTGAGACTTGACATGAATGAAACCAAACAGGCGGTCCTCAGTGTGTGTATGTGTGTGTGTGGCACTCGGCACCGATCATTTACAGTTTCTCGGGGCGTCTGAAGAAAAGTGTGGCCTCCCCCCTTCTGGTGACTGTGCAGTTAAAAATGGGCACATGGTGATTTAAGCTCATGCTTCAGTTGTGGTAAACCATCCAAGCACTTCTTTAATGAATAACTATAAATACACAGCAGCGTTTTTTTTTTCTTTCTTTCTTTTACTGGAGAGGTTTCCGTCCACCTCCACCTCCTCCTCCTCCTCCTCCTCCTCCTCTTCCTCTCCCCGGGTGAGTGTTGTGACGCGTTTCGTCTCCTACGACAGCTAACTACGATTTTTTGCTCATCTGCGACGAGAGGAAACGCGGTTTAATAAGTGGACTTGATTATCAACGTTCATATAGATTTTGCTATAATATATTTATATAGTTATTTTTAATTGTTTTTTTTGTTTTTTTACTTTCTCTCGCACTCGCTCGCGTTCACATTCTCTCGTCTCACTAATTTTATCCAATGTACACAACTTAACAGACATATGGGGGGGGGGGCAACAGAGCTGAAATGACAATCACTGAGAAAAAATAAAAATAAAACAAAGCCAAAAAAAAAGAAGAAAAAACTGCAGTCTTTTTTTTGTCATCCATTGGCAGTTGGACTGACTCAGCAGTCAGCCAGTAACAATGGTGCTTTAAGGAGAGGAGGTGGCCCATGTCATCAAAGAGGCGGCGCCGGAGGCTCTTTCTTCGCCGGTGGCGCCTTCGCCGTCGTTTTTGTCGTCTTGCGAGCCGGGGTCGTCTCCTTGAGGTTTAGGTTCTCCAGCGCCACGTCCAAGGTCATGACCTCGACGCAGCCCATGGCCTCGAAGTCGGCGAAACTCCGCAACGAGCCGTGACAGTCGTCCTCGTCCTCGGAGGAGGAGGAGGCGGCGTCCTGGTCGGGCAGCAGCGTGGACAGCAGCAGTTCCGTCACAAACAAGCTCCTGTCGGCCCACTGCGCCTCGCACAGCTGCCGCTCGGCCTCGGACAGTCGCGGTTCGCTCAGCCTGCGGGGGAGAGAGATTGAGAGGGTGAAGAACACGGCGCTAAGCCACTATCTGCTAGAGCGATTATTTTCTCGATTAATCGTTTCAGGGTTTGTCAAACCGTTTTAATGATTTCTTTGTTCTGTGGAGCAAAGAAACTAAGAAAATATTCACATTTAAGAAGCTAAAACAGAAGCTACATTATCAAAAACTGTTGTTTGGGATTATTTTTGGGATTATTTATTAAAAAAAAAAAAAAAAAAAAAAAGTAGAAGTGACTGCCTCACCTGCTGAGTAGAAACTGGGAACTATGTGCAGTGTGCTGTGTGTTAGACTCAGGTGGACCCAGGTTGGGAGTAGCGTTGCTATTGTGGTTGCCGCTCGGGTTGGGGTTGGCGGTGGCGGCCGAATTCGTGTTCAGGATCGCGTTGGCGCGGCCGCCGCCTCGGCTGGCGTTCCGGGCCGTCTCCAGCTGCTGACGCGCGGCCTGGGCCTGCTGCCGCTCCAACTGGAGCTGCATCTGAAGCTGCTGGAGCTGAGAGGCCGAGGGGCCCGAGCTGAGCTGGCCGCCCGCCGAGCGACGCACCCCCGACAACTGGGAAAGGAGCTCTGCGAACAACGAAATGGAGAAGATCAAGATCAAAAAGCCATTTTTTTCGTACAGCTGCACAGCTTGTGATCTACAAAGAAACTGTGGCACGGGAAGATGTGCGTAGTGTCACCAGACCCTGAGGGTTTTTTTTCGGCTAAATCTCAACCAGCAGAATTGGCAGCCTGAGCCAGAGTCATTCAGGTCCTTCAAGAGGAAGGCTTGTGGCCTGTTTGTGAGGAACACTGACTGAACACAAACCCTCATTAAAGCACAGCTGGAGCGGACATGGCCGATGCCAAGCACTGCATCAGATTAAAATTGGGAACAGTACGAGCGGAGAGAATACCTTGGTAACAACTCTGCCCACACACCGCTGCTTCAGTCAGAGGAGGGATTAAAGTGCACGCTGAAAAAAGTATGCTCTGAATGTGGCCTTCATTTTCACCTTAACTGCACAACTTTAGCTCTGCAATTACATGTCGCACAGTTGTGATAATGATGTTATCATGGAGGCTGTGCTTCATAATGAGATGTTGCACTTTTCCCCTCCCCCTGTATCGTCCACATTCTCCTGCCTCTGTGCTGTGTGACTGACCTGCTATAGGATCCATGGCCTCTCTGCTGAAGTTGGAGCTCTGCGAGGAGCTCTGACTGGTGGAGAGCCCCCCCGTGGTGCTACTGGTGAAGTGCATGTTCGACCTGCGGGCTCGCGGACCACCCAGCCCGCGCCCTGGGTGAAACATCCTCCTCACGTGCCGTACCCCGCTGGACTCGTCGTGAAAGCGGATCATTAAGGAACACAACACTGTCAAGGTACTTTGACTGACAATTGATCTTCTTCGATTACACTTTAAATCAATACAACGTCAAAGTGTTGATCGACTAACGGTTAAAACCTAAAAATATGCAGCATTGTTGATATTTGCTTGTATCTATTGCGAATCTATTTTTGTCAATCGACTCATTTATTACATTGTTCAGGTCTCACAGGGCACTGGTTACTAAGGAACTATGTTACTGTTTTATGAAGCTTAGGTTCGCCTCGGTGTCTCGTTTTCATTTACTTACAATTTTGCATGTTATTTTCTTTCCCCTCCACCACCTGTATTCAAATATACAATGTATAATAAGCCATCAGTCCTCCAAAGAGTCTATTTGCATTACTATAATGCCATTTCAACCCCTCGAGCTGCCTTCTCTCTTTTACACTACCGTTCAAAAGTGAATATAACATTAAATGAATCAGAAATGCACTCTATACATTGTTAATGTGGTAAACGACTATTCTAGATGCAAATGTCTGGTTTTTAATGGAATATGTACATAGGTGTATAGAGGCTAATTTCCAATGTTCTAATGGTACGTTGTGTTTGCTAATCACGTTAGAAGGGTATTGGATGATTGTGGAATGATGTTAGCACAGCTGAAAGCAGTTTTGCTGGTTCTTTGACAAAAGCGAACTTAATATTTTTGAATAAAAATTATTATTTCTAATCTTGTCAATGTCTTGACTATATTTTCTACTCATTTTGCAACTCTTTTGATGAATAAAAGACTTTTAATGGAAAACACAAAAAAATTGTATAGGTGACCCCAAACTTTTGAACGGTAGTGTATACATGTAGAACAGATCACTCAAGGACATCAATTTCAGGTGGAAATTCATCCAACTGATGAATAACATAAATACATGTTCAAATTGACTAAACTTTTTTGTTTTAACCAGCGCTGTTCACACAGTTTGCAGCCTTTACGCTCTGTTCCTGCCTTCTGTATTTGGAAGAAATATGCGTCACGTCACTGCAGTTTCAGTCAGCAAGAGATATATGCACCAATTCAATTTACTCCACTTGCAGGATCCGTCAGCACCATGTATCGATCCAATACCGCCCTAAGGCCGGGGATTTCTTTGGCTCTAAAACCATAGTTGGTGACGTTTAAAGAAAAACTGTAGTAACAGAACAGTGTGTAAGCAGCTGATCAGTCAGAATGAAGCCTACTTATTTATAACGTGTCAATACTGCCGTTTTAAGACAGAAACCTTGAAATATATGTATATGTAATATTCTTTTTAAGTCTGTTTATAGTCGTATCCGAGGCCAAGGGGAATACTACTTGAAAAGGATATCAAGTCTCTGGGCGCTCTGTGTTCAAGTGTGAGATGAGCAGCGAAGTCATCCGTCACATGATTTGGGTCACCACCTGGCAGCGCTGCACATATGGGGCAGATCTAGAGAAGAGGAAGAGAAAGCGGACAGGTCGTTTTACAACACGCTTCACTGCACACTGAACGTTTGTTCAGGAGGACTCGGCTCCAACTGGCCAACACCCACATTGGTAAATATCTGCTCTACAAACGCTGTGTGCACTGCAATTTCAGAAGCATTCCAGCTCTGCAGCTCGTAGGACAGTGTCTGAGCTCCGGCAGATGCGAGGAACCGCTAAAGGCATAGATTGATTTTACATGTTAAAGAAGTAGGCTGCGAGCTGCCAAGCGGAATGCCAAGATACGTACCGCTGTTGGCTTAATCAAAATAGGATCATATTTGCCGTCTGCTGCAGAAGACAAGTTGTTATTATGTCAATGATAAATGTTGGTAAAATGACCAGTCTTTTGCTCAGGAAATGTCAAACATAACTCACGTTAATGATGCACCTGAAGTTACGCAGGAAGTGTGTGTTTCAGTCTAACAAGGAGCCACGGGGGCAAACATTAAATCATTTCACCTATAGTATATATAGCAGGGGTCTAAAACTGGCGGGCCCCCAATCGATTACATGCCGCCCCCCACTTAATATCATGCTATAATGAAAACATGATGCAATATTGTGAACAGTTTTTTTTCTCACTTTTTGTTCTCCAGGCTGACCCCCGCTTGACCACGATAGATGCGCATTGGCCCCCAGGTCATTTGAGTTTGAGACCCCTGATATATAGTATATGGTAATAGTAAATTAATAAATGGCAATAAATTAAATACTAATCAGAGTGGGGACATTTAAATGTGCCTCTCTATCATAACTATAACTTCATGTGTATGATTTTGGAAAAAAACTTACACGAATGGAAAATAAATGCAAATTATTGGGAAAAGCTGTGGAAGCGTGGAAGTGTGTCTTCTCTAAAGCCTCTTTCACACTAAAATGAATGAGTGGTTATAAAGCCTTTAAACAGGTGATTAACATCATTCCATTGCCAGTGGTTTGTCTGCCCTGTGGTGTCTTTTTCACCCCTTGCACCAGCAATAAAAAGAGGGAAAAAAACAACATCGTTACAGCCATTACTATTTTCTTTCTCATCTTTTACTTTGGATGCACATTTAAGTCCAAATCTTACCGATGGGAATGGGACATACAGTGTTCGTCTCACTCGTCGATATAGAGCTACCCAAAATAGAAGCCAATCGCGCAGAAATGCGTCGCAATTGTTTCAAAAATGACTTGGAAACGCCAAGTAGAAAACAACTCATTGTCTGCCCACAGAGCCGGGCTGCATAAAAGAGCAATCAAATCAAAACAAAAGAGGAAAAAAAAAACATGATTTGAGTTGATGAGCTCTTGCCTTTTCTTCATTTTTTTGATGAGGGATGAGGAGGGGGGTGTGGCATACAAATCAAAGACTGGGTTGGCAATTTTGTTTCTTGCATGATTTGACTGGCAGCCTGTGAGTGTGATGAACACTGCGGCTCCGAGCAGGGGGCACATAAAGACTGTACGACATAGAGAAAAATGGTTTTGCCCGTGATTCATTTGTGTATGAACATCCTCTGTGTCAGTGAGAAGATGACATCAGAACTTAAGCTTTGACTGTATCATTCTGACGCTGCAAAATACCATTTACGCAAACAAATGAATGAATGTGAATCATCACAAAAATGAATGCTTCCAGGTGCGAATTACTGTGCAAACATACTGTATGTTCCAAACCTTCGTAAGCGTCTGTGTGTGAGGCTTCAGCATCCACCTACCACTTCTGTAGAGGTCTCTGTGTGCTCTGCAGCCACATGCTCCTGCAGAGAGAGCTCTGTGTAGCCCATCCTGCCACAGTAGGGACATGTAAAGGCCTGGGGCTGCTCCACTGAGAACGCTTCACCGCCGTAGTACAGGTCTGGAGGAGAACAGATGGACATTCAGTTCCAATACAATAGAGTTCTTTTTTACCTGGAAATAGAACGCCATACATAGGATGCTTATCAAACTAGCACAAAACCATACCCGTTATCTATTATGCAACCAATGTAAAGTTGACGTTTACTGTATGTAAACAAATGTGGTAAGCAGATAGTGGAAAAAGCAAACTTGGGAAACAGCCCACACTAAATTTAACAATTTTCCTGCGAGCTCGCACCTTCTGTTGCGATTTCCCAACAAACTGTACAACAGTATGTCCTCGGTGTGAAAGCCTTGGAGAGCATAAAAATAAACACAATGCACGCGCCATAACTATTATTTGACATAATACATCATTCTGTCAAGCAGATCCAATGTGAACAGAACCACATTTACAGTGAGTGCGGTCTGACTGGGAGTGCCATATTTTAATCATCGTCACTGCCGCTATACTCATAAACCAAAGCCACAAAGACAACAACGCACGAGCAAAATCTCCTCAGATTAAAGTCGAATCACTGCTCAGACAGTTGGGAGCAGCCCTTCTGTCAGCGAGCAGAGGATTGACTGTAGCTGTTTTACTTGTTCACACTTATTAAGACACTGAGGGTAGGCTTCCATAGACCGCAAGTGTTTGCGGTTTCCTTATGAAATGACAAGAATTACTGTGATTTGCATGTGTTAATGTGTAAACTCAGTGTTCTGTGCTTATTACATCGGAGGGCATGCTTAGGTGTCACACCACTGCGAGAACAGATTTAAAATACTGTCTATTTGGGTTGTGTTTTCCATACTGCAAAGACTGTTTTTACTAGGTTATCGGTTGGATATAAACATCTGTTTTCTCAGCGACAACAAACATTGAACGACAAAACTGTTAAATGCACAACCTGAATCGGCACCGTACTTACCGAAGTCGACTCGTGTTAATATACACTGCATGGGATGCTCTGTGGTGTGTCTCGTCGTCGTCGCGCCGCTCTCGTAACAAGATGCGCACAGGTCATAGTCGTAGCAGATTAAACATTTGTACCGTCGCCCTCTGAAGTTGCCTTTTAAACACGCATCGCAGCTCACACCTGAAGTGAAGACACGAGAAAGAGGGGGAAACGTTAGATGTTTAATATTCATGTGAACTGATTACGGTTTGCTTGACTGAGCTGATTTGACGGGTTATACACAATTCAGTGTTTCAAAGATGTCACATGTTGTAGAAAAGGGCTGGGAATCGCAGGGTACTTCGTGATGCAATCAGCACACAATAAATGTTCCATGATACCAATAGTGAACGTGGCTGGGGCATCACATCACACAGCTTTTGCCGCCATTAAACTCCCTCTTCTTCGGCCAGGTAACTTTTCACCCAAGTTTCCTTCATTCATTTGACATGATAAAGCAACGCCCAGCGAGACTGTTTACTTTACAGCATCTTAATTTGTTAATTAAAATGTCAATATTTGCCCTGGTGTCTTGATGATCGTATTGCACGAGCAAGGATGAGACAACACTACACCGCTATTGTGGGATATTTTATGAATAAACATACAGATCCCTTGACCTAGTAGTTTTTCATCAATGCCCTCTGTAAGCATTACATCACAAGTTAACAATGAGGGTTTACATCATTTAATCAGACCAACAGTGTTCATGCATATTAGTGTGTAAATCTCCTGTAGCTGTAACATAATAAGGATTGGCTCTCAGACTTATATAAGCAGATTTCTGCCAACTTTATATTCATAACATCATGACTGAGGACATGCTCCTCACTAAAGTCCCCCCCACAACTATGAATGACAGCCTTCACCTCAAGTGTCCCACACAGAGTTACCTTGTCCCTCTGTTTTCAAGCCCCATGCTTTTCTTGATTGACGAGGACAGTCGTGCCGCCTCGGTGTATTGCATGACACCAGGCTGCTTTAACTCCCTCGTATATCCATTCATAGCTACGAGCAGTGAAGTCTCAGAGCCAATCAGACCGTGCTGTGCAGCGGGTAAAGACTGGGCTGCAGTAATGTTAACGACAGCAACAACAGGAACAACCCCAAAGCGATAACCAGCTCGATCACTTCTCACAGCAAAGTTGTCAACAACACAAGCATGAGCAATAAAGGCCGTCCGGGCCTGACTAACCTTCGCTGTTAGCACAAACCAATAAGTAAACCAGCTACTATGAGATTAACTACGAGCTGACGAATTAGTCAGCAGCAGAGGACGAACTCACCAAACAGTCCACGGGACAATGAGCTCAGTCTTAACTGTGTCCCACTCGACACGAGCAGCTAACTTCAAGTCCAACAAGGTTGGCCACAAGGACGAGGTGAATGTTGGGTTTGTCAGTTGTTAGCTTAAGAAACTCGCATGCAAGGGCCAACTTCTATCAGAAAAACAAGCTAAAACTGGCTGACATTAGTGTTGGCGACATGACAGCTCCATCCGGACTCCGCTCCACTCTTGTGTCCGCCCGTTCCCGGCACTCCCCCCTCTACCTTGCTCGCTCGCGTTCACCTATGAAACCTATCTTATCACGTTAGCTTGCAGGCTAGTTAGCGGTGTTAGCCAACGTCAGGTAGCTCTGGTAAATTTCTGGATCACGCACGTCCACTGCGTGCGTCGCACACACATATCGCAACAGCTATAACTTAGCTATAACCGCGCACACACACGCGGAATTAACGCAGACAACAGCCTCGGCGCCAACGCTACCTAGCAGCAGCTGCAAAACAAGAAATTCTCGGCTAGCTTAATGTTAGCCGGCGGTGCTCTACTAACGTTTTCATCCCTAATCTCGAGCTGCTCACGTCTGCTGCGATCCGCTGTATTCTTACCTTCATGTCGGGACATCCTACGAACACTGACGCAACACCCTGCTCGGGCTCCGGGGCTTGGAATAAGGGATAATCTGAGTGAAGAGAAGAGAAGCCGGGGCTGGCTGTCTGTCCCTGGCCTCTTCCCTCATGAAGTATCCGGTCTGGCTCTCTGCCCCCCTCCGCCTCCTGCTGTGTCACTGTACGGTGCGATGCTCCACCTCGTCCACGCGGTGGCGCTGCCGTGTAATTGTAGAGTTGGATGTTGGCTCCTCTTTTCAGTTTTACGGCAGGTAAGAGTTTGCGTTAAGGTGCATTACCGCCATTCCTGTCGAGAGAGAGTGAGGACAAGAGTTGTGGTTTCACCTGTAGGGGCCTCCTGACTGTAAATATATACACACAGCTCGAACTCGTGTAGTTTAATACAACATTCATGTTGTGAGTGACAACATGTCTGGCACATGCGGTTGTTCATTGTTGAAACGGTGACTATTGACCTTAATGTGAATAAGAAATTACTGAGTTTAAGGTGTTAGCATACATATGCTATGTATGCTATGCTAATAACAAATGTATTAGACCACCACCCAAAGCAAGAGCTGCCCTAAATTAACAGCACTGGTAATTAGCAAAATAATTTTTTATGTATCTGTAATAGTTAATACACCACTATGTAGAAGCCCTTATAGATATACGATATATATAATGCTAAAATGTAATTATTATTGTTATCCATTCATTTTCAAATGTAATGTTGTACAAACCTTTCAGAGAAGCCCACTATGCCACCTCAAGTTATTTGCCAAATAAATAACAATAACATTTTTAGTTTTAAAGGTGCATTATGTAATAAATCTAAAGCAACTGGCCATAAAATCCTCCTAATATGTCACAGAGACTCAGGAATAATATTCATATAATATACTGAACTCACCACCAACAACAACAGTACAGCCAAAATATTTGCATTGTATTTAACTCTTTTGCAGACCGCAAACCATATTTATGTTTTGAAATCATGTTTTGGCATGTGGCGCCACCTACCGCCGTCTGCCAATCATTGCAGTCAGTAGAGTCTCAGCTGCCGAGCAACCACAGGTTGCCAGTTACGTCTGAGCTACAATGGCGGAGAAAACGAAACCTAAAAGGCCTCAGTATTTTGAATTTGAGTGTAGTAACAGTTTTTGGCCACATTCTTACATATGGCGCCTTTAAATAGGTTTTTTTTAAATATTTTCAAAATATAAATAAGAATTGTTTTTATGACAGGTGGTCTACTAACTATGTTAAGCACTGTAGTCTATAGCATACAAACAACTCCACATATCTTACTGTCGCAGATTGTCGCTTATTCAGAGTAAAATCTTTTACGATAAATGACATTGTGCTGTTTACGTGACAGTGTTTTACTCAAGACAATCATCTTAAGCTGGTTAAATTATACATATATTGTTGTCCATGTAAACATAGTGTCACCGTAGAGGAGTAAATATTTTTTTTAATACGCTCTTTTGCTCGCACGGGTCAACTTGGTTGTGATAGTATTTCACTGTACCTCTCTGTTGGGTCTTGACAGGCAGATCTTATAGTGCAAAGTCAGGACATCTCAGCACAGTGCAGAATCAAACTGGCCCACACACTGGGCACCTGGCTGAGGACTGTGGATGGAAAGAATAACTATTCCCCCTGCATAAGAAGGGACATTGAATTAAATATAACTGGGTTCAGGTCAGTTCTTGAGCACTTGAGCTTCAAACAGCCAGCGAGAAATCTAAAAAAGAAAGAGCTAAAAATATATTTGTCTCAAAACATAATCTAGGTCTATTTAAAGCATTTGACTTTACAAAGTGAATGTTATTTATTAGTGATGTTTCATGTCTGTCTGACTCTAGAAGATTGGAATAGCCAGAATGTGTCCATTTTCCCAGACAATGCAGTTGGGAATGCTGAGTACTCTCATTGTCTGTGTGTGTGTGTATTTCTTCTACTTCATCCTGCAGTAAGTTCACATTGAGTTCTTATGCCTGTGCCTTAGATCTGTGAATGATCAACCTTTGCATCCCTTTGATCTTCCCTTAAATTAATACCCTTTGGTAGAAACATGTTTCAAAAAGCATAAAAACCTGGAATGCAGAAAATGACACTTCTTTTAAAAATAAGTATTAGAAACACTGCATTCATGGCGGTTACTATCAAGCAATTGTGCCGTTTGGAGGGTATTTTGTCTCATGCTAACTTTTAATCTTTGGTCTGGAACAGATGTTTCAAACATCTGGTTATAACACACCCTGACATGCAACTATGGCATCGCCGATGTCCATGAACAAATCATTATCATCTCGTCAAATGAACTCCAGTGCCCTCAAGAGATGCAGCGTTTGTGCATGTGTGTTCTCATAAGAGGACGGTTATTTGAAGTCATTCCGCTTTTAAATAGTATGCAGGGTTTTTTTTTAGAAAATATCCTGTTAAAGGTCCAGTGTGTGAGAATTATAGGTGAAATCATTGGTCATTTGGCAGAAATTGAATATTAAACATTATTTATATGGAGTGTGCATCACCTGGGCATATGAATTGTTGTTTTTATTACCACAAAATTAGTTTTAATGATGCTTTGAAGTGAAGAGTGAGTTGAGAGATTTCCACCTGCAGTCTTCAACTTCACCAACAGATGTCGCTAGATCCCACACACTGTGTACCTTTAAAGTTCTAGTTTTGTCAGTTGAAGTCACTCACGGATCAGACAGTGGAGACTGCATTTTGACCGGGCACAGTGTCACATTGTGTCACGTATTTAACAGTAAATAGATCAAATACTTATATGTATGTATGTATAGATAGATAGATAGATAGATAGATAGATAGATAGATAGATAGATAGATAGATAGATAGATAGATAGATAGATAGATAGATAGATAGATAGATTATTTATTCATTTTGATTTTTTATTGATTTAAAAAAATATATCATGAGGGTTAGGGATGGGGGGTGTTCTATATGTTGAGCAATAGAGTCCCTGCCCACCCACTGATAGATGGATCGTCTGAATAGTCAGTTGGTTATTGTGGCAGTGACCTGGTATATAACTCACTGACCCACAGCACAGACTTTTTGTTTCCACAAAGATGCGTGACTGCACCGTGTCTCCAGGAACCTGCTACACCTTCCCACTGTATTACAGGGCTTATCGTGCTTGATGCTTTTTCCACAACATAGTGGTGCTATTGTAGCAGGGAGGGAGCCCTGTGTGGGTGCGCCTATTCTTCTGCCTCTTTATCAATTGAAAACTGGTTGGTGAGCTAACGGATGGTTTGGCAGCGCGCCAGGCGGAGGGGAGGATGTTTTGGTGGGGGAGGGAGCCTCGGTGTTCCTCCCCCAACAAGCACTGCTGCTCCCGGCCATTTAAATGTTCACATAGACGAGCTTAGAGGCGTTTCCCACTCACTGTCATAAGCAGAGGGAGTTCATAATAATAATAATAATAACAATAACATTATTTTTTAATATTATGTATTATTATTATTATTAGGATACATAACCATGCCGCAGGTGTAGGGACACAGATCCCCATCGCCTCTCATTGGCTCATTGACTCTTTGATGATCAATTTCCTCCACATTGTTTGACTCTATTCGGGCATCAAAGGTGAATGACCTGCAGTAAGACACACTGGATACACTATAGGTCTGCTTGCGTCACCCCACACAGAAACCACGCGCAACACAAGACGCCTACTACGACTCCATTCAGCTCGCCACGCCTTCAGTGTATACAAAACGGGGGGCTTGACCAATAAGATTCGCGAGAGATCAGCCGATGATCAGATGACTGAAAACGGGTACTATTTAAAACTCTAATGACACTCCAGTGCGAGTTTATACATCGTCCTGAGCGGCGTAACCACTGCGCGCACCAGAACGCACCGCGACAGCTCGCTTGCTCTTTGTCACCACTGGATCTGAACTCATTCACCCTTTCGCCACCACGCCACCACCACCACTATCAGCAGCAGCACGCAGCAGCAGTCGATTACACAAAGACACTTCAAGTATCAAGGAGCCTTTCGTTTCCCCTCACACACGTCTGGGAGTGAGAAATGAATCATAAAACCCTTTTATTGTGGATTTTCCTTCAGTGTGCTGCTGCGCTCCTCTCCACTGCTCTCGGAGAAAACGCTGTTTTAAAAGGTAAGAAAGGAAACCCGCCTTGTGCCTTTGCTGTCCATTCATCAATGTTTGAATCGTTTCGTATTCACGTCGCGATTTAAAGAGTCGCAATGCAAGGACAAAGTGGGTCAAACCGTGCGCGCGTAATGGGGAAAAAAAAAACGTTATAAGTAACGTGAAACGCAAATCGCTCGCTGCTTTAATCGCCTCCTGTGCAGTGATATGAAGGCTGACTTTCAAACAAGAGCAAGTGTGGCGGGCAGATAGTGAGGGAGTGAGGAGCTGGGGACGGGTTTGAAAGACAAGACTGCGACGTGTCCTTTTTTGGGAGAGCGACAGGAGCAGCTTGGTGTTCATGTGCTGGACGCACAACGCCACGTCTGTGTCTGTGCGTGTGTGAACTGTTTGCAATGATTCACTGCCGGATCTGCGCTTTAATTACCACGCAGGCTCACCCGCTGCTGCTGTCACTGTCAACTCATTTTATTTGTCTGTGCGACTCATTCATTACCAAAGAGAGAGAGAGAGCTGAGTTCCTTTTAATCCAGACCTACGCGGTGCAGTTCAATTAGGCCAAACCCAAGTCAGCCATTCATTTCCCGCAAGTGTCACACCAAATGTTTTACAGCTTGTAAAATGAACACAGTCTGCAGCTCTACTGCCTTTTTTTTATTTGTCTGCAAACTAATACCAGCTTCAGCCAAGAGCTTAATTTGTACAGTAGAGTAAAGAAAAGCACAATGTGTTTTAAATCAGACAGTCAGAGTTTGAAGTCAAAGTAAAGCAGGATGCCAGTGGCATTTCGGTTCTGTGTCTTGCGGTATTATTGCAGTGCATGTTGATTGTAGTGGTTTCTGCCATACTGAATCATTCGGATGCATCAGAGCTTGTTATTTCCCTTTCAATTCAATTTTAGGTGCTTTTTTTAACGGTTTTCCTTTTACGCAGTTTGTGTCTTAACATCCACGGTTGTTTCCCCCTCAGGTGAAGACGGTGGATTCAATGAATTATCAACAGACGGCAAGGACTTGGGTGGCGTTATCAAGTACAACATGAGGAAGAGTTTAGACCTGGAGCAGCAGGGATGCTACCTGCAGACCGGCAACAAGGAGTGTCTGAAGGAGTGCGGCTTCAACGCCACAGCCAAGTCTATCTTCATCATCCACGGCTGGACGGTACATATGAGTCATTTGACATAACCCTGTCTAGTTCATCTCCTGCTTTTATCAGGGTTGCAGTTGGAAGAATATCACGTCATAGATGAGCTTGAGTCTTGGATTAATGCTCTTTTTTTATTTTTTTCCTTTTTAGATGAGTGGGATGTTTGAACGCTGGATGCACAAGCTGGTGTCTGCAGTGATGCAGCGCGAGAGCGAGGCCAACGTTGTGGTTGTCGATTGGCTCTCGATAGCGCAGCAGCTGTACCCAGATGCAGTCAACCACACCCAAGGCGTAGGCCTTGATATCGCCGCCCTGCTAAACTGGCTCCAGGTGTGTATTATGCCGCAGGTACACCTTGTGTTTCCACCTTTATGATTCACGGTTGAAGGATCTGCCGAAATTAATCACGTCAATGCGAACATAGCGCTAGGTTTCTCGTTAGGTTTTGAAAAAAATGAATTCTCAGCAGGCAGGGACACACGGTCAGGCATATTTGGATCCCAGTTTGACTGTGGGGCCGTACTCTGGTTTCCCCCCACAGTCCAAAATCATGGAGTTAAGGGTTTTTGGTTACTTGGACATTCTACATCGACAGTAGCTGTGACAGTGAGAATGTGATGGACAGTCGTGTATCCTGCCTTTCGCCATATACAACTGGGATTGGCTCCAGTTCCTCCTTCATGTGAAGGAGAATCACTCTGCTCCGTCGTGTATGTAGTATAGAGTTCTGTACTAGTGTCTTTGGACAATTTGGGTCAATAGAATCCTAATGTATTTCAGTTTGTGCTCTACACCTAAATGATAGTGTACTGTGCTTTGAGCTGAGTCATGTTGGCAGATAGGCGAGTAATGCTCAAAGACAAAAGAGCAACTCATTACCTGCAAGTCCACAAAACCTGTTTCCCCTCTGTTTTTGTTTGAGCTGATTCTAAGGATCTCTGCCTTTTTTTTCTTGTGTGTGTGTGTGAAAGAGCGACCTAAATGTGTTTGGGAAGTGAAATGGTATGCTAATGATCTATTTTGGATTTCCAAACAACAAGGCATCAATACAACAAAGTTTTCATCAAGGCGGCAGCTCCGTTTGTTTCTTTTGGTGTGGCGGTTTCTTTAGTCCCATTAACATTCGGTCGAGAATCTAATGAGGATTACTGTCTATTTAGCACCAAGACAAAAACCACAAATCCCATTCAGCATGATGGTCACAAATTGGATGAGTTCACAAATGGCTAGTGAGGAAGGATTCAGGCATCCTGCCATGTGCTTGGAGACACAGAGTATTTCATGTAGACAAACTCTCGGATCAGCAGAACTTGGCTCAGCTGCAGACACGATTGATAATCACTGGCTGGTTTGGTGTGGCAGCTGCTGATGTGAGATAAACTTCTCTCCCAAACAGGATGAGCTGCAGCTGCCTCTGGAGAATGTGCACCTTATTGGCTACAGTCTGGGCGCTCATGTAGCCGGCTACGCAGGAACACATGTGCGAGGGACAGTCGGCAGAATAACTGGTAAGTTAACGGCGTGAAATATGAATCGGCTACGAACAATAACTCAAAGATGTTGCTGCTTCATTTTCCTGACCTGACGTCTTGTGTGTTTTTCTCATAGGTTTGGACCCAGCAGGACCAATGTTTGAGGGTGCAGAGGAGCAGAATCGCCTTTCTCCAGATGACGCCGACTTTGTGGATGTCCTGCACACTTACACCAGGGAGGCTTTGGGTGTGAGCATCGGTATCCAGCAGCCTATTGGGGACATCGACATCTACCCCAACGGTGGTGATGTGCAGCCTGGCTGTGCGCTGGGTGACGTGCTGGCAGTGGCTGGAAGTAAGTGCTTAAGAAGTGGCAGCCACAATGAATAACAAGGACATATACCCTACCATTTATATTCCATGTATGCTAATGTACAGTAAAGATAACCATGCCATCCTCCTTCTTTTTGCAGATTTCATGGAGGTGATGAAGTGTGAGCACGAGCGTGCCGTGCACTTGTTCGTGGACTCGTTGATGAGCAAGGAGCACATGAGCTTTGCCTTCCAGTGCACCGACCCCGATCGCTTCAAGAAGGGCATCTGCCTCAGCTGCCGCAAGAATCGCTGCAACAACATCGGCTACAACGCCAGGAAGATGCGCAAGAGACGCAACAGTAAAATGTACCTGAAGACGCGAGCACACACTCCCTTCGGTGGTGAGTTTACGACGCGTGACACGATATGACCTGCAAATGTATTGCCCGTTTTTATCTTTTACTACTACACTTACAGTAAAACCTGATAAGCAACTGTACCAAGATATGGTTACATTTACAACAACAGACCCCCTGTGTAAACTACTACTGTGCATAAGGTTGCAGAGCTTTAACTCTCTTGGGTTTTCTTTTTTTAAGGCTACCACTATCAGATGAAGATGCACGTGTTCAACAGGAAACACGCAGACAACGCAGACCCCACCTTCTACGTCAAGTTGTACGGCGCCAATAATGATACGGAAAAAATGTTTGTTGATGTGTAAGTAGAAAATCCATCCAAGTCCTTGGTTGTAAAATCATCATCATATTATAGTGTGTCACCAATTACCAACTTGACGTTATTTTCTTGCCCTTGTCCAGCCATGATGGTGCCGTCGGCCTGAATCTGACCAACACCTTCCTGGTTTTTACTGAGGATGAAATTGGAGACCTGCTGAAGATCCACTTGAGCTGGGAAGGTGAATCAGAATCCTGGTCCTCCGTCTGGAGGAACATCAGAAAGTCATTCTTCACCTGGAACACCAAACCTCCCAAGCCTGTCCTGCAAGTGCGTCGAATTCGTGTGAAAGCAGGAGAAACGCAGAAGAAGTAAGTTTAAAGGAGGAGAAAGCTCAGTATTTATCACAAACATAGAATTGCACGTAATTAAGATTGGCTACACGGGTTTAATGATTATTAAAGCATTGATTATTTCTTCTTCTTCTTTTCCAGGTTTACATTCTGTGCCGTAGATCCCTTAAAAACTGAAATTTCACCAGGAGAATCCATAGCTTATGTGAAATGCCGTGACGGCTGGGAATCGAAACCTAGAAAAAGGTAGGAAACATTTAGATGTTGGACAAAATAATTCTGAATTAAATATCTGAATTGCGCAGAGTGTGTAAAGATTGCACTATTTTCTTTTTATTCATCTACAGGGTGCCCGTGTAACATCTTGGCACTTTCAACAACCGATGCACCGTCACCACAGGGGACCCAACAAGGAACAGCAAGAGGCACTGCCTTCTCTTTATTTGAGCACTTTTTGATGAAGGAGGATTGATGAGCACACAGTGGGGAGGAGCCTCAGACTCTGGAAGGTTTGCTGTGGACCCTGGAAACATGATGGACTCTGGGCTCTGTCCACCATGTTGAGACTTCCAGGCTAGAATTGGAGGCAATCCTAAAAAAAAAGAAAGAGAAAAAAAAAAAAAAAAGATATTTTCCCTGGAGTTTCCGACTGTTCCTTTTGTGCCGACTTTTGAAGTAGAATATAAATTTGTGCCAGGGGAAATGCACCAGCAAACCTAATCACTGTACTGTACATTTTTAAATATTTTCTATTTATGGAAGAAAAAAAATCTGCAAGCACTGCAAGACCAATGTTATTTATCGGAGCACATCCCAGATGCAGTATTTGTGCGCGTGTTTGTATGTGTGTGCATGTTTGTTTGTTTGTTTGTTTGTTTTTTTAAATCCGTGGGTGCTTGTGTGTCTCTAGTCTAGTCCTGTGCCTTTCTGCTGAGAGAGATTACTGATACACTGTATAAATGAAGGAAAATACCTCACAATCTCACCACACAATCTTCCTGAGGTTTTGTGTGTAGCGTTACTGTCTCTGTATGTGGCTTATTTTTTGGGTCGTGTTCATGTGTATATAATGTAAATAACTCTTTTTGGAAAAATAAATTCACTTATTTGTTGAAACTGTTGCCCGTTGCTCTTTTTTTTTTTCCCACCAACTGCCAAATGTCTTTTGAAAGAAAGACACTCTTTGTTGCCACCTGCCTCATTAAGGATTCAGCTGTGGTCCCCAGAGATTCACGAAACCCAAGAGTTTTTATTGGTAATCCTAGGCTTCACAAAATTGACATTGTACAAGCTACGATTAGCATCATAAGATCGTTTTTTTTCCCCCCAATGCACATTTAGAGTTTTCAAGATACCTACATGCTGCTCATGCATGAGAAATTAAGACCCTTAAAAGTCTTCATCGCGATTTCATGAGGTATTCAATTTTGTCCATAGACTTTGACTGCAATAAGTATGCATGAATGTATTTAGCTCGCCCTGCAAGATCGGCATTTTGCGAACACGCCAATAATATCCGAAATTCCACGAAATAAACTCCAAAATCGTGAATACTTGAGTCAAAGTGTTAATTTTAATAACCCTTGCCTTTAGGTTTAATTTATTCTTTTGAGCTTTGTTCCTTTGTATGATTGTGCTCTATAGATTTAATCGCAAACTAAAGCTGTTTTGTAAATTAAAGGTGCATTATGTAATAAAACTAAAGCAACTGGCCATAAAATCCTCCTAATATGTCACAGAGACTCAGGAATAATGTTCATATAACAAACTGAACTCACCAACAACAACAGTACAGACAAAATATTTGCATAAAAAATTTTTTTTTAATCATGTTTATGTTTTGAAATCATGTTTTGGCATGTGGCGCCAACTACCGCCCTCTACCAATCATTGCAGTCAGTAGAGTCTCAGCTGCCGAGCAACCACGGGTTGCCAGTTACGTGAGAAAACGAAACCTAACAGACCTTGGTATTTTGAATTTGAATGTAGTAACTGTTTTTCAGTAACCACATTCTTACATATGGCACCTTTAAATATGTGTTGCTGATTACTGCTTGAAGTGGCGATAAGGTCTTAAAATATTTTGAGAAGGTCTTGAAAAAGTCTAAAAAAGGTATTAAAATTACCTTCAGGATTCCTGCATGTACCCTGAGACCTTTTTTCCTGATGATATTATCATTTTATTTAGAGCACTTGACATCCTTTGAATGTCATCCCTGTATCCTATAAGCTGATTCTGTAAATCTTTGGTCAGAAACCTGAAACAAGGCCATAAGCCAGTGATGCGTGGTAGTTTTGTTGGTTTGTCCCTGTATCAGTCCCGCTTGCTCAGAAGGATCGTTTTAAAAGTCCTCTTTGTCTTTTGTAAATATCATCCATCCATCCATCCTCTACCACTTTACAGTTAATAATCTAATTTAACCTGCTTTATGAATTATGAATACAAACAACAAACACGACTAGCGAAGCCCAAACTATTTGAGCTTAGCTAGTCGTACCGGGAGCAGTAAGTGCAGTAATTGTTCCAACATGAACGTATCTTCCAACATGTCGTGCGGCCTCCTTGTAATTCACAAGTTTGAACTGTGAATGGTAATAAATCAAGAATGTTACACACATTCCAAAGCTGTAATGACACAACAGCATGTGCTGGTGCACGTACCATGCTACCAGCTGAGCGACAACATCCTGCAGAAGTTTGTTTTTCCCCACTCGAGTGTGTTGTCTGTGTTCCTTCGACTTCAATTCCTGAAAAACTAGATCGCGGGAAAAACAGCAAATATTTGACACCTCTGTTGTTTCAGCGACGTGGACGTCCAGTCGCATTCAGAGGAGCGTTTGTGTGTTTTGCGCTCTTGATTGAAGTCTTGACCGGGTTTTCCCAGACAACCTCCAGTAACCCCCGACACAGGCAACTCCACTACAGGAGTCCTGCTCATCAATTTAAACACATTTCATCATGATCATGCCATACTATAATAACATTTACCTTGACATCTGATCTAGACATTGATATTTTCCTCTGCATTCGCACAAACACTGTCTACTTCTTCAATTCTTACACACACACACACCTCTTATGTGTGATCTGTGTTATGTGTTATGATGTGATAGAAATCAAATCATTATTCAGGGCTTTTTGCCTCCATTTTCTCGGCTCATTATCTTTGAATTCACATTGACCTCTCTTGGTTGATCAGCGAGCACTCTCTAAACATAATATTGGGTATTTCAGCCCTTAAATCAATGTCTGTTGGTCTTTTAACGCAGCTTACCACCCACTGTTATAGGGTTAAGGGTGACTCACTTCAGTTTTATAGTCGTAGAGTATCTTAATCCCCTTAATAGCATCTGCCTCCCACAAACCTCTTCCCTCTTTCGTCAGAGTCTAGTCAGTTTAATTGGAACATCTGTCTCTCTCTCCAGCTTGTTGACACTTCAGTAAGAGCAGAAATTGTAACGAACAAAACTTTTACTGTCGCGTGCGTCAGTGGATTTCTGGACCCCCTCCTTTAAAGGGGCTTTTTTTTTTAAAGGGTTTAGACCTGGTTTTTAGGGTTAGGGTTAGAATTGGGTTTAATTTAGGGTTAGGGTAAATGTTAGCATTTAGTTGTGATGGTTAAAGTAAAGGGTAAAAGGGCTGTCTGTCTATGAGGTGTCCTCACTAAGATATGAAAACAGGTTTGAGTAGGTGTGTGTTGTATTTGTGTTTTTTTTGTATTAAACCATATGGAGTGAGGGCATTTTTGGCTGTTCCTCACTTTTTTAAAGGGCTTTTTCAGGGTTTAGACCTGGTTTTTAGGGTTAGGGTTAGAATTGGGTTTAGATGATGGTTAAGGATAGGCTTTTGAGTTCTAAGAGAGTAAAATAAAACAAATCTTTGTTTCCAAGTGCGTAGTTTTTGCCTAGAAAGAAAAAACATATCTGGGCAGGCAAGTTTTGCACTAGAAAAACGATCTAAGTTTCAAGAAAAGAAATGTAACTTTGCCTCAATCAAAGCTTTAATGACCAGGAACAATGGTTTGCATAAAATTTCAAGTGAAGGAAGACACTTTTTCGTATTTGTTTGCAAATTTCAGTCATTTTGGCCAGTTTTGTCTAGTTTTTTTGCCTGTTTTTACAGTCTGAAACTGGCAAGATTTACAAGCTAGTTCTAAGTATTCTAGCCAAGCCAAAAATGTGCTTATTTTTCTTCAAACAAATGTTTGGCTTGTTTCAAATCGGGGCTATTTAGCAGTGTAGGTAGTTGTGCTGGTTATAGGGAATGCATTATGTCTACAAGGGTCCTCACTATGAATGAAGTGCAAACATGTTTTTGTGTGTGTGTGTGTGCAAACACATCATCGTCACAGGTTAGCATAGCCTTTAGCAATGAATAAAAATAACATTTGTGCTCTTTCACCTGTCCGCTCAATCCTGTTTGACAACTCTGTCCCATTCCCACTCGACACTCGGGGTGAAACGTGGTCTTTTATTCACTGATGTTGTTTCATCTCTTTGTCCGTTTACTGTTCTTCAAATTCTTGTTAAATGTGCTTATTTGTTCTCTCGGTTAGACTTAGTTTGGATAATTGTTTTTTTATGAGAAATATGAAGCTAAACTACAGTTAAAACAATAAACCAACAATTCTCTATGCAACATAAATATAACATGATCAAAACCTATATGTATATATATATATATATATATATATACATATATATGTATGTATGAACTAATAGGAAAGCACTGGTGTTTACAGCTGTTTTATATAGACTTCAATCAAAAAGTAAAAGTTATCGAAGTGCTGAAAAGTAGAATAGTTGTATTGGTGCACACAGCAGTTTTAGAGTAAAACAGGCCTGTATTTCAATGATTTCAGATATGCTGAACCCAGTGGTATAACGCACACACATGACTGTATGTTAAATAATAACATCAGACGCTTTATTTGCTCCACGTCGACCTCCGCATCCTTTGATTTACTTTGACAAGGTGCATCTATAAACTGAGGCATGTCACCACCCCACCATCAGGTGACAGTTCTGAGGAAGGCGGAAGATGTGTTCAAGTATGAACTTTCATAACACGTCTAAACTGTTTGGCTGCCATGGTTCAGGGGAACCAGCAACATTCATTTTCATTGGAAAAGGGAACATAAAAAAGTCTTTGATGTATTTTTGACAATTCTGAGAAGAGGCTGCGGATGCTGCCACAAACTATGACATACGACTGTATTCCTCTTTGCGAGCCCAAGACAAATACTTTGTTTTCTTTAAATAATGTGCTTGTTTTCCTGCTGCAGTGTCTGTTATTGCCTCCAGGTCGTTTGGCACAGTTTGTCATGTGCAGGTCTGTGTTGTTAAACACAAACTGGCGGTGATGAACAACCAGCATTTGCCCTGTAGATCAACAGCAGAGAGCAGCAGTCCACGCAGTACTTTGTTACAGTACAACACTGCATCAGCGCTGTACTGTAACAAAGTACAAAATTCACATATCCGTACTTTACATTGTTAGTTATATTTCTAGCCACCACAACATTTCCTCTAACTATCTCGGTTACTCGTTACTACCAAATAAAATCAGAAGAAGAAGAGTTCTGTATGTATATAGCGCTTTTCTCTTCTTGATGAGCTGCTTCACACTACAGTCAACATGGGGTTAAGTGTCTTGCTCAAGGACACATAGACAACTTAAGTACATTTTATTTAAGAAAATAACATTTGATACTTTCATACATATTATGCAAAATCAACTTTTTAATCATTTAAATCCTTACATTTGGGACTCTGGAGGTCCTATCAGTCGGCAAAGTTTTTGTGGTCCTCCTCAGTCTAAGTACAGGAGATAAAACACGCGATGTTGACTTCCACGCTCATTGGGACGTCACAAGATGCTAAATTCCTGGAATTGTTGTCTGGGAAGGGGAAACTCCGCTTTGTCCCTATAAAAAGCAATTCGAAAACGGTATCCGAAAATGGTATCCAAAAACCATAAGTCTGCGAAAAGTTCTATTCTTGGCTCCACAGTGCAGCACAGAGTTCTACACAAACTTTCAGCCTCAGAGGATTTATCTGTCCAGTGGATACATGTTATATATGACGACAATGTGCCTGCTAGAGCCTGCAAATGATCACTTTTCCAAATGCTAACTGCTGTTAGCTCCCAGTAGCCTCTGTGGCTGATGTGATTTCCTGTCCCTTAAGTTTTATTTGACTTTTTTTTTTAAGGTGGACCTTTAAGGTGGACCTAAAGAGATACTACGAAACAGAGCGTTCTGAACAGGGCTGTTTTGTCAGGGTGATTGAACTGCTGTGGTGCTTCATCTTTATGGTATTTTGACCAAAGCGTGTCACAGACATGTTCATTAGGACACCAGGGAACTAGGTTAACTTGGAGAAATATATAGGGTATAATATGACCCCTTTAAGTAATATCTTTTTTTTATTTTTAAAAGTGACTTTAACTTCTGACAAACTAATTTTCTGGTGCGATACTTACTCAAATATCCCTTTTAGGCACTTTACACAAGACTGGACTGATGTAATTCAGAGTGAGCAGAGAGAGACGTGTCATGACTTCACAGTGGTCAGTGTGGAAACACAGCTGGCCGTTGTCTTCCCCACACCCACTGCATGTACGACGCTCACTGTGATGCCAGCTCAGCGGCTGTGGCAGACCAGTCTGTGTCTGGCTGAAGTTGAAAGCACTGAGGTCATGTGGTCTCTCTGCTTTTACAAGTAAGAAATCCTCCATAAAGCAAATAGAACAATGATTATTGTTATTTTGTGATATCAGTGAAGATGTTTTGCTGTCCATTTTGTTATAGTTTTTCATCATATGTAAATGTATTTCTATTATTTAAGTTATCTATTGGCTCCACGTGTGTCTGACGGATGACATGATGTTTCACTTGTTGCACAAAGTTGGACGTTACTTCTGTTTTCCTTTGAACAAATTATACACTAGAAAGTTGATCTGAGAAAATGTTTTTGCCGATAATAAAAGACAGATTTCTTTCTTTGCTTTTTTTTAATGAGAAGCTTCATGTTTGTTTATCTTTTCCGGCTCCCTTCTTTTTAGCAGTAAAAAAAAAAGGCCAGAGTGTGTCATCTGACGTCGGTCACGTGGTTTTGCTTTGAGGGAAATGGGCTGTCTTTAATTATATTTAATTGGATAAGATTATAAACAGATCTTCCCTTCTCTTATCGCCTTCCCACCAGTACAGGAAACTTGAGTACAAGGACTACATGTTCAGATCAGCTGACTCACTGTCTCCAACCTTGTCATCACTTCACATCACTACAGCGGTGGCATAATGATAAACGCTCTGAAAAAACGGCCCTGAGGAAAAAGTTACTGTTTAATCACCATTCATCCTCTGGAGCACGTGAATGTTTGTCAGATTTCACGACATCCGATCGTTGAGTTGAGATATTTCAGCCACATTTCACAAACTTCACACTTAATGATGATGGAAAGTGACACAAATAACACTTAACTGTTGCTCTCTTTTTAGCCTGGTGTCTGCTTACTGAGTGCTGTATCAGTATTTCAAATGTTCAATTAATTCCACTCATGTTCCAGTGATGTGGTGTGTTTGATTTTCAATTGTGGGCTTGAGTTTTGTGTCCTCTTCTCTATATGCTAATGTGTTCCTATGCATCACACTTGAAGGAATACTTCACCGATTTGCATTTAGCTTTGCGTTACTAGAATACGGGTAGTATTTTTTGAAAAAGAATGCTTTCTTGAAACTGCAACGCCACACTTTTTAGACCCACCTGTATATAGGGGGACAGGACCTCATTCCCAGAATGTAAACGGTGTCCGCCATCTTTGCTAACAGGACACTGGTGGGCATGTATAAAAAAAAAAAAGAATGAAGATATTTCTCGATTCAGGGGAAAACTGAGGTTGGGAAGCTCAATTTTTCAAAAAATTCTACCCCTATTCTAGTAATACAAAGCTAAACGCAAATAGGTGGCAATCTCCTGGTGGCTGAGATACATTGAGCACCGCACAGAAGATGCTCTGTATGAATGTGTTTTTGTGAGTGGGTGCTTTAACTGTTGGGTTTAAAGACCCTTTTTGGATATTTTGGTCTCTTTTTGGACTTTTGGGGGGGGGGGGGGGATGCAGTTGTCCTGATTTGATCTTTTGGGCCTTTTGAGTGTTGTATTTTAAATCAGTATTTCTAATTTCCAATTCATTCTACTTTGTTTTTCTTCATTTTTTTTGTTAATACACTATTCTAACAGGCAGTAAACTGTAAATAACTGCCAGATTGGTTGTCCAGATTATAAAAATGCTACATACATACTATTTTGTAGTTGTCTTACTTACATTACATGTCATTTAGATTACATTCTTTTATCCAAAGCAACTTACATTGATCAATTCCCACATCTGAGAAAGGCAAGTAGCCAGTATTAGCTGACCTGCCCTGACTGGCATTTGAACCCTAGCAACCCTCCACAGCGAGGTCTGTGGACTATACCACCGAGCTATACCATCTGCTAAATACTGTCAGGTGTCACTTCCTGGTTTCTCCCTGGTGTGTGGCTTTTACTTCCTGCCTTTATGTCTTGGCCCCGCCCCGATGTGTTCCACCTGTGTCAAGTTAGTCAGGATGTCACCAAAACCAGTAGGATTTTAAGAGTCCATGAATGCCCTCCACCAAAATGAAATGGAACGATTTCAGTTCTGTTTTTAATGCACCTGCGTCGTTTGAATTCGAATGCAGTGCAACTCGAACACGAGCGACAGCAACGTTTTGAAATATCTGCCCGATGTTGTCCATACCATGTGAGCTGTGAAGACGTCAAAAGGAAAGTATGGAACAGTGCACACATGACAGTAAATAATTATTTCCTGGTAAAGTACACACACACTCTGAGGTCATTGTTTATGTTTTGACAGAACACACGCTTGTCTATTATTACTCTGTCATCTGTCCTCTGTACTTGAGTGTTTGAGTGGGTGTGTGAGGGCATTCAAACATCTCCTCCGCCTCTATTGGTGCACACATCACAACCTGACACTGCTGCCACGGTGTCACATGTGCTGCCTTTTGTTTTGGAGCGTGTGCGTGTGTGTGTGTGTGTGTCGATCGATGCCGTGTTATACAATGTTGTGAGTGGTGCGTCACGGCTTCAGCTGTTATTAGAGTTCACATGTGTTTTTACAACTTCAAGGAAACATTCCTCAGGGCAAGTTTATAATCAGGGCTTCCAGGAGGGAAACATCTTTCACATTTTAGCACCGTGAAGGACACAAGGCTCTCTGAAGTTTAATTTATCACTGGTCTGATGTAACTGTACTTAACTTTAGGGTCAGGCGCATGCTATAGCGTAATAATTCAAACTTATTGAACAATAACGATAATGATAATAGGGTCACACGGTTGGTGTTAATGCAAGGGTTAGGGTGTTAACCCTTTGATTGATTATTTTCTCGATTAATTGTTTGGTCCATAAAATGTCAGAAAGTGTTGAAAAAACGCTGATCGGTGTTTGTCAAACCTGGAAATAAAGACATTCTCGGATGTCTTGTTTTGTCCACAAACCAAAATGATTCAGTTTTTATTGATTTCTTTGTTATGTGGAGCAAAGAAACAAAGAAACGATTCACCTTTAAGAAGCAAAAACAATCAGAAATCTTGTTTCAATAAGGAAATAAGCTTCAAACCGATTAATCAATTATCAAAATAGTTTGATTGTTTCTACTGTAGTCCCAAGACCTTTTTTTTAAAACCGTAGCATTTCATACAAATGCACTGTTTTATAATAATTACATTTTCACAGTTATCATATTTAAATGGCAAGGTAACCAAATCTAAGCCACACAGTAGTGAAAAAAAGAAGAAGAAAAAAACATATTACATAATACATATTCTTTCACATCTGGAGTCTTACGTAAACATACATAACAGGAAGTGAATGCATGAATCTGTCTGTCAAAGGTGTGTTTAAAACCTGGGAACCGTGTTTTAAACCTTCTTAGCAGATGAGCTAACGGGGGTTGACACATGATTAGGGCCCACTTTCTGTCCCAGTCCGTCCCAGGCCATAAATAATACATTATAAAAACCAAAGCTGCAGGGCCGTACAAAATCTGACCGAGGGCCGTGATTAGCCTGCAGCCCACACTTTGGACATGCCTGGTGTAGTGGTTAGCACTCTTGCTTTTGCAGCAAGAAGACCTAGTTTTGCAACCCGATCGGAGCAAGGGCCTTTTTGCATGGAGTTTGCATGTTCTCCCGTGTGTGTGTGTCGGTTTTCTACGAGTTCTATTTGGTTTCCTTCCACTGTCCAAAAACATGCAATATGGAGATTAGGGGGCCCACGGTTGGTGTAGAGGTTAGCGCTCTCGCCTTTGCAGCAAGAAGATCCAGGTTCCAAGGGGTTTAAGCCCAGGTTGGAACAACTTCAAGCTGCGGAACATGGACTTTATGCATGGAGTTTGCATGTTCTCTCAGTGTGAGTGTGGGTTTTCTCCGGGGTTCTCCGGTTTCTCCCACAGTCCAAAAACATGCAATATGGCGTTTTGGTAAATTTGTCACTCTAAATTGACCGTAGGTGTGAGAGTGTGTGTGAATGGTTGTTTGTGTCTATATGTGGCCTTGCCATGGACTGGCAAACTGTCCAGGGTGTACCCCGCCTATCGCCCTATGTCAGCTGAGATAGGCACAGCACCCCCCGAGACCCTCCATTGGAGGATAAAGTGGTAGATAATGGATGGATGGGGATTAGGAAAATTGACAGTAGGTGTGAGAGTGTGAGTAGATGGTTGTTTGTCTCTATTTGTGTCTCTGTGATGGACTGGCGGTCTGTCCAGGATGTACCGCGCGCCTATGTCAGCTGATATTTGCACATAGAACCCCCCCCCCCCCCCCCCCCCGCGACCCTAATGTGGAGGTAGAAAATGGATGGATGGATAATGATAATAATTATTACTGCATCTAAGTATCACTTTTACAATAATCCATCACTTGTACAGTTGTTTGTGGTCCGCCTTGGTTTTTCGCTCCCTCTCCATCATCTCCTCGCTGTCCCATTTCTTTCTCATTTACCGGACCACCGTGTGGTTTTTGCTCAAGGTTCTTTTTGTGCTTACTCCATTGCGGGAACTGTTGGGTTTCTCCCGGCAACATTGCATAATAGTAAAGTGCTTCAAGATGTATTGTCATTTAGCACTGTACAACTAAAACTCAACTGGAACGGAATTGAATCGCTTGGCACTAGTTGCTTGTTGGATGTAAACGGAGCCTATATGAGGTGTCTCTGATCACTGATGTAATTTACCACACATTTGATTATTGGTATTTAGCATATTTATTTGGAGTAACATGTTTGAACTACAATTATGAAAAGAAATCAAACTTTTTTGGACCTTTTAAACTCTAATGGTTGTGTGTGTGTGAAAGTCAAGTAGGTCAACAGTTTCTGAAACATCCGTGCCATGTTCAGAATCCTTTAAATCACATTTCTTCCCCATTCTGATGCGCCGTTTAAACTTAAACCGGTCTCGTCTTGGTGCATTTTCTCATGCATTGATGTAGTGAAGTGTAGCTCAACAGGTCTACCTAATGAAATGCCCGTTAAAGGCATAGTTCGGAATTTTGGACATAAGACCTATTTTCCAACTCAGCCGCTGTGATGGAGACGTCTTCAAGAAATTTCATTCAGTTCTTCTAGTTGCCGAGTTCGCTGGTGCTATGGCTAGCGCAAGTCAATGGTACAAGTTAGCATGGCATTAGAAACCGACTCCACAGTGCACCCGAGGCAACTCAATTAAAACACTAGACTAACCCTTTAACACCTAAGCCTCAAAATGTCCGGTCTAAGTAGTTTTGTCCATTTTTCCGTATAATATGTGGCACTTATTTACAGTTTACTGCATGTAGGAATAGTGCATTGGCAATTTGAAATTAAGAAAAACAAAGCTTTTGTTAGAAGAATCATGAATACCAGATTGTGCATGCTAAATTTGAACAGTATAAAACCTATTGAAGATAACATTAGTTTGAGTCTTTGTCTCAATGTCCAAAAACAGACCATACAATGGAAACTATGTACAGGTGTCTCTCCTCTCTTATTATCCTCTCCTCCTAGTATTTCTAAAAAGCTAAATGTCCAAGGAAGAGAATGAAGATATCTATGAAGAATAGTTATAGGCATCAAATACAAATGGTCATGTTATATTTCTTTGTGTACATATTAAAAACATGTCATTTTGTCATATTTAGATTGTATATGTTTATGATGGTGTTTGAGAACCAGCCTATTTTGCTTTAATTTCAGAATTTATGAAAAGATCCTCTATTAAATCAGATTAGATTATCATTTATGTAACCCCAGAAGAAATTGGTCATTTTTGCTCATGATATTGAACGATTAATGATCTAGTAAGTCTTGTTTATTCCCAGTGCTTGTGTATGACAGCAGTGGGAGAAGTAGGCTTTGAATTTAACACCATAGTTTTTGATTTAAAGATAGCTGACCGACCACGCAGTGACGCGCTTCCCTGTTCAGAGTCAATATTAGATGAACTCACTCAATCAGTTACTCAGTGACTGATTAAAAAAATAAAACATCCACATCCTGTCTCGTCACAGCATGTTCCAGATAAAAAGGTGAATATAACGCGTGACAACACGATGTTTTATCAGACAAATATGCTGATTCGCCAGCTTCTTACGAGTGAAATGATCATAACAACCACATGTTGGCACGTGCAACTTCTTAGCTGTCAGAAATCGGTGGAATTTTTTTCCGATAGCACAAACCGTCGTGTAATTATGATAACGTGGGTTAAGCGTATCACTGAATAGTTAACATTACTGTACGTGATTGTATTAATTTCAGGGAAGGAGTCAACGTATTAGCTTGGAGGTTCTGGACGAGTTCTCACGACATCAATAAAAGAGCTTTATTTCTCGAATTCAAAGCTCATTTCTCAAACAAAAAGGGTTAGAGGTCAAGCGAGGCTGGGGGCTGTTGTTCCATCGTAAAAAGCTCCAGCTGAACCTTTGGCTGTCGGAGCTGCCCACTCTGTGCTGCTCTCCGTCTCCCTTCACCCCCTCGGCAGGAAGTCACTGTATCACACCATGTTGAGCAATGATCACACTCCGAACCTGAGAGTGCCAACAAATGCACAACTGGAGAGACAAGTGAGCCAGTGATGGAGGAGCTTTAGCCACATAAACCCAGATGACCCAGTCAGCTGTGAGCCAGACTCAGGATCAGTTCTCATCACTTTTTCTCAGGGATTTTTTTTTTTTCTTCTGTAAAAATATTACTGGCTGTGACTGAATGATATCTGATGGCGTTCATGTGCAAAGCTCAAACTGATTTGTTTTTTCACCCATGTTTTTCTTCTTTTACATTCCCATTACTACACATGACTTGAAATGTCCTTTTGTTTTCCAATTGAAGTGACTTGAATCTCATCACAACACAAAAATCTGACAACCAGCCCCAATTTTCAAATCTGTCCTCGTTCAGGCAGTCTTAGTATAAAGTACCTAAAAGGAAGACTTGAACTTGGTAGAAGTTGAAGTCAATTTTTTATCGTAACGGTTTTAAAATACAGTATATGACATTTGCTGTGCATAAGTATCAAAAGCAATTTTCGGACATAAAATGTACATAAGTTTTAGAAGTTAAAGTATTTGAAAAAGTGAGGAGTAAGGATTGAGCCACGGTAGCTCAGTGGTAACGAGTTGTCTTTCAACTGGAAGGTTGTGGGTTCGATTCCTGGCTCTTCTAGTCTGTGTGTCCTTGAGCAATACACTTAACCCCATGTTGCAGCGTGTCAATGAAAGTATGAAAAACTGTAGTAAAGCAGCTCATCAAGACAAACTCTATATAAATACAGACCATTACCAACTCTTCGTCTTCTGATTTAATTTGGTAGTAACACGTAACAAAGGCAACTAGAGAGAATGGAGTAAAAGTAAAAGTTACTAGAAATATAAATAATAAAGTAAAGTACAGTAACAAAGTATTTGTACTTAAAATAATCACCCATATTATTTATATACACGTACAGTATAGGTATATATCAGTTTACTAGTCGACACATTAGATATACTGTATATTGTATATAATATGCAATGCACTGTAATTATGTCTAATAGCCTATAAGAAGATATAATGATTTTAATTTGTAGTTATGTGCAACTGAATAAGGGCAACATAAATTAATCTAAATACAAAACAAGAATACAGTTGTTATTTTGAACATTTTAGGAAAGAATAAAGCTAAAAGCTATGAGACAGGAACCCTCTTTAAAGTTCAAAAATATGCTTATTAGTATTTCTAAAAAGCTAAATATCTAAGGGAGTGAATTAAGCTATCTATGAAGAATAGTTTGTTACGCACCAAATACAAATGGTCATGTTGCATTTCTTTGTGTACATATTAAAAACATGTCATTTTGTCATATTTAGATTGTATAGGTTTTTAATGGTGTTTGAGAACCAGGCTATTTTGCTTTACGTCCAGATTTTATGAAATGATCCTCTATTAAATCAGATTAGATGATCATTTATGTAACCCCAGAAGAAATTGGTCATTTTTGCTCATGATATTGAAAGATTAATGAACTAGTAAGTCTTGTTTATTCCCAGCGCTTGTGTGTGACAGTAGGCAGAGAAGTAGACTTTGAATTTAACACCATAGTTTTCGATTCAAAGATAGCTGACTGACCATGCAGTGACGCGCTTCCCTGTTCAAAGTCAATATTAGATGAACTCGATAAAAAAATAAAACATCTTCATCCTGTCTCATCACAGCATGTTCCAGATAAAAAGGTAAATATAACGCATGTTTGTGTGCCTGTAACTTTAACAGTACTCAGAAGAACTAGATGAACTGTCTGTTGCGTCATCTCAGACTAATGGGGGCAGAAATTGAACATAAGTATGTGTGTATAATAGCTTTTAAAATTAAAAAAAAAAAAATCCATAGCCTTAGAATAAGAATAGAACGGCACCACTCGTATAAAATTCACTAATGGCAATTATTTCCATACGATTCAAACATGTCAGCCAATGTCATTCATTTTCATTTTTAACATAGTCTTCAGGCAATACAGGCAATACAGGCAAGTCCAAATACAGTATGAATGCGGATGAGAAAATCGGTTTATTGTCCGTGCACGCCTCCGCAGGTGGCGCCGTATCTCTCTACAAACTAGTGCGTATTGAATCAGTTTCCTGTTGACCTTTTACGTCACAGAAAAACAAACGGCGAAGGATGATATGGACGGTGAGCTGACGTCGGCGCCGTATGATTTCCAGCAGAGGTACTGCAACAAGTCACATTTAAGACTTTTAAGACTTTTTTAAGACCATAATGAATACATTTCAAATCCATACTGGCAAAAAAGTACCAATGACATGAAGGAAAATTGGAGCCACAAATCGTTGAACTTGCAATTCGGCTAAGCTGTGGGCTTTCATTAAGTTTTCTCCGCTGCTATGCTAAGCTGTAACACACCGCGCCGCGCGCACAGCCCGCTAGCTAGTGGTGCTCGATGAATTCTCCCCGGGCAGCACAGGTGACCTACTTTAGTTCCGTGTTGTAGTTATGTTATCGCATCCTCAAAAACAGAAACATTTCAATCTGAGACTGAAGTTTAACGTGAATAGATTTTTAAGACCTTTCAAAATTGTATTTAAAGGTACAATATGTAGTATTTATGGGTTTATATAACCCAAAATCCACTTTTTTATACATATTATGTGCTCCTGCATTGTCTAGTCGCTGTATAATAGTTTTTGTTTCATTTTCGTAGTGTTTCAAAAAGTCATGTTAAATAACATGACCGCGGACCGCGGTTGCATAGCCACTGTTAGCAGCGAGACGCCATGTTTCTACCGGAGCCTGTAAGGACTAACGCGAGAGAACAAAACAAGCGTCTCTTTACTTGTAGCGGAAGCCCCGCCTCCACTCTCTCCACTTCGTCTGCTACAGCCGCGGTAGCTCGCCCTCTCCCTCACCTCACGAACCTCATCTGCTGACACGGAGAAAGACGACGAGGACGACATTTGACCAGCTGTGGATACCGTAGCGCTCAGGGAAGGGAGGGGGTGAGCAGAGCAGCAGGTCTTTGTTGTAAATTTCAGCCTCTCCTCTAGATGGCACTATAAACTACTTATTTCCCCTTTAAGACCTTTCATGAGATTTTAGGAGACTTTAAGACATTTTAAGGCCTTAAATTCAAATTATTGGATTTAAGACTTTTTAAGACTTTTTAAGACCCCGCGGATACCCTGTTAGATGTCGTCTCCTTCTACTTCCGACCAGTCTGACTAGAGTCCAACTAGCTTATACTTGCAGGAGTAATAAGACTAAGACTCAAATTATCCAGGTACCTTAGTCCGACTAAGACTGGCTTGATTTTACGTGTTTACGTGACATTAAGAAAACTAAATTATTGTCCTAGTCCGATTGAAATCAGATATTAGTCCTAATACTGAATCACAAGTTCTAATTTAAAAGTCTGTAATCAATCTTGAAGCACACGAAAACTAGAGCTTTCCCACAGAGCCACAGAGAAGTTCACTCTTCAAGGGACAGTAGTGGATTGAACCCCACTCAGCTACAGCACAGACAAACGGCCTTTGACGCTGTTCATCAGAGCATTGTCATTTCTTCTGTGGCTGTTTCATGGTTTTCAGAAATGTAGGCTGAGACTTTCTCATGGGAACAAGCCAGACAAGAATGAGGAATGCAAAGAAATGCCCTTCTAACAGAAGAGAAAGGAAGAAAGAAAGTGGTGGTGGTGGTGTTGGTGGTGAGGGGGGAAACCATAATCTGCTGAGAAAGGGATTTATGTAATTGTCACGTGTCACAAAATAATACATGCTGGTCTTTGTCCATGGTGGATTTCTAACATTACTCATTGATTTCTCACATTAAAGTGTTTGAAATCAGCTTATGTTATTTCACAGTCTGGGCATGAAAGAAAAAAAACCCCATCACATGCTGTTAATATCCACATTATGTAGCTACACCTTTTACGTACATATACGTTTTTGTTACTGTGCATACAGACTTCTAATGTTCCTATGTATTTTCTCATTATTTTCTCTGCCCGGCCTTTAAGATTAATTCTAGTTTCAAATTTCTTCCGTGACGTTATGGGAAGTGTGTATGACTTTGTGTAGAACTGATATGACTTTGACTTGACTTGCTTCCGTGGGTGCGGATGTATGTTTAATCATTGTTTAATCATAATCGACCCTCTAAGTGTTGGTTTTTCCACTCTCACATTATGATGTATACTCAACAAAAATATCAATGCACAAAACGTGAAATGGTGAAAATAAATAGAATGTCATGACATTTGCTCAGCATTCGTTTATGGAATGATTTGTTTTGCTCAAACCCAGTAGTCCAGTGTCACTTGGCCACTCCTATTGACTAAAATCTTGAGTATTTCAACTCACGAGAGTCATGGAGCATGGCAGAGTGGTGGTCAATATGCGTGACCAGTACACAGACACTCCTTATGGTCTGGTCAATAAAAGGGCACACCAAAATGTGGACTTTTGTCACTATGCCACAGATGTCACAAATCATGAGGGAGCGTGCCATTGACATGCTGAGTGCTGGGTTGAGCGTTACAGCTGTGGCAACACAACTGAATGTGCATCATTCCAGGCCACGATCGACAACCTGGTGATGTCCATGCGTCGCCGGTGTAGCACTCTGCGTGAGGCTAATGGTGGACACACACGTTATTGAAGTTTGTGAACTCGGATCATCGACCCCCATTGTGTTCTTCCTGCCATTACTGCAGGACTTTTGTTTTGAAATTGATCCTAATGCTCGCAAATTAAAGCCACTTTATTGATAAAGTTGTACTGTTATTTTTGGACAGTTACTCTGTTTTGTTACATTACAATAACTACAAGTTTTTCTTCATGCGTTTATATTTTTGTTGAGTGTACATAACGTTCAAAGCCAGTCGCTTCCTTGATTATCTGCTCAGTACGTGGCCAGTTTACCGCTTACATGAGGCTGTTTTGATTGCAATCACAACGATGTAATCGGGCATATTCTATTTCAGTCCAATCTGCATGTTTCTCGTCTGAATCTGTTTGAATAACACACTGGGCCGACGTGTTATGTGAGCACAAACATTGCCCTGCAAATTCAGGTCATTTTCCTTGACTGTAATCCATGAAATGCGTTTGTCTTTGAAGTCATATTGTTTGATTCATATGATTTTCTTACAGTAGATCAACCACTGTGGATTGTATATGGAGTGCAGCAGCAGCAGCAGCGGTAGACAGATGCCTCCTCAAAGGGAACTTCACTTTTCATCAGGGCTACAGTAGCGTGGAAGGAGGATTTAAGTGTTAATCTCTTAATACCCGCAGTCTGTTTCAAAGATGGTGAAAAAGGTGCGGCTATAGTTGCTCAGAGGTCATCACAAATTTATATCCTCTACATGTGGTGAGCTACAATAATAATTTAATACCACCTTGTGCTTTCGGTATGCACGCTAATTTAAAGCTCTCATAAAGTGGTCCTATCTACTGTACTTGCGTACATTAACTTGTTTTTATGGTCAAAAACCTCCTAGTTGCTGTAAACGAACCAATCCAAATCTCTCCTCACTGAAGCTCTCATCAGCCGCGCTGTTTTAGACTGAAATCTCACCCTCAGATGACAGAACTGTGTTGTGATTGGCCAGCCAACGAGAGCTTTCTGAACTGTCCTGTGATTGGCCAGGTACCTGGAAGTGACGTAATTAGCACGTCAGCTCTCAGAAGCGCAGCTCCCCCTCTGGAACGGTGGATGCACTGCTACTCATTATCCAAACATTGTTTTGAAGGTCCCATATTATGCAAAATTATCGTTAATATTAATACTACCAGTTGCCAAAGTGTGAAAAAAGATGACTCACTCATGTTTTTGTGGTCCTCCTCAGTCTACGTACAGGAGATAAAACACGCGATGTTGACTTTGACTTGGAACGTCACAAGACACTAAATTCCTAGAATAGTTGTCTCGCAGAGATCCGCTTTGTCCGTAAAACACACGAGAGTGCTGGCCGGAAGTCCGCAAAACGTTCTATTCTTGGCTCCACAGTGCAGCACAGAGTCCTACACAAACTTCCAGCCTCAGAGGATTTATCTGTCCAGTTGATACCTGTTATATATGACGGCAATGTGTCGCTACTCCCCGCCAGTCCCTTTTCTACGTCTTTGACCCGGAGTCGGATCCAGAGTCAGAAGACACTGCCGCAAGTGAAACCACAACGGACGTTCTTCTACTTCTGCGGTTCAATGTACGCAACCGGATGTACCCGGACTAGTGTCCGGAGCAGGAGGATCTGCTATTATGTCTCGATTCCAGGCTTTTTCAGACTGCTTGCAGAGCCCGAGAATACAATAAAACGCAGCGTTCTCAGCAGTGACTAATCTGTTTGTTTGGAAACTTTAGGGCTTTATAAACGAGGTAATGGTGCAGAAAAACTGCGTTAATTGGAACTTCTGGTCTATGGGAGCTTTAAACAAATCAAAGAAATGTCAAAGGGTGTGTTTGCGGTTGTGTTTCTCCCGTTTGTTTCATTCCACACGTCATAAACCTCAATGCCAGTGTTGGACTTTAAGTTTAAATGGATTCATTTAGCGGATTAATCTGAAAACCTGTTGTGTAATCTATTAAAAAACATGTTTGACGTCATAGTTAAGGTTCCACACTTTATCCAACATGGTCACATTACAGTGTGTATGAGTTTAAAATGTTTGCTTGTGGGCTTAGCATTCTGAGTGTAAAAATACGTTCCACCCTGTGGAATGTATTCTTTCAGAAGGAGTCATCAGTACAGTGAGACACACCCCTGTCAGGTAATGGAGTTTGCCATATAACCATGAGAACTCTTGGCTCCATGGATCAAACGGAGTTTACTTAACTGAATTTCTGAAGATGCAGTCGATGTTTATTTCGAGCCGCATTAATCCGTGCTCATAATTTGATGACAATGACGACATTGACAGAAGATTGACAGTTTTATGGAGTTTGTCATCTTTTAATACATTGTTTTTTTGGTACTATATGGACACATCAGCTTTGCTTCTATGTTCTTTTAACGTCAGACAGAGAAAGCTGCCACGTAGCTCTCAAACTTAGTGGGGAATTTGTCAGAAACTGGTGGAGATTTAATATTCTTATACTCGTGAACTTCGTAAACATTCACTCATAAGGTGGTCACCCTTTCTACGAAAAAGAGGAGAGTGTGTGTGTATAAAGATAGATTCATGTTGCTGGGAAAGACTGCTCAGACTTAAAGAGAACTGAATGATGTAATATCTTTTTGCTAGTAGATTAAATAACTATCTGCCTTCTGCAGACCAAAAACTTAACAGCTTAACAAGTTTGTATAGTTAATAAACTGCTGCTGATGTGATTCAGTCACAGCCATTACAGTTGCTCAAGTGTCTGTAACCAAGTATGCATGACTATTTGAACTCCAGTCTGCACATAAAAGGACTATAATCTCATAACCACTCATTTCATGTAACTTGCACATGAATATTTTGGATGTTGTGCAAATACACACGTGGAGTTTTAATTTCAGCTCAGATTTCTCAATATCAAACAGCTAAGGCCGTAGTCCTACTAAGACTACTCTGCTTCTGTAGGTGGCGTTGTATCGCTCTACAAACTAGTGCGTTTTGAATCAGTTTCCTGTTGACTTTTTACGTCACAGAAAAGCATAGGATGGACGGTGAGATGGATGGTGCTTCTCCAAGAGTAATTTGACTATGAAGCTCATTATCCAGATATGTTAGTCCGATTAAGACTTGCTCAATTTTGGTCAGATTAATGTGTTTACGTGACATTAAGAAAACAGAATTATTGTCTTAGTCTGACTAAAATCGGACTTGATAAAGTTTAACAGAGTGAAGTGTTAACTAGTAGGTTTTGTTCTGTATTGTAATTAAATCATTACATTTTTTCATAAGCAAGTCTAGTTTGGTCTTTCTAAGCAAACCTATAGCATGAACTCGACTTGTCTCACTGTTTTCATTCGTTTTCCCATCGCTAACATTTCTCCGAATCCAAAGATTTCCTCCAAAAACGGGTTTTGTGTTACTTTCCTGCAAAAATCTCCCCCCCCCCCAAAAAAAAACACAGACTTGTTATGAAGAGCTCGCCTTTCAACCTTCCTATGCTCCTGATGTATGAAACACGACGCCTCTGCTCTACTGTATGTAATGGTATTCTGTGGGAAACAGTTGGGTAAGAGATAGAAACAGCCATGTCCTGACTTGTCATAGATTATGCAAGCCCTGAGGACAGATGATGGCATTCCCACCTCAAATTATACCCATGACAGGACATCTGTACAAATACCTGAGTACACCTACACCTACACATAACAAACATGTCTCTGAACCTGACTACAACCTCTGTAAAGAGGAAAGGGTTAAAGGTCGCTATGAATGGGAAGCGCTTCTCTATAGTGCAAACACAGACACATACTCATGAGCAGAATGGATTTGGGGGGGTTGAGAGATTTCCCTTGGGACTGTGTATTTTGTGAATGAATGAATGAGCAGCACACAATGGACGTGGCAGACGAGCAAAACAAGGACCAGAGTTTTTAGGAGAAAAAAACTGACTGACTAGTGCACACAAACAAATGGTAACCACCTCTTCCCTGTAGAAGTTGGGTGTTCGTCATGACATAGTATTTCAGAAAGAATGAAAAGGAGCCGGGGAAACGGAAAGAGAGTCGAGGGAAAAAGGGGGGGGGGGGGGGTGAAAAAAGCACAAATGTGTTGATTGGCTCAGGCAGTGTGCCTGATTCTAGGCCTTTTGTGATTGGCTGAGAGGTATGGCCTCACCTTAAAAGAGGGTTACTCCAGTTCAGTGACACTGAGCTCTCCATACATGCGTGCATGTGTTGGCGTGGCTGAAAACTGACATTCACCACAAAGACATGCCATTCAAATCAGCGGCATGTGTGGGCAATGATCTGCGAGTTGTCTGATCACAGCAAATCCAGAGGGAGCAGTGACTCATTTGCTTTAGTCGTCATCAGACGTTTCCTGTGGGGACGTCAATCAACACGGTCTTCGATATTACTCCATAAATGGTTTTAATTATCATAAATTCCTTCTCAGTCTCATCCATTCAGGCACATACATGTTAAATGTGCCATTGTAATCAGGAATGCCAAGGAAAGTAACATCACGAGGAACCATGAAGTCTGAATTTAAAGTAAATTTGTTTGTAGGCATTTAAACATTCCGAACTATGTCGCAGAGCCAACCCCCGATGGCAAATCCAACCCTTTCTTTTTCTCACTCTCTTGCACCAAACTTTTAAACTGACCCTAATCTATAGACTGTGACCCTATGGTTTCTTTGAACGTTAACCATTGAAGGCATGACACTGGTCCAAACAAAGGGACTTTGTGTCAAATCCAACTTGAGCACTTGGTGAAAAGAAAAAAGCTATCATCCGTTATTTGCCCACCAAACCAAAGAATCCTGACACTATACATCGTATAGCTATAACCTGTGAAAAATGATTTCTCTGTTTTCTTTTCGTTCGGCGTTTAGGGGACCTGGACTAACCAACTGTCAATGAAAAGTAACTAAAATCAGCCTGAAAAGACGCTAGACATCACTAGAACACGTCCTGTTTTTAGAGATTTCACACACAGGGATGACAATAAGTGTGGAATCATGAATTAAAGAGAGGAGAAAACAAAACCTATTTGTACTTAAATTTAAATTTAAATTTGTAAAACGTCTAATTTGTAAAACGTCTTCTCTGTTTTTGGTGTAACGTTACAGCTCACATAGAGTGGTCCTGTTGCACATATATGTGCGTTATGGAGGTCTACTTACATACATTAACTTGTTTTTTATGGTCAAAACCTCCTAGTTGCTGTAAATGAGCCACTGAAGCTCTCATCAGTCGCGCTGAGAAGACAGAGTGTGTTGTGATTGGCCAGCCAGTGTAGATCCTTCCCAACTGTCTTGTGATTGACCAATTCCTGGAAGTGACGTAATTAGCACACCAGCTCCCCCTCTGGAACGGTGGATGCACTGCTACTCATTATCAAAACATTGTTTTAAAAATGTTTAAAAATGGCTTCGTCACGACTCCCCACCGCAGTCCCTTTTACGCCCCCAAACCCCTTCAATATTTTCGTTGTACGCCCCCTGCAGGCGAATACTGCAAAGAAAAAAAACACATTGAGCATAAACGTGCATACTTGTAGGTTGCGCACCATCTGCGGGGCCCCGCGCCACAATGTCTCATACGAGCATAAACATTGATTTACAGTGCTGGCATTATGGGCTTTATTCGTGGGCTCCGTGTTGACGGAAATATTTCCCAAAACGATGCCATCTTTACGGTGAACTTTGAAAATGGCAAAGAAAAAAGATTGTTTGTTTCATGCGCTTTCCGTCTGGACGTGGCCTAAGAAAAAGCCTGTAAGTTGGGCTCTCTCAGAGGCAACCAGCAACTTTGCTTACTGTAAGGCGTTTTTCCACTAGCACGACTCGACTCACCTCAGCACGGTACGGCACCGTTATTTTGCGGGAGGAAATACTGAACAAATCTTTTTAAGGGACTGATTCTAATTATTTAGTTACACTGAAAACAACTGCCTTCCAAGTCTTGACGCAGCCGTGCTGTGATGACCCCGCCCACATTGAGGAGGTACTATTGTCATGGAAAAGCAACCAAACCGTGTAGAGTCGAGCCGAGGCGGGACTATGAATTGGAAAAAACGCCATTCTTGGAACACCCCTGTTTTTCATTTTAAAGGTGCCATATATAGGGATGTGGCCAAAAATGGTTACTACATTCAAATTCAAAATACCGAGGTCTTTTAGGTTTCGTTTTCTGACGTAACTGGCAACCCGTGGTTGCTCGGCAGCTGAGACTCTACTGACTGCAATGATTGGTAGACGGCGGTAGGTGGCGCCACATGCCAAAACATGATTTCAAAACATAAACATGATTTGCAGTCTGCAAAAGATTTTTTTCAATGCAAATATGTTGGCTGTACTGTTGTTGTTGGTGAGTTCAGTTTGTTATATGAACATTATTCCTGAGTCTCTGTGACATATTAGGAGGATTTTATGGACAGCTGTTTTAGATTTATTACATAATGCACCTTTAAATGTTGAAATTGTGGAATAATTTAGTTTCAAAGCAAAACTATTGCAGAAGTATGGGAATGCTACAGGATGTTTTTAAACTAAAATTTCAAAATCCTTTTTCACTGTATAGTTTCCAGTAAAGTCTACATGATCTCAGCCATCACTGTAATTTCCAAAATATCAAAACTAGATGTAATGTGGGGGAAATGAGTCATCATCTTAGATCAAACGGATCTTGATGCTTAATAATAATATCATAATAAAAGGCTGAATCTAACATGGGAATTTAAAGAAAAAAAAATTATTTAGGTATTCTGGTTGTGAATGTGAAAGGAGTGGGAATTTAATGCCAGCTAAAGGAAGCACAGACTTGCACGGCCAGGCTTTTGCAAAGACAGCTGGACAACACATGAACCTCCAGCTGTCCTCATCTGCACACACACACACACACACACACACACACACACACACACACACACACACACACACACACACACACACACACACACACACACAAACACACAGTGGACACAGCTCAGTGGAAGATGATAAAATAAATATTAAAAAGTTAACACAGCGTTCACTGTACAAAATGTACAAATATTTCAATTCTAATCAACCTTTTATGGTCAGACACCAGTCTCCACTGTTAAGCTTGAACCACCGCCACTCAAAACTATGGAGGACAAAACCTGACATAATAATGAATAAATAAATAAATACAGGAATAAATAAATAAATAAATGTAGGTGAACAAAAAAGTAGAAATAAATGTAAAGAATTTATTTATTCATTTATGCATTTAGTTATTCCTGTATTTATTAACTAATTCATGTAGTTATTTGTTTATTTATTCCTGTATTTATTTATTTATGCATTTATTAATTTATTAATTAATTAATTTATTATTTTATTTTATATAGAGACAAATAAATTAAAAAAATAATTATTTTAAACTAAATGTGATTTTAAAACCTTCGTAGCGTCTTTGGCACGTGGACTCAGCGGGAAGGGATCTGGCCAGAGTCCAGACACTGTTGATGAGGATTTTGGAGGATGAAGACGGATGAAAGTGACGACAGTGTAAACAAGAAACAGGGATGGAGACGCAGAATGTACACATCAGAGAGATTATAAGCAGGATGATGATAACAGCATTTAAATTTTTAAAGGACAGCACCGAGACAGAGACCGGTGTGTTGCGACGTGATTGGACAGAAGAGATCATCAGATGAACAGCTGATCCCACGAGCGACAGCCCCCAGGAAATGACGGCATGCGTGAGAGGAGTGAAAAACAGGATGGAACACAACCAAACCACATCTAAGGTGTTCATATGAGTGTGTTCTGCATGCAGTTACATGGCAATGGGTTTCACATTGGTGATTCAGTGTGCACTGAATCACTTTTTGTGTGTGTGTGTGTGTGTGTGTGTGTGTGTGTGTGTGTGTGTGTGTGTGTGTGTGTGTGTGTGTGTGTGATATATGCAGAGGTATGTTGAGAAAATGAAAATGACCTGAGGCTAAAAGACAATAAACATTCAGCAGGCGGCTGCAGATGAGTCTTACTGGATTAACAAAATTTTTTTATATTTACATAATTCCCAAGCTTCTTTAAACATTCGCACCTGATCGAGCCAAGTTAAACACAAATTCAGGTGCAACTTGGCATATAAAGCTCTCTAAGAGTCCTTTTAAATGTAATTAGAGGGTTTAGAATTTCAATGTCAGGTGTTGAATTCCCCGCCTGTTTCTCCGTGCACTATTATGTGCGACGACATCATCACGATGCCGATATACAAAGACTTAATTCGCACTAATGCCAGCACTTTGAGCGAGTGGGATTCAAACGCTGTAAGAGCAGGAGAGGCACTTAATTGTAATTACATGGTGAACACAACCTGTCTGTGTCTGTTTTTAAAGGAAGGACTTGATATATTTAAAAGCTATTGCAGTGACCGGACGGACACAGCGCTTCAGTTTTGCTCAGACATCCTTTTCCCCCTCACAACTTCCTTATGACTTCCTGGGGAGACACCAAAACAAAACAATGGAGAAGGAGAAAAGGGGATAGGAAATCCAGGATAAGACCCTGAGGAGTTATGTTGGAATAATGTGGTATTTCTAATGAAAAATATGTCCAAACAGGTTATTAGGGATAGCTTGAACAGAAAAGAAAATTGTCACGTCAGTTCCACTTTTTGTAATTTATCTTTACAAACCAGTCATGTAATGTAAAGCATGTCATTATCTAACAGCTGGTAACCATGGACACATTATGGACACAAATTTTGTTCTGCTTTTGAAATGAGTGAAATGTATGTCATTCAAATTCAAATCGGGGGCCACAGGTGCACGTGGCTCCCTGCCCGAGTCTTTCTGTGTGGAGTTTGCATGTTCTCCTTGTGTGTGTGTGTGTGTACATTGGTTTGCTCTGGGCTGTCCACTTTCCTCACACATGTCTAAAAACATGCAGAAGTGTGTTTGGGACACTGTAAATACCCTGTAAGAGTGAATGTTTGTTTCGTCTCTACGCTACAAACTGAATATAACATTAAAGCGGACATATTGTACCCCATTTCTTTGTTCTTTGGCTTTGGTCAAAATACCATAAGGATGAAGCACCACAGCAGTTCAATCACCCTGCCAAAACAGCCCTGTTCACAACGCTCTGTTTAGTAGTATCTCTTTAGGTCCACCTTAAAGCTCCACCTTAAAAAAAGTAAAATGAAACTTAAGGGACAGGAAATGACATCAGCCACAGAGGCTACTGGGAGCTAGCCTTTTGTGATCATTTGCAGGTTCTAGCAGGCCCATTGCCGTCGTATATAACAAATAAATCCTCTGAGGCTGGCCACAAAATCATGAGTGAGTCTTATTTTTTCACTCTTTGCCGACTGATGGGGCCTCCAGAGTCCCAAATATAAGGATTTAAATAATTAAAAAGTGGATTTTGCATAATATGAAATGAATATTTAATGAATCAGAAATCAGTCTATACATTGTTAATGTGGTAAACGACTATTCTAACTGCAAACATCTGGTTTTTAATGGAATATGTACGTACATGGGTGAATAGAGGCCCATCTCTCCAGTGTTCTAATGGTACATTGTTTGCTAATCACGTTAGAAGGCTATTAGATGATTAGAAAACCCTTGAAAACCCTTGTGCAATGATGTTAGCACAGCTGAAAACAGTTTTGCTGGTTCTTTGACGAAAGCAAAGTTTGAAGGGCAAAATTATTATTTTTCATAAATGTCATTATTTCTAATCTTGTCAACGTATTGACTATATTTTCTATTCATTTTACAACTCTTTTGATGAATAAAAGTGTGACTTTTAATGGAAAACACAAACAAAAATTGTATCGGTGACCCCAAACTTTTGAATGCTAGTGTATATGTTGACCCTGTGACGGACTCTTGTCAGAGTCTCCCACAAGTAATGATGTTGTCATTATCTGTGTGGTGACCTGCATTAACCTGGGTTGAAGTCAAATATCAGAGGTGATATTTAACTACAGAGTTGTTGTTATTATTAGGGATGTGTGCCTGGGTCCATTCACGCTGATATTTCACAACCCAGACCAGGGACTTTTGTCGCACGTCATCACCGAACTGTCCCTTCATTATCTGTCATGTGTCTACAGCTGACTCCGCAGCGAGGCATCTTACCACGAACACAATTGTTGAACAGTATACCAAGGCATGCTGACCGTAATTCCGTGATGTGATATGATGTCCTTGATTTAACGTGTTTAACATGGCAGCTGGCAGTGTAGAGTTACCACACGTTACTATTATGTGTGTACTTTTGAGAATTGCCCAATCTTTCTACTTGTCTCTATTGTTTCTTGACTGGTTAATAAGGCATTGTTGCTGACTGACTGCATTGTAAAACTCATTTGGTTGCTATGAAAACCAGATTGTTTTGTTGAGGAGTGATGTCTGTCAACACATTGACAGACAACAATGGTTTATAAGGTGCCTGCAGACAATGCTGAACAGTCTGAATGGACAGGAAATATTCACACAACACTGTAACACTGTTACAAGCACTGATCAGGTGGTCTACATTCATAAAACGGTGGATTATTTGTTATTTTGTTATTAGACCGACAGCTTTGGCTTTGCAGCTTTGCAAATCTTCATGTCAGACCTTCAGTTGAGGTGCAAGGCCTCGGGTTAGACTCGCTAATGTTCAACAATCGTGATTTCGTTAGAGAAGATTCCTTTACGCCATGTCACCGATAAGCAATCAACCAGTATCTTGGGGGGGGGATGAGGAGGGGGAAAGGAAAGCCGAGAGACACCAACAATAAAGTCGTAAAAACTGCTGGGTTAGTAATAAACTTTTCGGGTCATTCTGGACATTCTGTGTCAACAGATAATAAACATGCATTTGTGTCACCTGAGGTGAAATGGTGAATAAAGGTTGCAGGTATCTTGTGTTACGTTCACCTGGCCCCTGTCGTCCACATAATTATGTGGACATCACATTTTGGGTTGTCGATACTATAAAACTTAATTCATCATAAAATGAGCCCGATGACCACGTACGTGGAGACACTTAGTCTGCCATCTAGTGGTGTCAGAAGAGTAAAACACTCTTTTATAGTGTAGACAACGCGAAATGTGATGTGCACACATGTAGACGCCAGGGCTTAGGACGTACAGTGCTTGTACCCTGATAGGGTACAACTGGACAGCAAAAGGTACAGTCTCTTACTTTCTTCGTGTGTAGTTGTGTTTCCATGAGAGTTTTTTTCTTTTTTTTTCAAAATAAAGCAGTATTTCGAAAATTCCAACAAAGTACATTTGCTACTTGTAGGTGTTTCCACTGAAGGGTGTTGTGTATTGCAAATGAGCTGTAATTTACCTAAAGTCTATCTTATTTTTATAATCGTGAAATCAGACTCCACTTTGAGGAAGAGGCTGAAAGCGTTTTGTTTCGTTTCCATGGTTTTGGAACATTGATCTCGATTGCCACTATTCCACTGATTCCACTGGTAATGGAAACCCAACCTGTGTCAGTATGACTGGTTGGTTTAGTATCATTTCGGATTAATTAAAAAAAAAAAAAAAATCAAATGGTGGTATAAAGTATAGTCAAAATTAACACTGTAAATCATTTTGCTTTAATTTATTGCCTGTAATATATTACAGCCTTAATTATCTCTATGTATGTAGTCGGTGTAACAGCGTCTTATCTTGTATCGGCTCAGGTTACAGGATGCAATATCACAGGTGGAAGTGGGTCAAACGCAAACAGACGCCGTCGAACAATCGAGCAAACGGGACGCTTTAAATGTGACTCATGATACACTGGGGAGGAAACAGGTGACGCCTCATGAGGGAAGGGGAGACTGTACAGTAGGTGTGTGTGTGTGTGTGTGTGAAGGGAGGGGCAGGATCAGGTGATGAACTGAGGTGGGAAACAGGTATTCTTTACTGTTAGTATTAAGAGGAAATGCCATATATATACAGTACAGCAATTTCCTCCACTGTGCATTGTATTCTGTGATATTTTTAATATCACACGGCTATGGTGTGTTAAAAATCCAAGGCTGAAGCTGTAAGGCTGTTTTGTTGGTTTTTGAATTGGAAAAAAATAGAGAAGGTTTCTAACAGTTAGTGAAAATGATGGCTCTTATATGAAATGGAGAATTCAAAGCTTTACTTCTCCAATTTAGTTTACAAGTTTACCACTCTGCAGGTATCTTCCTTAATTACAAAAAAAAGGGGGGGAAAAAAAGAAGAGGAAGTGAAGGCATGTGTGCAGGGAAATACTGAAGCAATTCTCAGCAGGCACAGATTGCCTGAAAGGTGGAGAGGCTGTAATGTGACATACATTTAGTTCCCGACTTTGACTCAGTTTCCTCAAATGTCACCATTTGTCAGAGTTCATAGAATCCTTTCTTGCTTTTTTGATTATCATGCAGAAAAAGCATGTCTCATGTACATTATGGTCACATGCTGCATGTTTCTCAAACTCCGCTTACATACCTGTATGTGTTTGCCATGAAAGGGGAAGTGAAATCTCACTGAATATATTTGTCCTCTTCTTTATCTTGTATCAAATGAAACATCTACATCCTCCAAAAAAAGTCCCTTCAAGCCCCTTCTTGGTATTTTCTTTTCTCTCTCTTTCTTTTTTTATTCCTGTACTGACACTCAACACTGTGACACCTGCAGCGCACGCTCTCAGATTTCCATGTCTTATCCGACACTAGTTTGTCTAGTTTGTTCGCGACGGCCTTCTCAAAAAATGAACCTCAACCTTTCGGAAAGTGCATACAAGGAGATGCAACTTCACCAGATGAAACTAGGAATCTTTTTGTTTGTTTGTTTTAATTGACTTAGATTGAACCTGTGAGGTTCCCAATTTCGTCCACGCACCACCATTCTTACAGTAGCCCAGAATGGACTGACGAACCACTGCACGAAACCACAAATCGTTTGTGAGAAGAAGAAGAAGACGCAACTCGCCAGTAATCGTTCACTCTACATCTTTCACACTACAGTTTTACAATCCACACAATCATAGAGCGCTATCTATCATCTATAAATATCTATCACACATTCAACCTGGGACAAAGTGTCCTCAGGAAGAATTGCCAAATAGCCAGGCATGTAGAATGAGATTTATTTATTTATTTATTTATTTAACCTTTACTTAACCAGGGGAAAAAAACTAATTGGGATTAAAAATCAAATCAAAGTAAAATATAATAAAGTATTCGTTTTTTTGACCCTGGCAGAGTTATATCCTCTGTGTCCATCCCCTGTATGTGAGCTTTAAGATGCTATTAATGGAGTCTACAGTACATCTCATTTTACATTGACTTTTTTTAGGCCTATAGCTGACGCACAACCAGAGCGGACTTTAAACGAGTGTGCGAGAGAAGGACTAGTGTGTCGCAGAGGGCCTACAGGAGTTCGTTCATCAGTAAAACAATGGGGAAAAAAAACCAGCTGATTGACTGTGTGAGTCATTCTTGAATGTTATTGGTACAAAGCATTCTGTTTGTTCCATTCCTGAGTTTCAAATTGCAGGAATGGAACAATAATATTGTTTCCACCAACTTGCACTGATCTTGTTGTCCCTGTCAGTCACGGTTGACAATAACCTTCGAACTTAAAACACACAAACTGTAGATGGCTGTAGATCGGTTTGTTTGTTTGTATTTGACCAATATATAGTTTGAGTGAGACACTGGATGAATGTGTGCAATTCAGACTGTTTTTGCTTAAAAGAGGCTCAGGTTTAACTGAAATTACAGTAAATTAGTCTAACTTCTCTGGCTATGCAACTGATCAAAATATTATGGTGGCCCTGAGGTGCAAAACACAAACGCAAAACAAAAAACACAAACACAAAATGAACGCAAATCACAAAACACAAATGCAAATCAAAAAACACAAACGCAAAACAAAAAAACACAAATGCAAATCACAAAACACAAACGTTAATCACATAACACAAATGCTAAACAAAAAACGCAAAACAAAAAACACAAACGCAATTCACAATCACAAAACACAAACACAAATCAAAAAACGCAAAACACAAACGCAAATCACAAATGCAAATCAAAAAATGCAAAACAAAAAACAAACACAAATCAGAAAACACAAATGCAAATCACAAAACACAAACGTTAATCACATAACACAAATGCTAAACAAAAAACGCAAAACAAAACACGCAAACGCAATTCACAATCGCAAAACACAAACATAAATCAAAAAACGCAAATCACAAAACACAAACACAAATCAAAAAACGCAAAACACAAACGAAAAAAAACAAACGCAAAAAACAAACACAAATCAAAAAACACAAACGCAAATCACAAACACAAATCAAAAAACACAAATGCAAAACAAAAAACAAACACAAACGCAAATCACAAAACGCCAATCAAAATATGCAAAACACAAACGCAAAACACAAATCAAAAAACACAAATCAAAAAATACAAATGCAACGTTTATTGATTTGCGCTTGTGGTTTTGCGTTTGTGTTTTTTGTTTGTGTTTTTGACATTTTTTTGACATTTAAACATAATTTAGGACCCAGTGGCAATCTTGGGAATTGAACGAAATGTGGAGGCAAGGAAGAAACAGACGTAGAGTAAAAAATAATCAGCTAAAACTTTTCGGTGGTGAGACACCATATGGACCCGTGTATCTCTGGAAGATACAATAAACCATAACAGTGAGACGACACGTAGAACCTTGAAGGGCAGATGTTTCTCTATCAGTGACCCTGATGTTCTCACGCAGCTTGAAGGAGCGTTTTTCAGCCCTGCGTTGATACAGTAACTATCAAGAGTCTGACTTTTTGGAAGGTTATGATGGTATTACATCCAGCACATTTGAACTGAGGTTCCCCTGGAGCCGCAGATGAACTCTCACCTCTGCTTCAGAACAACCTGCTCATTTGCAGATTACTTCTACAACAATTATGTGGGAAAAAGTTTTTGCTCATCTGGATCTCATATCTCGAAACAATGATGTGAACTAAACGTTTTATTGTGTGGTGTGTTGTATAACCCTCACTCTAAATCCCCAGAGCAGTTTTAAAGAATCACCGTCCTTGCAAATATTCACAGTACTTGAGGTGGAACACTGAGTTCAGAGTCAGGTGTAACGTGGCCAAAGATTATGAAAATGTACAAAGGTCTGTCAGTGTGTGTGGACTTGTGTAAATGTTTATTTTGTTCCCTAAAATTCCCAAGCTGTGATAAAATTAAACTGTTTCACAATGAGTTTTCTCTCCAGATTACGTAGTTACCTGTATTTAAAGGATTTGCAAAGGTCTTATGAGAGACTGTTGCGTGGTAATCTCAGTGTTGTAACTGTACTTAAGTACAGAATAATTCACGTATCTATACTTTACTTTATTTGCATTTCTAGCAACCTTCACTTTTACTCCACTACATTTTCTCTAATGTAATTCCTCTTCCTGTATTTATATAGAGATTTTCTAGTCTCGATTAACTGCTTTACACTACAGTTTTGACATTTGCACGCTGAAGTACATATAGACAAGCAGAACCAGGAATTGAACCCACAACCTTCCAATTGAAAGATAACTTGCCACTGAGTTACCATGGCCTCATCCTAACTCCTCACTTATTTATTCCTTAAGTACACTTTATGTCATAAAATAAACTACTTTTGCCACTTACATACGCTAAATGTCATATACTTCAAGACTTTTACTTAAAGGTGCATTATGTAATAAATCTAAAGCAACTGGCCATAAAATCCTCCTAATATGTCACAGAGACTCAGGAATAATGTTCATATAACTGAACTCACCAACAACAAAAGTACAGCCAAAATATTTGCATTAAAAAAAATATTTTGCAGACTGCAAATCATGTTTATGTTTTGAAATCATGTTGTGGGCATGTGGCGCCACCTACCGCGGTCTATCAATCATTGCAGTAGTAGTCTCAGCTGCAGAGCAACCACGGGTTGCCATTTACGTCAGAAAACGAAACCTAAAAGACCTCGGTATTTTGAATTTGAATGTAGTAACTGTTTTTGGCCACATTCTTACATAGGGCACCTTTAAGTAATAACTATAAAATGTTACTTCAACTTCAAGATACTTGTACTTTTACGCAAGTATCCCTTTAAGGTTCTTTATATAAGACTGGTTAATCTCTATCCTCATGTGAAAATCTAATTCTTTTTAATTGGCAATTTATGGAAAATAACTGAAACCAAAGCTGGGTTTCTTCTATCATTTGAAGAAATGTTTTCCCCTAGAGGCAAGAAAGAGAATTGTACAGCACTCATTCTAATCTGTGTTAGATTATGGTGATGTGATTTACATGCATTTTTTTTAAACTATCAAGGCCTTGTTAGGTAAATTACCTTTATTTACCACATGTTGGGATATTTCTAACCTCTCATCATATCAGCACTACAGCACCACGTCTACCACATGACTTTTCCTAAATGTTCCAAGAATGAACTCAGAATTCGGTGAAACTACTTTCTCCCTCTAAGCACCATGAACATGGAACGAGCTGCACAACATACTTTCACTACAGACATGTGCCTTGAACACCTTCAAAGGTTGTTTTTTATGGACTTTCACCAAAACACATGTTCTTTTACATAACCTTTTTTAGGGGTTTGGATTCAGGGTCTTGTTGGTATGACCTGTACACTTCTGCATTTTACTTTACTTTTACTCTCTATTTTACTCTCTTTCAACTAGTTCCTTATATCTTTTATATTCTGTTTTCAGTTGTATATCTGAAATAGTTTTGTCTCCGTAACTCTTCGTACCATTTTCTGCTGCTATCTTGACCAGGACTCCCAGGAAGAAGAGCTCTTGTACCTCCCCTGGACCTTCCTGCCTAAATAAAGGATAAATAAAACAAAAATAATCAATCATTATCTCATCTTAACAGCCACTCTCGCAGCCACATTCACACATTGATTTAAACGATACATTCAGACGGTGGGAGAACATCATGCTGGGAGCGATTTGGGCTTCCCTATTGTGCACCAAGGACACTTTGACATAAAGGAGGGTTTGTGATTAAACCACTGAACTTTCCTCTGATAAGTGGAGCAAATGTTCACCTACAGAGAGAGACTTTCATAGCCTGATATTTGGTGGATTGAGTCAGCCCTTGGCTCAACATAATCTTGGACAGTTAGATCTTTTATTCAGGGACTCATGAGTGTTGACCTTGACCTATATATTATAAAATGGTTAACGTGTATTTTTCCCAGCTGGAAAACAAAGCCTTGTTTATTTTTGTCTCATGTATCTGGCCTCATAAATTCTTCCTTAGAGATGAGTCTAAATCGGATAAATCTCTCCTGTCTTTGTGGACCAGTGTCCACTGATTTCTTGGTTGGGATTATTTTATTTCACCTACTCTCTTTGTGGCCTCCCTAACTGACCTGGCCTGATTCCTCCTTATCTTATGAGACATGTATACAGAGGCTCTAAGATAACCTTCAGACAATCTGATGACATTATTATTATTGTTTATTTTTTACATTTTCACCAACTACAATCTTAGAAATAAGGGTTCCAAAAGGGTCCTTCTACAAGGGCTGAGGTTCTACCTGGAACCATTTGCTTCTGAAAAACCCTTTCCCCGAAAAAAAGGATTTTTCAAGGGTTCTTGGTAACACTAATGGTTCCAGTAAGAACCATTTTGATCCAGAGAACCCTTTAAAACCCATTTCCTGAATAAAGGGTTTTAAAAGGGTTGTACCCTATATAAAGGTTCTACCTGGAGCCAAAAATGGTTCTATGAGGACAAGCCGAAGAACCTTATATGGGTCTACTTTGCACTTTTATTTCTAAGAGTGTATATAAACACATCGGAGCAAAATGACTACTCAACATTTTAAAAAAACAGGTTGCATTTGTGAAATCTGGAAACACATTCACCGTTCAACGTTCGCTTGAGCTCGTTTTAATGTACGAAACGGTCTATTTTGTGACTTCTGCACAATTGTGCGATATAAAATGAATCATAAGACCGAGGAAGCGTGAAGATGTGACCTATTAACACACACCCCCAGGATGTCCATACGAGGAGTTGTGTGTTATTCCCACGGCAAATTACCAAGGGTGCACCTGCGGCACAGATCTGCGTGACCACTAAGTGTTAATGATATAATTCCCTATGCCACATGGTTGTAGGGACGCCAGTCCCCGTTAATCACGCGGCATTGATGTTCCAGCACTTTCATACAGACACTGTATCTCGTACGTTGAGACAGATTGAGTCTCCCGTTAATTTGCCCCGGAGGAATTTCGTGCACCTAAATGTCAGCATTCCTGAATGTCAGTTCAGTCTCTCATTGTTAGCCTTTACAGTGAGCGCTCCATGACGATGGAGATCAAAGAGTATACAGTGAGCGCCATGAGCTTGTCCTCCGTTGCACACTCCAGCGAGTCCCTTTTTTTACCCACGGAGTTTTGTAAAGGAACCGAGTTGCTGGGCAAACAAAGAGTCATGTCAAGTTTGAAATAGTTCTGTGCTCTGGGTCGTTTGAAAGCCAAGCCCGAATGGTTTGGTCAGAGAAACACCAGTATTTATGCTGGAATTATACACTGACTTTTGTTCCCTCTCTCTCTATATATATATGTATATGTATATGTATATGTATATATATATATATGTTGCTTCAATTTTTCAATTTATAAAGGAATGTTTTTACACGCTGGTTCCCAAGTATTTGATACTCGTGCCGGCTGTGGAAAGAAAATCTCCAATCTTAGCTGTGAACACTGCACGCAAAGAGCTGGAAAGCAAACAAAAGGTGCTGAATTAAAACATAACAGGCGATCTCTCATATTACTGTTAATACTGTGTGAGTGGGTGTGTGTGCGAGCAAGCGAGGGGAAGGGGAAAAAAAAACACTCTCAAACACTGGTGATGTTTCTTGGAAGGAGCTGCTGTAAGATTCCCAGCATCCGTGATACAAAGTGGGGATCCGTGGAAACACCCGTCTTTCACGTTCACCTGTGTTTACACTGAAATCACTTCACTTTCCTAGTAGTTGGATTACTGCAGAGCATCACAGATATGGTGAGAATAATTTCAACAGAGAAAGGCCTCAACCTGTCAAGCCAAATCCTTTTTGATTGCATGTATGACTGGATTAACCTGCTGTAAAAGTAGAGGGATTAAAAAAGCCAGTGACCCTGGTTAACCTTCATACTGTACCTGTGCCTCCCACTTCATCCATTTTGCTGCAAAGTCAAATTTAATACACATACTGCTTCAAGAATATGCAACCTAAAGCTAAAATGTGACTTTAAGAGCGACCCATAAGAGATAAAGCGTGAAGCTGCAGTGGAGAGGATTGGACTATAGGAAAATAGCTATTTGATTGACATCTGCAGATTGTTAAGAATACATTTTTCGGGGTTCTCATCAGATGAGCAAGGACAGACACACATCTCTTATGTGACAGGACACTGAATCACTTTGCTAATATTGACACGTTTACCTTTTTCCCCTCCAGACTTTTCCTGTTGCGTTTATTTGCAGTGTTATAAGCAGTCACTGTTGATGCTAAGCATCTTTACATTTAAGTGACATGCAAAGTGTTAGTTGACCAACAGTATATGATCTATAGAATCTATAGGAGCTGTCTTTTTTCCTTCCATCATGAGCTAGGACAGGTTTTCCCAAAGCTGGAACCAGAGATCAGAGAAGCTGCAGAAGTTTAGTTCTCTCCAAGATCACTTGGAGTGATTCTCTCTCTCCAAGCTCATCCATAGGGGGCGCTAGGGTGCCCCATTATATGGCCGCATTTATTCCATATCATATCAGACATCAGTTTCTTTTACTAGTCAGCTTTTAGACCATCTAGTGGTCGTTTGGTCCGATCGTAAGGCTCAAAGTCTTACCTACAATGTTGTGCACTAGTTAACAATGAGGAGTGAAATCTTCAAATGTACTAGTCGACTAGTGAGAAGGACAGTGTTCTCTCTATGAACTGTTTGCAGCCCAATTTATACTCCTGCGTAAAGTGCTCTACGTAGGCTACGCAGAGTCCTCTGCGTCGACGCAGAACCTGTTGTAGAGTGTCTGCGTCGTTTCCGGCTGCACGGAATATTTTTTAAGTGTCCGTCACTCCGTCAAGGGACAACGGAGACGGCAAGAGCTGCGATTGGTCCTCAGGACAGGCCGAGCGAAGCTGCTCTGTGCCCGCTCACAGTGAGCACCGAGCGTCCACAGAGGGCGGAGCTGATCCCCGCCAACTTCGTCGCTGCCGAACTATAAATACGTCATATCTTAACACACACAGCACATGTTTAGACTCTAAATGGCCAATTTCTCGCCTCAAATTATCTTAAAACTGCGTTCCGGGGCACAGAAAAGTGAGAAACAGCCACTGTTTCAGTCTTTCTCCCTCGGACGCCATTGCTCACTGTAGCCAAAAGCACAACAACCTTGCGCAGCGACCCCTACTGATCGGGCGGGAAATTGCAGCGCCTATCCGTCACCACGACGCAGAAGTATAAAGGCTCGAGTGGTCTACGTGGTGACGCAGACGGATAACGCATTACGCAGTCTGAGAAATATAATGTGGCCTTTAGGAGCCCAAATGCTCTCCATTCAGACTAGCTGAGGTATTTTTGACCTTTTGAGGCAAAAAGTGTTAACCTTGTTACACTAACGAGTGTTAACGCTAACTGGGGCACTAGTTTGCAGCTTTGTCAAAGACTGACTCGGTAACTATAGTGCAGTGACTTGACCGTGCTGTTGCAGAAGTCGATCCTGCTAGTTATGATCAAAGTTTAAAGGCGCCGTATGTAAGAACGTGGCCAGAAACAGTTACTACCGTCAAATCCAAAATTATGAGGTCTTTTAGGTTTTGTTTTCTCCGCCGTTGTAGCTCAGACGTAACTGGCAACACCGTGGTTGCTCGGGCAGCTGAGACGCTACTGACTGCAATGATTGGTAGACGGCGGTAGGTGGCGCCAGATGCCAAAACATGATTTCAAAACATAAACATGATTAAAATATTTTTTTAATGCAAATATTTTGGCTGTACTGTTGTTGTTGTTGAGTTCAGTTTGTTATATGAACATTATTCCTGAGTCTCTGTGACATATTAGGAGGATTTTATGGCCAGTTGCTTTAGATTTATTACATAATGCACCTTTAATTTACAAAACAGCTTTAGTTTGCGATTAAATCCATAGAGCACAATCATACAAAGGAACAAAGCTCGAAAGAATAAATTAAACCTAAAGGCAAGGGTTATTAAAATTAACACTTTGACAAGTATTCCCAATTTGGAGTTTATTTCGTGGAATTTCGGATATTATTGGCGTGTTCGCAAAATGCCGATCTTGCAGGGCGAGCATGCCTGTGCATCGTTGCTTTTAACAAACACAGGGAGTAAAATAAATACATTCATGTGATGTGAATATTTTGGTTGTACTGTTGTTGTTGGTGAGTTCAGTTTGTTATATGAACATTATTCCTGAGTCTCTGTGACATATTAGGAGGATTTTATGACCAGTTGCTTTAGATTTATTACATAATGCACCTTTAAGCAAAGGCCCAACATGTAGTAAAAAATGTCCCCATGTTTGGGGGGAAATGTCTTCCACAAGATAACCGCCGCTAGTTAACTAGTGACACCTTTGGAACCAAACAAGTTCACTGCAAAGCATTAAGCCTTACTAAGAACAGAGAGAGAGGAGGTGTATGAGCAGAGGAGAGCTTTATGATCTGTTGCCTCTTGCTGTGCAGAGATGCCATTGTTCTTTATAAATTCCAGAGCTGCTGGGAGTATCGTGTTGTTTCACGTGCACCGATGTACTGCAAAGGCGTTTGTGTACGTGCGTGCTCCATAAAGACATGAACGACTCACTCGTCACCTGCTTCTGCTTCTGCTGCTGTGGAGAACCCGTGCGCCATGTGCCATAGATGGATGCGCCCAGATTTACAGCTGCGCACAAGCACATGTGCCCCAGTAGTTCAAATAGACATTTACATGTGTGAACATTGTGGTTCATACTGGCGTAACCCAGCTATTTTTATCTGGGTTATTATTTATTGCCAGAATAAGAGTAATGCTTACGGGCATAAGATATTTACATGAGCCACAGGAAAGTTACGAGAATATTTCATTTGCATTGTGCGCTCGCGTCATTGTCCAGTGACGCAGAGAGAATTCAGAGAGAAAGGCTGTTTGAGAGGAGAAAACTGCAATAACAAAAGTAATGAGTGGAAAAAAAAAAAAGCTTGGGCTATAGAAGGAAAATATCTACTGTTTTCTGTTTTCTTGCTGTTTTTCACTGTTATCCTGAGGAGGATTTAATTGGGTCAGATAGTTGTAGGGTTTTTTTTTTGTGGAAAATCAATATCTGGCAACTGCAGAGTATTTTAGATGAAGTGAGTATCTATCATGCAGATATATGGTCACAGCACTGAAAAATTATCTTTAAACGCTCTGACCCCTCCAATAGAAACATTAATAATTAAATATCTCATTAGGATGTGATATCAGACAAAATAAGCTCCCGTAAAATACAATATAACACAAAATACTTCAATATGCTGTAAAAAAGACTCTAAAAAAGGATAAAAATCAGCAAAAACATTTTAGATGAGTCATGCTTGGGCTGTTTAAAGAACTGTGTTTGAAATGACTCGACACAAATGCGTTGTTAACAGATTCATTGTTCATAAATGGGCTGAAATGATTCAGCACACACACACACACACACACACACACACACACACGCTGCTGCGGAAATAGAGCTGTGAACCTGTGAGAGTCTTAAATGACTCTATCGGACTAATATATATATATATATATAATAATATATATAAACTCGATACTCTGACACAAAAAGTGTCCCATCACTGAAAATAGTAACAGCAAAAATATCCTGTCTCCTCCACCTTTAAAGGCGCCATATGTAAGAATGTGGCCAAAAACGGTTACTACACTCAAATTCAAAATACCGAGGTCTTTTAAGTTTCGTTTTCTCCGCCATTGTAGCTCAGACGTAACTGGCAACCCGTGGTTGCTCGGCAGCTGAGACTCTACTGACTGCAATGATTGGTAGACTGTGGTAGGTGGCGCCACATGCCAAAAACATGATTTATATGTTTAAAATGTATAAATATATATATGAATAATATATTCATATGTTATATGAATATTATTCCTGAGTCTCTGTGACATATTAGGAGGATTTTATGGCCAGTTGCTTTAGATTTATTACATAATGCACCTTTAAGCTGACATTTTAATTTTATTTAATGCTGGATATTCCCAAACAAAATCACAACAACAGCAACAACAAAAGAAGCACTTTGCTGCTTGGTGCATGGCTCATTTTCCTGTCACAACACCTTGCACTTGCTCAGAGTGTGGTGCGTACAGTAGATGTTAAGTAACACATTCCTACATGCACACGCATATTTTTTCTTGTCACCCTGTAAGGTGATCAGTCATGTCAGATTTGGAATACTCAAAGAGTTTTTGACAGCTCCATGACGGAGGGAAACTCGAACCATATATTGACTCAGTCGGTATTGGAAGGAGACATGATGCACAGGAACCCGATCCGTTGCTCTCTGAGGGACTATATAAAGATGAAACTGTTGCACGGAGGTACCACCGCACCCGCTTAACATGTACACGCACGTACTGTACACATACAACACATGTGCTTCTATTACTGAGCCAGTTTCCCAATCAACGACTTTATCTTGCCAAGCCCCTCGAGCGTTTTCCTTAAGAATGCACTTGGAGCATCCTCACAGGCTCCTTAGCATTCATCCTTTTGCATCTGACAAAGAAAGGCCACAGTGTTTCTCTCCAATCAGTCAGAGCCCCCCCTGAAAACTGCATCACGCCAACACCTCTGTCTTTGCTGCTCTGCTGGCGACTGCAGGGCTGTGGGTGTGATTCTGGGCACGGGGGGGTGGGGGGTGGGGGATAGCTAGAAACTGGGCCCTGTGGTCAGCCAGTGCCATGGTTTCCATGGTTTCCCCCCGTCAAAAGGAGGTTCTTCCTGGACCGGGTTCTTTCTGTCCCCCCCCCCGAGGTGCCGGAGCTCACTGAGAGCAGAATTCCACGGTGACTCTGGCTGCCTGTTTGTGTCCATGGCTCTGTGCCATGCACCAGTTAGGAACTGTGGTGAGTGGGTCACAGTGGGGCGAGAGCAGTAAAAAAAGGACCAGTGTGTATACGTTAGCAAACACACGGCAAAGACACACAAGATGTCCTTCTATCTCACATTTTTACATAACGACTCATGTTTTTGGATTTTTTTTTTCTCTCGCAGTGTCGTTTGCATATTACTTATTTTTGGGAACACCCTCTCACACATACGCATGCACACACATGTCAGCAAACACACACACACACAAGCATGAGCCTTTGCCCACAGTGACTCACCGGAAGGAGAGTGTTATAGGATAAGCCCTTTGATAAATAAAGACAATACCGCTCCAGACCGGCTCTCCCAGTCACTTGTGAAAATAGCTCACCTGGAGACAAAGAAGCTGCTAAATGAGGTGTCTCCTCTGCTCAGCGACGACGACAAAAAAACCCGTGTGAAGAATTCAAATGGAATTTTTTTTTTTCTGCACCAGGAAATATCCAGTATCTGGAGAGACCAGAAGCACAATACTGTCTTTATAATGTTTTGGTTGAAGATAACAATTATATACTCGACAGTTTGTTTTAAACTTAATGCTTATGCGATCTCAATAAAACTATAACATCACGTGTTCGTAGTGAGTTATATGACTGTTGGTGTGTTTGACGTGTGTGTGTGTGTGTGTGTGTGTGTGTGTGTGTGTGTGTGTGTGTGTGTGTGTGTGTGTGTGTGTGTGTGTGTGTGTGTGTGTGTGTGTGTGTGTGTGTGTGTGTGTGTGTAATGTGTGCCCATGTATTACTAATGTTGTGGGGACGTAAAAGTGATTACACAGTCACATTATGGGGACTGAAAAAATGTTTTAAGGTTAGGTTGAGGGTAGGGTAGAGTAAGGTTAGGGTCAGGGTTAGGATTAAGGGCCAATTCCAATTCCTATCTTAACCCTCAAGCTCAACCCTTAATCTTAACTGGCCCTCAAAACCAAGTGTTGAGGGTTATTTTGTCACTTAGAAATGGGACACCCCCTAAATGCAGATACGTCTTCAGACTGTGGGGGGCAGAATAACGCGAAAGCTGCGTCCAGTCTGTCAACTCCAAAGAAGAAGAAGAACACAATTACGTCAGGATTATTTATTACGATCCGTTTGTCAGTCAAGTTATTAGGTTGTCAGCTAGTTATAAGATGATACTCATACAAATACCACAACCACGGACATATTCAGCTGACAGTTACCACACACCACGGCTTATTGAAAAGTAAACGATAGCAAACGAACGATTGTCCGCACCGGCCGGGTATTGACAAAAGATCGTAAAATAAAAATAAATGTTACGCAACAATGACGTTAGTAATCCATAATATGGGTCTAAACTAAGATAATACAATGGTTTTCATCATTTTTATATCTCTATTAACAAAGAAAATACTTACATTAGTAGCGCACTCACTTCGCTGCTTTCGGCGCCATCTTTGTTTTGTTAAAACACGCAATGCATTCTGGGTAGCCCTTGCCCTTGTGTGTGTGTGTGTGTGGCTTCACTACAGCTGCAGTGATTCAGCGTCTTGCTGTGAGAGTCCACTGAAAAGATCATTTCCAACAAGTAGTCACACCTTTCATGCATACTGAACATAGTTGTGTTGTTACGTGTTGCCGTTGTTTCACTCTGGCCACAGGGGAATCCCCAAAGAGCACTACTGCTTTTTTTTGTGTGTGTGATTGATCGGTCACTATGACTCCTCTTACGCCTACACAGGACACAGGTTTTTTTTTTTTTTTTTACACTTTGTAAATTGTTATTATCTTAATACCACTGTGCATACAATATTCCCCCCTCAAGGACAGTGTAATAGTGTAATTCTTAAACAAAACACTGGAAAATGCTGTGATTCGTGAAACCACAGCGATTCCAAACGGGCTGACGCTGCTCATCACGCCATGTAAAAAGGCCTGAGTGTGCACTCAGTGAACGGCTGCGTTTCCACTGTGGCTTCAGAAAAAAACACACCTGGGACTCCCCCACAACATGACAGATGGAGGAGCAACCACACACGCAGGCTCCGCTCCGTGGGGCCAAACATAACAATAAGCCATCGACCGCTGGTCAGCAGTCGTACGCTGCTCCGCTTTCCATGATTTGACAATGTTGAATCCAAGGTTTTCTGCGGTCATGGTCAATGAAGACTCTGTCCACAAGTGCACACTCTAGTATGAGGTAAAAGACGTATAATAAGTGGATATCTGTGTGGGGGCCACTCGAGAAACCAATATTTTATGTGGAATTACACTCTTTATATTGCAATTTGTTTTTGCATTGCCAATTTTCTACAGATTACACTCTGACTATCTGATCATTGGGGTGGCCATGAACGTTATCCTCCACAAACACCAAAGAACGCTCAAGGAGAAAATAAAGAATGTATACTTAGAGGTAGAGGGACAACAAGTCAATGCATTCATGGCACATCGTCGAAGCAACAAATGTGATTGTACCACAAGATCTTACACCATATCTGACCTTAAACACACTTATTAATAAGAGGGCCTCATTATCCCTGAGGTAGACCTGAAAAAACCTTTGTTATTAAAACTTTTGACCATTAAAAACTTTATTAAACAACTTTGAAAATATGATTTCAAAGACTGGAGGAATTTAATTGACTGATGACATAATATACATTACATTAATTGACAAATCAACATGATCCTGTATTAATATGGAGGCTTTACAGGCAGGATGTTCATAATCATCTGACTGACGCAGTTCTGGCTCCCCCTGCTGGACATAAATCCGCAGTGCAGCTTTCTGTGTTGATTCCAAACCATCAAAATACCGGTGATAATTATCTCCTTTCGCTATAATAAATAAAGTATTCAAGTGGATTATTCCAACACCAATTATATTTGATTATTTGGGGATTATAACCGGCTGTGTTTTGGCCCAGATTCAAAAAGATAAGATTACACTTTCCTGCTCATTATTAACAATAGCAAATGGATGCTGTGGTTATTTATGGCATGGTTGTTTATTTAGAGTTATTTATATAAGGCCTGCTGCATCATCAAATTCTGATTTATTTATACAAAGAAACAAAAAATGTGATTATAAAAGCTAAAAAAAATTTGATTATATTAGAAATCAGTTTACTAAACCACAGTTATAGGGAAATGGGATTAGTCATTTTTAATCACATGGATTAAAGAGCATGAATACATTTGCGTTTATTTATTGTGAACTGACGTCATCTGTAGAAACTGCGTATTGATCATATAAGTTCCAGTGAACTTTAGACTGTCTACTAATAAACTGTGTGACCTCAGTTGGTCTGTCTGAGAACCTGCCCTGCAAAAAAAAAATATGGAAAATCACAAGAGCATATAATGGTTTTAGTCACTGCTGAGACGTGATGATGAAAGAGTGAATAAGTGACCACACTTTTAAATTTTAACAGCCAGAGACTGCGCGTCAGTGATGTCAAGTTTCTATTCCATTTAGGAGTTGTAGTTATAGTCACAGTGGGTTTTTATGTGTGTCAAAACAAATAGTCTCATCTTTACTGACTTCATAATGGCTCATTCTATTTAGAGGATCATGAGGTAATTCTTAGGTTTCACTAAATCATCTTTCAAATTAATTTAATACAAATAATTCTTGAATAAAAATAAGCCCTATAATCTATAAACCCTAATCTCTGCCTCATGCAAATGCTGTTTATATTGTATATATTATAATAATACAATTATACAATCTTATTAGTTAATAATAATAGTATAATAATTTATTTACTGATGTTTACTTTTCAAGATTTCCACTTGTAATTGTGTCATTTATTTTTATAGGGAAGTGTTATTACTTATCGACCACCCTATTAACCGTTTCCGGAATACCAGAGCAGAGATGTTGAGTAAGACAAGATAGAAATCTGTCACTTCCTGCCATCCCTTCCACTGTATACAATCGGACGTGTCCACGGATCCAAATCCACCAAATCTGATACAATTATATTTATTTTGTGATTTGTATGATTTGTATAATATTTAGATTGATTTTAAGATTTCTGTCTAACTTTTAAAGCACATTCTGGAATTGCTTTCCATTGATTTCCCCCCAAACATATGGGCCTATCATATAGTTCATATAATTTTTACTATTTTTCAGCACATATTGTTTACATTAATTCATTTTTATATTTCTCTCTTACATCGTTGTCATCACAATGTTTGGAAATAGTTTTGATTGTTAAAATCTGATTTTCTCTGCATTTTCTGACTAAAAACCGGAAGCCAGTTAGTTTTTGTTAACAAACCGGAAATCAGAAGGAATTCCACTCTCATTGCGCTCTTTTAATCTTTGTACATTTGTTAACAAGACACCGGCTTCCTGCAGAACGGTCAGAAAGAATAGTCACCTGTTATTGTTCATCCACTCATCCAGTTATTCATTCACCCGAGTCTGTGAGTTGAACAAGAAACCGCATCAAACCCGGATGTTGACTTTCAACTGCTCGATTACATTTTGTTTTGCTAGGTTTGCGTTAACTTCCGGTGTTTTATTACGACCTCCCCTTCCGAAGCACATTAGCTAACCAACAAAACAATTATTGACGTTAATATTAAAACACTGCAGAGTTGGATAATTCATGTAAAAGGTTTCAAAAGGTTAGTGGAATGAACCAGCTAATTTGACAATGACACGGTGAAAATGTGTCGCAACAATGATATCTTATTGTTCGAAGCTAAATTGTAAAATTATGTAATGTGGTCAAGATAATCTCTTTCAACATCAGAATTACGTGTACGACACTGTTGTCATTGTAAATAATGGTTTGTCCTTATTCTTAGTCATATAGTCATATATATGTAGTTATAGGAGCCGTTACTAGGTTATAATATTATGACGTGAGTGTTATTCTTTAGTAAAGCAAAAATGGTGTTTATGGTAACAAAACGACTGAAATAGCCTCATAACACTACACAATAACATCTATCCCCACGGTTACGTAACAAAGCTTTATTTACATTTTATTTGTTACCAGGCTGCTATGTACATGGACAGGTAGTGTTAATACCACTTAATTAAATCTAACTTAGTATTTTGATTATAATTATAAGATGAAACATTTAACTTCAACGACTATCAACTTGCATGTATTAATAGCTGATCTTTAGATCATAAATAACATACATGCTGAATTTAAGGATGTAGCTGCCCATTTAAATGTTGAAAATATTCTGTGGCCCATCAAAAGTATTTCTATGTACAAATAACATTGGAACTTTTTATTTGGGCTCTGCATATTATCCAATAATTGTGTATAATAGTCCATCCTTATGAAGCTAACAATTCGCAAAGCACGTTTTAAAAAGAATGATCATAGATATCGCACGGTTATTTGAAGCTTAGTTAATTATAAACAGAAAAATTACAATCCGTCTTCGTTGACCTTTTATGACCCTCAAAATGCAAAATCCTCATAACCCACATTTTGCGAATCACGACTAAACATTATGTCAAAAGTGAAATAGTGTAACTCTTTACAAAATGTGCCTTGTTACAGACAGCAACCGTACAGCTTTAATGTGATGCATTACACATTCTATAACAGCATATTTAATGATGTGTTTACTTTTTTTTACGTTTTCTATGGTCTGGATCGTTGTAGGTGACACCGACAGACGCAACCACATCATGTAAGAGACTGTCAAATTCATCATTTTGAGGAGAGAGCATTGGTATTACTTTTGATGTGAAATGTCTGAATGTTTCCTTTTTTTTCTTTTTCTTTTTTTTTCTAAAGGTCAGGATTAAAATATCACATGTCACTGCCGGTGGCTGTGGGTGTCCTGGTGGTCGGCCTCCCATACTCCATCTCTCTGGTTGCCCAGTGGCTTTATGGATGGCCCAATAAGCCTGGATATAAGAAATACATAGAAGCTCTAAAACCAAGGTAAAAAAAAAAATGTTTGTCTCAGTGTTTTTAATCATTAAGATGAGTTTTTAATTCAGTTTTTTTTCCACTTTCGTTGTCTCCGTCAGGCGAATATACTGTTTGACCATAGCTGTGCTGGAAAGTTTCAAATATCTGCAGTATGGAAGACTTTACTTTCAGGGGAAGTCTTGGTACACGGATGACAAAAACAATATGCACTGTGAAAAAGTGAGTTTTTTTTATAACATTAAGTTTGTGAATATGTGTTTCAGACATGTCATGAAATACAGAAAACACTACAGCTTCATTCTCTGCTAAGATTCTGATATAGAAATTAAATATAGAACATTTCTGAATCATGCATGCTCTAATGAAGGTAACATAGATCGATGGCTCAGTAGTGGTTAGCACTCTTGCCTTTGCAGCAAGAATACCCGGGTTTGAGACCTGGTTGGAACAAGGTGCATGGAATTTGCATGTTCTCCCTGTTTGTGTTTTCCGGGTTCTCCAGTTTCTTCCCACAGTCCAAAAACATGCAGATTTGGGGATTAGCCAAATTGGACACTCTAAATTAAATGACCGTAGGTGTGAGAGTAGATGGGCTGTTTGTCTCCCTATGTGGCTAAAATTTCCATCTCGGTGCTTTGTAGGCCATTGTCTTTGGTCGTCGAGGCAACAAGCTGGACTTATACCACCCACCAAACAAGCCTGAAGATGCTCCTGCACCGCTGGTGGTTTTCATTTATGGAGGTGCGTGGGGATCAGGAGAGAGAGCCACATACTGTCTGCTGGCCAGACAAATGGCTGAAGAACTGAGTGCAGTTGTCATTTGTCCAGATTACTACACCTATCCAAAGGTAGGGAAACGACACAGAATCACTAATGTCGTTTCAATTATTTGATTTGGAGAGCGTGAAGGATGAATACTCAGTGGTACCTCAAACGGCAGATAGTACATTCACTTATAATTTATCATTTAATGTGATTCACAGGGGAATGTTTTAGGAATGGTACAAGATATCGCTGACTGCTTGGTCTGGGCCCATGAGAGCGGACAGAAGTTCAATTTTGACAAAGTAAGACATATTTTCCACTGTTCTGTGGATTTTTTTTGTTTTTTACTTACTTTACTAAAAGTCCTTTTTTATGTAATAAGTACAGTTAAGTTTTAACTGAACCTTAACATTTCTAATGTTCGCCTATTTCTAAAAATTTTGCATTTGTATATTCTCTTTGGGGAAAAAATGTTTTAATGAACTATGTGAATTATGAACTTTCAATTATGAATTTTCTCCTGGAATTGAAGGAGTCAATGGTATCGAGTAACAACAGTAAGTGTCACTTTAGGACCAGCAGCAGACAGGTGGAGACCAAATGTTGCAATTGTTTTTGGTGTGTTTTTATACATTTTATGGTTTAATGAGGACCTCCTGGTGTGTTTTCACACTGTTATAAGGTGTTTTTTTGGTTGTTTTTAACCCTGCAATGTCCTGTTTTTTATGGAGAGGATGTTGATGCAATGAGGGAGGGAAAAACACATTTTACCTATTGCTAATCAGGTGACACCTAATACTCTGTGCCTAAACATAACTATAGCCACGAAATGGTGAAATATCAGGTCATATAAACAACATACATCATTTAGCTTCAGAAACATACGCTCACATGTACAAGTGGCACATAGAATCTTACTGATATTTTGTTGTTTTTGCTTTGACATTCATTCATTGTCAACCACTGTATCCTCTACATGAGGGTCATGGGGAGCTGGAGGGAGGCAGGGTACACCCTGGGCAGTAAGGCCCATGGGTCAGACTGGGTCACAAACCCGGACCGTCTTGCTGTGAGGCAACTTTGCTAGCACTACACTGCCATTTGGCCCATTTAACATTCATATTGACCTTTTTTCCACATCTTTCCATCCTTAGTCATATAGAGTTCATGGTAGAAAACCTGTCGTCATGTCTTGTTGTTTTGTTTGTTTTACAGGACAATGTTGTGTTAATTGGCCATTCAGCAGGTGCACATCTGTGTGCTTTGACCACGCTGTTTCTCACTGACACAAGAGAGGAGTTATACATTGAGGCCAATAAACAACGGGATATTACAATGGCGATCAAGGGAGTTATTGGTAAGGATGAGTAAAAACAGCAGTTGCAGCTATGTATTCTCATAAAGAAAACAAAGCTGGAATACATTTACTGTGACATCTGTCGTATTTCCGGGACAGGTCTGAGTGGCGTGTACAACATCATGGACCACTATGAGCATGAGCAGAAGCGAGCAGTTGAATACGTGTCCACTATGCACAAAGCCATGAATGGAGTGGAAAACTTCCCATACTACTCACCATCACACTCACTAAAAACACTCAGCCAGGACAAACTAAACAGGTGAGACTTATTCAATAGGTTATTTATTGTTTTTTATTTTAAAATTTTAAGTAGTAATACGAGCACTTTTGATTGATAGTCCTCTCTTTTTTTAAAATATTATTTCTGCCAGGGTGCCTCCATTCGCTCTGCTCCATGGCACCAGTGACACCGTTGTTCCCGTTGAATCGTCCACAAAGTTCTCTGAACTTCTCACCTCGCTGTCAGTGAAGGTGTCTCTTTACCTGCTGCCGAAAGTCAATCACGTTGATATTGTGACTGACCTCATGGCATCAGACAGACACTTCTACCATCCCATCTACAGCTGCATCAAACAGGAGTACAGAAAACATATGGGAATCTGTTGACGTCAGTCACCATTAAAGACATTTTAACTATTCATTCCTTATTAATATTACATGATTGTGCCAATTAACAGTATTTACAATTAATACTTCATAATGAGTCATATTTTGCCTGGATGTTTTTGGTTGTGATTCCATTAAATGTGAACTGAAGAGATTGGACTGCAGTGAATATGTCACCCACACAACAGTGTACACAAATAACTTGAAGTTAATTCATTTTAACCATACATATAAAATTAAGTCTTATCCCTTAAAAAAAGAAAGAAAACAAAACACCTTATAGTTGTGAGGACCTGTTAAAATACAACTATGGGGTTTGAAGCCAAATTTGTATCATGTATCATATATTAAGTTTATACACCATTTATATATAAAATAAATATAATGTGTTGCATTTATGAAATGTAAGAACTATACAAAAAGAAAGCACCAACAAAATAGACCTATCTTGAAATAAACCACAGAACTTTGTGCTAGCTATCTATTTCAGTCCTGTATTTGTGGAAAATGTATAAAATGACGAGAGCTTCAGTGAGGAGAGATTTCTATCGGCTCATTGACAGCAACTAGGAGGTTTTTGACCATAAAAACAAGTACGTAAGTAGATCTCCATAACTCGCATATATGTGCGATAAGACCACTCTGTTGCAGCTTTAAAACACAAGCAAAAGACAAATATAAGGAAATCAGATTAAATCTACAAGCAGATTATGAAAATGTTGTGTGGAGTTGGCCTCAAAGAACTCTCAATTTGAAAACGCTCAATGGAATTAAGTCAGTTTCCAGTTTTAGTGCAACATATGGTGCAGAATGCCAAGTCTGTGTGATTCTTTCCTCTAAACCACATGTGTCAAACTCAAGGCCCGGGGGCCAGATGTGGCCCACCACGTCATTTTGTGTGGCCCGCGAGTGATTAATTGGCCCTAAAAATCTGTGTTAAAATAGGTCTATGCTGCTTAAAGGCGTGCATTGACCATAAACTACATTTCCCACAATGCATGGCGATTGCGTTACCCGCAAAGGGACGGCATCCCGCCACTAGATCGCAGTGTATCACTGTATATGCATTGTGCGACAAGTGAAATTGAGACTGAGACTGTGATCGCAGCAGAATGTGTTCACAAAAGCCACAACCAAAAAACGATGAGGCAGTGAAAGCTCGCTTTATTATAAAGCTAGTCTTGTTTTGGTGTGTTTTGGAGCAGTGCATGCTGAAGGTGTGTGAGCAGCTCTGCCCCGACCAGATACAGACTTTTAAAACTGTTAGTTTGTCAAGAAACACCATCGCGGACCGGTTTACATATATAATGCATCATATTTGTAACTTGAATAAGTAATAAATACAGAAAGTTATTTAGCAATATGTTACGGAGTAGTTACCTTTATTTTACATTATATTTGGTTAGTGACATTTTGGCCCTGTCCCAATACCTCCCCTAACCCTACATTTTTCCCCTTACCCTAAATTTTGCACGTTCACGTGTAGGCTGGAGCAAAGGGAAATGCGATTTTGCTACTATAATCAACCCTCAAAATGTAGTGAGCTCTGATGCGGGCTTAAAAAGAAGTGGAAGATGAAATTACCCAGGATGCTTTGCGAATTCAGCGAGTTGGCTGATATTTTTCAACAAAGATGGCGGCCACATCTGCCGAGGAACAATTTCGTTGTAATATATTTTTGCAAATAAGCACGGTACAATGTCGAATTGTGTTGGAATATGTTGGTTTGATATACATCCAAAGGACCGTTAAGCTTTGAACACTAATATCAGAAAATAAGTGACGATTTATGAAAGCAGCTAGCTTACTAGCTAGAGAGCAGCTTCCCTCAACGAGGGGGAAATTACGGTTGAGGGCACTCAAAACCAAGGGGAAATTTTAAGGGGTCATTCTGTATGACAGTTGAATCTGGCCCTTTGAGGGTAACCATTATGCTGATGTGGCCCTCAGTGAAAATGAGTTTGACTTTTTTTCATCAATTAGGTCCTAATTACTCCATCATAAGTAAGTAATTTGAAAGAAAACAATTAAATAGTATTAAAAAAAATTTCAAAGCTGGAGGGAACCACTGCAGAGGGGCTGAAGTGACACATGTGGCTGTAGAGCCTCAGGTTGTAGACCACTGGCCTAGCTAAAACATGTACATACACACACACACACATGCGCGCGAGGCGGAGTCAGACACACAGGTCTGGTCCACTTCACTGCCTCCTCCTCCTCCTCCTCCTCCTCCTCCTCCTCGTTTCAGTGCAGTTCAGCCGGGCTTTAGCCGCCGCAGACCTCCGCTCGTCCTTCCACTACTTTGAGTGATTTAAAGAACTCCGTGTTTGACGAGAAGAAGCCTCGGCAGGTGCGAAAATATGTAACTGTCTGTGACAAAGAGTCCGCTGACACCAGTGTTTGTTTGAAGAACAAGACGAAGACGAACATGGACTCTTCTGTGGAGACAAACACCCGGAGGAAGTTGTGTATAGTCGGTCTCCTCTGGTGGTCGCTCGTGGTCGAGCTGGCGTCGGGAGGTAACACTTTAATTTCCCCACATTTTTTTTTTATCAATGAAAACGAACACAAACGACGAAGTTTATGTGCTGCGTTCAATGACTCGACTTTGTCACTGTTACGACCGCCGGCTCATTTTGACGGGTTTCCTCCAGTTGATGTAGTTCAGTGAGGTAACACGGTGTATGTCCTGAAGGTAACTCGACATTTCCAGGTTAGAACAACTCCAACATAATCATTAACATTTTTTCCTGACTCGTATTTCATTCATATGTGAGTTACAGCTCTATTTCTGCAGCAGCGTGCGTGTACGTGTGTGTGTGTGTGTGTGTTAAAAGCAGGCTTAGTGTCACTTTCCTGAGGATTATTATTAAATGATTCCTGTGCGTGCTGTTGAATTGCTGTGACTCTTCACAGGTCTTAAACTGTAGAAGCTGCAGTGCAGCAGGGTTAAATGTGGATGTGGGCAGCCTGGCTGGCCGTTGGGTGTTTTGGCTGCAGTCACATTTTATTTCAGCAACAGCTCCAAGTGTTTATTTTTAAATATACATGTGAATTAGAGTATCTTTCAATAGAGGTGTTTGCGTCTTGCACACTTTGTGACATGAACAAACCCCTCCCAACATTGTCATGGAAAAATGTAGAACGTTCGAGCCCCTGATAAAAGAGTAATCACTCTTTGAATGGAGTGTTTATTCATTTGTCCAATGGGTGTGCCTCAAGGATCCATCTTGGGGACCTGTATTATTTCATATTTAGGTTTTTGTTTACCAATCAATTGTATATTATATATTTTAGTAAACACTTTTTACTAGTAAAGATAAGCAAAACTAACATCTGGTCTCTGGGAAATGTAATCACTAAACATAAAGAGGTGCAACATTCATAAAATAATTATATTATTTATTTTTGTTTAATCTTTATTTAACCAGGTACAACCCACTGAGATTGACATTTCTTTTCCAAGGGTGACCTGACTGAAGAGGTCAGCAGCACACCTCATAGTAAATATTAGAGATTTAGGAGACAGGTTACAAACAATAACAATAATGTAACAATAATAACAACAATGTGTGTATAAAGTTTGCTTGGCATTTAAAGTGCAGGAGTTGATGTCACGCTAATAAATCAAAATCACGGGCACTGTTTACTGGTTCCTTTACTGGTTGTCTATTAAGGGACAGAGAAAAGTGTTATCTTGATGGATGTAGCTGCTCTAATTGACTTTTAATGATGGAGCGTTTCCATCATGGCGCAGTTCAGTTTGGTACAGTACGGTACTGTAGCCTATTACTCTGGTACCCCAAGGGAAGGGTACCGAAAAATGGAACAGTTGGGGCCAGTTGTTTTGGTATTAGTCCCAATTGAAAAGCAAAAAAAATACCTATCGTACCATACCGAATTCCATTCCCCTCGGTGGAAACACGCCATTAGTGACCTGTTTGTTTGCGTTGTTGTGGTTGTTTTCTGTATTGTCGGTTTTGATGATACAATGTTTAAGCCAGGTCTCTCTTGAAAAATAGATTTTAATCTCAATTAGACTTGTCTTTCCTGGGTAAATAAAGTATACTATATATACTATATGAATCTAAGTTAGTCATATAGAAAGTCTATACACAGCACCGTTCAGAGTACAAAAATGGTGTGTAAAAGCTTTAGATGATGCACTCATATCCTGGATTAAAAAAGGAGATTAACCTCATATAATGTATCGGGCCTTTGATTTCTCATGAATGAGACATTGAGGTTATTTCAGACTTACATTGAATAGAAGGTTTATGGAAAGAGATAAATGTCTTGGGGAAGATGCCAAGATTGCATAACTTTTAACATTCTGCTAATTTTCAAAGACATTTATAATGACGAGAATGAACTTATTTTATGTTTCTTTTAAAATGCACAATAAACTATATAGTTGTGGCTAGTATTTATATTATTTTGTTGTTTTGTGCATGCAGGGTGCACACACAGACACAATATGAGTATAGTGAACGCACCCACAGCACTCTTACCTTATCAGGGGCAGCAGCGGAGATGGGTCTGTGATGCCCACTGCACTGGAAGAACTATCTGACTGTGACAATGGCACACTTAAATGAATTCGAGGATATGGACAGTCACTGTTGTGCTTCAGGACCTAAGGGAAAAATATATTTTTTTTTTTGCTCAGCTTCAGATGTAAATTATTTACATCTGTGTGGACTTTCATTAGGTTGATTTGAGTGTGAGTATGTGTCATCTATAGTCAGTGTTCCTCTGCACTGTCCGCTTGAGGACAATGTGGAATTATATCTCTGTGACTCACAGTCAGCCTATAACTACAATATAGACAGTTGCTATACCTCCAGTGCATCACATCCTTGAATGTGTACATCCTCTGCGTGTTCACTCCACCTTGTAAAAAAAGTCTTTGCTAAAAGATCCACATCTCAGCCAGGCGTTTCCTAACAGCAACAGAGTGCTATGACAGGCTGCAAAACACAAGAACACACAAAGAGACAATTCAGTCAAGTTGCATCTCCAGTTAGTTGTATGAACTGAGCACACAGGCAGTGACAAGTGCTGGTCGTGCCCCTCAAATTAACTGTAAGGTGTTCACTAAAAGGTCAGTGTGGCTTTGTTCTTGGAGCAAGCGATTTGTAAAGTCTCCCAAAAGAAATGTCGCAGCTGTACAGAAAGTGCCCCTGCAGACACAAAGATTATAGAACAACCTTCAAACAGCCTCTTTCTGCCTCTAAAGGACCACTCTTTTAAGTCCTCACTGGTATGTTTATGTGTGGGGCATTGCTTTCTTCAGGTCTACTGTGCTCTTTCATCTACACAACCCCAAAACATAACCATGTCTGCAGATGAAAACGGCAACAAATATTCTTTCTACCATGATACTGCCATCTTTCTAAGAATCCAGTCTCTTATAATCAACAAAAAACAAATAAAACACGACGCTCAGTCACGACATGAGCGCCATGTTTGGCGACACCACCGAAATACAATTGAGCATGCATGTCCATCCCTGTGATTTCATCAGGAGATGTTGCTTTCCTCATGGCTAGTTTTGGAAATGCTTCCTTCCTGTTCTGTACACAGAGCCAGTCAGATGAATGAACATGGTGTATAAATGAGAAGGGACAACAAATTCAATCCGAGTTGGGGTCAGAATAAGGATAAAAAAAATAATAATTGTGTCCCTATGGACCATTTAAAAAAAAAATATATTTTTTTAGCAGAACATTAAGTAAGCTTCACACACAAATAATTATTAATAATGATGCACTGGATAGATGATGATAATTAATTTAATACAACACACACAGGAATTAGATTTGTTGGCTGCATTTGTTATGATCCACAGAAGCTCTGGGTAGTGCTACTGAATTCCTGAATTCGATGTCTGATTTGATTCAATATAGATTTTTCAGTTTGCATACCAATTTTGCTTGGTTATAAAAGAGATATTCATAATTACAGGACTACAGAAAATTTCAAATGAAGATCAATGAGAATGCAGCCTGACACTTTACACACTCATAAAACTGACTTGTTTAAATAAAACCTTTGAATTATTTCCTTTTGAAATTAGTGTAGTATATAATTTATAAGTAAATAAACACATTACTTACCGAGTTTAGATCTGATATTTTCAGTGTCATAAATGAGTAATTTAGTCTGAAATTATTACATCTGTGTCATTTATTATTCTGTTGATCTTTTTAGTGAGTTTTCTGCTTTGTTTTGTCAGCTAAAACAAACTCAAAAGGAGTTTGAGGTTGATATTCCGTGACATGTATGCCAGCTTCTGATAGATAACTGCACATTGATATGACTGAAGTGTCACTTTACATGCTTTACTGCTTTAACTGTCCATGCAGCTTGTGTTTGATTAAGCAATTGAGTCATTAGTTCATTAACTCTTTTAATGGAGACTAACAAATGCATCAGCTCGATTACTCTGTAGCTTCACCACGTCAATCACTGTGGCCCATTAGCAGTGAGCTGCTCTTGCCCCCAGGTCATATACTCGAGAAAAGGATGTCTGTTGTTAACCTTTGATTAGGCTCTGGGATTCTGGGCACTCATAATAAACTGAACTGGTCGTGCCTGGGCACAGAGGCTCAGATGAGAAATCTTCAGAGTATGTTATTCCAGATTACAGGGTGATTCAAAATGGCAGGGGGGGTGAGGTAGGAGAAACAGCTGGGTCCGTCTGCCAAGCCGTTTCTGGAACATGGAGCTATAGACAATGTGAGGACGTCAGAGCCTTTCATGTTCAGGTTGATGGTTCCTGTCAGAGCGGGACAGGCCCAAACGTGTCTGGCTTCCTGAGCCACATCCACTACCTTAGTTTTGATGCTGGGGCTGTGCCATTATTGTCAAATGACTTTTTAAAGTTCAGATATATTTCATCATCATACTTTTGAACAGTATATGAGCAACTTTCTCCTAAAGCCACAAACAACCTGAGACACAAACCTGCAATTCTGGTGCAGGAGTTTAGTTTCATGCTCAACGTGGTCATTATACTATAGGTAAAGCTTTTACAGTCGTAATTATACTTACACTGCACTTGAATGCATGTAAACCATTATAGTTGAGGGGAAAAGTACAAACAAACCTAGGCCACCAGGAAGGCTAAGCTGAGCACATAAAGAGTCTTACAAGCATTCTTTAAGTCGGGGGGGGGGGGGGGGGTGTAATTTGTGTGTGTGTGTTTGAGAGAGAAAGATATTATCACTCGCTCTTCTCCACTTGTGAAGAACAGCCACAGTGATAATTTTATCTAAATGTCAAATGTTGGCTTCATTAAGACCACAATGCTTGACTTGACTTGCTCTGTGTTTACCGTTGTCACCACTGCTGAAGTTTATCTTCCAATGCTTCCACATTCTTCACTTGATTTGAATGACTATGATGCAAAAAGACGATTTGCCAACCCACAAAAAGGCTGTGAACGCCACATTAGACCATATAACTTTCCCTGTAGTTCTCTCTCTGTGTTATATATATATATAAAAAAACTATCTCTCTCCAATGTCTCTTTTTGCAGCTTCCTTCTACGGGGACGGCTTTGTTCACCTCAAGGCATCCGAGTCGTCCAACCATAACACGCTACGCATCCGCTTCCGAACGTCCAGCACCAATGGCCTGTTGTTCCTTGCTGCCAGCCAGACCCACCACCTCCTACTAGAGCTCCATGCCGGTTGCCTCCAGGTGGGTACATCCATGGCCCCAGCACATAAGCATATGTGTTTCAGCGAGAGCATACATGAATGCACACGTGCACGGGCACACATGCGAGCCGCTGATGCAGATGTGTGTGCTCGACCTGATACGAGCTCACAGTAGACACACAGACCTGGACCTTGAGCTATAGTTCCATCGCAGCTGACAGTGTCAGTCTCTCAGCACAGTAACTCAAGCAGACAAGGTGGTGTGAGCTGCTGGTGGTGGTGTGGGTGTTGAATAACTTTCTATTGCTTTTTCATAAAAATGATAACTCAACTCAAACTTTCAACAAATGTGCAAAATGCAGTTTTGCAGTGTCCAATTACATGGCATAATTTATCCAACTAGCAATAGTAGAAGAAGGAGAAAAAAAGGGTTTAAATGCCAAGGACCCTAATGTAAAAAAAAAAAGTGTACACTAGAAGAATCTTATTTTAATATCACTAACCACATGTTTGGATTATCTTGTTTTGTCTAACCAATGACCCAAAATCAAAAAGAAACACAATTTATGACCTGAAGCAAAGAAAAGCAGATGAGCAAAATTATTGGAGTGTTTCTAGATTTCTCACATTCAGTCAGGCACATTTGTAATGTATTATCAGTATCTGACGATACAATACATAGCCCAATGTTTATATTTCCACCATGTTTATAGCTGTTAATGTATAATATATATTTAATATGTTTGTGGCTATTTTTAGCCCACAGCATAAGTCTTGCTGGATGATCTTAATAAGAAAGGAAGGATTTTATGCAGAAAAATCAAAGTGTGAATGTGTGCATTGTAATGTAGCTTTTGCTCGAGAGGCTCAGGAAATCTTTTTCTGTTTGCATTAGAGAACAGGGTTTTTAATCAAACTGACAACTGTGTAGCATTGTCATATTTGTTGAGCACAAGGACTGAAACGCTTGCCCCTGTTCTTTGAACTGCCACAGGTCACCGAACATTTCTTTCTTTCTTTTTGTTCACCCACACAAGTTTTCCTCGGGCTTGGGGTCTCGTTCTGTGTGAGTCAGACATCAGCGTTGCTCCGTGAAAAAGCTTTGAATGAATAGCAGGGACTCGGCAACAAGCCATGACAAGCATGTCATCTAAATACAGCATTGTTTTGAGATGGTGACATGATGCTCTGTGGGCATAACTGAAGGCTCAGAGATAATAATGCTCTTCCTGCTTTAAATTACTGACGGGACTCACTGTTGTAACACTAGGTGACTTAATGGAATGCATAAGTACTGTCTTTCCTTTACAGATGTCAGTGGTGTCTGTATAGAGTTAATAATATTCTCCTTAGATGTGTTTAGACAATAATTATTGATACTTATTTCACCTGAAAAACAATATAGTCATTTGTAAACATACTTAACACATCCAAACTTTCATTTGAAAGTCTGCAGCCATGTATGTAGCTCTGTGAGGCCTTAAAATTGGTTTAAGCAAAGTGCTAATGTATGTCTACTATTCATTGGGCTTTATCGTCTGTGCAAAGAAACAGGTACAAAATTTAAAGACAATCTGCAATTGTTAATTGAGACATTTTGTCAAAATTAATTGACTGTTAAGATACCAATGCCCTACAACCACTGATTTGATCAGTAGACCCAACACTGCCACTTCCTAGAGCCATGCCACTGTGTGGCTAACAAAAATACACTAACAATCACTATTGTTTTGGGAAAATTCAAATAGCTAGTATGGTGATACAGGTAATTGAATAAACTGTAACTTAACACTAATTGCTCCTGATATCTATGTGTACATTTACCTCTATTTTTTTTATATTATATCATATTTTTTAATTGAGGTGTTTTGTTTCTAATTTTAGCTGAAACTGGACCTTGGATCTGGGGAGCATGTGTTACAATCTGACCAAGGAACCCAGCTCAACGATCTGGCCTGGCACTCTGTGGAGGTCCACCATGTGCAGCGCAACATCACCCTGACTGTAGACAAGAATTCTCACACAAGGGTAAAGATGCCAGGCTCCCAACATAATCTCAACATCTTGGATGGTCTCTATGTTGGAGGTTCAGGGGGCCTCGACAGAACCTATCTTCCCAGAGACCTGATTGGCTTCCGAGGCTGCATGGAGGATGTGGTCTTCAATGAGCATGACTTGCTGTCATCACTGAGGCCATATGCTGGATTTAAGAATGTCCACGAGGTATCTTTAGGTTGCAGTCCCCAATTCTTTGCCACTGAAGAGGACCCTATCAGCTTCTTCAGCTCTAGGGCTTACATTTCTCTTCCATCCTGGAATACCCAACAGGAAGCAGTATTTGAGTGTGTTGTGCACACATCAGCCAAAGAGGGGATTGTTTTGTACAGTTCAGCCAGAGAGGGGGACTTTGTGGCTTTGGAGATTCAGGAAGGTTTGCCAGTGGCCTTTGTTGGGAAAGCTGGAACCAAAATTGAACTTCGTTCTCTCACCTTCATCAATGATAAGAAATGGCACTCTATCAAGTTGCATTTCAGTTCCAAAAGCCTTGAGCTAACCGTTGATGGAGAGCTGGTAAAAAGTAGCATCAACTTTCGTTCAAAAGGGATTCAGCTCAAAGGTTATCTTTTTATTGGAGGTATAGATGACAGCACCAGATCAGAAGCCAGGAAGGTTGGACTTGTCTCTGTGTCTGGAAAGCGTGTCAGAGGAGGTTCCTTCAAAGGTTGTTTGAAGAACATTGAGGTTAGTGGAATGAAGATAGGTCTCTCTAATGCTTTGGTCACCAAGGATATCTCAGTAGGTTGTGAGCCAGAGAAAGAACCAGAACCATCAACCACAGTGAGCCCAACAGTTGCTCCGGGACCCCTTTTTTACTTGGTGACACCAACGCCATCATTTCACATGTCTACCCTCGCAAGGGGTTTGGACAGCAGGTATGGCTCCAATTTTGTGCAGCTCAAGAACCTTGTGGTGCACGAAGGTGGTCGAGCGTCTCTCGATGCCAAACACATTAAGATCCTCCTGGACTTCAAGAAGCTTGGCATTCGACAGTCTCAGATTATGTTTCGAATTGGAGAGCAACCAATACGTGGACAGATGAGGCTTGATGTGGATCAAGACCAGGAAGAGAACACCTTCAGCATGTTGGACCTTTGGCATGGACGAGTGATGTATATCCATGGAGGCTCCGAGGAACCGGATGATTTTTTTATGTTTTCTATTTATTCTAGCAGTAGAAAGCAAGTTCCTGATTATCTGAAGGACAACAAATTGCACCGTTATAATATTACTGTGACACCAACCAATGATGCACCTGAGTTGAGTCTCCCTGAAGGAAACCTCTTTGTCCTGTTGGAGAACTCAAAGAAACGCCTCACCACAGATGTTTTGAAGGCATCAGACATTGATAGCAGCAATGACAACCTTGTCTTCTCTGTGCTTGGGAACCTGAATGCCGACGCAGGATATTTGGAAATGGAAAACAAACCTGGCAAAGCAGTGACCTCATTCTCATATTCAGACTTGGAGGATCTGAGGGTGTGCTATGTACACAAAGGAGTTAGAAACTCAAGGATAGTTCTCAGAGTTAGCGATGGGGAAAGGGTCAGCAACACTGTGGTTCTCAGGGTCATGGCTGTAGCACTGGAGTATAAGATTGCCAACAACACAGGTCTTGAGGTCATTCAAGGAGAGGCCGTTATAATTAGTTCAAATAATCTAGGAGTGCAAACCAATGCTATGAAACAAATGGTTGACATCCGGTATGATATCATTGAACCCCCTCAGTATGGAGAACTTCATAGGCTTCACTCAAGTGGTGAATGGAGGCCTACTGACTCATTTTCCCAAAGGCTGTTAGAAAAAGAGCGCCTGAGGTATGTCAGCACTTTTCAAGATATCCAGACATCCAATGCCACTGATTACTTCAAGTGCAAAGTTAATGTGGCTGCAAGAGCGACTACTGAAATACTCTTCTCAATTTCTGTGAAATGGGTGAAGTACCATCTCGTGAAGAATATTATGATAGACTTAGATAAAGTTAGAAAAGTAACGCTGGACTCAGAGCATATTTATGCCACAGCGGAAGGTGTGGTCCTTTCAGAGGATGACCTTTATTTTCGGGTTCTCACCACTCCAAAGAAAGGGAAGCTGCTGCTTGACACCACAACCTTGAGTAAGAACTCAACGTTTAGCCAAAGGGACGTTACAGATCATAAAGTTCATTACGAGCTAGTTGATAGGCCTTTCGAAGATACAAGTGACAGGTTCAAATTTCAGCTGGTTTCCAAACACGCTCAGTCTCAAAATTACGATTTCCAGTTTTCTATTAAAGCCGATGTCAACAGTGTGTTTATGAGAAATGATGGACTCTCACTTCTCGAGGGAGAAAGTAAACTTATCACGAAAGATGCTTTGTTTGCAGAAACTCTGAGCGCAAAAGATTTGTACTACACAGTCATAAACGGCCCCAGTCATGGAAAGCTTGCCCGAATCAGCCAGTCAAATTCCAATGCTAGCTATGACAACATCTTAACCTTTAGTAATCAGGACATATTAGAGGAAAGGATAATGTACGTACATGATGATAGTGAAACAACTCAAGATGGCTTTACTTTCATTGCCTCCATAAGCCAAGGGTTCAAATCTTCTATTGCAGAGGATGAAATTGGCTCTAAAGAAGGGACATTTAACATATCTATTAATCTAGTCAATGATCGAAAGCCTGTACGTGTTATTGATAAAGTTTTTCATGTCGTGCGAGATGGGCAGAGGTTGCTCACTGCAGAGGATTTGCTTTATCATGATGAAGACTCGGATTTTGATGACAGTCAGTTGATTTACACTCGCCGTGGAATCCCACTGGGAGACCTAGTTCTGGTTAATGATACAACCCATCGCCTGTTCCAGTTTCGACAGCAGGATCTGCAAGAAAAGCGGGTGTTGTTCATTCATAAAGGTGTGAGCACTGGCAGATTTGTTCTCTTTGTTTCGGATGGAAAACATTTTGTATCGAGCCTTTTGGACATCAGCGCACACGACCCTTTCTTAAAGGCTGAGAACAACACTGGTTTACTGGTTCAGAAAGGCCAGTCTGTCACCCTGTCCACCAGTAATTTTAGTGTCATATCGAATCTGGACATTAGAGATGACCAAGAGGTACTGTTCAAGATGGATGAGGCTCCAAAGTATGGAGGACTTTATCTCCGTGACACAAAAGTGATGTTGTTCACACAGTCTGACTTAAAGAACGGACTCATCTCCTATCGACACAACGACAGCAAGCATCTGGCAGACTATTTCAACTTAACAGCGAAGGCTAAAGGTTTACAACTTAGGGTGACCATCAATGTGAAAGTTTACCTGGAAAGTCATCAGAGGCCGCCCATTGTGCTGCATCACAACCCGTTACTGGTAGAAGAGGGAAAACCGGTGAAGATTGATGAAAGTAAACTTGAGGTGAGTTTCAAGAGTGTTATGTGAGTAATGCTAATGCAATTTTTGGTTCAGATCTTTCTGTTATCACTGTAACGCAGTCAAGTTTTTGTATATATCTATTAGCATTACATTTAACAACTAATTTTAAACCAGCATAATGATATACTTATTTCAGCACCATGTTTCATTAGAAATGTTTCAGGTTAAGGACATCCTCTTCTATGTCGTTTTGGTAACGTAAAAGATGTTTGATACACACTATCAACAGAAAATATTATTATACTGTCCTGTGTTTTAAAGCTGCTGAAAATGTTAAAAAATTGAGAGTCGACCAGCTTTTCTTTTCGTTTTGCAGTGATGCCTTGTTGCATTTTCAGTAAAATGAAAACTTCACTCTGGTGACACAGGGAATATTCTAAATTTAACCACCGTCGATGTTTTTGTTTGTTTGTAGGTCACTCACGAGGACAACCTGCCATCTGAGATTGTATTCACAGTCAAGGTAGCCCCCTCTTATGGTTTTCTCCGGAGATTTGTTGAAGTGGAGAATCACTACATCGGAACCAAACATTCTCCTGTGAAGACATTTAACCAAGAGGACATCAACAGTGGGAACATTCAGTACATGCAGGCGGAGCCCAACAAAGTCAACGACACCTTTATCCTCGATGCCACCAACGGGGTCACTGATGTCGGCAACATCAGGATGTCTGTTGACATCATCCCACGTCTCATACCACTTCAGGTCTCAAATTTCACAATGAATGAGGGCGCCTCCAAGGCATTGACGGAGGACGTGCTACGAGTCACCAACCAACACTTTTCAGGAATCAACTTCCTGTATACTTTGTCCGAGCCCCCACAGCATGGTCACATTGAACACTCCAGACATCCTGGTGTGTCTATAACCTCTTTCACCAGGAGGCAGGTGAGACATCCTTTCACACACACTTAAAACTGCACTTTTATTGATGAATAAATCATTTGATTTAGTGAAGCAATAAAAAATGTAATTGCTGTAACTAACACTAGAGAGTACAAGATCATGTTCTCTATAGGTTTTATGATGTTGATGCCATATTATAAGTTTAATTCTCAACCCCTCCCTTTCCCAAGTGCATTAGGGAGCTACTTTGAATACCAGAAAGGATCTTTTTTTGTCTTCAGCTTGTCTGATGGCAACCTCTGTAAAGCAAGACCCTTACTAAAAGTACCAGGAAAGCCATATTCTTTTTATTTTAATATGTTACACTCGTACACTAACACAAACTTACTTATGGGGAGTGTATTGAATTTCTGCCAACAAATGCTCCTAAATGTCACACACTGCATTTTAAGTTTTACCCTAAGTCATCCAGAATCCCAAGATCCTGATTATTGTTATACTTTTCATATTCCTGCTTTAATTTCAGAAATTTGACAAAGCAAGAATATCTTTTGTTAAAAATATATTCTAAATCTGTGTATTTCATGCCTTGACTTTGTACCGCATAGTGTCTCAACTCTCAAGTACGTAGGAATATAGAAACTGAAGTCTGACATGTTGACTTGTTTTTCCTGCATATTAAATAAATCTTTCAACGATCTCCCCACCAGGTTGAACATGAATTTATTTACTACGTACACGACAGCAGCGAAACCTTGGCTGACAACTTCACTGTGGTGGCCAATGACTCAGGTCTGAGGAAGCAGAGTGCAGCACAGACCGTGTACATCCAGGTTACAGCTGTCAATGACGAGCCTCCTGTTATTACAGCCAACAGGGTCCTCAGGGTGAGTCTGCACTGCTCTATATTTAAACTCTTGACTTTTTTTTCCCTGTACTGTGGCACCATAGCTTACCGTCAGATGCTTTTCATGTGGACATTCTTGCAAGTTGCCCTAGCTGGCTGGCTGCATGAGGGAAAGTATGTTTGCTATGTGGAGGAGGGTCCAGGGTGGCGGGCAGCACAGACCACACATCCTTTGAAATGCAGTCTGTATCGAAAGTGCCTGCAACATGTGTCGTGTTGACATGTCAAATTTAGAACTAATTATTGTACCACTAAAATATATTGCTGCTTTTTAATGAGTTGCTATTGTATATTTTAGTCTGTGTTGACTGGAAATTTGTTTTTGAAATGGAAAGAGATTAAAAGGATTGTTGGCTTTGGTTTCTATGTTGAATAAGAATAACAAAGAAATTAAAATGAATATAAATCAACCCTCGGGCATTAAACAAACCTATGATCTTCTTGCTGGGAATGTGATACTTGGATTCAATCCATTCCAGAGCATCATAGTGTTGAATGGCATAATGTCATAGTCTGTAAATAGGATACACTGTGAGTGTATGACCGGAATTCAATTATTACTGCAATGCATCAGAACTCCCCTCACTATCTTATCCTAAAAATGCTTTTACCACACCAATCTTAAGAGACATTTTTGCTTTTATACAGTGTAACATGTAAAATATGTGAACAGTAAATTAGACTGATGTTGTCATGTGTATTATGTTCACTCAGTAGTGCTGACTTGCAGTCTATCAGCTTTAGCGGCTCCAGTTGGGAGAAGTCCAGGTGGAAAGAGGGGTTGAAGTATGAGCCTCTATTGTTGTGTGTTGCTTTGCCCCAAATGCCTCAAATTCCTTTTTGAATCCTGCAGATTTGACGAGCGACGACAATTTACTGCAGTGAAGGACATGAACAAGTACAAGTTCAGTTCAGAAACACAAACGAAATACTTTAAATTCAGTTTTTTGGAATTTTAGGTCTCCAAATGTGACCATATCTCATTATTATATGACGTTTCATGTTACATTGAAGGTCAGGTTTTCTGTATTCTCAGTGTCCACAAGGTGGCTCTCTGCTACTGCACATCATGCTGGTGCTTAGGGTGTGGACGGTTTTCTTCCAAGGAAGGAAGCTCTTAAAATGACAGTTTTGTTTGTGTTTTTCTTATTAAAAACAGCTGTGAGTTAATAGTTTTAAAGTACAGAAATCAGATTGCATTTGTCAGTGTATCATAGAGGTTATTGTGTATATATGTTGAAGAAGAATCCCTTTAATTACACTAGAGAAGAGAATGTTTGTCTTAACTATGCAAATCATTAATTTAATTCAAAATGCACCAACATTACACACACAAGAGTTATTTTTAATTATTTAAAATAATCTTAGCATTACGCCAACAAACATGAAATATTCTTAAAAACTGAGAGCTGGACTGACAAATATTTTAGCTGTTTGCGCACCAGATGTCAATAAATAGTGTCGTCATAATGTCAGCAGGTTTACCTGAAATTCACTGAGGTTTCTCATTAAGCTGTGAGTAATATGGTCACATTCTCAGTTTGTCATGATTATTTATCACTCATGACCAGACAACAAGAGAGAGGCTTTTAGAGCATACAACATGAGAGAAAAGGCCCATCAATCACCTCAGAAAACATACATTGGCAAAGTCTCCCAGAAATAGTAGATCAAAGATAAACAGTAAGTGTCGTGAGGTATGTTTTATTTAAACTTAACTGTCTGCCGTCGAGCAGATGATTGCCCTGTTACTTCTGAGAGATTGATTTTCACTCTGTTGGTGCAAATTGATCATGTGTCCCTCCTTTGAGTCTGGGGAAATAGCTGATGATGATGATGCTGATTGTCAGACCGATCCTGCTGTGACTTCCTGTTTGTTCTTGGAAGTGTAGTCATTGACCGCTTTGGATAATACTCATGCTCTCATGTGGGGCAAGTGTTCATGTGGGCAGACATGGTGTGGGTCTGTTGTGGTGTGGTTAAGAGGTGATAATTGAAAAAGTGACCCATGAGTCTGTGAAGCCCTAGAAGCTGGAGTTTATTCTTTCTTTCTGAAACACTTAAATCCTCTCCACCAGCATGTTATTTATCAATAAATAACGCTTGTGTTTGTAGCCCTTCCAATACCCAATGCTTTAATTATTATCACTCCCTGCCTCAGCTCTCATAGAACACAAGCAGTCTTTACAGTTTTCCCCCTCTTTATCTTTATCTGAATTAGCAAGGAAGAATTTCCAATCTCCACCACAGATTCCATCTTTTTGGATTTTGAGGGCAGAATTTGACAATAGAGCCGAAATGAGTGGGTGGGATGAATCCGTTGTAATTTGTTAAAGTTTAGTCTGTTTAGTGCTGAGCGGTATGACCAAAAATCTACATCATTAAATTACTGTCTGCTGATTTACGGACTCTAACTTTAACATCACAGACAGACCTACTCATGGCCTATTGTTTTTGTTTTGACTCGTTTTTCAGCAAGTATTTAGTTGCATCCATTCTCATCTTGCAGTGTTTGCAACACATTTTTTTTTATGTAGTTGTACTCGCCTCATTTCACTCTGTGAAGTGCAGTTCTACACCAGAGACATTTCTCACATTCATTTTCACAGAGTCGTAGTGAGAAGCTATCGAGTATAAATACTGTGAAGCTAACAGTGTGTGAATGGTGAGATCTCACAGTCATCCACTTCTTATCTTGTGTCTCTTTGTGTCACCTACTAAAATAAATCAATATGGATGACTGTCTGTACTCTTCTGGAGTTTGTATGGTTCACTGGACAATGCAATGTCCTCCAACCAATCTAAATATTGACATTTATTCATAATTTAGTTGAAATGTGACTTGAGTTAGTGTCTTGTCTCACCATCTTAAAGCACCTCGGAGAATATTTTTTCATAGTAGTTCTGATCTAGTGGATAAAGATTGGGAAAAGACGGCGAAGAAACATGGACTGTTGTGATAAATGACAAGGACAGATCGGTTCTTTCTGCTGGCTTTTTACATGCTTTTCTTTTGTATTATATATGTGCTGCTGAGAGTAGGTGCTAAAATAGCTGCTCCTGAGGTGCTTTTATAATAAATTCTGAATAAAATATACAAAATGATAAATGTACTGTATCTTCCAGACTTCATAAGTTGATATGTTCATTAATGTTGGAGCAAATTTTAAAAATACCTGTTTCCCACGTCCATCTGCCCAGGTTTGGGTGTCCTCAGTAACGGAGATCAGGCCAGAGGATCTGAAAGTGCAGGACCTGGACAGTCCACCACAGGAGGTCCACTTCATGGTGACCCCACCGAGCAATGGACACCTGGCACTGAAGAGTGCCCCCATGAAGGCCGTGCTCAACTTCACCCAGGAGCACATAGACCAAGGACAACTGCTGTTTGTGCACAAAGGTAAACTGTGTTTGTCTCTCAACAACTGGATTAATGGGAGGGGTAACATGAGGGCATTCAGTTTAAAATCTCTGCCAAATAAAATACACAGGAGGAAACTAGTGGAGCAGGAGACATAAATAAGCTGTAACGTTTAAAATGAGTACAATTTATAGCAAAAGACATCGACAGACACCAAAAAACCTGTAATAGTGCTGTCAAAATGTAACATTCCTCTGCTATTTTCGTGATTGATATTAAAGAAAAATAAGTCAATGCAAAAAAATGATGCTGGGCTAAAATTCAGCACTTACATGATGTCATTCCACAGGAATGTTTGACGTAATTGAGCAGCTGCTATACCATAATATGTGTTAAAAACTAGAAAAGAAAAATAACCTAACATGATACAGATTTATTACCAAATGTAATTTACCTGTGTTTTTAAAGTATACATATTATTGTTGTTCCTCATTTATCCACTAGATGCTGCTGTTGTTGATGATTCCTTTGGTTTGCCCTGTTCATGAATCATGTCTGTCTACAGCAAAACTGAGTTTCTATCAAGGTCTGAATTGAAACATTGATACTGAACATTTATTAAAGGAGCAGTGTGTAATATGACGTAGCTTCACTCCTCGTCCTCCTCTCTCATGTGCGTAGGAGAACCTACAGTGACCTTGAGTCAGAAAAAAAACCAAGTGTTTAGTAAGTTTAGTGGGCTTTTAAATTAAGTGTTGGTGGATTTGGCATAAAATATAAAGATTTAAGGTAAAGAAAACACAATATTTTGGTGTTTCAGGGGATTAGACATCATTAAAAACACAAGTGTGAATGTTTTAATTTAATGTGGGACCCCCCCCACCACACACACTGAATCTTTTTTGCTTTTTTAAAGCAACACTTACCTAAAGTGCTTAAAGTAACAACTTTAAAATAATTTTGATGGGTCACTGACCATTGAATGGTGCCTCTTTCATTCCCACTCTGCACACTGAACCTCTCCTGTGTCAGTGTGTTGAGCAGACCCAAACACTGTGAGTAGTGTATGACTTAAAGAAAGATTTAGAATCAGGCAGAGAAAGTTATAGAGTAATGCTGTACTGCATAATGTTGCTTTCAGATGAGACTATTCACCTGATATGAATTCATTCCAATTCACTTTGTCCCAATTTGATTTCCATTTTAATTTGGTTACAATTCAGTTTCATTACATTTTACTCTGACGTGAAAAATAGTCTTGGAGAAATAATGGCATCATTTGTACAATGAAACGTTACATGAGTATACTTATTATCTGACATGATTGCCAAGTGCCAATTAGTTATTTCTTACATTTGAAGGATTCAGCACAGTGACTGCTGCGTGTCAAGTCAACAACCCAGAACAGGCAAACGAGTTCAATATATTCACCATGTACACATGCATGTGTTCAGTATATGATAACCAACAACTTAAAATCAGATCACTAGACCGCCAGTGTTTTAAAAAAACTAACAAAAAAACAAAACATACCTAATCTAAACATCACTCATAACCTCAGAAACGCCACTGCTGCAAATCAGAGGCTGGGACACACAACAAATACACACTGTATAATCCAAAGAGATTGAGAAAGAACCAGAGGGGACTACTGTATATCATTAAATATGTGTTGGTTCTTTGATGTAAGATTGTAGATACTGTTGCATTAACTTGAACACAAATGTCTTGGGGCCTGGGGTTTAATTCAGATCAGACTTTTACCCCACTGCACTTCTCCTTTCCTTTAATGTGCATATCATCATTAGGCTTAAGGTTAACAGGGGACACTGAATTGACCTTAAGGGCCAGGTCACATACTAAAAAGAGTGTTCACATCAGTATAGTGTTACATGCGTGCTTACTCAGCATCACATTCCTTTGGTTTCTCATCAGGATTTGGTCCTCGCATGTTTTTCCTTGTTTTCATTGAGCACTCGAGTTGAACCCGTGTCAGCACCAGCTTCAGGAGTTCGCTTAGTGGTTAAAGCTTTGTATTTTAGTGTGATCGACACAGGTTTGACTCCAATGTTTGACTTTTACACAAGATACGTGCACATGCAAACTGTGTTTGTTTGTCTCTCTATGTTAGTCCTGTGATAGTCTAGTGAATGCATGTTGTACCCTGTCTCCCTCCTAACTTCAGCTGTTATTGGCTCCAACTCCCTCTGTGACACTTGGAGGATCAGCAGTTTAGATAGTGGGTGGATGGGCTTTTGTCCAGCTCTTCGCTGTCGTAATAGTTCATCTGCCTTTACACTGTCTAGTGCCTCTGGTGGAGCAGCTTCCACCATGATTTTGCTTCTCATGCAAGAGGACCGTCGAGTCAATGTGTCAGTGTGCATTTATAAGACTTATCTTAAAAGATCAATCTTCTGATTTTATTGGATTGTGCAGATAAAGTTGAGTATGAACCACATTTATTTCTCCCTTAAACCCAGTCTTAGTTGAGACAGACTGGAGTGCTGGTAGCCAAGTTGGACATGATATTACCTTAAACTATGAAATGGTAGATAAGATCTGTCGACAGTCTCAGGTCATTTTCCGCTGACTCCTCTGATTCATATCTGTTCTCATTGCCTGTACTTGCACAACTGACACTGTTGTAATAATGGTATGAAAGGTTTACACCCAAACCTTTATGCTGAAGAGTTTCCCTTTCTTCCAATGTACACACACGTCTACACGGAGTTCGACAAATTATTTTAAATGAGTTGTCACTTATTGACTTAGAATAATAATGTTGAGCTTGCTTTGCAGTTTTCCTCAGGACCATTATCAGGACTGCTGATCACTTACTTTTATTCTGTAGAAAACAGGCGCAGCCGATTTGTTCATTCGCTCACCATGAAGTACAAACAAAGAGATTCTCATGTATTTGTTTTTGGTTTGTTTGTTTTTCAGGTGCCATGTCTGGAGGTTTCAACTTTCAAGTCAACGATGGAGTGAATTTCACCCCCAGGCAGATCTTCAGCATCACGGCCAGAGCCTTAGTACTCAATCTAGAGAAAAACCGTCCACTCAAGGTCTTTCCAGGTAAATCACGATGGCACTTTTCCACTACATGGTCCCAGCTTGACTCGACTTAAAAATACTGAAAACATTTAGCACAGATCTAAAATCTCAATATTTAACATGACGAGATGCATCACAACCACTGCCGCTGTATTTCAGATCAGTGACTGTGTCAGACGGAGTCTGTGCTCCGGTCATGAAGGAAGTACTGAACGATTCTGTGAACAAACCTTTTTAATGAACTGATTCAGTACATTGAAAACATCTACAAGTCACTAGTTTGTGTATGTCGCATATATGCATATGTTGTGGAAAAGCGGCATAAGTCTTTGAAGGATAAGCCTGGAGTTATTCTAAAAATAACACATTTTTGCCATTTTCTAAAATACATTCCAACTATTTAAAAAAATGGATGAAAATAGATATAAATATATTATTCAAACTGCAGTAAGTAAAAGGGGAGGACTATTTTCAGTTGCATATTAACACACATTTGGTCTTTCAGTTAGTATTTTATATACTGCAGTATTGTCACATACTTGTACTGTGTCAGGCTGCTTAAATAACTGAAAGAAACTATAAACTGCTCCCTCAAAGGCGGTGAAGCAGCAGCTGATCTTTGTGTATCTCTCTCATCAACTGACAAAAACTCTTGTTAAACAGACCTATTATTAAGCTTAAGCGAGAAATTGGTTTCCTCTTTTTCTTTGTTTAATTTTCAGCTGAAGAGTGTGTGCATGTGTGTGTGTCCAAGACACCTTTTATGTACTGAATATTCAAGCCCTACTTCCTCTGCCTGGAATTCCTCAAGTCCTTTTCCAACATCCAACTCATTCCATTACCTGAATACCAGACTGGTGATGTTTTGGAAATACAACATTAACACCGAGGAGTTTAAGAATAGTCTAGCTGTGGTTTGTATCTACGAACACATCTGAAGCTTTTTCCTCCACTTGTCTGGTTTGTGACTTAGTGGGAAAGGATATTGTGTGGACAGCAAATTGCCAACTGGCATGCTCTGCTGAGCTTCTCAGCCACAGGGTGAGAGTGGACTTGAAAAGCTGTGCCACTGTCTGTCTGAGGCAGCGCTGTTTGTGCTTTGTGCCAGGCAGGGCAGGGAGAGGAGGAGGGGGGGGGGGTTATCTGACAATGAAGGGATCTGATGGGGTGAGGGGTGGAATGAAAACCTTTCACACTGTGGAGGGGAGATGAATGTTTTTCTACTTCCTCGCAAAATCCTCAAACGTCTCACTAAATGGTTGCATATGCCACATTGAGGAAAACCTGTGTTCATTCAGGCTCTTCTTAAAGCTGCACTGCATAACTTTTCAGGGTTTTGTTTAAGTTGTTGTTGATGATATTGTTTTCAGCATTATTTGTATGTTTCATCTTTCATATCAAGCCCCGTTTGGAACAATTTCAGAACAAGGGCCTTTCTGCAAGGAGTTTGCATGTTCTCCCTGTGTGTGCATGGGTTTTCTCCGGCTTCCTCCCGCAGTCCAAAAACATGCGATATGGGGATTATGTAAATTAGTCACTCTAAATTGACCGTAGGCGTGAGAGTGTGAGTGAATGGTTGTTTGTCTCTATATGTGGCCCTGCGATGGACTGGCGAACTGTCCAGGGTGTACCCCACCTATCGCCCAATGTCAGCTGAGATAGGCACAGCACCCCCCGCGACCCTCTGGTGGAGGATAAAGCGGTAGATGAAGGATGGATGGTTAACACACTAATTTAACATTTTAACATTGTAAATAACTGCCAGATATTCTGGAAAAATTGGCAAAAGCACTTAACTCACAGGACATTTTCCGGGCCTTTTATGGTTAAAATAAGCTAAAGTCCAGACAGACAGGTGTTCAGGGTTTATAAGCATTGTATGAACTCATTTGAATTTGATTTGAATGTATCAAACATTGTTTCCAGTAAAAATCTAACCACTGCAGTTTTAAATCCACCTAATCTACTTGTATATTGTTACTTTTTCCATGGCCAAAATATGAATACAAGACAATGTAATGTATTGATACAGGCCATGTTGTAAGACGAGTGCAGATCCAATGGGAAAACAGCGAGTGCAGGGTGTGTGTGCCATCGTGAGTCAAGCCGCTGAGCGAAACTGTAAAGATGCAGATCTTACTGCCGGCTGTTTGAAAAGTAAACAAACACTTAATGAATCAGATGCACATATTCATGTAGGCCCAGGGTGTGCGTACACTCTGGGCCTACATGAACATGTGCATCTGATTCATTAAGTGTTTGTTTACTTTTCAAACAGCCGGCAGTAAGATCTGCATCTTTACAGTTTCGTAAAGATGGGCCTTAAGGAGTTTGTCTCAAACTCCTTAACCCATGTTTTTACAGGGTGGTGTGAATAAATGAGTCTTGTCAATGCAGGTGTTAAAGGGGACATATTATGCAAAATCAACTTTTTTATCATTTAAATCCTTATATCTGGGACTCTGGAGGTCCTATCAGTCGCCAAAGTGTGAAAATACTGTGGTCCTCCTCAGTCTAAGTATAGGCGATAAAACACGAGATGTTGACTTTCGAGCTCATTTGGACGTCACAATGCGCTAGATTCATTGGGTGTGACTGTGCCTCAAGGACCAGGCAAGAGGACAAAGTTTTACCTGCTCTGGTCAAATGCTGCATCCATGGACCATTCACACGTCATAAAATAAATCCATTAGGTTTTTATCAGCCTTGTCTTTTGCTTTATCAACCCTGTCTGTGACCTGACTAGGCACATTAGAGTGAACTGTTTTGTAGGTGTCTCTGTGCTCACTGGCCTGTAACAACCAGGTAGTTCTGGGCCAATAAACGTTTTAGCATGCAGCAGTGAGATACATCGCTGTCAATAAGATGTATGTGTACACTGTAACTGACAATGTAGAAAAATCTGTTTAGTGCATGGTAGACAATAAACCCTTGTCTACCATGCACTTCATGAATATAATGAATTTCACTGTACTTTCACTGCTTTTTCAATCTATCGATGCTGTCCATCTTTTTTAAACTGTCACACAGTCTTCACACTGGCAACAGGACTATGGGAATCCATGTTAATCCATCTCACAAGGAAAATAATCTCTCTTCAGTGAGGCCCTATTATCATGCTTGTGTTTTTCCCTCGTGTAAAATGTCTCAAATTTCATGCATCAAAGGACACTCACCCTATATATTCCACTCTCTTTTTGAGTCAAATGATGTAAAACGTCCCTTCTCAGCTTTTTTCTTGACAGACACAGTTCCACTATGAATTATCCAAGACGTTTGTTCCCGCATTTTTTCATATCAATCTCGTGTCTTTCCCACAGGCTCTTCAGCGCTCATCACAAATGAAAGTTTACAAGCGGTGACCAACGACATCAGCAACACCTCCAGTCGCACCATCACGTACAATGTGGTTCGGCATCCTAAACTGGGGCGGCTGGTGATGAAGCAGCCTGATAATTCAACGGTAGACATCGCCACTTTCACACAAGATATGGTGAGTGACCACCTGGAGGTAACAGTACAATGCTTTAATCACTAAGCCAACTACTGATGGAAACTTTGTAGAAACTACAGTACTTGATGAGGACACAACCAAGATACCAGATTGCTTTCGTTTCGGACAAAACACAAATCTCTTTAAAATAAAATAAAAAACAACAACAGGGGGTTAGAGAAACCAAAGCACGATTAAATATCAGGCTTCTTCCATTCTCTGGGAAGTTTCCAGGTTTCCACTGTATGAATAATAAATTGAATAATAAATATTTTGCTTCCTCATTATTTGAGATATTGACTGAGATGTGTGTACTGAGTGGTATTACATGAAAGGCTTTCATGCAAGTAGGTATTTCTCATGAGTGTCTGACATGTGTGATGCTTTATTTATGTCCTTTATTTAATGCTGAGCAATGCAGATTCAAATGAATAAAAAATTACTGAGGTGTCTGAGCTGTTCATACAGTTGATTGAAGCATTTAAGAAATGTGCCAATCTGCTGCTGTTGCAGGAATGTGCTTTTATCGTTGGTGTTTCTGTACTTCAGGTGGATCGGAAAGAGGTCGTGTACATTCAAACCCCCATTGAGTCCGTGGGCTGGGAAGCCATGGACACCATGACGTTCTCTGTAGCATCACCACCTGCTTCTCTCGACAGCCAGACCTTCAAAGTAGACATTTCCTACGAGAATACTGGACCTGAACACAACACAGTGCTGCTGGCAAACACAGGTATGAACATGAATTCATTATGCTCCTCTACAGTATTTGAGCTATATGTTATCAACGCTGTAAACACTCAGAACAGCAATGCTTACATTGTTGTTCTTAGAACCACACTGATGCATTGGTTTATACACCAGACTGGCTTTAGTTTGTATTGATTTATTTATTACAAAGGGCTGGGTCATACTTTCAGTGTCCACATGTCCACAGAACGGGGCTTGCACTCCAGCTACCAGCTACGTTTGTGCATGCGCTGTCCACACACACCCAACGCGGTCTTTGCGTGATCCAGTGTGCACCGTGCATAGAAGTATGCTAGGGTCTTAAATGAGAAAATCTGCTTGTGCCCTCAATCCGCACTTAAATGAATAATAAATACATTTAATAAATTAAATAAATGCAAATAAAGGCAAACTCCTGGTGAGAAATTTGCGCCACCAAATTTTGGGATTGAGCACATGTGTAGAAGGCTAAATTTCCATCTATTGGAATGCCAAGCCACTCTGTAAATGCAGAACACAGTATGACCTGGCCCCAAAGATATGAAACTAAATCACAACTACTTTTGTATTTTCTTGGGAATAGGTGCGACAGTAACAGAAGGAGACAACGTCATCATTGATGAGTCTAATCTTGACGCCACTAACCTGATGTCCAAGCTGCCGATGCCTCAAAGGAGTGCCTATGAGGTCTGGTTTCAGGTGACATCTCTGCCTCAGCATGGTGTCATCGTGGTGGGTGAAAGGAACCTCACCAAGGAGAAACCAAACTTTTCCCAGTTCATTATAAACAAATATGGAATCACCTACAAGCATGACAACTCAGAGACGACACATGATTCATTTGTCTTCAGTGCGTGGCTAAACCCCAAGGGCAAAACAGCGCAGCGTCCTCAAGAGGACGATGAATTTGTTGAGGAGCGTTTTAATATCACAGTCACGCCTGTGAATGATCAGCCACCTTTGCTGAAAACCAAAGCTCCGAGGCTGATGGTGGTGCAGGGAGATACAGTTGCCCTCTGGCCTGAGAATCTCAAAGTTGAAGACCTGGACAATCCTCCTGATGATATTAAGTTTTCTGTGATCAGCAAACCAAACAATGGTTACCTCGCTCTTGAAGGACGTTTGAACGAGTCAATAGTGGCCTTCACTCAAGGCCAAATCAATAACGGAAGCGTCTATTTCATCCATGATGGAAGTTCTGCCTCTGGGGTTTTCTATTTTAGTGTCACAGATGGTCATCATAAACCAATATATAAACTATTCAACCTCGAAGTGACAGAAATCACCATTTCTCTGGTCAACTCCACCGGATTGACACTAGAGCAAGGAAAGACTTCAGTGTTATTAACCCGGGACAATCTCGCTGCTGTTACCAATGGGAAAAACATCTCGATTCACTACCACATTACAAGGCCTCCAAACTTTGGCAAAATTCTGATGGAAAACCAAGCGGTTACACAGTTCGAACAGGAAGATCTACAGAGCGGAAGGTTGTCCTACCATATGATCTCCCTGTCATCTGCAGAAGACAGCTTTGAGTTCACCGCCTTTACTTCAGAAGCAAATCTGACCGACCAAGTTTGCAACATAACCGTCACGCCTTTAATCCACATGGGCGAAGGTTTGAGGATTCCCAATGGGATTCCTGTCGAACTCAGCACTAGCTTTCTTAATGCTTCTGCACTAGCTACCATCAGCAATAGTGACCCTGTCTTTGAAATTATTGCCCATCCTAAGTACGGGAAGGTGGTTCATATGAAGCATAAAATGTCCACAAAAGCAGGACAAGCTGAATCTTTCACCTTTCAGGATGTGTTACAGGGCAAAGTAGCCTTGGAGCTGAATGCCAACATGACCGGAGTTCAAGAGCTTAATGACTCGCTGGTGTTTCTACTGAAAGCTGATAACATTCAACCTGCTAACGGGGAGTTGCACTTTACTGTTTTGCCCTATGATCCAGTACTTTTTCCTACCACAAAAAGTCCTGTCCCTACCACGTCGTATGTCCCCCATACACCAATCCACACTTCCAGAAATGGTACTGCCAGTCCAGTCCTGTCTACAGCTTTCCTGTCCACCCAACAAACAAGCAAAAACCAGCAAAAGTTCAAGGGACGCAACCGCTGGGGAAACTCCAATAGAACAAGCATTTACAGTACAACTGTTGGCAAAACCACACGTGGAGCAGAGGATTTCCCCTTAAGGAACACCCCAGTCCGTGTAGAGTCCTACCCTCAGAAGACCTCAAATCCGCTCTTGGTGATCCTGCCACTGTTGGCCCTGCTGCTACTCGTAATCATCTTTGTCGTCCTGGTTGTCTATCTACGGCATCACAGGCAAAGGAAGATGAGCACTGCTGCACCAAAGGAGCCGCCTTTCCCTGGTCCTCCAGACGGCGAGTTCTACCAAGGCCAAACCCAGAGGAGCACAGCAGTTCCCATGGTGACTATTACTCCATTGAACCCCAGCTGCCCCAGCAGTCCTGTTCTCGATCGATTACTGATTACAAACCACGGCTCGGGCTATAACACCGTTGATTCAGACATGTACTTGAGTTCTTGGAGCAATGGCTCCCCTGCAGCATCTTCCCAAATTATTAGGACCGCCACGCCAACTCTTCAGAAGAATCAGTATTGGGTGTGATCTTACACAAAACAAGCTACATGTTTTGGAGGTTAACTGTTACAGGTTTTGATCACACAACATTAAAACTGTGGTTGTGTACTTTACCCTCTTATGACCATGATGATAATCAAGCCGTCTGGATTTATTTAGATTTTATGGCTGTAGAATTGTCAAAAAAATGTCCAGTGAGTGAGTGCTTCTGCCCTTTTTTTCCAAGATAACTTTCAATATCTGTTATTGAACCTTTGAGGAATTACGGTACTGAGAAGCTGACTGTCTGTGATTGGCCGGTCGTTCTGCGGAAGTCCTGAGGGCTACCGTAATGACAAGCATATGGGCTCAAAGCTTTATTTTTCTGCTTTCCGGTATCCATCCATCCATTTTCTACCGATTTATCCTCCACATGAGGGTCGTGAGGGGGCGCTGTGCCAATCTCAGCTGACAAAGGGCGAAAGGCAGGGTCACGCCCTGGATAGATCGCCAGAAGTATGCATGCCAAAAGGATGGTAGCAGAAGGGTTAAAGTGGGCCATAATTAATTAGTACCAGTTTAATCTTTTTAATTTAAGGCTACATTAGTCATTGTTTCTGTAATAATTATGACAAATTATCACTCAAAACAAAGTAGCACACAACTAGCCAAGGAAGATGACCTTTGTGAGTGTTTATTATAATATAAAATGCAGTCTATGACTTTTCATTTGTTTTTAAATTGTTCTGCCCCTGCTGGGCCAAAATGAGATTTATTTGTAGCTTAATAAATTGGTTCTTCAAAGTTCTTTGCAATACATTAATCGGAGTCGAGAGACCTTTGAGTTCTCTTTAATGAAGCACTGGTTAACAATCCCAACAGCAGCCACCAGTTAGTGCGACAGACCTCAGTCACTTTAGCATTTTCCAAAACAGCCGTCAATGTGTCCAACTCTAAACTATGTTTGGTGACTAATCAAATCCCTCACATGGTCTGGCCCTCGTGCTTGTTGACGTCATCAGAGCTGGAGCTAAATGTTAACAGCTTGAAACTGTGAATTACGTAGACTGACACTGGTACAGACGTGTACATGTTTTAAGCATGTCGGTCGATTGTGCATATATATATTTTTTATTGTTGTTTTATGTATTACATATTTCAGAAGAACAACTTTCTTTAAACTCAGGTATTTTGTTATTAATGCTCATTTACTTCATATTTTAATGTTTGACAGTTTTGTCGCCGATGCGTCCCGTCATAGTTCTGTATTAAAACAGGATTTTGTACTTTTGTCAAAACAGTATTATGTTTTTAGCCCATGTCAAATCACACTGATGATGCAGTATTTTTTATATTCACAATACGATTTAGTGGAAAATCAAGGCACTGATTGAAAGATTACACATTTCAACGAGTAGATTTAATCTGTAATCTATTAACAGGTTCTGCCACAATTTAACTTCACATAACTTTAAGGAGGTTGAGCTGCTAACTCTGAAACTGTTACTGGGAGTGGTACTAACTCTCTGGGGTGACACATTATGTAAGGGGCAGTCGAGGGGAGTGCACGAGGACAAGAACGCCTTGTCTTCTAACTGGGAAAACCCAGCTAATAGGACAAAAATGGAAGATTTATTGACTCAATTAAGTGTTTTACAAGTGATTCAACACTCACGATCCTGTTTAAACTGTGTCCTAAGATATCTACTGTACACACTGGTTGTTTGACACTGTAAATGAAAGGTACTGTTCCGAAATATTATGCTATGGGAGATGATATTACGTTGCTTTAACAGGTAACAAAAAACACTGTAAACTTGTATGAAGAGACGTGTCTATCCAGTGTATCCCATGACTGATGTCGTAGCCTTCTATGTAACTGGAGTGTCATATTTATTTATATCATATTTTTAATAAACCACTTCAAAAAGATTGACTTTCTATCTTTTTATAGTCGGTATGAAAAGCATCTGTGGCATGTCTAGATGACTAGCACCCAAATGATCTCCTACTTCCTCCTGTATGAATGAGTCAATCTCTAGCGCTATAATTTTAACTGCACTCGCAGCCTGTTCCCGTCCTCTGAATGATACTCACGGGCAGCAAAGCATGTTGTGCCAGACGTCTTCTCGGAAGAAACATCGGTTATCATTATCACAACTCCCACTTTCCTATTATTACTTTAATTGTGGTTTTCTCGCATGCGGAAAACAAGAAAAACCTGCAGGACTTGGTCGTCGTGCGCTCTGCACCAGGGAGTGTTGGTGTTCTGTATTTTCCCATCTCTGTAGGCCTTGTTTATAATCTGGCTAACTGCACTTAACCAGATTATAAACATGAAACGTGGTTTAGAGACGCTCGAGGAGCGTTTTCTGCAAGTGAAGCTTCACTGCTGTGAGTCAGTCCTCATGACTGATGGTGTCATGCAATGAACTCCATTATCTGTTTTCCCTGATGCCAAACACAGTGCAGACAGGGCACATGAAGGATGTCTGTCAGAGGTGCACAGGTGTTAATAAAAGATTATGCTGAGGACGTGAATGTAGTCCGTATCGAGGGGCTGAAGGGGAGTTGTTTTTTTTGGAGGGGGGGGGGGGGGGGTTTAACAGCAGAGGTTTGGTGAACAATGGCATCACATGCTGGCTGCAGACTTAGCACAATGATGTCATGCTATAGACTCGGAAAAAAACCAGGAACTCTGTTGGGACTGCAAACCACAATATTGTCATTTCTAAAAAAAAAAAAAGAAGGAAATTCCAACGGATGACATTGAATGGTTTTAATCGTTAACAGAGTGGACACAACATGGTCTGATGGTAAAAAGACTGAATAACCTTTAACCGGGTAGGACAGATGAAAAATTCTTATTTACAACTATAGCCTGTTAAAAAGCAGACTTTTTTTGAGGGAGATGGAAAAAGGGGGAATCATTCAAGGAATCAAGGCAGTGGTTTTATGGATGACAACTGCTATTTAATACCACTACCAATCTATCACCAATAAGGGCACAGTTAAACCATGTGTATTAATCTGACTGAGGTAACAAACATGTCCGAATATGTTTACATTTGTTTACTGTGAGTTAATAAATGCAGATTTCCCACTCGCTAATGAAAAATGAACCACAAGCTTGTGAAGCAAGTATATAGAAACCATCAAAAAAAATAAAGCTGCAAGCACCATTGTGCAGTAACTGTGCTGCCAGCAGATGGCGCTATTCACATGACTCATGCACCATCTCCTGTGTCACATGTAAAGTTTTGAGCTAATCGGTCAATGGGTGGCGAAGTTATAGGCCACTTTGTGATAAAATTCACGAAATTCGTCGAAATTCACAAAAATTCCGATTGTTGCTGTGGTCACGCCCTTTTTTTTTTAATCTTTGAAGTGTCTCACACAAATTGACATGTTTTTTTCTTCTTTTTTTTATGTAGGTACGATTAACATTCTCGAGTTTCGTGCAAGACGGACGCCAAATTCAAAATGGCTGACTTCCTGTTGAGTTGAGGTCATGGTCCCGATTAACCTTTTTTGTTAGTCTCAGGCTGTGACACGTTTCCGCCAAGTTTCGTGAAATTCGATGCAACTTAGTATCGGCTTTGTCCTACCGGGTTTCACCTTTATGGGGCACTACTGAGCCATTTTGCATCACTTTTTAACGTATTCTCCTTATGTTATAAAACATTTTCCCCGGTTTTGATTTGTGTGCTAATTTTTCGTCCGTTTTAAACAACATTTAGTGCCTGAAAATGCGATCATTTCGAAAGAAAAAAGTAAATTCCAGGAAACGCCCAGGCGTGGAAAGGTGGAAAGGAGAGGATTACAGCTGTACATATAATGAAATATGGGTGTTTTCAGTAACCATTAAATATTAACAAGTGACAAAATAAGTAACCTGAAATAATAATTAAAAAAAAGTGGCTGCAAATAATTCTCCAATAAGAAAATGAAGGAAGGGGGATTTTGTTTTATAAACAGTAGCAGACAGGAAGCAGCAGAGAATGTGCCTGTGACACACAGCCAATAAAAGGCTGATGCTCACAGTCTGCATCTGGTGATTCAGACGACGCTTTAAAAGATATAAGACGGAGGGATTTTCTTAGGATTTCAGAGGGTTTTTGACCACACGGGTTCCTCCCTTTTTATAGACGGTTACACACAAATCGGAACAAATAACAAACAATCTCACACAGACACTCGCATCGTTGTCGATGTTTTTTTCCCCCTGTACTTTCCCAGTTTGGATCCAAACTGACCTCAGTCCCAAAACTTGTCAAACCAACGTTGTTTCAAGAGTCACGGACAGAAGTTTCATCGCGACGAGAGTAGAAATGAACTCGTGCATCTTCAGACACAGACGAGGCCACCCACAACTGTTACACACACACACACAGTCGGCTCGCCTGTTAGTGTTTAGGGATGTTAATTATACGAAAGGATAAACTAAGATCACAGGGACGACAACAAGCACAGCTCACACTGAAATCACTTACAGAGATGGATCACTTGTTTTAATCCCAGATTTACTGTCTTTTGTCTGGTGGAACAATAAGCTATAAAGAAAATAAAAGGGCAGATACTGACTGTAAACAATGAATAATAGATACAAACATTATTTTTTGGCAATATTAATAGCTCTGTTGTCATATTTTCGATCAAAATGTCAATTCACACTGATTGGTGTATTATTTACAAGGCATTTTTGTTGTGTTATGTTAGCAATACAACACAAATACCCCATAATCATTCATTATTTAGAAAATGTGATTAGAAAATCTGTCAAGCTGTTGATTACATGCATTGTTTGAAAGAGTCATAAACAGTCAAAGTTGCAGGTAATGTGTATATATATAATGCAAGGAATATAGACGGGAGGAAAGTGGTACGTTAAGAAACTTTTCCTCAATCATATGCACGCCTGATTTATAACTTACTTTTCCACCCCAAAAAAAACAACTCTCAAAAACAATCATGTTAAAAACAACTCATTTGAAGGCGCCAGTAAATGCTTGTCAGCATGTTCACAGTTCTAATAATTAGTGCAAGAATTATCGTTAGCAGGGCCGGACCTATGCATCTTCGTGCCTATGGTTGCTACCATCCACTGTTTTAAAGGTGATATATTATGCAAAATCAACTTTTTTAATCATTTAAATCCTTATATTTGGAGGGCCTATCAGTCGGCGTGAAACACGCCTTGTTGACTTCCGCGCTCATCGGGACATCACAATGCGCTAAATTCCTGGAATCGTTGTCTCGCGGAGCTCCGCTTTGTCCTGGCGAGGGCAACAGTAGTCCGCGATAAGTCTGCGTTAAGTTCTATTCTTGGCTCCACAGTGCAGCACAGAGTTCTACACAAACTTACAGCCTCAGAGGATTTATCTGTCCAGTGGATACATGTTATATATGACAGCAATGTGCCTGCTAGAGCCTGCAAATTATCACTTTTCCAAATGCTAACTGCTGTTAGCTCCCAGTAGCCTCTGTGGCTGATGTCATTTCCTGTCCCTTAAGATTCGTTTTACTTTTTTTTTAAGGTGGACCTAAAGAGATACTACTAAACAGAGCGTTCTGAACAGGGCTGTTTTGGCAGGGTGATTGATCTGCTGTGGTGCTTCATCCTTATGGTATTTTGACCAAAGCATGTCACAGACATGTTCATTAGGACACCAGGGAACTAGGTTAACTTGGAGAAATAGTGTATAATATGACCCCTTTAACACAGATTTAACTCCTCAGACTCCTCCCTCTCTGACCTAATATTAGAATTGGTATTATTACATGTTTTTCAATGGAAAATGAAGACAACTGAGACAACAGTGAAGTTATTCACATTTTAAGTGCACCCTGACCCATGTAACGCAGGTACGGTCAAATTATAGTCGCAAAAAAAAAAAGAGGAAACGAGTGCGTAGAAAACGCTGACATCATGGCATGTGGGGGGGGGTCATGAAATGTGGATGTCTGGCAGGAAACGGTCACATGTTGGACACTCAGAGCAGTCGGGGGGTTTAAACACGGCTTCTGCCTCAGCTCTGGATGCCACCGTTTAATAATGAAGCTGATGCTGCTCATAATGGAGATAAGATATTGTCCCATTGTGACACAGACAGATATTTAAAAAGAGAGCGGAGAGAGATAATTAGACAAAATGAGTCGTTTGCTCTCAGATATTAGGTCTCGGATTGATCCCTCGTTAATCTAAAGGGTTGGTAATGATGGGGCAGAGTGCGAGAGAACAAAAGGAAGAGGCTCAGAGAGACAAAGCAGGCCAGGCTCGCTCACTTTAATATTGTTCCACACAGACTTAACCCAGGTGGCTAATTGAATCTCAGCCACCACAGACAAAGACATGTGTTTCACTCCTCTCTCCTCTCTCTCACTTTCACAACTAAAACCTATAGCTATTATAATAATAATAATAATACTAGTAATATCTAGTCTATAAACACATGATCCACAAAGTGTTAAGTTAAACTATAAAACTTCAATCAAGGCGCGTAAAATACTGCACTGGCTCTCAGAATCTAACGCGCTGCTGTTGAAAACGCCGACGTTTGCCTTTAAGGAGAAAACACTTATAAAGTTAAGTGTCTTTCCAGAGCTGGTCGTCCAGAACTCTGCTTTTATCTCTCTCGTGAATTTCTTATCTTGGATAAGAAAGATTTGCCGCTTGATTCGCTGTCAGGCGTTTTAGGGGTTTTTTTTGGGCTGTGAGCAGAGTTTTCCTCTCCACTCAAGAAACACTGAGTACAAACATCAGAGAAAGAAATGGACGTAAACATCTAATTTTACTGTCACTTTGGACTTTTGCCCTGCTTTTTTTATATGATGTTTGAAAAATCACTGTCCTTTATTGGATGTGTTTTTTTTTCCCCTCTGCACGCTTTTACAACCAGACTGAAACACTTATTTACCTACATATGCACCATATGATCTTTTTAAAATGTTGTAATAACTAATAATTTTCATTATTAATTTTTTCTTTTTACTGCAGACTTATATTTATTTTTATTTTTTTATTTTATTTTTTTTGCAAAAAGCTTATGCTACGGTGGCCTGGAAGTGCAAAACATTATTACAAAACATGAAACGCTTCCCGAAAACAAATGAACCCTTTAAAACCTTAGCCTCAAAATGTCTGTCAGGGCCAGAAAATGTCCCCTGAGTTCATGCTTTCGTCCATTTTTCCAGAATAACTTTCAATATCTGGCAGTTATTTTCAATTTACTGCGTGTTAAAATGATGTATTAACAATTTAAAATGAAGAAAAACAAAGTGCGTAAATTTGAAATTTGAACAATGTCCAAAAACAGGCCAAAAAACGGAAACTATGTACAGACGTTTTTTCCAACTCTCTCCTCTCTGTTGACAAAGACGCTGATTCGCGAGCAAATTTATTACCGTAATAACCTAGCTAGAATTTTTCGGATTGCACTGTCGCGTACTTGCGGTAATTATATGTCTGCGATACGCTGCGATATGCCACTTATAACAAATTGCATTAACAAATGAACAAAAGCCACAGTCCTTACGCAAAGGGAACTTACATTTTGTTTAAACATGTTAAAACATATAATAACCTTCACATATTTTCCACTGCAAAATGAAGGTACGGTTTTAATTTGGCCTCATTAGTTCCAGCATCTTGGCTGAATAAATGACACCAGGACCATTCTGACCCGTGTGTTGTTCCTGTTCAATCTCATGTCGACGACCTCTGGGTTACATCATTATCTGACACACACATACACACATTCACAAACATCTGTCCATTGATTTGTTGTCCCTCTGTTTATACTGTAGAGTTCTTCACTGTCAGATCATGGTGATAAATTATTATTTCTTTAATTCTTAGTTTAGAACAACAGGGTCAGTGCACTTTACTAAACAGCTCTGTAAATGTAGCAGAGTTTGTCCTGGTCAGCTGCTTCTTTGATGACTGTGGTCGACACTGTGGATCTACAGGGTCATTAGCAGGTCAGCAGGAGTGTGATTGACTCCATGTTGTATCACAAGATGAGAGAGAATAAGGCAGCTCCTTTTTGGCAATCTCACTTTAGTGCCGAGGCTTTGTTGTTGAACGTGTGTGGAATCGAGGTAGAATTATGGTGGAATTGTAGTGGAATCAAAGTGGAATTGTGTTGGAATCATAGTGGAATCGTGGTGGAATCATAATGGAATCATAATGGAATCATGATGGAATCGTAGTGGAATCGTGGTGGAATCGTTTTGGAATCATAGGAGAATCGTGGTGGAATCATGGTGGAATCATGGTGGAATCATGATGGAATCATAGTGGAGTCATGTTGGAATCGTAGTGGAATTGTGGTGGAATTCCATAGTACAATCGTGGTGGAATCATAGTACAATCGTGGTGGAATCATGGTGGAATCCTGGTGGAATCGTAGTGGAATCATAGTGGAATTGTGGTGGAATCATGGAATCGTAGTGGAATCATAGTGGAATATGGTGTAATCGTGGTGTAATCATGATGGAATCATAGTGGAATCGTGGTGGAATCATAGTGGAATCATGATGGAATTGTAGTGGAATCATGGTGGAATCATAGGTAATGGAATCATAGTGGAATCATAATACAATCGTGGTGAAATCGTGGTGGAATCGTAGTGGAATTGTGGTGGAATCATAGTACAATCGTGGTGGAATCATGCTGGAATTGTGATGGAATCGTAGTGGAATCATAGTGGAATATGGTGTAATCATGATGGAATCAAAGTGGAATCATGGTGGAATCATAGTGGAATCATGATGGAATCATAGTGGAATCATGATGGAATCCTGGTGGAACTGTTGTGGAATCATGGAATCTTAGTGGAATATTGTGTAATCATGGTGCAATCGTGGTGGATACTGTAGCTTCACCAAAATGTGGAAACACACATACGTCAGTGAATGTCTGCCAGAGATAAGATTGGTTCTATCCATGAGAAAGAGACGTGAGCAGGGGAAGCTGCGTCTTCTCTACTTGTTCTCGGGTTGTTTATTGCAATTAGAGCTATAAATGAAACTGTGATGGGACTGGGGGAGGAGAGAATGCATATCAGCCCACAAAGACAAAAATGTGTGTGTGTGTGTGTGTGTGGGACTTGGAGAGCAGCCAGAGAGGTGGGGGTGGGAGGGCAGTCAGCGTTTTTCAGACAACATGAATGAGGCCCCATCAGAGTGAGCTTCCTGTGTGAGGACTATAAAAACAAAAGTGGCTCTAAAGCCTTCAGAGTGTGCTCCCATTATTCCTGAACATTCTGCCAGGTACAGGACGCACAACACGTCCTCTGCAACAATTCCCACAATGATGCCTGAGTATAAACTGAAAACATGAAAACTAACAAATATGTGTCTCTAAAGGTCAATCTGTGAAGGGTGTGGTCCATGGAGTTCCAATTAATGTTACAGTACACTGAGGAGCTATATTTTTGTTGCGTCTCTTTATGACGTGTGGAAACAGGTTCATCCACTGAAGACCATGAATGAACACAGTATATTTCACTGTGCCTTAAATAGATCATTTGTGTGTGTGTGTGTGTGTGTGTGTGTGGAGTTCATATGTTCTACCCATGTTTGCATGTTTACTTTACAGTTTCTCCAGGTTCCTCCCAAAATCCAAAGAAATGTGTGAATGGATGTTTGTGTGTTGGCTCTGCTGTAGACTGCTGACTTGTGCCACATGTATGTGCTGCCACTAAAGCTCAACGTGAGCCGAGATCAGTGATGATTGTTCTAAGATACCTCTAATATGTAGTCAAATATGGACTGTTGTATGTGTATGTATATGTGTGTATATGCATATATGTATACATGTGTGTACATGTGTATATATACATAAGATGTATGTTTTATGTGTATATATATGTATATGTGTATACATATGTATATATATGTGTATATATACATGTATGTGTATACATATGTATATATATGTGTATATGTATACATGTATGTGTATACATATGTATATATATGTGTATATGTATATATGTGTATATGTATATATGTGTATATATATATACATGTGTGTATATATATATATGTATATATATACATGTGTATATATACATATATGTGTATACATGTGTGTATATATACATATATGTGTATACATGTATGTATATATATGTGTATACATGTATGTATATATATGTGTATATACATATGTATGTATATATGTGTATACATATGTATATATGTATATATATATACATATGTGTATACATGTGTGTATATATACATATGTGTATACACATGTATATATACACACATAATATGTGTGTATATATAAATGTGTATATATACATATATGTGTGTATATATGTGTATATATTATATACTTGTGTGTATATATATACATATGTATATATATATGTATACATATACATGTATACATATATACATGTATATGTATATATGTTTATATTGTATTTACATTTTAACATGTGCTGGAACGTGATTAGAATGTTTGATTGGATAAATGCTTCGTTTGCAGCGTTTGCAGAAACATACGCGAGAGCTGAGCCTTTTCTGCCTCAGTCCTGTGTGGATTGTACCTATACACTGTAAATAAAAACACCATTATAGCATTTCAGTCTCAGACAGTTATTGTTATTAGAGGTTTTAATGATGGGTGTAGTTCTTCCATCTTATCTCTATTTATCTTGCACCTTAAAATCCACTGCAAAAATCTATCTACCGCTTCATCGTGGTGCCAATTTCGAGACAAGTGACACCACGACAAGTCGAGACAAACAACCATTCACTCCCACACCTGAGGTCAATTTAGAGTGTTCCAACCAGGTCGTGACCCCACCCAGGTCTTCTTGCCGCAAAGACAAGAGTGCTCACAACGACACCAACCATGTGTATAAAGTTAGTGTTTGACTCGATTAGTTAGACCAAGAGAACAGTGTGTTGATTGTCCGAACTGGAAAATGTCTGTCGGTTGTCATTCATCCAGACCATAATTCTCCAAAAGTAAATGAACCAGTAGCAACTTGGACTTTTGGCAGTTTTGTCTCTTGAATGAGAGAAATTGAGATTACTACTTTTGTGGTGACAGAAGTATCAGGATGTTAATTGTTGTTGTGTTTACTCCGCTATTTCAAACCATTCCCACCTACCAAAATAGTCACGTCCTGTTAAAGTTGAAGGTTTTTTTACCCTTAAATACAGTTTTATAAGCAGGGTGTAGCAGCAGGTCTGAGCCTTCTCCCTCGCCCCCAGGGTGGGCAGGGTGCTGCTGTTCTGAGGTCAGTGGATAATCTCATGGGAGCTGCTCTCAACAGACCCACACGTTTGTCTCATATTGCTTCCTGCGACACGAAAAAAAAAGGGAAAACAGAAGATGATTCGCATGAATAAATTCTTGCTCAGTTCTTGTTACTTTACTTTCGGAGGAAGTTTTTAAATTAAAAAATGTCTCTGCGGGTTTGACTGCGTCAAAGTTCTGTTTTCAGATCCCTGACAAAGAGTTGAAAAGTAGTTAAGCGGGGAGGAGTTTCACTGAAGCCAAAGCAATATGAAACTGAAGTGTGAGATGAATTACAGTAAGTCGCTCCTATGACCTGAACATGTTGTCCCTCCCATGCCGTGCAGTCAGGTGATGCCATTGTCTCAGACGACATGTGAAATATTTCAAGCATGACTTATGGTGAAGTTGCCACCTCTGATATGATCATTGTTTTCAAAAGCAAACATCACAGCCATGACTGCACTGTCAAATCATTAGCCATCAGCAGATACACAGTATGTGAATCCAAATGTCACACCGACACTACCGTTGAAAAGTTTGGGGTCACCTATACAATTTGTTTGTGTTTTCCATTAAAAGTCACACTTTTATTCATCAAAAAAGTTGCAAAATGAATAGAAAATATCGTCGAGACATTGACAAGATTAGAAATGAGGATTTTTATTCAAAATAATAACCAGCAAAACTGTTTTCAGCTGTGCTAACATCATTGCACAAGGGTTTTCTAATCATCCAATAACCTTCTAACGCCATTAGCAAACACAATGTACCATTAGAACAGTGGAAATGGGCCTCTATACACCTATGTACATATTCCATTAAAAACCAGATATTTGCAGCTAGAATATTCGTTTACCACATTAACAATGTATAGAGTGTATTTATGATTCATTTAATGTTAAATTATTGGGGAAAAAAAGTGCTTTTCCTTCAAAAATAAGGACATTTCTAAGCATCCCCAAACTTTTGAACGGTAGTGTGCACTAGTCGAGGTTTAAATGAGTGAAATGGTGTTTTGTGTCGGCAGCTTGGGACTGTGAGGTGAAGCCAGTGTTGTTGAGAGGGCGTTCTGTGATTGTTTGAATCTCTTCAGCACACAGATTACAGATTATAGTCTCTGAGCTCAGTGTCAGGACAGGGTCTCTCTCTCTCTCTCTCTCTCTCTCTCTCTCTCTCTCTCTCTCTCTCTCTCTCTCTCTCTCTCTCTCTCTCACCCAGACTCAAAAGACGAGAGCAGACGCAGCTGTAACTGAAAACACATCCCACCTCCAGCAGGAATATGCTGAGTACAAGCAAACACCTTACCTTCCAAAAGTAGGAAAAATTAAAAAAAATAAAGTTTAGTTTTGCAAAGTAAAGAGAGAGAGTGGAGCTCACCTTGTGCTACATAGCTGCATTTGCACTGCATGATGTCAACTTCATGATTATCATTACAGATTTGTGTATAGACCAACCAGTGATAAGTTTTTCTGTCTAATTATTGAGACTAGTGCAGTGCCCGTAGGAAGTATGCATTCCTATAATGGGAACTGAAGAAGATGTTTCAGTTATGGTAATGCAGGAACGAAAAGGCTAACATAATGCAAACACTGTGCAACCTCATTAGGCACAACGTAGCTAGCCACTGGCGTGGCTGACAGTCACAACAGCTAGCTACGCTAATGCTAATCGAAAAATGTAAACATTTGCGTTGTGCCTAATGAGGTTGCACAGTGTTTGCATTACGTTAGCCCTAAGCTAATGCTAATCGTAGCCTCGCTAGCTAACCTTTGGAAACAGGTGGGCCAAGTTAGCCGCAAAGTAGTAGCATGCTAATGCAAAATAAATACGTGCTTGCGTATCGGTGAATGGACACCGACTTCGTCATTTCAGTATAACACCATGTTCTGTGGTGAACCGTGTGAAAATGTCTCACCCAACATGAGGACAGCTTCTTCACTCCCACCTCCCCGCTACAGACAGCGCAGCTACTGCTGATGAGCCCCTGCCTGCCTGGTGTAGCGTGATAAATCAGTGAAAATTCAAATTCCTCCAAAAAAAATCAAGAAAATCAAGGATGCACACCATCGGGCCATGCTCAACCCATATCCAAAGTCTTAGGGCGATCTGACTAACGTTCAGTGAGATATGTCTGTCACAGACACACACGTTCGCAACTTGCTTTATAGGTAGATACTTAGAAATCTCACTTTCCTTCTGAAACACCACAAAGTCCTCAGGTGTCTGCGTAAAGTAGACAAACTAATTCTAATACCATCTATGTGACCTAAAGACAGGACTGTCTCCCCGTGTAAACTTGATTGCCATTAAATTGAACTCCCAATAAAGGAATGAATGCGTTTCTTGTTTCAAATGCTCTCCAAGAAAAAGTAAATCAGAAAAAATCACTCCGAAAAACAAACCTTCAAATGAAAGCAATGCACTTCCATAAATTAAAACCTCTTTTTTTTTGGTAAAATGTCATTTTGATTTTGTGCTTATAAAGAAATAGTATTTAGTACATTTTAAAATGAGGTAATGCTCCCACCACCACCCCTGATCAGGTTGGATGTCCAAATCTAACCACAAAGATCCCACATAGATCTACTTTTTGCTTCATAGTAGGGTTAGCGATGCTACGAAGCTACGACTCCAGAACACAGGGATTCACGAACACTGCGCGGCATCGGTAACTTTGGCGGTTTGATCATTGATGCATCACGATCAGATCAAATTGTGTTTTACACGCCTGTCTGTTCCACAGCTGACTGACTTTTTTTGTTTTTTTGTGACAATGAATTAATGAATTAGTTCCAATCGGTTACAACTCCCACCCAAACTGAAAGTTTGTAGAAAAATGACATTGTCCAAGTATACGTTGATCGCCCTATTACGGTGAGCCATTTATTTGAATCAGGTGTGTTAGATCGAGGCGACCTCTAAAACCCTGCCCTGTAATTCTTGCAGTCACTACATTATTCTCTAGGACTTTGCAGATTTGTGTGATTTAGGGCATTCAGGAAGTGCTTTGTTCTGTCTCCAGAACACTGAAGAGTAGAGCCTTTCCTCGATATCTATCGTGTTGCTCACAAAGTCCTTTGAGGACCTTTCTTTTTACCGACGTCTTGCTCCCATATAGCAGTGACCAAACAGGAAATGCAAGGAATACAAAAGCTGCTTCTTCAAGATGCTAATCTATCATCATTACTCTTGAAAAGACAGCAGGTACAGTACGTATCCCATCATATCTGACAAGCTAATTAATTCATGTGACACATGCCAAAACATGATTTCAAAACATAAACATGATTTGCAGTCTGCAAAATATTTTTTTAATGTAAATATTTTGTCTGTACTGTTGTTGTTGGTGAGTTCAGTTTGTTATATGAACATTATTCCTGAGTCTCTGTGACATATTAGGAGGATTTTATGGCCAGTTGCTTTAGATTTATTACATAATGCACCTTTAAATTTTGCTCTTCTGGCCGAATGTCGTCCCTGAACTACTGTACACCTTCACACCTCTCACCACATGAACAAGGTAAGATTAGCACACAATCTGCATTTCATCTGCACAGGAAGCCGTGACAACATGCACAGCTTTATCACTGTCACACCTTGACTTTAAATACAGTGAATGTGCAGAAAAAACACATCCTTTCAGAGAACTCCTGTGTGTGGTTTGCACTTCTCTTTTCAGTGTTGTAATGTTAGAAGAATAAATGTCAGAGAGAGTCCGACATGTTTTGTGGGTTTTCACACAAGGCATTTCCTGTCTTTATAATGTTACACTTGCAATCAGGACAAAGCAATGGGTGGAACTCAGGGTCAAAATTTAGGACTCAGGAAGTCAGATAAGTTACTTAAAACACACATTTAGTCCTTTTTAAAAAGTTAGAATATTACATGAATGGTATGAAAAGGAAGATCAGACCCTCCTAAATTGTAGTGCCATGACCTGCCACACAGGTATGTATACAGTACATCATCATCGGATAGTCTCTAAAAGATAAATATCAGGGAACACTCTGCTTGTTAATTGTTATTATTATTAATATTGCTAAATTGTAAACCCTTACACTGCTTGTTACTGGCTAAGTTGCTGAGTAACACTGAGTGTCAGGACTCCAAAAAAAGGAAATAGTTAGTTGAGGGTGTGTCCTTATTGAGTATTGAGCAAGCGATGACAACTTGTTTTTTTTTATTGAAATATGATTATTTTTCTCTCTCAAGAATTGAAATGCCTCAAAATGTCCTTCCTTTGCTTGTGTCCTTCATATTTTCTATACTCAGTGATTGCACTTGTGTCGTCATGCTCTGTTATCGAGCACTGCAGCAACATCTGGAAGGGTATTTTCCGGCACCACAGCCCTCACACACTTGCTGTGTGTGTGTGTGTGTGTGTGTGTGTGTGTGTGTGTGTGTGTGTGTGTGTGTGTGTGTGTGTGTGTGAGGGGAATGTGGTCAGCTGCTGACTCTGTTAAAGTCCAAATCTGAATGGAGAGTTGTTGTTTCCTGTGTTAGACTGTGCTGAGTTAGAGGCATCCTCTATACTGCATATTTATGCACCACATTAAGCATCGTTGCACACCTTTTGCATGCGTTTTTAAAATTGGGTTTATTCCACATTTTAATATGTATGTACATATATGCACCAGATAACACGTATCACTTCAACTAATTCATAAAACCATACGGTCTGGAAGAGCAGGAATGTAAAAACAGGAGCACCCATTTCTCCTGGCGTTGGCAGCACTGACGTAAAGCCTGAGGAAGGAGATCGCCAAAGGCCGTGTAACTGTTCTTTTGGTTTTTTATTTAAAGCACATTAAGTTCCCCTGCCATGTATGAAATGTGCCTGTTGATTTTATGCAGAAAAGAATGTGGAAGAAAAATAGAAATGATGATGGAGAGAATTTGTGTTTTCCATGTGTGAAAGCTGCTTCATGTCAGTTTTAACTATTCTTATTACTAATAATAACTATTCTAACTTCTTGGCCTGACTTTTCATCGGGACTTTTTTTATTTAGCCGGTGAAATATCTTGATATCCACGTGATAAAGTGGTCTAAACATCTGTTATTTCCTGTTTCCAACATAATTGATCCTAATGACTGTGGGTTTTTTCCTCTGACCTTTTACTTTAGTGGCACAATGTGAAAATTGATTGTAATTATCGCCTTTTTTCTTTGTTGTAATTGTATAAAAGGCGTTAAAGCTGTTGCGCTGTGAATCTTAAAACTGTGCCATGTTGTTTTATGACCAAATGGCTGCAAAAACCAAATATAGTACAGAGTCAGAAAGCCTCACAGAGACTCTTAATGTCGATTGGAATTAAAGAGCATCTGCTCGCCCCTCAGGAAATGATTTCATGAACTACATAATAAGACGCTGTTTGAGAGAACGCGTTGTGTGTATTTTAGAACAGCGCCGAAACTTATCACGGTACATTTAATTAACTGGTTTGGAAAGTGCCTTTGGGCCACACGGTTGGTGCAGAGGTTAGAACTCTTGTCTTTGGAGTTTGCATGTTCTCCAGTTTCCTCCCACAGTCTTAAATACGTGCAGATTTAAGGATTAGTCAAAGTGGACGCTCTAAATTGACCGTTAAGTATGAGAGTGGTACCAGTGATCCTCATGCAATATTAACATAACAACAATCATTTCTGTCAACGTGTCTGTAAATATTCTGCTTTTGAGCAGTGGCATAAGAAGACGGAAACCTAAATGGATCATTTAATGAGAACATATTAACATAAACAAATTTACACAGCTGCGTTTCGTCGAGAGCCGCTGCTTTCTGTTATCTCATCTTCATCACGCGTCAAACAGGTTTTCAAAGTAGGAACTGCACTGCTCCAAAAACAACTTTTGATAACACTTTAGATTAGGGAGCACATGTTCACCATAGGTGCTTACTAACATGCATATAAGTAGCACACTAACCTTTTATTAGTAAATATTTAGCACATATTAACACCTAGAAAAAACCTTAAATCATGTCGTAATAGAGAATAAGGTGTTAATACGTGCTTAATGATTACTATTAAAGGGCTAGTATGCTATTTATATATGTTAGTAAGCACCTAGTTAATGGTGAATATGTGTTCCTTAATCTAAAGTGTTACCCAACATTTTAGTTGTGTCCATTTTACTTGGCGTTTGGTGGCAGCAAAACGAAACTCTCTCTTTCTATCGACTGTTTTTGACCTTTTCCTGTTCACTGCGCGCTCGCTGGCTGTTTGCTGTCGTCTGCCCCAGCACATATAATATAACGGTGGCCAGATGTCCCAGATGGCTGGCTGAGCGCTGCGCCGTCAGCAGATCTGCGAGCCGAGCATGAGCTTAGTATGAAACGCCGACCACGGCAGCACAGCAGCACAGCAGCCCCCTCCAGGGAGGCAGCCGAGCTAAAAACCCTGCACGTCCACAAAATTTACACTCTTTGTCTTTCTGCGGTTATTAAAAGATAATTTAGCGTCGCACTCCGCGGTGAGAGAGCGAGGCACTTTGAAGGACATTTAAAAGGCACATTATCCTGTCGGCACAAGTATTTCAGAAAATATATACAGGACCAACAAACATCTTTCTGTGAGGGAGGAATTTATTTTTTTGCAACTGTGCTTCTACATTAATGTAAAAACAGCAGCACAACTGTGCAATGTGCTATTAAAACAGCGTTAGTAAAAGAGTCGAGGGAAAACCTCAGGCACCTAACAGCCTGTCTGTGAACAACATCCTTAAAGGAAACCTTTAAAAGCCACAGCTTGTCAACACAGTCGCATACGAATAACCCGCAATGTAAGTGTCCATCATACTCTGATAAAATGAGCAAGCCTGCATAAATGTGTAAGGCATACGTTTCTATTTATGATCCAACAACACTCTCTTCCATAAAAGACACTGCCCGTACTCAAAGTAGAGCTATCTTTAAGTAGCTGTGTAAAAACAAATATAATATATTTCAACATATACAGTATATAAAGTTTTTTGAAAAAAAAAAAACACAATACGACCAGAGAGACATAGTTGAAGGCACAGCGAGACAGTGGTGACAGTGGCTGCTCAGTGAGGAGACTGTAAACATGAAGTTTGTTTTAAGAGACACGGAGAGAAACACACAGGAAGGGCTTGAGTGTTTTCCCAAAAAGGCAGAGTGTTAGCCATAAAAGCGTCGCTCCTGCAGAAGTGGAGTTTAAAAGAGTGATGTAAGACCCAAAAAAACCCCACTGTGACTCACTCTGTAATTGTGAACCATGTCCTTATTCATTCTCATTCAATCAAAAGGCATAACACCTTTAGTTTGTGTAAGACGTTGGCCTAAAGTCATTCATTTACATGTCCTCACCCAGTCCTCAAACACTGCAGCATAATCTTCCTCGATTGGCCCGTCCTGCTGGATTAACAGCGTTCAGCAACTTCACGGTCCTGCTGCTGTTTGTCAAAACTCCGCTGCTCGAATTAACAACCAGTTGCGAATGTGACGCTACGGATTGGTCTACACGTCGTCGTATTTCTGCAGAGCCTCCTCTAACTTGCCCGTGATCTTTTGAAAGAAGGAGATCTGCTGCTGGAGGAAGTGCTGCATCTGCGCCTTGAAGTCGCGCACGCGGGTCCGGTGGAAGTGCTGGATCTCGGCGAGCGTCGCGCAGGAAATGATGTTGCAGCGCTCGTTGATGCCCTCGGCCTGCGCGAGGTCCATCTTGCCCTCCTCGACGTGCTTCTGGCTGTCTTTCGCCTTCGTCAGGGCTCCTGTTTGGAGGTGAAACACAGATGTTTAGAATCATGTCCGTCCATCTTTTAACTGCTCCATAATGAGAGTTTAATTTCCTATGACTTTTGGTGAATTCCAAGAGCTTGAGGGTTAAGATAGGAATTGGCCCTAAATCTTATTTCCTTTAATTTGTCAAAATAAAAGAGTTTCAGATCGTCCTCAAAAGTAATTTAATAATCTGAAATTTGTTTTTGTAAGAGTCAAGACCAACACTTGACAGTGAACCTAAAAGTAAAGGCAAATGACCATATAAGCCATAAAGACTTAAATAGATTGTTCCAAACTCCCTTAACATATGAGCCACGTCAGTGTCTATAGTTAGAAAACATGAGTGGGTGTAACTCTAAAATATCTATTACATTGTGTCACTTCAACCTTTTTTTTAAAAAAACAACCATTTATGGGGTTTTCCTGGCAGTTTGATCCCGTCGACTACAGTTCTGAGGAAATATAATATTAAAGTCAACAGCTCAGTAGACATGAACAGGTCTGTTTTACAAGACTTCACTGAGCCAGTTAGTAATCGACTATTGCAGTAACACTCTCCAACTAGCTCTGCACTTAACTATGTGAAAAAGTATAATTTTAATATCCACACTGTCTCTATGAATCATCAACAGTGAAGGAGACCTTTTCCCTGGTCATTCGGCTTTAGCCTCAATCTTTTCGCACAATAACAAACAGATTTAATGCCACATTCCAGGAAACTCTGAATTTAGACATTTTTCAGCATCCTATATGGAAAAAAAAACTCAATGCAGCCCTTCACTAAATGAGGTTCTGACCAAACCTTATGTTTGTATTTAAAGTGGCGTTAAACCCTCCTACACCACTCTGGTCAAACACCAGCTACTACATTCAGATTTTTGTCATTAGCTAGTTTGGAGCATCCTCTCATCTCTGGTTCACTCTCTCTCATCACTCGCACATCTAATCAGCAACAGGCTGATTGTGCCAGACTCCTCCCCCTTTTTAAATTAAACTCCATATCAAATTTCACTACCAGACCACACCCCCCTCACTACACTCTCCCTCCCTCCAACAGGTCTCAGCCCACTTCTTTGGCATTTTTCAATACGAGGAATTGGGCCGACTTAGCTGGAGAAGAGGGAGTTTAGTTACACTTTAATGAAAATAATGAACATACTGTATATATAAATATGTATATATATATACATATATATATATATATATGTATATATATATTCCAGAAAGTATTAATCAAACAATCTCTAATATATCTTCATTCCTATCCGGCAAAGTTACATTAGAAGCCCGCTCATATCTATTCATGTCAGAATCAGGAAAATTCAACACAGCATGAGTAAAAATACATTTTCAAAAACTGTCATTTAGTGGCTATCGATGTGTTTGTATCACTTTGACGAGGGCAGCTGTGTAAATAAGCTTACTCCTCTACCACACATTGAACAGGAAATTAACATATACAGTAGCACTCAAACTACTGAGTAAAATCCCAGTCGTGTCTAAGTTCCCACGCTGTCAGCAAAGAGGCTCTCGCTGACGACACGAACATTTTGGGGCTCAGACCAGAAATCAGCCCACAACTTTCCACACAGATGGTTGAGTGGGAGCAGGAGGCAGGGCCACAGATGCAGGAGCTAATGACTTCTCAAACCACTGACATTTTCTGAACCGAGCAAAGGAAGAAACGTCATGAAGAAGAAAAAATAAAGGTGAAATGAGAGAAGGGCCAGACAGGATATGATCTTTTGCTTAAGCCTTCTACTTTAAAACTGTTCAGCATCGTGTCATGGCTGCGAGCAACACGGCATTTATTTAAGGCAGTAAATGTAAATGTTTCTTGTCATTTGAAATCAGGAAGACTATGTTGATAGAGTGTATACCTTAATCCCTCACACTACAGGATCATTTGGCCAGATGATCTGTTTTTATCAGTCTAAAATCAGAAGACACCCACGATTGTGGGAAGATCGAGACGGAAATGTGGCCAATTATCCTCTTGTGTTGGGGCAGACTTTATCAATGTGTGTCTTTCATCCACGTCATTTAAAAAACTATATTTCTGTTTTAGTGAACAGACATGAGGTCAGTGTGAATGTGAATCCAGCGTGGGTAGGATGCTTATCTCAGGATAGATGTCTAAACAGGGCCTTGGGGTTTTGTTTTGATACCCTTTTTTTTAAACATTTTATAAAGCAAACTAAAAAAAGATCATAGTTGTAGCCGTGTAGATGTTTTAGGCCACACTTGCTGTATAATTCCTCCTTGCGTGTGGGGAAAAAAAAAACGTTGGTCAACTCATCGCTGTGAAACAGGAAACCACCACTGACGCACTGTGTGTGTGGCTGCGATGTTTTAGTGCAGAAAACGAGGTGTTGTAACGGTTCGAATTGACAGACTGTGCAGCAAGAGAAATGCAATGATGTGCAACGATGTGGCGAAAACCAACTGACAATAAAAATGTAATCAAGTCAAGAAATGGCTTTGAATTTGACAAGAAACCTCCTGTATTGACCTTTCATGAGATTCTGAGCTTGTTTCCTGAAATGTGAGACCACATAAAGTCTTTACAACTACCCTTTGCCTCACCATTGCAATACTTAACACCTAGGTTATAAACTAAAACTTACAGGAGCAGGGAGAGGAGAAGGGACATGCTCGCAGAATGACCCCCAAAAAGACATCTCTCAATCCTTCCTCTCAAATCTGCCCGCTTTTGCCTTCCGGCTGCAGCTCCCTCAGCTACAATTTAACCCAGATCTTTAAAATTCCTCTCATGCACAATAGAGCGAACATGACAGAAAGAGAAGGGAGGACAACAGTGGAACAAGAGACGGCAAAAAGCAGCTGTCCGTACATTTAAATGGCATTCCCAAAGGTGTTTATTGTGTCTTAAAGGTCTCTGGCTTCCTCCATTTTCAAAGCCCACTAATGGACTAAGGAGGTATAACCGTTACCATGGAGACGTAATGAAAAAAGACGAGAGTTCAGTCAAAGGAGAAACTCTAACGTACACTGCCATTTTATTTTCGTAGCTGCTGCAACTAAACTCTGCAGGTCTGCTGCAAAAAGAAGGGAACCAGAAATGGGTTTGAGTGTGTTACACAGGGTCTTACATACATTAGTCTTCGTCTAAAGCCACAGTTTTTGGAGTTCAAATGTTACCTTAAACCAAACGTTTCTTTTTTTCATAATTTGATCAAACACAATTTCATAAACAAGTAATTATACAACTTTTGGTCAGTCTTCAGTAACATTTACATTTATACCAAATAGAGAAAGCTCTCATAGAGGCTGCTGAGAATACTTTGTTTTGTGTTGTGCTTTACGTAGAAAGACAAATCGAGTAATCGTTCGGTCCATAAAATGTCAGAAAATGTTGATCAGTGTTTCTCAAACCTGTAAATAACGATCCTCAAACCAAAATGATTGAGTTGTAATGATTTCTTTGTGATATGGAGCAAAGAAAGCAGAAATTATTCACATTTAAGAGGCTGAAAACTCAACCAGAGAGAAACTTGTAATGAATTAATAATCGAGTAATTGTTTCAGGCCTACAGGCTGTCCTGTACAAGTACTATTCCATTTTGTGTAAGGGGCAAAAATAAAAAATAGACATATAAATATGTCTAAATATCTAGAGCTATATACATTGTTATTGATGGAAATAAGTGTAAGCTCCTAATTAATAATATAAAAAAAAAAACACTTGATCACCTCTTAAACCCTTCACTTCTGCCTATCATTTCCTGCTACATACATAATGAGATGCATAATGCTTTGTTTAATATAAATGAATGGACATCGACATATACATAGAGCTACTGGATCACCAAGAGTGGTAAAAATGACATTTATATCATATTGGGCTATAAATAGAGAAGAGTTCTGATGATGAAGAAATCCTCCCTGGGTGTATGTATGTAGGTGGCAGCGACGCCCTCCTGGGCTCACTGAAGGCAGAGCCACGTTAGCGCTTACGTAATCTCTGGTTACACAACACAGAGCCCATGCGAAGCCCGTGACCTGAACAGCAGCAGCACTATCTGCTGTAGTTAATCACTGCACCAGCTCATGCGTGTCATTGTAGGACATTTAAAAGGCCTGGAACAAAAACATATAACAGAGCCCAAGCGTGAGCAGAAAGGCTTAAGTCAGCAGCAGGAAGACCTGACATCCTTCTCCAAAAAAGTGCTTTCCCCCTTTGACGTGTCCGCCATTGTTTTATCACTTCATGGTGACTCACTCGTGACAGGACCTGGCAACATGCAGCTTGTAGTAATGTGCTGAATGGATGAATTTGCAAGGAGAGATAACTTGAATATAACATTTATATTATATATACTTAAGTATCTTCCATCCATCCATTATCTACCACTTTATCCTCCACTGGACTGGTCGCAGGCGGTGCTTTGCCTATCTCATACTTCAGTATCTTAAAGTAGACATATTATACCCTATTTCTCCAAGTTAACCTAGTTCCCTGGTGTCCTAATGAACATGTCTGTGACATGCTTTGGTCAAAATACCTTAAGGATGAAGCACCACAGCAGTTCAATCACCCTGCCAAAACAGCCCTGTTCAGAACGCTGTTTTGAGTGCCTGTCTCTTTAAATGCAAATGAGACACAGGAAACTACGTCAGCATTCACTGAGGCCCGCGGCAGCTAACAGCAGTTAGCACTTGGAAAAGTGATCATTTGCAGACTCTAGCAGGCACATTGCCGTCATATATAAAATGTATCCACTGGACAAGTAAATCCTCTGAGGCTGGAAGTTTGTGTAGAACTCTGTGCTGCACTGTGGAGCCAAGAATAGAACACTTTGCGGACTTCAGCTCTTCCAGATACTATTGCCCTCGCCTGCACTCTCGTATTTTTTAGGGACAAAGTGGAGCTCCGCGATTCAACAATTCCAGCAATTTAGCGCATTGTGACGTATCCAATGAGTGCGGAAGTCAACATCGCATGTTTTATCTCCTGTATTTAGACTGAGAAGGACCACAAAAACATGAGTGAGTCTTTTTTCACACTTTGCAGACTGATAGGGCCTCCAGAGTCACAAATATAAGTAATAAAATGATTAAAAAGTAGATTTTGCATAATTTGGGACCTTTAATAACCAAACTAAGAAGAGCTCTACTGACATAAACTCAATTCATAAGCTAATGAAGAAAAGGGAGGAAATGGTAGAGGGAGTGCTGTGTGAAACAGTAATTTCTGGTATACAAAGGCCACCGTAGTTCCCCTGTTCTCACCATTAGACCTTTAAATTACAGGATGTAAATGTGCAGACATTCCTACTTGCTGATGTGTGCTACTGACTGAACAAAGCCTGACAAAGACTGGTTTTCTGAGCTTGTACTCACACTATTAAAAAATTCAAAGTTTCACATTTCAGCATCTAAGTGTGAGTGCGAACTTCAGCCAACTTATTTGGTTATGTTATGCAAAAATAACCAACTCAGGTCCTGGCCAATCACATCACATTTTTGCATATAGCTCAAACACGACATAGTTTAAGCAGAGCTCTCGACAAAGGTTGTTCTGCCCTGTTGCCAATGTGTTTTCGTTGGACAAAGAACAGCCAACAATGGCTGACCCGGAGAGGGAATGATATCAAGTTTCTCTTTCTTTCTTTTACTCAAGCGCAAACAACAAACTCTAAAAGATCAGATTAGGACGAAAAAAAAAAAAAAGTACTAAAATAGAGGACATAAAGTTCCATAACTTTTTAAAAGCAATGCCACATATAATGTCACATGCACTGGTGCTGATCCTGCCAAGCAGCACACGAATGGCTGATGGGGTGATTCTCTGGAGAGATGGAGATCAATAGAGTTCAGTGCTCTGTTGTGGAAAAAGGCTCACATTTCCCTGGTCTCTTCCATGGGGACAAATAAAAACCCTGCCTCCACTCTAAGGTCCTAATGTGACAGATAAATGAGCTAAAAATGGAACCTGGCTGTTGATAAGACTGATAAGCAAAGCTTTGCTGTGTTTCTCCTAAAGAGAGTAACAGCGATGTGGCTGATATGACGCCCAGAGAGAGCCTGGTTGGTTTGCATCAACACGTACATTCTGGATGTAAAAACGTAATCACTGCTTTACCATTGCACTGATATCGGAGTATTTCACTCAGCTCACCACGTGATTATTATGTGCAACCGCTTTTTAAATGTGGACTTTGGTTTATGACGACAAAGGATGTGACTTGGCCTCACAGCAGGATAAATATACCTCACATCATAATAGAAGAATAGGACATGTTTATCAGGTGAATTAAAACCCAAACTATAGACAGGATGTACAGTATGTAAACATGGATGAGAAAGAGTCTTTAATTGAATACTGTACGTGGCAGAAGTATGAGAAAAGCAAAGACGGATAAAGGGCCTGGAAATTAACATAACCAGTTTGCAGTTGCACAGTTTTTGTCTTCACCAACAACAACAATGTCCTCACATTAACGACACGTTTCAGTAGTTATGTTGTTTAGACATGTCCGACTATGAAGTATTCATTTGAGCTGTACAGTAAATGAATTTAGCGACTCATGTAAACATCAGTGTCTGTGTCGTGTCTTTTTCAGAGTAAGGTCAAGAGTCAGAATATAAGTGTCCAATGTTAAATTTGATGATAATCCATCAGTAAGTAAGGTTTAAGTTAATAGTGTTATTAAAAGTTATTCTTTAAAGGTGAAGTAAGTAGTTTATAGTGCCATCTAGAGGAGAGGCTGAAATTTACAACAAAGAACTGCTGCTCTGCTCACCCCCTCCCTTCCCTGAGCGCTACGGTATCCTCAGCTGGTCAAATGTCGTCCTTGTTGTCTTTCTCCGTCTCAGCAGATGAGGTTCGTGGGGCGAGGGAGAGGGCGAGCTACCGCGGCCGTAGCAGACGAAGCGGAGAGAGAGGAGGCGGGACTTCCACTACAAGTAAAGAGACGCTTGTTTTGTTCTCTCGCGTTTGTCCTTACAGGCTCTGGTAGAAACATGGCGTCTCGCTGCTAACAGTGGCAATGCCACTGTTGCAATGTTATTTTACATGACTTTTTGAAACACTACGAAAATGAAACAAAAACTATTATACAGCGACTAGACAATGCAGGAGCACATAATATGTATACAAAATGGGATTTTGGGTTATATAAACCCATAAATAATACACATTGTCCCTTTAAGGTGTCTGGTGCCTTTTCAGTGGCTAATGACATTTAATAATCCCTGCAAACATGTGGCCAGTGTGAGTAACAGGCAGCCGCTCTGTTGTCATGAACAGGAGCGTCTAAGATACTCGGTGTAAAATGCAGCCACATTAACTGTTCCCTAACTACCGTGCAGTGCAATAAATGTTTATAGCCTCTTTTAGATCCTGCATGATGGATACAACAGGTCCAGCACAGTGTAAGTGAATATACTGCTTTCACATACAGATAATGGAGGATACACTGGGGTCTTTCACTTTCATATAGGAGAGATTTCTTAATGATTAACTGTACTTTTGATATACAAAAGGAACTAAAAAAGGACATCCCTTTATCAAAAACAAGAGGAGATCCAAATAGTGTTGGACTCAATATGCTGCCCATGTCTCCTCCTCCATCTGCTGCATGCAGTAGCTTTCCCCATCAGCTTTGTTTCCACTCTCCCACTGTGCTGAAATCCTGTTTCACAACACACTGTCTGTACAGTAAGAACTGTGTCTGATGTTGCAGCGAGGTTTTCCATGTGTGTGTGTTCACATAATCAGGGTTTCTTATCCGGGGTAATTAGCGCTGGGCTTATCACTCCAGACTTGTTTTAAATGGCCGCGTCACCTTATTTGGGCTGTTTGCAGTCGACGTGGCAAACTTGATTTGAGCTGAGTGGGATGTTTGTGTCCCATCGCAGCCTAAACACTGTCCGTCTGTCTGTCTGTCCTGTTTTTTTCCCAGTGTCTTTCTATTGTGGAGTGAATGACTCTAGTGTTTGTGAGGGGAACCAAGATGTCCATGTGCAAGGTGAGGAGTAAACATGGGTCACGGGTGAAATAGTGGACACTGAGAAAGGCCAATGTTAAAGGTGCCAAATGTAAGAATGTGGCCAAAAACGGTTACTACGTTCAAATTCAAAATACAGAGGTCTTTTAGGTTTCGTTTTCTGACGGCAGCTGAGACTCTACTGACTGCCACCACATGCCAAAACACGATTTCAAAACATAAACATGATTTGCAGTCTGCAAAATATTTTTTTAATGCAAATATTTTGGCTGTACGGTTGTTGTTGGTGAGTTCAGTTTGTTATATGAACATTATTCCTGAGTCTCTGTGACATATTAGGAGGATTTTATCGCCAGTTGCTTTAGATTTATTACATAATGCACCTTTAAGAGCCATGTCATTTTGACTACATCCATGCTACGACAAGCATTTAAACTCTGTGTCATAAGCTATCTGCGTCCATATTAACACACCTCTGGGCTGATATTAAATCGATGATGAGGTGACATTTAAAGTACGTGTTGACTGAGCCTTTTATACTCAGCTGGTGATAAGCATATAGGAAGTGAATGCAGATGTGTTTTTGTTTCCACAGGTGTAGCTTTCCTGCCTGCTCAGACCAAAACAAAGTACTAAAATGCTGGACTACAGGCAGATCAGGAGCTGAATAAATGTATGGTATGTGAATTGATACGTGTATTTCCTGTCCAACATGGCAATTAGTTGGACTGTAAACAACTTACTCACTCACAAAAAAAAATTATTTATAGTATGTTTAGCCATCTTTCATGGTTATTATGCCGTTATTTATTATTACACTGCCTGTGATGTAATGAGAGTATGAAGGCCCACTTATTGGCACGCAGAAAGCAGTCAGTCAGGTAAAACTTTAGGGGCGGAGCAGTTTAATGTGCCACATTCTCACACAGAGCTCCTCTCGGTACACTAGTGCAACAATGTTCTTCCCCTTGCATAATAACAGCGTTGCCTCTCACGAGTGTGACATTTCTGCCACACAATGACAACAATCATTGGGTAAGGTCATGTGGAAAGAGGATGGCTTGGTTTGGCTGACTTTCTGTCACATGCAGACAATCATTTATGACCAAAGTTGTGAATTGATCCACCTCCTAAGCTCTGATATGTAACCACTCACCAGCAATGGAAAATCAAATCCCATCTTCCCCACTCGATTAAGCAGATGGGACAAATGGGCTGCAGCAGCATGTAAACCAGTTCTCCAGTGCTGATTCGTTTAGCAAAGTGACATATAATCCTGACCTGACTGCTCTCAGATCAGATCTCTCAGAGAAGCTACTTTTATGCTACCGGTTACCTGTTATGGATAGAAAGCACATTTACTTATTGACATTAAAGCCTAAAAAGTCCCTTGAAACCTTCTGATCTAAACAAAGCTTTATAAATTGGGTAGTGAAACTTCACAGAGTTGTGTCATTAGATTATTTTAATCATCACAATGTCTCTATGTTCCTGTTTTGAGGAACTTTTTTTTAGACAGTTTTATTTTTTTTATTGCTTTTACTGGCCCATTGAGTTATAAATCCTGTATTGTTTTACATTAGATCTTTTTTTTTTTGCCTTAATTTTTCATCCATGTATATTAGCTTGATTGCAAATTTGTGAAACTGCTGTGAAGGAGTTCAGTGATCAGTCACTGAATAAACAACGTTTTCATAACATTATTATTTGATTTAATATGTATAGAGGTGATTTTAAATTGCAGACAAGACTAGTGTCACAGTGTCTCATAGTGTTGTTCTGGGATTCTATTTAAATGTAATTCTGGCAGGTTTGTGCAGACTGTTTCTCCTGAAACTATCGTTTAAATCATCAAAACCTAATTTCACTAAATATTAAAAGTTGGTAACACTCGTCCAAATGTAAATAATAACAAAAGATAAAAACTATAGAGAGTTTAGCAACAGAGAAATCTCCTAGAAAAGGATAAATAACAGAGACAGATGTGTTGAGTGTATTTTGACTCGGTTACGACTTTACCTTTCTGGACATGGATGATATCTGGGTAGTTTGCCAAGTGTCCTTGGTAGAGAGCGATCAAATCCATGATAGGGTCCACATCCTTGCCGGGCTGCTGGGAGAAATACTCTCCGACGACTTCATATGCATCCCCGGTGAAGGAGATGGCCTGGTTGAGTCCTGTAGAATACACCTGCTGGTCCATTTCAAAGGCCTGGCTGAGGACCTTGAATGAAATCCCCACTTTCTGATACTCCTTCTTAAAACCACTGATCTGCTTGCGGGCAAACTCATTGAGAGTGCCGTTGAGCTGCATGTTGCTCTCATCCATTCTCTTGGTGAAAGTCTTGAATCCATCAATTTTGCTCTCAACCTCCTGAAAGTCTAGCGGCGCTGCCGGGGTGCTGATGGTGAGGAAGAAATTTGCACCGACCATCTCGTCCTTCTCTGACTTCCTCTTGCCCTGCTTCCAGGCTTTCTCGTCCGTGCAGCCGAGGAAGTGCTGGAAAACATCACACCTGGCCAGGACCGGGTGGCTGGTCATGTGGTTCATCCACCAAATGAGGCCCTTTCTCCTCTTGGAGATGAAGTCCTCTTCGAAGCGACCCGTGGCCTGCTTCTCGGGGATGTGAGGAACCGAGATGACGGGAAACTTCTCCACCAGCCGCGCGTACAGCCAGTCGAAGTGCTTATACCTCCTGTTCACCTGGTTTTGCGTGTGCGTCGGCGTCAGCTTGTACGAGATGTAGCTCTTCATGCCCTTGAACTTGGTCTGTTTGGTGGGGTCGGCGATGGTGCAGCTGAACGGATACGGGTTCTCCTGCCACTCCGGACCAAACTGACCCATCACCACACAGATCTTGTCCCCATCCTTCACGAACCCCGACGCCTCTCCCAGCACAAACGCCTCTCCTCCTGACTTCACAAAGGTGGAGAACCTGTTCAGGTTTCTACTGACTGTGGCGGAGCTCTTTGCCTGCTGTGCGTTGCATCTTGACATTGTCACTCTGTAGGTGGACGGCCCGTTGCCTTCAAAGTCATGATATCGTCCTCCAACAGTACCTGGCTCATCTGCAACAGTGGAGTTGTCGTCCCAGTCATCATCCCAGTCATCATCGCTCGGTTGGCCGACTGACTGGTAAGTATGCGGCTGTGGCTGCTGTGGTGGTGGAGCTGTGAATGTGGTGGAAGCAGGAGGAGGAGGAGACCCTGCTTTATTCAAGTTCTCTGTTGTATTCGGAGGATTGGAGGGGGCATCAAAACCACCGGGCGGTATGTTGGAGTATCTGGGGTTCGGGTTCGCGTCCACAGATGTGCTGCTGCTGCGGCTGCTGCTGTTGTTGTTGAAGGTGGAGGCGGCGTCGTTCTTCAGGATCTCCACGTAGGACGCGGGGAACAGTCCCCGCTCCCCTTTGCCGTTCACCCCTTCGAGCCAGCCCTCGATGTCCTGCTCGCTGAACAAAGTTAGGACCTCGCTCTCCTTGACGGACACCTCCCCGGGGTTCTCAGAGTTGAAGTCGTACAGCGCTCTGGCTCTGAGCGCCATGATGTCAGCACAGCTGGAGGACGAGCGCCGGACAGCGGGCTAACTTACCGCAGACTGGCCGGGGGGAAGGAAGGGGGAGAGCAGAGGGCAGTGAGACTGGCCCCAGTCAGCTCACCCGAAACTACTCCTGTAACTCCGCGTACAAACTTCTCACGGTGTGGAGGGGGGGAAAAAAACTCCTCTTCTTTTATGTGCCTCACTGTGCACTCCTCCGTCCTGATAAACGCTGAGGAAACTGCGGTCCAGAGGTGTATGTGTGCGTAAAATGGAGCAACGGTATTTTCCTCTACTGTAACACTTCTCCCGGATCCCACAGCGGCGGCTTCTCTCTGACTCGAGCTGGACGCTTCTGCTCTCTCACTCTGCAACAGCAACAGCCAAGACGGGCAGACTGGCTAATCGAGGGAGGAGCTACAAGATGGTGCAACCGGTCCAGACATCACAAATCAAACGTGGGTGCATCATGCTGAGACCAAGCTTTAGTTTTTTTTTTTTTTTTTTTTTTTTAAATTGTACACCGAAACCACACAACACTGACGTCACCAGGCTCGGTCCCATTCAAGAAGAATTGTTATATGAAGTATGTGGGTCACACAAATGTTATCATTAATAGTTAGTTAGTTATCAATTAAACATCAGACAATTGTTAGGTGTTAACCAGAGTTCAAGGTGGTATATGTATACACTTACTGGTGAAGTTGTATGTTATTATTATGGTTACATTTTTTTTTATTTTGTATGTATTTTGAAATAAAATACCAAATATCCAACTAATAAATGTATCAAAATAAACTACTGTATTTATGCATTTGCACTTCTTTTTTTTTCTTTTTACAAAAATACTGAGATTCATGAACTCTTCCTGTCTTTATTTACTTTCTTGGTGTTCAGTAACAGATGGCCCACAGTCCAAATGGATGATCTGACTACACTAATGGTGTGTTCAGAGATGGAAAGTAGTGAAATACATTTACTCAAGTTACTGTATTGAATACTTTTTTGTGTGTATTTTGTATTTTTTAAGTACAATTTAAAATCAGGATTTTGTATTTTACTTGGGTACATAATGACTCAAGTATTGTACTTAGTTACTTTATAAATCCTATGCGTTACTGAATAAAATTAAAAAATTCAGCACAATGAAGACCTACAGGGGGAAAATATAAACCAGAACCAGACGAATGATGATGTGATTAGCACCAGCACTGGCGCGTGAACATAGAGGGCGCGCGCCAAAAGTGACGTAATATCCTGTGTTGCGCCGGGCGCGTGAGCTCCAAAATCATTTTGGATTTCTGACCTCTTGTCATATTTCTTCTACCCTCACACCCCACGCAAAGTAACTAAGTAACTTTTACTTAAAGTACATTTCAAATGAACTACTTTACTTCTACTTGAGTAATATTTCATCAAAGTATTGGTACTTTTACTTGAGTACAATATTTTAGTACTTTTTCCACCTCTGGGTGTGTTTCATCACCACAGAACAGTTGCATAACTAAGTCTACAGCTGAAAAAGCTGTAATTTAGTCACTGTGTTGCGATTTGTGACTTTAATAAGTCCCTCATCCATCCATCAAATGAGCCAGTGGGAGGGTGAGTTGCATGGAAGAAAAAGAACTGAGAGTGTGTGGGTGTGTGTGCGTTAATGTGGAGGAGGTTGGTGGTGATGTAATATTTGATAAGGAGCCAGTGAAGTTGCTGCAGGACAGGTGTTATATGACTAATGGAGGAGGGTTCTGCTAATGATGCGAGCAGCAGTGTTTTGGACCAGATGCAGATTCTTAACCTTGGCGGAGGAGGGGAATAGAGGAGCTGTTGATGTTTGAAAGAGTGGACTTGGTGCCAACAAGAAGAAGTTTGGTTTTGGCACTGTTAAGTTTGAGAAAGTTGATGGAGAGCCAGGATCTGATTTCTCATAGACAATCTGAGAGGGAGGGAGGGAGGGTGGAAGTGGGTTTGTTGGACAGGTAGAGCTGGGTGTCATCCACATAGCAGTGGAACTGAATGGGAGGAGGTAGATGGTAATTATAAGGGGCCCAAGGACAGAGCCTTGAGGAACACCTGAAGTTGTAGCTGCATATCACTCACCAAACTCTTCCCTTGCAAGTGTTGGAGAACATATGTAGCCTTCAGTTAGCATCAAAACTCGATAGATGTTAAGTTTTAATAGACCGATATAAATTAGATATCTATCAGCCTCTGTAGAGCTGACCCAGCTCCTGGGTAACAAAACAACAATTCATACAATCAAGATAATTGCACATTTAATAAAAAGACACACTGGGCCTTTAAATCTCTATATGACCCCATTGTGTTCAAAAAGCAAACAAAACAAAATAATATCAAATAAAAATTTGAGGAACTGAGCTGTAAATAATAATGATTAAATTAAAGCAAACTATACAAGACAGGAAAAACAATAAGGTAAGTGTACTAAAGAGATAATTATGAGATTTATTTGTGCATCGCATCGTTACTGAGGAGATAAACAGCCTCCAGATCCTCTCAAACTCCTCCAGTCTACGTGTCAGTACATAACAGATCCTCTCAAAATGGAGCATATCATTTAATTTTAACTTTAACTCATTGTTTTTGCAGAAGAAGAGAATGAGTTTCTTTGCACAAAGGAGACCATAGGGTCAGTTAAAGTTCACAATACACAATACATGTGGATGCTATCTCAACTTAGGTCAACTTAAGGAATTGCGTTCACCTGAAAGGAATGTCCTGTAAAAACCGACTGGCTCTTGTACTCTGACATATATATTGTCATTCGGTCAGGACTGAGTGGCAGAATTATTGACTATCATTCACATCTATAAATCCCCTTAGTTTAACTGATGATTAATATAATTACAGATCTAAAATTCACAAAGTGAATATAAAAAGGTAGATATTCTGACATGAAAGGATGAATGTGTTTGTTGTATTATGTATGTGTTTGTTGTATTATGCTAGTGTGGTTCTGAAAAGACAGTCAATAATATAGGACTTCAAATAACAATTGTTTTAATTACTGATAAAGTGGCCTATATTATTTTTTTTATTTCACCCTCAATCACAAATCGCCATATGTTGAGTTTACATTAGGACAAAGAAAAGCACCAAATCCTGACACGTCAACCAAATAATTGGTGCTGTCCAAATGTGCAGCTTCAAAATACCATTATTTACAGAATGAGGGACTTTGTCCAGAATTTACTTAAAGGGAGTGAAATGACACGTTTGATGTGGGTTTTACATGGTCATATATAAGATAGATGTGTAGATGTTCATGTAAATGGACTAATTGTGCAGTAAGGACAACAGCTCTATTACTCAAACTGCAATATAGTCCAAAATTATGGGAGTGATATTACTACTACTTACCATCAATTAAACGCATAGTTTCAGTGTCTTATAGTCTCTGCCTTTTATGGACTATATCAAGGAGTTACACCCCTCAATATCCAGGGTCAATCCATTGAGCAGGTACCAGTTTTTACATATATGAGATTTAAATATGAGATTGACTCCTGCCCATCTTTCCTGTCTCCAAAAACCCCCCCCCACAAAATCGCTCGCACCTGCTGAAGAAACTGAGGATTTTTTTCAATGTCAGCAGACAGAGTTTTAGCTCTGGATTACTTCTCGCTCATAGAATCCATTCTTACTTTCAACATGTCATCCTGGCACAGCTCTCTCTGCATCAAACACAAAACCAAACCCTCCCATACAGTTAATCAGGCCAGCAAAACTATTGGTTCACCACAAACACCACTCTTCGAATGATATCAGCGCTCTCTGTAATCAGCAAAACCACCCGGATCACAGAGAAACCATCTCACCCCGTCCATCACTCCTTCCAGTTACTGCCATCAGACACATGGCAGGCAAGAACATCTACAAACAATCCCTTATTCCCTCTGCGCTTAGCATTGTTTCTGGTAAAAAAAAATTTAATCTTGTGAGTGTGAACGTGCCTTGAGAGTGTTGAATTTGTGTCAAAGGGGAATTTCTATCAATCTATTAAAACTTTTCATTTGTATTGTCAAAATTCAAAATTCCAAATTAGATTATTTTTTCTTTTCACGCAGACTTATCGAACTCACAATTTAATTCAGGGAGTTTCTGCTTGTAAAATACGATTTTATGTGATGTTTTGTTTAAATTTCACCAAGATATAAAAGTTAATCTCACACTTTGTATTTACTTTCCTTTTCCTTTGGTGAAGATGACTTCACAATAAGGTGTCATTTACACTGGTAGATACTGCCTCCTTGTGGCTATTTTTGGCCCTTTGCCAGAGAGGATCCTAATGAATGATTTATACTGGGCATACTACTACTACTACTACTACTACTACTACTGCTGCTGCTGCTGCTACTACTTACAGGGGTGTCAAACTCATTTTCACTGAGGGCCACATCAGCATAATGGTTACCCTCAAAGGGCCAGATGTCACTGTCATACAGAATAAATGTAACTAAATGTAACCAAATATAATGTAAAATAAGGGTAACTACTCCGTAACATATTGCTAAATAACTTTCTGTATTTATTACTTCTTAATTCAATTTCACTCGTCGCATGATGCTTATAAAATGATACACTGCGATCTAGTGGCAGTGTATCATTTTATTGCCATGCATTGTGGGAAATGCAGTTTATGGTCAACGTACGCCTTAAAGCAGCATAGACCTATTTTAAAACAGATTTTTATGACCAATGAATCACTCGCGGGCCACATAAAATGACGTGGCGGGCCACATCTGGCCCCCGGGCCTTGAGTTTGACACATGTGCCTTAAACTAATAATTATTAAAAAAAATTACAATTACAAAGGGCTTTACGAGTTTGAAATTATACATTGGGCAAATAAAAGACAACATAATAATAATAATAATACAAAAACAATTAAGACAAGCTGGCAGTAAGTAACACAATTTTAAAAAAAGTATGTTTTCAGGGGTGATTTGAAAGATGTCTCTAAATCAGCAAGCTCGTGCTCCTTGAACACACAACACACACAAATATAACCACCATATTACTGCACGCCACCAGAGGTCTCTCCTCTCCAGTTTGACTGAAGCTATTCAAATGGGGACAAATGTCCAATATGAAATTTACCCATACTGAAAACATGAAATTAAATAAGAAATTATGAAATTAAATTCAGTTACGTCTTTCTGTCTCAGTAGACGTGTGCAGAGGATATCCTCTTCAGCTGCCATTTAAATGTATTCCTGGAGGTTTTTCTTTTATAGCACATCACATGAAATATTGAGGAGGAGCGTGGCGTCCAGGGAACAGGAGATACTTCAGTATGCAGCTTGCACTTAAGCTGTCTTACACGGTTCCTCTAATCAGTATGATAGCTCATAACTACTTTGGGTTCAGTATTTCTTCTCAGCTAGAGAAATCATATCAAATAAAAGTCAGATTTGTATTGTTCTGAAGTAGACTATAGTTAGCAGAGCTACTCTTCCTATTTGATTTAACTTACATTTATTTTTGCTTAACTTTATGCAATAAAAAAATCCCCTATAGACTCTTCTAGCTATAATAGACTGTAACGTGTATGTGTGACCTACATTTAGGATGAAACAAGCTGTTCTAATTGAATGCATGACAGAGATTAGCACACCACAGGTTTTTGAAATGATTACAAATGCACACGCTTTTCTTCACGCACCTCCTGCAACATTTAAGGCCCACCCTCGTTGCTTCAGAAGAAGAAATCTTGGACTTTCAACCGCGTTTGTACTAAATGTTACATCCCCTTTCATTCATTATGTATTGTGAAATGCATCGCATCAGATGACCTCAGGTTTCTGCTGCTGCAATCTTGATAACACTGTAACCATGTGTGAATGTAGATAAATGTAAACATTATATATGTTTATATTGAATCCTCTTATTGTTTTTATTTTGATATTACACCATTTCCTATTATTTAACTATGCCACTGCTTTACATTAAATGCAAACATTAATAGTAACACAGTCATCCAATGTATGACACATAAGTTAAAGCACATAAAGTTCATAAACCTATATATTTTATATTATAATCCTGATGATAGTTCAGTATAAACAACTGCTTTTTTCTCTTAAAACTCTCTGCTTCAGCTGATCCATTTCTCCAGTATTTTGCCATTAAACCACATGTGTATATTAGTATTACATCATAGATAAGGACATGTGACAAAGTCTACTTGTCCACAATGCATGCATAATGCATTTTTATTAGAAGGCCTACATTTACTGCCACTTTTAAAATACCATATCACTTTTCTAAGTTCTAATTTCATTGTTATTGCTGCACTTTTTTCTGCAGTGATCTTATATTTTATATACATTTCCATATACATTCTACACTTCTATAATCATAATGTTTATTATTAATAATACATAATAAAAATACAGTTTTACAGTTAAATATGTGTTTACAGTAAAAAAAAAAAGAAGCTTTATTTATGTTGAACAATAAAAAAATGGTAAGATAAAATAAAGTACAAACAGACAGTTCCACTTCAAAAGCATTACATTTAAATGAAAGAATAATTAAATAAAAATGCAAAAAATACTATTTAAAACAGAAGTAACAGTTTAAAAAACAGGACAGACAATTTATTTAAAGTGTTCTGTGTTGAATCTGATTTTGATATGCGTTAGGATTCACAGTAGTAATTGAGCTCAAAATATCTTAAATGAAGGGGTAGTGTTTGATCATATGGATTTGTGAATATGAAAATGTTCCTTATATTCCAAAATTACATTACTTTTGCTATTATTTTGAAAGACAACCCGAGTAATTGTGTTTTTTCCTTCGAAGTTTCAAAATAAAAGTGGGTCCACTCGGTTACATGTGTTTGGTCACGTGACCACGCTACGTTGGAAAGTCGACGTACGTGACGTAGCCGTGCAGGCTTTGCTAGTTTCCTCGACCAAACAGTCAAGTGATATTGTGAGAAAAAGCTGGTCTGCCGGTAGACAGAGGGGCTTTGTACCCAGGATAAGAGGCACTCAAACCGAGCCGCTCTCGTTGTCTCGAACCGTTCATGTCCCCACTGCTCTGAAACCTGTCCGACTGGCGAAGAAGAAGAAGAAGAAGAAGAAGACGGCGACAAATAGACTGCTCGTAAACGCACCGAAGAAGGCTGGTATTTGTTTTGCAGTGGCTGTCGAAAGGCGGGGAATACAAAGCGACGTGTGGTCCAAACCTATACTTTTTGGACTTGTTCAAGCGAGAACACGGGGTTTTGTTCTGCGGAAACAGTTCGTGCTGCTGTGACTAGTCAGCGATAGTACATGGATTATCTGGTGAGTAAAAATGAGTGTGAACGCAGAGCTGCTGCTTTTGTCAGTCAAACACTGGCTTTGAACAGTTGGTGTGCGCTGCCACCTGGGCTCCTCGTCAGACAGTGACGTCACTCAGGTGCGTGAGATTGTCACTAGTGTGCTACTGTGATGCTAATGTTGCAGCTGTAGCCTGTAGCTTGTAGCTTGAGAGCTAGGTCTAACCGGTTGATCCAAAACCCCGGTTGATACACATGTTTGTTTACATGTGAAACATGAAAACAAGTCCACCACCTACCTGTCCTTTGGGGACAGTTTGCTCAGTTATGTGACATTTAGCTTTAGTTTTTGTTGTGGAAACACTGTTGCTGCTAGAGATGAGACTGTGTGATGTGTTTGTTATGAGACTACTATTCTAACGTGGATGTGAGACTGTCTGCAAAGTGTGAGAGATTAGTCTCTCACTTCAGTATAGGTATTGGACTATATGATTATGTATAATCGCACAATGCCAAAGAAAAGCATCCAAAGTAGGACTATTATTGTAAATTCGTCTTCTTTGGGATCATTGTAAATGGGAAAACTCAAATATTTCATATAAGTGACTTGAAAATGCTGTCTACCTCACCAACAGAGGCTTTGCTCAGATCAGGATTGCAGCTATTGTTTTTTATAATTGATTTATCTGTCGATCATTTTCTTGATTACTCTATTTATTGTAATTGTAATATTGATCAGCATTTAACCTCAAAAATATTTTTAATTAAACTTCAATTACACCTCATAGTTGACGGTTGGGGTGGGTAAAAAATATCGATTTGGCGATATATAGATTGTCGCCCTTCCTTGTGCAATGCGATAATCAATATTATAAAGTAAACAACAAAGAAAACTGTCCCTGCCAGTTTCACTCACTGGTTGTTGCTACTTAATATCACCTTGCACTGGCACTTTCTTTTCTTCAGTCAGACCGTTATCGTGATGTATCGATATATTGATTTTCTGGCAATATATTGATTATCACAGAATTGTCGTATCGTGATATTATCGGTATCGTGGACTATGTATCATTGTATCGCATATTGTATTCTATAGTGAGGTACTAGTTCATAGTTCACATTCATAACTACAAGTGACTGAACATGATTGCCATAATTTGTATTGATGCAGGAGATAGGTACGATAACTTAAGATGTAACTCTATCATCCCCCTTAAAGGGAATCCAATGATGGATAATGCTAAGTTTATGCAAATAATCAAAAGGCTGCATTGAGTGTGGATGGTTGTTTGTCTCTTTGGCCCTGTGATGTACTTGCGATCTGTGCAGGTGTACTCCGCCTTCCGCCCTATGTCAGCTAATCCTGATACTAATTCTTATTCATGGCTACATATCGGATATGTATTTGATATAGAGCCATGTTCTGAAGTGACGCACGTCTAATTTGAAAATTGGATTGCTATGTCCACACAGTGCTGAAAAAAAAGTTATCTAAATGAAGCCCAAGTTCACGTAAAAGCTGAAGGTGATCCAGGCTCTCCAATGTAGTCAGACAAGGAAGAAGTGAGTACGTAAAAAGCCTTTATTGTCCAAATTATCTTAAAAAGATACACAAATTACAATCTGATTGGATTCCACTAATGTGATTTTGGTCTGGAATCTAATGGTCACAGTTTATTTTCAAACCACACTTTTTTTCTTCAATAGTCTTTGATCTGATTCATGTCCACGAGAAATGAATGAGAATGGTCATGTTGGAATCCATGCATTCAGCATTTTGGTAATTGATTTGCAAAGGAGCGGTAGCATATCCAGTGGAGTAGTGAGTCACATGAAAGATGCAAGACACTTTTAGTTATGAATGAATTGCATCGGAATTGAACAATGTGGCTGGTATTGTAAATGTAGCCTAACGTGATATTTTCCATTTACATCTTTTTTCCCCCACATGTGACTTAGAGCAAGAGATGGTGATTTTATATCTCACAGGTGGTCATTGGCTGAGAAAAAAAAGGACACATATCTGTCTTGCACTGCTCCAGTTTTAGCCTGGGAGATTATAGGTGTTGGGCCTTTGCCCACATTGTAGGGATGGAATGGGTGCTCCTAAAATTGCAACAATAGAAAGGAAGCTGTAAATGAAGGCTTTCCCTGGGAGTTTATGAAGCCTGAGGAGGGAAAGAAAGTACACAGAATTGTGCTGTCATATCATGTGTGGGTAGGTGTGGGGGTCAGAGTGACTGTGCAAGATGCAGAGGAACTTGCCCACCCAGTGTTATCAGTTTGTTTATAATATTTGCCTCCCAAGATGTGAGACCTAAAAGGAACTTTGAACCTTTGCTTTACTTAGACATAAATCTTGACCTACAATTACACAGTCTGATTCTGCAACTGGCACCAGAACAGTTGTGCTGTAGTGGACACAAACTGATGAGTGTAGCTTTGTGCCTTGGTGTGGCACAAAAGTGGCACATTCATAGTCTATGTGAGCTATTTTGTTGACTTGAGCTGTTAGAGTGAACGCTGTTGCTACCAGTGGTAAACACATGGGTTATTTTTTTTTAAAGAAAAGCAACCATGTGACGAGAACTGAATGAAATCCGTTTCACTCTAAGCTCTCATCTTCTGCTTCATAAGCTGCAAGAACAGGGCAACCTTTATGCACTCATGCATTGTATAAACACACTTTAAATTATAATTATCAACTTTAAACATTACATAAACCTTAGTCACTAAAAAAAAAAAAAAAAAAAAAAAGGACTGTTTTGCTTGCTGTTTTTGTCAGCAACTGGTACTTTCACTCATGAGCAGCAGTACCTGACATTTAATGTGGTAATTATTGAAATTGCAAGAACCTTTTCCTTGTCACATCCCCCAGCCCTATTTGCATTTGTGTTACATAATGTTAGACCACTTGTTGTAGTACAAGAAGTGCAAGTGCGGTAAGTCACAACCTCCTTACTTTTTTACTGAAATTTGAAAAAAAAGAAGAAATTAACAAACTTAAATTTTGGGGAAAAAGAGTCAAGATTGTTCCATTTCACACTGTTTTCTGTTGAAAGCACAGCTGTAACTATATGGCGTGTTCGAGCCGAGTGCTTGGCTGTCCTTAGAGGTCAGGCACTCGATGGGCGCAGGGCCTCGTTTCCTGCTGTGCAACACTGGAGACTGGGCACAAAACCAAGCCCAAAATCCATGTCTGTTACTCCCTATAAATCAATAGGAACTTGACAAGATTTGCCCCTTAATGGCAAAGAGGAATGGAGACACATTATTAGTGTACATTGCTCGGTTGTAATAACTTTGTCTCGCCAGTGTTATGACTGTAGTACACAACAAATCTGGGCTCTGTTGCATTCTGTTCCAACATGGAGCTGGAGCATGAAGGACTGGACTGCCTGCTCAGTGTAGAGTTTGAAAAGTCCACACAATGTGGGTACACTGACTGAGGAATTTGGTGCTAGCTGTTGCCATGATACTGTACAGCCCTGCCAAATTAAGTGTAAAGAATGACCAACTCTTGGATATGGGAAGAATTATTTGCCACTTGGAACTGAAATGGAATTCTTTATATCTGAATGGGATTCACTCAGTTTGAACCTGAATTTAACATTTGAATTATTGCTTTTAAAATTAAAATTTGAAATATGCCATTTGAAATATATTGATTTGAAGCTGTGATTTATTTGGTTGAAAAGATCAGCTCCCTAATTTGTTTACTTTCTCTTCTCTCAATTCAAATTCAGTTCGTAAAATTCAATATTTGTGCCGCACATCTGTGTCCTGACAGTAAGGCAACATCAATCAAATGCATGTAATTGGCCATGTATATAAATAATTCAATTTCAGTTCCTTGTGGCATAGAATTCTTCCCATACCTGGACTCCATGGCAGTGGCTGACATGACAGTGGCTGACATCAAATAGAGAAAAAATACACTGTTCTTGCATAAATACCTTTTTAAAAATTCATACCAGAGAATGCAAGAGTGTTATTTTGAGGTTTAACAATGGCCCACACCACTGTTAAAGATCCCATTGATGTGGTGGATTTTCTATATTGGTAACTGCCTTATGCTTGATTACCATGATGTCAAATACATTATTCTAGTCTTGTGAATCAATAACATTTTAACTCTGACTTTTCTGCCTGATGGCTAAACCTTTGCTATTATGTATAACTTACCTACATAATGCCTAAGCCACATCCTTCAATTGCACCATGTAAAATGTATCTGTTGTGCTCAAGACTAAACCAATAATTAAATGTTTTTTAAAGTAATAGTTAACTCTTCCCAACGTTTGGACCAGAGGTACTCAATTAGCATCAGTTGACAAATTTATTCAACTGCTATTGCTATTAATAATTTGGTCAAGCCAAAAAATGATAGGCCACCTGTTTATTCTGTATACATATTGGACAGTGTTTAAAATTTAAACATATTCTTTTATTCAGTCTAGTCTACATGGAATTGGTAAATGGTAGGTACCCAGACAGGCATTCAAGCTTTAATGTGCACATTGTAAAGAAGACTCATCACCAAGATAAGTAGGTTAGCTAAAAATGATGATGATTATCATGCTCCATTAAAACCAGAAGGAGGCCTACCACAGGATACAAAGCCAGTGTTACTTATTTGCTCTGTTTTGTGACTGTGTTCGACATCTCAGCCAAACTTTCTAAAAGCCAAATAACCTAAACTGAGGAGAATGGGGCTTGTACCAGTTTGGCGTTTGCAGCTAGTAGTTTACTCATTTTAGTTGCACCAGACCAACTTACACAATTCCATAGCTCATAACTTCATATTAATGTACAAGTGGTCACATGAAATGACGACAACGCGCTGACTATCCTATGCTATCATAAAGCAGCCACTGTCACTGGACTCTGCATGGACCCCTGAGCAAAATATCTCAATGAAGATGGAGGCAGAGCCCTGTTCAGCTCCGAGCAGTGCTCAGTTAGCAAGTTTGTGATTTTGATTATTTGGTCATGTCGATATAGAATCAATCGCTTGTGTCTTTCTACTCTTCTAAATGGTGGATATTTTCTCTCAGGGCTGTTTTGTGGATGACCGGTTCTTCCTCTTTCGGTTGACATTAAGCTAGGTTATGCTAGACTTACACCACCTAATTTAGAAGGGACTAAAATCTGATTTAGTAAACACAGAATTTTAAGCCTAGTATACTTTCAGTGAGAGGTCACTACACCATATTCTTTTCTAATTTTTTTTTTTTACAAATATGAGGCTAATCATTGACTAGTCTTACTTGAACTAGTGCTGAACTTACTAAATTAAGTGGTCAGTCAAGCTGGCCAGGTTCTTTTTTTTTAACCAAATCCTATTATTTGGATTGCATAGCCTCCAGCTGTAAGGTCAAATATCTTTCTGAGCTCAGCAGCAGCATTCCAGAATGTGTTTCCCTGATTTTTAACATGCCAGCAGCACATCAGCTAGGTTTTGTGTGCACAGCATTTTAATTCTGTGATTCTCTTGTGTCTGTGGAGAGTTTTCATGAGTCAGAGTCATGGGCTGGTGCAACATCAGTGTTGATGTGGTAGATAAAAGAATATTTATCGGGTTTTATAATGCGATGATCAAGCACAAGCACTTTGAGATCCTTTTTATATTGACATCCGCATAGGTTGATGGACCGCTGTTCTAAACATGCATTAGTCAACTGTTTTTTAAATATTTGTATTACATGTCGTTTCCTGAGGAGGCTTCACAGACGAGCAGCACATTGATATTTCTATCTCAATTGACCAACAGCAAGAGTAAATAAATAATATTGCCACATTGTGTGTGAGTGTGAGAGGGAGGATTCCCAAATCTGGCAAGGAGTAGTGTAATGATCAAACTTGATTTTTTGAAAAAGTACACACATTTGTGTGTATAATGGTTGAAGCTGCTATAGACAGGATCAGTTGGAAAGTGAGGTTGTAACTAGGTTGTTAAAAAAGCTGTCTTTGGAGATTGTGACTGTGCTAAGCTACAAGTCTAAGTCCAAGCAGTTTGCAGACAGCAATCAGATTCCTCTATTCACATTTTGCCGAAAGGTTGTTATGGAATTGTTATTATTACTATTGGAATTTACTTTTTCATGATCCAACAAACCAGTAGGATTTGTCATCTTATGACAGATGGCCCCATGTTTGAGTGAGCGAGCCAGTGTGCATTTGTTGGTTTTGCCGTTATAATCATTCAAAGTATATTTCCTAAATGGTTGTCAAGTAGTCTTATTGCATTACAGTGGGGCTCACGGCAGTTTGTCATCAGCTTTTGGGAGTAGCTATTACAAAGTCAGCTGAGCTGACCAAAACAAGTAATTTGAACATGACTCAAAGTTCTTCCTGAACACAAAGACTTCTGACACAGTGTCCCACAGCAGTTGGAAATCCTTGTGACCGCTGTAAGCTCAAGTGGTGGATCCCTTTATCCTCCTACATTCATAGGAAGCATTGCTTTAATGCTTTATGAAGCTTTGTGTACTATATGGGAATAGTGTGTGGGTTGGTAATGGTGACTAATCCAATTTGCAGTCTTATGCTGTATCCTTAGTTGTCACTAAGACTCCATCTCTGTGGTGAGGAAGATTCTCACAAACTAATCTCTAGCTTGTGTCCGTCCACTGATCCTTGTGAATAGTTTTATCTTTCTCTGAATGGATTTGGGGCATAAAGGCAAGGAAACCCCCAGGTTTGATCATCTTTCACACCTCCTCTCTATTCAGCTCAGACTTCAAGCTAAATGGCTTTTGGATGAGCTGTATAGTGACCGTTGAGACGGTGAAGTACTGGACTCGTGGTCTTGACCTGACACTGCTTTGCTCAGATACTACTGATCCTCCTCCACCCATTCACTTACTCCAGAGGCTTGGCTTGTGTGTTGCCGTTGGTTACGCTTGTTGGTGAGCACAATGTCGGAGCACATGCAGCTCTCCCTTGCTTTGTGCAGGATTGGGCTTTACACGGTAAGAACATGCAAACATGCTGCTATCTGTTTGTTAGAGACTGCAGGGTTGTGGTGTGCTGTGTATGCGAGTGTGCTGGATTGAATTCTCTTCGTTTCACCATGGTTTGATCTTTTATTTTTGTGTTTTGAAACCGATACTGACCAAGCAACAGTGGCTGCTGCTTCCCTGTTGCTTAGTCACTGAATAGAGTGCGCTTTGTTTGATTCTAGTGGGTGTCAACATGATATTAAGGTAGAGCAGGTGGTCATCATCACTGTGATGTAAATGAAATCTACAGAGAACAAGTCTTTGAGTAAACGCTGGTACTCTTAAAATAGAAACAAAGATGGATAATGGCGCCTTATTCCTCAGCTCCATTCAAATGGCCTGGTAAGTGGTTTTGTTTCACGCAGTCCTAAGCACAGAGTAAGTTGTATTTGTCTCGTTGTCACCTAAACATTAATGTTAATTTACCCTGTGAACGTGTTCCTGTTGTTCACTAGGGTTCATGTTAGGCACTGCAATAGTTCTGAGAATTAAGGCAAACTGTTCATATTGCAATTCTATTAACATTTTAATGTAAGGTTGTATGGCATGTAAATATGCAGTTTTTGTAGGGAATGTTATATAGCCATGAAATCCCTCCCCCCATTTCAAGCTGTTGTTTTTTAACCAAGGCTGATGACTCATGTTGCATATTGTCAGGTTTGACATTATTTCCTCACTAGCTGGTTAAATTTTCTTCAATGAATGAACAGAGTGGTTTGTTTTTGCGAAGGAGCAGACAGTCAAATAAGATTCTGCTTTTGCTTGATATGTACGGTATATATTTAGTTATTTAAGTATTAATAATGTATCTCTTCCTTGGTTCATCTGTTCAGCCAGACATTCAAATGAGAGGAAATACAGCAGACGGGTATAAATTCTATTGGAACAGTATAGGTGTCAGAAACCAGTAATACTTTTGTGGATCATGGTAGCAGATGTAATTGACACTTTGCATGAGTGTAAAAAGCTACAACACATGGCTAGCACAGCCCAGAGCAGTACTGGTCATAACATAAGCTGCATACCAATCACATCCACTGTTGTGGATCCACACAGATATAACACAATGCGCAAGTCAGGTTCATCAGTCAGACGTTTGGGCAATATTAAAAAATGAATGCAGTTTTGTTGCCTGAATTGTTTTGGCATGAATCCTTTTAAAATGTTTGTTATGTTGTATTATGAGTTAACCAGTTGGACACTGCCATGACATATGGATGCTTCCATGAAAAGACAGCAGTTAAAAGCTGCAAGAGGCAGCATCGCTTGGAAAATTGTTGATTGTTGACTGGTCTATAATGCAGGGCACTGTGGGTACAAAGCAGGGCATTGTGGGTAAACGCAACCGAAACATATGCGCGTGTAGAACGATAGCCGGGAGAAATGGCTGAACCCATTGTTGCAGCGTATGTGTCGTATGTTCACATGCTGCTCTGTGTTTTGCTCTTATGTGGAGGAAACGGAAGTTGCCCTGCATTAACCAACAGATGAGCGAGTACTCTTGTTCATTGTTTGTCTTCTCCTTCAGTAATTATTGATGCAGCGCTGCCTCCTCAGTCGAGGAGGGGAATACGTGATTCTAAAACGCACAGTGAAAGCAAACTCGGACAGGCTGAATCTTGCAACCCCCAATTGAATTGAGTAATAATAGGACAAATTTGCCCTCTGATTTGTTAAAGCCCTTCATCATACTACCGATTTATTTGTGAGGCTGTTTATAGGCACCAGAGGAGGTGCAGAAATGTAATGCTCTTTCTGATTGACATGATTTTTTATGAAAAATTATTGATGAATAATGCTGTAACTGTAAACACATTCAAAACTACAGCCCATTTTACAGCCCCCCAATTTGTTGTCACTTCATTCCTATACAATGTATGATATATGCAATACAAATGTTTAGCCATATAAAAAGTAATCTTAGAGAGAACACAAGCATTACAATAAATGTATTCAGTCATTTTATACCAGATTTGTTGTTTCAGCTTATCTTTATCTTTGTGCCTGCTCTGAAAAAACTCATAAACTCAAAAACTCACACTTGTTATTATGACACTTTGGATTCTCCCATGTTCCTGTTGATTGTTCTTTGTGAAGTAACTCACTCACACTGTATACACCAAAATAGCAGAAGAGCCAGCTTGTATTATGCTCTTTATCATTTTGTAGTTGTAGTCTCAGTACTGTCTATTTAACAGTTGCAGAGTAAGCCTAAGAGTTTGTTTTAATCAATTTTTCTTTCAAACATAATTTGAAGTTCACCAAATTGTATCTTCTGGTTCAATCGCTTAATGGTGCCAAATTGTAACAAATGCCATCTGTAACCTCAGAGGTTATTCAAATTTAAAGCCAATTAGCCTGTTTTTATATTGCTATGCCAGTAGACGGGCTTAATCTGCATGCTGCCATCATACTGATGACTATTTATTTTACTACACTACACTACATTAACCACAATAATAATGAGATGAGAGGTACACACATTCAGCAGGTGATCAATCGATTGATTGATCACACACTTGCTTCCCAGTAGTTGCTTGGAGAGCCAGTGTTGGCTACTTTTTAAGTTTCTATTCGTGATTGTTGAGAATGAAAACAAATCTTCATGCTAACCACAAACCTCACCAACCATCACAATGAATAAACAAAGGCAAATCCAGATACTGTGGGGGAATCGAATATGTTGTGGCCAGTGTTCAACAAACCACTAGTGAACATCGGTGTGGAAATTCTGACGCTAAACTATAAATGCAAACCCAAGCCTATGAAGTAAACAGTCTCATTTGCCACAAGAATATTCAGTAGAATAGTGTAAGCATGTCAGAGTTTTTTCTGACTTTATGTAAATGTTTATTCATAATACAAGGTGCAACATAAATAATGCCGTATAATTTAAAGTCAAACTTTCGCTTTGAATTTGTTTAAGGTGTTGGGAGCAGCAGGTGCCACAGGACATTAGTATAATGGACCGTGTGCCATGGGCATTGGGCTCCATAGCTACTGCTCTTAAGACCATGTCTTTGCATGTTGCCCTAACCCTTAAGGGTCTAAGTGATCGTATTAGGCACTTTGTGGTCACCTGATGATGTTATTAATGGGGTGGAAAATGGCTCCTCCACTGGTTTGCTTGCTGTATGACCCCAGGCCCAGGCCACATCGTTAAGAACAAGGGTCTCAAGGCTGTTTAATGCCTAATTTGGAAAGAAACCCAACAGAGTGTGTCTGGTGAGAATGGCCTTATTGTAGTTGAAATGCACACTGGACTAGACCTCACATTACTGAATCCACACTGATGCTGCTACACTACCTCAACGGAGGACTTAAACATTAAAGAAAGAATAATTCAGAGCTGAAATATTAAGTTAAATTTAGATAGAGTTGATTTTTTGCAGTTGTTTCTATTAATTCTATTCAAATTAATAATTGTGTAATTTAGCAACATCCACACAAGGTTGTGAGCTATACCTCAATACAACATTCCTCTAATGGCACTCTAGTTGTTTCAACTAACTATGGCCTTCCTGGAGGCTGCAGATTGTGGTGTATTGTGCTGTACATTTTGTCCATTCACATAAATGATGATTGGCTCAGTATAAATACTTAATTATTGCAGTAATTACAAAAATATGTAGCTTTACAGATAGTAGTAGTAGTCAGGATTTTAGATGTGTGTGTCTTACAGCTGCCACCACAGTGGTAACACCTGTATCCTGTTTACTTTAAATAAAATGAATGAGTGTTATACCAAATGTGTAAATATCTGGTCAGTTTGAGGGATTTCATTTGATTCATTTTATTCACGAATGACAACATATAATTGCCTCCAGTCAAGTAACATTAGCCAAAAAAGTATTTTAAATCAAAACATCGCTGTTAGGAAGTACAGTAAGTGCTGTGCTGTGGTATGCACATGCAATGTTCACGTAGAGTCCAAAATAGAACTGCAGCCTTTTTTCCTTTCAGAAGTAGCACAGGACATGATTGCCTCTGTATCATTTGACTGAAGCTATAGTTGACACCTGAATGATGTAATTGTGTTATTTGTCTTGTGGATATCCATGCTACTGTGTCACTCTAGAGCTTTCTCTTCCTGTTACCACTGGTAGCATGTTTGTCTTCACTTATCAGCTGTGAGTAACTGCCTTCTCCTGTGACCTTTTCACACAGACGCTAATGTGCGATGTTTAATTAATAAGAGTTATCCCAAGTGACTAATTTAATTAACTAAGGCAAATCCATAGCCTCGTCATTTTATCATTAGAATGTGTAATAAAATAACACTTAGAAATTATAATTGATGACCATCTTTTTCAATTGAGTATGAATTTGTCACTTGTAATGTTTGGCGGTGGTCTGAATAAGACAATCTATCAGCACTTTTCCGTGGGAAATCCCAACACCTACCTCTGAAATGTTTGTTGCCAGACAAATAAGGGCAGCCCGTTTTCAGGAAGAGGTATTTTTAGCTCTCTCATCTCAAGATACTTCAGGCTTTGAGTGCAGTCGACTCATCTTGTTAAGACTTTATCTCTAACATGAACTTGTAAAACCTAGAATTGTAGACATGCTCCATATGTTGTTTGTGGAACACCCACATTTCTTGTTCATTAAGTACAGTGTACTTTTTTGTTCTCCTAAAGCTTCTTTGAGCTAAGAGAGTAGAATTAAGTAAAATAATGTGTTTAACATATTTTTGTTAAGCCTTGAAGGCACATTAACCTAAAAAGGGTGTTTGTGTAATATAAGTTATGTCATCGCAGCACACATACATCCCTTTTCTCACACTTTTTAAACAACGTACATTTCTAATGTGCTTCCGTTTTTTGAAAAGCAGGATGGGAGCAGCCTTTGCCCCATCCTGGGCCACAAATATCCCACACTTCCAAATAACCACACGGCCTGTTGGGATGATGATTAAGCGAACACTAAAGGTCACCCACCCAGTAGAGTACTGTTTCCTAAATTCTGGCTGCCCGTCCTCAGTGGTTTGTTTTGTTGTGTCAAGGACATTTTAGGAAGGAATTTGTGAACAACAAAGAATAGCTTCCTGTTGGAGATGTATTGGCTGATAAATCAGGGTGACACCACCTAAGGGTTTTGTGTACCACATATACCAGGAACCAGGACCAGAGTTATTTTAGCAGCATATCCTTTCCAATTGCATTTATTAGTAGTCACACCAATTAAAGGTGAAGTAAGTAGTTTATAGTGCCATCTAGAGGAGAGGCTGACATTTACAACAAAGAACTGCTGCTCTGCTAACCCCCTCCCTTCCCTGAGCGATACGGTGTCCGCAGCCGGTCAAATGTCGTCCTCGTTGTCTTTCTCCGTGTCAGCAGATGAGGTTCGTGAGGCGAGGGAGAGGGCGAGGGATTTGTTCTCTCGCGTTTGTCCTTACAGGCTTCGGTAGAAACATGGCGTCTCGCTGCTAACAGTGGCAATGCAACCACGGCCCGCGACCATTTTATTTTACATGACTTTTTGAAACACTACGAAAATGAAACAAAAACTATTATACAGCGACTAGACAATGCAGGAGCACACAATATGTATAAAAAAGTGGATTTTGGGTAATATAAACCCATAAATACTACACAGTGTCCCTTTAAAGAACATTTTGTGAATTTATATATGCAGTTTATAGGTTTTTCTTGGATAGTTGGATACATTGACGTCATTTATTGATCCCAAAACTGGGGCATTTTCGGACTAATGTCCCAATACATGTCGGGATTTATGTTCTATTTGACTATAAAGGGGACCATCGTTTACAACATGGACGTCATGCTGTATTTAACCAGCAAACCTAAATTTAATAGCCATATACCAGACAAGTGCTTCACTTAAGGAGATTATTTGGGAGTGAATACCTAATATAAACCAACACAGGAAATAACGCACAACATGTGATTTATTGTGTATAGGTGCCAAAGTTGAGGCAAAGATCAGATAACATTTTTTTTTTACAGGCACCCAGACTCAATGGCAGCAAAACATGAAATATCTGAAAACTGGGACCAATATGTCCAGCTCCTTTTTGATGAATTAAGACTGATGCATATCAATTAATATATGCACATGGTTTATATGTTGTAGACCTAGTCCTAACTAGGTCTACAAACTGCCACACTATTGATTGCTTAGGACTCAGGACTCAAAATAGTCTATATTGAATATCTTAATATAACTGATTATACCATGCCTGTAAAATACTGTTTTCTTCTTAAACCAGACAGACATAAAAGAAAAAGAGTATTATCTCTGCATCACTGCTTCGGGGAAGCAGATTAGCTGGGGCCTTCAGATGTTTTATGACCTTTTAAATGCTCTGCTTTGAACAAAAATATTTGGCTAATTTGATCGCTCTCTCTACTATTAAATAAATTGACTTGGAGGGTTTTAAGAGGTTTTAAAAATGCATCTGCCTATCTTTGATGTTGAGATATACATTTTCAGATGTTTAATTACTGGACATAAAGCCTCTCCTTCTCAAAGTAGATGTGATATCATCATGCACACACACGTCTTAGATCAGAACAGCCTTCATGTGTCTCTGCACTGTGAAGGTCAGTCATCTATAAACTCAATAATCTTTTGTCTGTCTGTTAATTGCTTGACATGCTTCAAACTTATTTAATATAATACACACATAAAAACAGCACGACTATGTATGTGGCATCACATGAGTTCTATTATAATTTATAGAGAATATTACAATAATACATTTCTTTATTTATAATCTGATAACATACTCACACAGATCTCCCTTACATTGTTCTCAAAAATGAAATCTCTCCCAGTAAAGGATATTTCTGTTATACAATAGTCTTTGTCCTCCATGCCATGACAAAGACCTGTTTTCTCACGAACCACATATTATGAAATTCTTATCCACGAGCCATTGTTATAATTCAGTGGGCTACAAATGGTTTAGCAACCCAAGCAGGAGGCCCGCTTTCTTTTAACTAGCTGTTTTTATGGCTACCAGTCATTGGTCATGGACTAAGGCCGTACACATCAACACGGACATGGCTCGTAATGGAAACAGTCTTTTTCTTTGCTGTTTTAAAAAGTTTCTCATAAACACGGCATCGTTTCAGGAAATGTCTCCATGATGTCTCCAAAATGTTGAATTTGTTTGTGGTAAGGTTGAGAGAAGGCTCTTATTGACAGCTTCAACCTTCACATTTGTTACGCACGGTTATAACATTCTCTTTCCCCCTTTGCTTTTCTTGGTAAAAATCTCGACCTTGTGTTCCACAACACGTCATTTTTTTCTATCCCTCTATCCCTCTATGACCTGCCACTGTAAATAATTATATTTAAAATACTTTCACCCTTGGTAACTGTTGGCATCTTGTCAGACTTTCTTTAACTTCTCTTGCTCAAATTCTCTCTATGACGCAAGAAGGAAATGAAGTAATAAGGAAATTCAAATGGTGGTGATGTTAAATGACACTGGTTTGTGAAAGTCTGTTGATCGTCCTTTCAAAATAAAATAGAATTTGGTTGTTAAATGGATCAAAAATCCCATTCATGCGTTTTAACCAGTATAAAGGATTTACACTTTATGAACACTAAATGCTTTTTCTCATTACTTTTAGCGCTTGAGTTTAGTCACACATCCACACGTTGGTGTAAATCAATCAGATGGAGACTTGGGGCAAACATTGCAAGGCACAATACTCTATACCTTATGTGTTACCACTGCCTATTCGTAGCACACAGACTCGCACAGATCTCCCAGGGACTTCTAATAATGACGGGGAGCTGATGCAAATCATGCTCCAGTTACCATTTCTGATAGCTCTATTTTGCAGCAGCATAAAATAAGTGTCCCTCTTCTTTCAGCACACAATTAGACAAGTCACTGCTGTGCGAGAAATCAGGTCACGGGGACCTTTTGAAATGATGGTGAACGTGTTAACAGTCCATTAGATGAAAACACGATACAGTGCTGTCTGTACACACTGTGGGCTTATTTCCCTGCACATGAAATCCTCTTTAATAACAGAGATCAGACCCAATCACTCATGAAGGGGTTTCCTCTTTCACTTTTATTCAGTGAGTGCAGATATTTTTATGTTTTTTATCCACATGTGGAGGAAGTGTATATATATATATATATATATATATATACACACGTATATACTGTATGTGTGTATATGTATGTATGTATATATATATATATATATATATATATATATATATATATACACACGTATATACTGTATGTGTGTATATGTATGTATGTATCTATCTATCTATCTATCTATCTATCTATCTATCTATCTATCTATCTATCTATCTATCTATCTATCTATCTATCTATCTATCTATCTATCTATCTATCTATCTATCTATCTATCTATCTATATATATATATATGTATATGTGTATATATGTATATGTGTGTATATATATATATATATATGTATATATATATATATATATATATATATGTATATGTGTATGTTTTTATGTATATCTATATGTATGTTTTGGCTGTGCCTCTTCACCCACCCAACATCTATATGCCTTCATCTTTACCGAGTTGAGATGGATGGTGTTTGGTTGCAGTTCTAGAGAACTGTTTGTTGCTGGTATGCTAGGCTAAATGTACCTGACATACAGACTGATCTCAAGTTTCCACAATTTTGTCATCGACTGACCAAAATCTAAGGTCTGTTCAGAGTTATTTAGATGTTCAGAGTGCTGATTCTGTCACTTTTAGGTTGTGAACTCTCTGCCTTAGTTACCTCATGGTTGTTTTTTCAGCACGACCTACATTTCATTATTTTAATTTTTTTTTGTCAAAAAAGCAACATGGTGTTTCCTGTCTGGCCCAGTTAGTGCTGCTTTATACACAATATAATAATACTTTCACAAATACATGTCTTATTTGAACTTTTATGACTCAATTTTATGAAGAAATTAAGAATATTCTACCCACTCGCTCTGTTTTCTTACAGTAAGATGTGCCTAAAAATAAGGATTATTATTCAACAAAAGAAAAAAAAGGCACATGATGGGTTAATGAATTGTCCTTATACACATTTGTGTCTTGTGGAAACAATTCTGGGAGTCATGTAGCACAATGGTTGGTCTCCCACTCCTGCAGAGGCACTTCCCCCGAATGACTTGTGAAGCCATATAAGTACATCACAAGGGATCAACTGAGAAATCATCTCTTGTTTGCATTGTAGCTTCTGCCTATAATGTGACAAAGCACTGCTGCTTTACAAACCAGTGGCCGTAGGATTTAAAGACGGTGTGATGGCGCCCTCTGTTGTCATTTAGCAGACACTTGACACTGAGAGACATTCAAAAGAACTGCTGAAGTGAATTTGGACAAAGGACATTGCGTACTACAACTTCAGGTTTAACTGCAAGTTATATATAATTTAATACAAAGTAAAGGATAATATTGGCACCACCACATAACTGAAGGGAGGCTGGAGGATGAGGTTATTGGAATAAATTATTTAAGATGGATGCTTTTTATTACAAGTAAACCTGTAAATTGTGGTTTTAGCCTTTTTTTCATTAGCAGAAAATCACACAACCACACTGATAAAAAAAAAAACTCTTCACACATCTGTTTTTTTTTTATGTGATTTGCATGTGTTGTAGCTCCAAGTGTGTTTGTGCATAAACATTATTGAGATTATATCATGAAATTGCTAGATTATGATTGAAGAAACTGATGTTGTTATATGTTTTGTTTTTGAATTGTTGCCCGACCTTTACTGAATGACACAATCTTTGTTGTAAACTAGTCAGTCCCCCAGTTACAAAGCATTAACACTGACAAGTCTTAGTTGTCTTAATACTTTATAGCACTGTTTGTGAATTGTTCTTTAATGTCATCACTTTTTACAAGTTAGAGTCATCGAGTCGAGCGACCACAAGATATTTAAGACAAATGAGCAAAGTTTTTTTTTTTTGTTGAAAAGAAGTAATTAAAAGTCTAACTTGGACTAATATAAAAGGGATGTTGCATGTTCCCTGTTGTAATAACTCTAGTATTCTGTTAGTAATCTGTTCCTCATCTCCCTGGTATTTGTTTCAATAATGAAATCAAAGTTGAGAAAGGACAAATGAATGCAACAGGATCAGACTATAAAAATGCTTCGGCTCATTATGAAACTTACGTAGGGAAACTAGATTGTGACAGCCTGCGACAGTTAAAGTAATTGTTGTCATACACTGCATCTGTTGAAATAAGACTTCTAGGTTTTCAGAGAGTTTACTTCACCTCTATGCAAAGTGGAGACATTTAAGATGTGACATTCACAGGACTTTCTGTTTGACTTCCAAATCGCTAGCATCTATTCAACAGTGTCAGGAATTGAATTGAATTTCATTGTCTGTCTTTTCGTCCATTTATTTTTTGTCCGTACAGTTGTTTTACAGATGTTTTTGGGCGAAAACAAGTTTGTTGCTCCAGGTTGCTGGGAAAAACAGGAGATGTTCACATTTGAGAAGTTGTATTACACATTTATTATGAAATCATTTCAATCGGAACCCAGGGCTAGTTTGAAACTCTAGTGGCATCATTCAGTTTTCTCTCATTTTCTGTACAAACTGATGCAAAAGGAACCAAATGTGCTTCTCTGTGGCAACAATTGAAGTCCACACAATTCTCCTCTGTGTCCTCTAGGTGGAGCCATATCGTTACAGATCAGCTCATCAGCTCAGCTGCTAATTTTTAACAGAAGGTTGTGGTAAAGCTGTTCCCTGAAACATATTTCTGCGAGAGATGCGTCATACATGACATTACTACTTAATATTCTTTTTTATCTAACAATACACGTGGCCTTGAATTAAACTTGGTAAGAATGTAGGCTTTGGATCGATTTGTGGTATTAGATGAAGATAAAATGTTAAATGAGTACAGGGCTTAAATATCCTGTTGTATTCAGAGGTTAAATTGTGTTTACATGGCCCAGAAAAGGAAATACCTTTTTATTGTTTTGAAAAATATGTTCTGTCCTTACTACTGTTTGTTGTTTTGAGAGGCATTTGATGGGAAAATCACAAGTGTTATTTTTTGTGGTTGTTAAGGCAAATGCCATGTCAAAGTCATGTTTTGTCTCATGAGACACTGCTCTCATGTGTTGGTGTCGTTTGCAATTACTTTCTCTCTTTTAAAATTAACAATTATACAATATACAAAACAATTATATACTTGGGTATTTGCCCTAAACCATTGACTTTTGTGTTTTGATCCCCCTCTGTAAAATCACTTTAAATGGGGAAAGGTGTTTTATGCAATATTGCATAAAACACCTTTTTAAATTATCTTGGAGTTAAAGATAATTTAAGCTCTGCAGTATGAAATCAACACTTTTCAGAACAAAAAATAAAAAAGAAAGACCCTCTCAGTTGAACTTCTTTCAAGTTCATCTCTGTGGTACTTTCTCACATGCAGATCATTTCCTGTCCTATACGTCCATCCACAACAGGTAGGCTATAGGTGCTCCCTGTGGGTCGGCAGGCCTCAGGAAGGGCTTCGGCTACCTCTGAATCAGGTTGTGCTGTACAGTGTCATAGGTATAGGCCTGTGATGGATCATGGCACAGTTGGCCTTTGCCTGTTCTTTCCCGTCTTCCACTAAGTAAACGTTTCCCTCTGCGCACAGTCGTTTATGAAAGCTCCTTTGCGCAATACTGGCATACACACAACATCTGTCCATCAGCCTTGACTTTTATTTTGTGTGTGTGTGTGTGTGCGTGCGCATGTTCTCTTATTTGTCTGGTGTCCATCTTTTCATCTGGCAACGGTAACATGAGGTCTTGTTTCAGGACTTAGGGATCACAGCAGACTTTTTTTTGCACAGTATCATATTGCACTCACTGTCTGTCTTTATGTAATTATTTATTTTGTCATTTACAAGGGGTAGTTGCACAATAATTGTTTGCATAATTATGTCATAATGGGCAACATTCACAGTCATCAACTATGTCAGCACTTGCGTATTGTTTATTTACCACTCTGTCTACTTTAGGGACTGTGTGGTCCACAGCTCAGAGAAATATTTGTGGTTGACACTTGGCAATGTTGTTTTGCCATACTGCGATAAGAAGTGTTTAAGTTTAAGATGGTTTCGTCATCCAGAAGGTGTCAGGATAATGCAGAGAGAATTGAAACGTTAACTTCTAAGCTTCTTTCTTTTATGCTTCTGATACTTATACTTATTGTCTGTCTGTTATTGTAGATTATTCGCTGTTGTGATGTCGTCAATTGCATTTCGAAGTTGTATTTATATACATATTTTGAGTTCTACGAGTGTCCCTGTAAAGATGGATGATGTTATTTTCAATGTGATATGATTTTGTCCCCTTTTGAAGTTGGGTAAAAAAACATGTGGAGTCCATTGGCTTTAGTCAAAACTCTCTGTGTGGGATTTAGTTTGTGCAGTTTGTATTGTGGTAGCCTACACACTCATTTTCCTGATTCAGTCCATAGCCTTTTCTATCTTCACCATCTTTCGCACACATGTTGAGTGCAGTCAGAAAGTATTAGGACAGTCAGTGGCACATGTTTTGTGGTGCTGGCTTTGTACATAAGCACACTGGATTTGAAATGAAACAGACTTTATGGTTAAAGTGCTGACTTTCAGCAACAATTTGAAATGGTTTTTACTGGTAACATAACTGGAGTCATAACCCTGCTCATACGTACCCAGAATTATAAAATAGATAAAAAAGTTATTTGAGTTAACAGTAAATAAAATCATCAGATTCAACATTTTGGTAATGGATCATGTTTGCAGCCTTCTTCACTTGGGACTTTTCATAAGAGCTTTTTACCATATGATCACTTTTTTTTTTGCATGTCAACAAGGGCTTAAAGACAGGCTAATACTTGGCCAATCGTGTGTTCCACTTTGTCTGCAAACAAATAAATACACACTATGTGGACGGCTTGTTTGATGTTTGACGATCACTCTCCATAAACTATTGGACTGTGTATGAAAATCTGCACACCACTCGCATCATAAACTAATAGTTGCTGTTTTATTTGTAAACCAATGTGCCGGATTCCTCAGCCAAAAAAAATGATGAGCAACATTTTATTATTTTTTTTGTCCTAATGCTTTACGACTGCTCTGCATACACACATTACAGGTCAGTTAGGAGCAGATGAACCGCACTGACCCTTTCTGTCTCCTGGCCAAAGCACAGTCCTCAGCGCATGCCTGTATCATGTGAATATGCCATATATATCACCTGGATATTAGACCAAGCACATATTTGCATTTATTTGAATTGGCTGTGTAAGCATGTCACTGGATAGTCCCAGTGAAAATGCAGGCATCATCTTCACTAATTTTGATATTAGAGCTTAACTTAGGTGGGCTTGGACTCATGGAGACCACAATCTGGTTCTAATTTACTATTACATAAGCACTTTGAAACAGTTGTTTTTGAGCAGCTTGTAGCAGGAAAAATGGCTAAGAAAAAGACTAACAAGGAAGCAGTTCAAAAGCTTATGTGTAAACAGGTGTGTAAACAGTTTTCAGGGTGTTGTTTGATTGGTTTTCACTGTGTCCACCATTCCACCAACAACTCTGTCTCTCCGTAGTTAGTGGGAGGCGAACAGGTTTAGAGGGGTTGAGTGTGGGCACAGCTGAAAGTGAAGGATAAAGGATGTACCTGATGTAAACATCACATGACAACAAAGGCATTTACGATGGCGCAGGATGAAAAGTAGTGTAGATGGGTGAGAAAGGGTAGGTGAAAGTGTATTTGGGTTTCTGAGGCTGGCCCTACAAAGCATCCGCCAGTCACAACGAAGGGGCCCAAAGCGTGTGATTATTAATTACCGATGGCTTCGCGGCCTTTGGAAATCAGGGGGCCGCACACATCAGATGTGTGGAATAGGCAGAGCAGCGAAAAGCCTGTCATTATCATCACAGAAACAATGCTCGAATTTGGCTGTCATGCATTTTTGCCTAATTGACTGTTTTGATGCAGAGTTTTTTTTTTTTTCTTTCTCCATTTTGTTTTTGAGGGGGCACCGATGCCTCCCACTCTACGGTCTTGATGAGGAGAACTTGGTGGGCTTTCAACTTCACGCAGCAAGAACCTTCCGGAGGTTCTTTGATGGCAAGAAAAGCCCCTGGAGATCTCAGGGGCCTCATTGGCCTCCATTTATGTTTTGGCACCGTAACACTCCATTTTTGATTCCTGACAAGAAATGAGTGAAGAGGATAAGTTATGTTGGTAAGGCATAGAGTCTGTTCACTTGAATGTATGTACTATGTAGTGTGTGTGTGTGTGTGTGTGTCTGTGCTGTAGAGTGGTACTTTATGTGTATGGGATATTGCGATAAAAGCGAGAGGCCAGGGACCCACAAAACACACGAGGGGTCTTCTAATTTACATAATTAACTGTTGACACTAACTGTGCTTAATGAAGGCCTATTGAAGTCATTGACCCTTTTACACAGCCAGCCCCTGGGAATGAGACAGAAGCTCCTCCAGCAAAGGTTAAAACAATGTGTCTGGTTAACTTCCGACAAACGCGCCGAAACGCTCCCAAAGTTTCAAAGATTCATGCTCAATGGAAGAGGTTATGGCACAGAACGACCTACGATTTCCCAGAGCTGAAATGCCACCAGATATTTGGCTTTGGTGTCTAATCCCTCATTATTAGCTTTTGTTCTACGGAAATTTGCCTGGTCACCGGAACTTTGATAGCAGTGTTTCAGAGGCTGTAATTTAATTACACATTAACAATATCATTATCAATATTTGTCAAAAGAAATTATAATATATGGACTAAGGACCCTGCACCATGTTGTAAGTGTAGGTCTATAGCATTTAATTGTAAAAATGGGGCCTCTGAACTTACATGCTATAGATTGTGTTGTCTGTGAGGAGCAGATTGTATTTATTTTTCCTGTGTAAGTCTTTTAATAGACAATGGTGGCATGAGCCCTGCTTTGGCCATTAAATACCAGGAATTAAGAAAAAGCTTACAGTGTGCACCCTCTGTAAGATCGGTGGCCAGAGTACTTCTGACCACTTAGCATATGGCTGTGATCCCCTTATACCTCCTTTTAAATAAATTCATGTGCTGCTTAGTGTTTCTGTCTGAACAAAGGCAGTCAATTCTACTCTACTTTTAAATCAAGACAGTCTGCTCTGATGCATTTTAGTGCCAGGCATGAAGTGGAATCTGGCTCAACATGTACACAGTTTATCTGGATCCAGGACATTAAGAAGGTCTTCCTGACCTGGAGTGGAAACCTCAGTCGCACACGTGTACTGTTTCATCTAAATATAATTGTATGTCGTCCAAATTAGCAGTAAAATATTATGGAAAATAATATAGAAAAAAAGACTAGCCAATATGTCATTTCCAGCATGTTTAGTCACTCGAGGACTTTGGATTGCAATCAGGAGACAAACACCATCTGTTGCACAAAGCTGTCAAACATCACAACAATTTTTTTTTTTTTTGTGTGATTTCTCCAGAAGCCACAGACGTCTTTAACCTGTTATGACTAATTGCTTATTATGCTTCGGAGACCACTTGGTGCTCCCTTAATGTCAATCAATACTCAAAAGTCATGACACTTCCCTTTGTGGAAATGCCACTGTTCTCCTTTTGGCGTCACTGTTAATCATTGACTGCTAATGGCTTTTCCATTTTGTCGAGCTTAAAAGCCTCCAGAGTCATATCTACCAGTGTGACGTTGAGGGGGATTCACTCTCCCCATAGAGTTTGTCACAGACAGCCAAAGGAAGCTTGTTTTTTTTCCTCCCGTCCTCTTATTCCACACACTTTACCGTGTTCAACGAGGTCATTGGGGATGTTATGAATGATCATTGTGAATCTGTTTGCATTGAAAAGGCCTTTCCAATCTTCCCACCCCCTACCCACACTCATCAACCTAATTCTCGGCTACCGCTCAATGTATAAAAAAACAGATTTATTGTTCAGTTGGTCCCCATCAGGTTTTTTTTTGTCTCAAAGGGGCCTGGAGATAGTTGATGGGAATGGGTCTTTCATATTTAAGGACAATGTCCTAAAGCTTGAAACTTTCCCACACTTGTTTAAGGAAGAATGGGGGCCCAAAGACTCTTTTTAATCAAAAATGGAGTTTGTCATCGATAGAATGATGCTGTATGATTATATACTATAACTGATGTAAGTGGGGCAAGCACCCTCCCTATCCACCCACCCTTTTTATGTCTGTGAGATGGGGCGCCCCCCACCCCCCTTGGTTCTTGCACACTGGTTTGAGGGCCTTCAAAAGGGGGCCCCTCAAGCTTTGATCCTCTATATGGGTGCGGAAAAACATCTTTTTGCCCTACACTTTGCCCAGGAAACCAAAGTTTTTGCCGCCGCAGTATGCTAATGCAGCCAAGCTAATCACCCTTCCCAATTACAAGATTTATATACCGTAATGGCACCCAGTGGTACCCCTTTACCCCTCAATTCCATGGCCCCCTATCTACCCTCCGGATATCCCATGGAGCAAAGGTGTCTTCTGTCTATGAATGCAGCTGCCTTGCCACCACCTCAGCCTCTTGCTTTCTTTGACAAAAGGGGGTAACATGAAAACAGTTCTGTGGGTGGGCCACTTAATGCTGTCCCCCTCTTTCTCTACCTAATGTACTTTTCCAGTAAATGTCGTGAAACACACAGTAGCTCCAAGGTATGCTCCAGACAGATAAATGTGTGCGAACTTGGGGGACTGTGGCCCCTCAGCCTCTTTAGCATGTCGAGAGTACCCACTGTTTGGATTATACTTCTTCTATCAATATCAAACCCATCGAACCTACTTCATCCCTTGCCCATGATATAAGCGAGCACTCTTGGTTCCATAATGTTCTTTTGCATCTTTTTCTGCTTTTTAGGTCATTTAAAATACTGAATGTTTTTTTTAGGGGTGTAGTCTTTATTGTACATTTGTAAGAAATATACTTGGCAAAATGTAGGGAAACATTGTTAATCCCCAGACTGAACTACAGCACATTTGAAGTTCCCTTTGAATGGGACAAACATGGAGCCTGTGAAGTGCTGGCTGAACCCACCAGAGCTCTTGGATCTGTCCCAGGTTCTCCTCAGGTGAACTTTTGTACTGCTTGTTGAGAGTGGGAACAGGGATACTAACTCAAAAGATAATCTGTTTGTTTTTCAAACTTCAATTATAGACCGTGTGAAAGATTAAGAGGAACTCTCTCTTAGCAATCGGATTAAATAATGCACTGCATAATACAATCGGGGAAATGTTGGATTTGAGCAATCATAATGCTTAATATTTAAAGCCTCAGAGGGTTATGGGTAGAGCTGCAACTAATGATTATTTTCATAATCGATTAATCTGTCTATTATTTTCACGATTAATAGTTTGGTCCATTAAACGTCAGAAAATGCTAAACAATGTTAATCAGTATACAATTTGTAATGTATACATACTGTTGATTTGCTTTGACATGACGGATGGAATTGTTTTTCAAAATTGATTACACTGAATTGGGAAATTCAAATACTTTTTAATTAAACTGTGCCCATGGAAGTTTTCCATTCATATTTTGCCACAACAGTTTTAGTATTTAACATTGGTGGCTTAACATGGTGGCAGTTATATTATCTTATACCATTTAATGAATGTTTTGGGAACACTTTAGTTTAGGGAACACATATTCACCATTAACTAGGTGCTAACTAACATACAAGTAGGCCTTTGTTAGTAATCATTAAGTGTGCATTAACACCTTATTCTATATTACGACACAAATTAAGATTTTTCCTACATAAGGTGTTAATGTGCTTAATATTTACTAATAAAGGGCTAGTATGCTACTTGTATGCATTTTAGTAAGCACCTAGTTAATGGTGAATATGTCTTCCCCAATCCAAAGTGTTACCAAAGTTTTTTTTTTTTTTTTTTTTTTACTGTACAGGAATTTTGACTAGGATTCACCTTGACTGGTATAACACTGTACTGTCATTCCATTAAAACTAGATGCATTGTATAGTTTAGGTAATACATGTAAGAGCCTTTTGCACGTGGTTAAGGAACGTGTACTTTCTGTTATGCCCACACACACACACATTCACACACACATGCCTTTTGTATGTGTGTGTGAATGTGTATGTGAACCATATCAGCGGGCACTTACTGCCACTTCCAGATGGTGCTGAAAACAAACAGGGCTACACTGTAGGACCCCTCAATAGGACCGTCTAGACTGGTCCCTGACCAGACAGATACAGCCTCCCATCAAATTAGCGTTTGTCAGCTTTATGGTAATGGTCTGCAACAGTCTTCCTGTCAGTGACATCAAGATTTACAGCACTGACACCCACCCACATCCCCCTGCTTCACACTACACATATATTCCATCCTGACTACTCCCTTTATTCTACAAAATCACCCCAGCCTTAGTCGCTTTCTCTCAACTTACTTCTTTTCTTAGTCGCTGCTTATTGCTGCTGAACAACTCTTGCCCGCCACCCGGACTTATCTATGCAAATGGGAGGAGAAGTTGTGGAAATGGTTGTTTGTCAGGGAGGTTCGTACAAATGCTGAGACCATCAAACTCCTCCTGCCTTCCTTTCTGAAAGTATCACAACTGCAGCGGCAAAACCACCCAAGCCCCTCTGCCTTCTTAACAATGGGTTGTGTCAGAGTTTCCTATTAATCCCCAGTGATGAGACTGAAGTGTTTTTGGGTAGAAGGTTTTGGGACTGGGGAGGTGGTAGGAGGCGAAGGTGGTGGTGCATTGAAGTTTTGGGGGTGATGTAGAGATATTGAGTGCTTGAGCGTTTAGAGGGTGAGGAGTGAGGGGATGAGGGGATACATTATTTGGGGTGGTGGTGGTGTGTGAGTAGAGGACAGACAGAGAGCCCCATGTATGCGGATTAGCGTCACCCCCTCTTTCATGTCGACGTTTTTTTGGGAGGTAACCCGATCCGTGGGCCCTAGCACTAGTGAACCCAGTGGGAAAGGCTTCCTGACAGATATCCCGTCCATTCTCAGCCCAAATGTTTTTCCAAGGCTACGCCACTGCCTTTGATCTGACCTCCTCCAAAACCAAGTAGGGTCACAAGCTACCATGTCAGGCAAGCTCTGGATTTGCTTAATGACAAGGGACATAGAATGAAAAGGGAGAATGTAGAGGTGGTTACTTTTCATTCAGAAATCTTGCCCCATAATATTTGTCTATCTGTCTTGGTTATCTTTCAAACTGGACTTTTCGTTCAGTTGGTCACGTCCCCTCAGTCAAACGATACACCACCTCAAACCTCTCCTCCTAAATAGGCATTTCTCTCTTGTGAACAATTTTTTTGATATTTAGATTGGACGTCCTTACTTGTGTGTTACTTCATTGGAGCTGTGTGTCTCACTGTATTTTGATTTCTCTTGGTTTGTGACAAGAAAATGACATTTCATTTACAGTAGCCAGTTATAATAATGCACTGATTCTCCCTCTGCAGTGCAATATATGCAGTGTGCTCCAGCAGAAAGCTGGGGGGCGCTCTAACTTCACTCTATAGATTTCTCTGTGTGTGTGCGTGTGTGTGTTCCAGCTTGTCTCCTTGTCCAGACACCTTAGCATCAGGGCAATAGTGTTGTTCAAGCTCTGAAACGAGGGCCAGACAGGCAGAAGTGGGATGAATGAATTGGGTAAGGGGGTGATAGGAGAGAGAGCGACGGAGAGGGAGAGAGAGAGGCGAGTAAGAGGATGTTGCTTCAGAATAAGGGGATAATATGCCTGCAAAACAGTGACAAGCAAATCAGCTTTAAAAACAGGGCCTCCCCTACACTCACAGACACGCAGGCATAATGGGTTATGGGTTGTTTTGTCAACTTAAGTAAGACACGGTCTACTTCACTAGATGGGATATTGAGCTGGTGCAGACAGGGTCATCTTATTATTGCTGTATGTCTGTCATTTTAGTCCAGTCTCTGTGATGTTGTGTTAAAGGTGTTGAAGTCAACAGTAAACATTCATCATTCACTGCGTCAAAAAAAAATAAATTCCACACTAGATGGGCATTTGTCGAGACATGGAATGGGAGCGATGTTTATCCCTCAAATGTTTCAGTGTACACTTTTTTTGTGTGTGTTTGTACGGGGATCTATTTCGGATGCGGGAGTAATGAATGGCACCTGTTTAGTGTCCTTAGTTGCCTATTATTTTTGAAGTGCAGTAAATCTTGCATTTCATCACCTGTGGCTACAGCTGAAAGCATATCACAGTGCTCGCTGCCAAATTCACATTTCATGTGTTATATCTTGCAATTAAAGTTTTAAGAAACCAGTCAGTCATGCGTGTAGCGACAAGTTTCATGCCTCCAGGATAATCTTGCCTGCATCCTCTGGGAAGAAAATGTGCTGTCATGAGACGAAAGGCAAGTGGTGACAGCGGTGGTCATCGCAGGGTTGGTAGAAGAGGTTTCCTTAACACATAAGGAGGATATACGTAACCAGATGTCCTGGTCTGAATAAAACATGCGTTATGTTATGAAACTAAAGAAGGTGTGGTGGTGCGTGGTTTGTACCAGCGGGGGGGACCTACAGTAAGTCTGATGTTGTATGTGGTTGGCGCAGTAACAGCGAAGCATGGGTAGGGTCCTGTGTGCAGCCTTGTGTGTCCAGCATATCTCTCTCGGCCCTTAACCAGAATGGCATGCAGTGCGCCCCACACACACCCCCTTCCCCTCACTGTACTAAACCACACTGTGTCCCACAGTGCACCCCCATCCTGCTTCAAAGCGGCAAATAACAACAACAACTGAAGGGGAGAAGATGAATGAGGATGAATGAATGTGCCCCCTCCACCACCCCCTTGTGCGTACACCCCCTCCACCGCCCTTTTCCCCCTCTATCCTTCCTTCTGTCCCGGACGAACTGCCTTCCTCCATGCCCCCCTGTGCTCCCGCCCTCTGCTTACCCCTGATTTTGCAAGCCTGTGTTATGACTGTGACCGGTGTGTATTACACACATATCTGTTAGCACCACTCCTCCGTAGGGACGCCCATATAAAGGACTGTCATTTCCAAAGGTCAGGCGTGAGCCCTGCACACAAGTGTTGTCCCGACACTTGGTCTGGAAAAATAAAAACGGGTTGCTTGACCATCCGTGTCCTGTGTCTGTCTACGGCGGCTATGACTCTCAGACACCAGTGTCTCGGATGTCCTTTCCCTTTTTTTCCCCTCCCTCCCTCCTCCCACCTCCTCTTTTCTTTGCAAGCGTTTTACTGTTGTTGGAAAATCATGATACCCAGCTTGTGTAATTTGGCAGGCAAAGAGGAAGTCATTTATACCTATCTCTTGGAAACTGTACTTAAATGTGATACTGCAGTTTTTACGAGGCATTATTAAACTCATTAGCACCATCACTGGACCCAGTGCAAACTGTTTGAGCACATCACTTGATCTGTAAACTACCTTCTGAGGGGAAGTGTGGTACACCACCGGTGTATTGATGAAGGATGTGACCATGTGTGGGGGCTTTTTAATTCTTAACGCATAATTTGTGTGCCTGAGGCTGATACAAAACATGTAGTAATGACTTGGTTTGAGAGTGACACATCTGCATCCTAGCTATAGGATTGTCATAGTTTCCAGATTACACACACACACATGATGTTAGCCCAGTTCAGGTGACTCAGTCATCAGGCACTTACCCTCTTATAAACAAACTGAAGATCCTGTGCACCCACTGAACACTCCAACATCAAATGTGTTGAAGTTTTCCATGGGAAATAATGAACCAGATGAAAGGTAAATCATAAATTATCGCTGAAAAACCATGTTCTCACATTGTGTGTGTTTAGTCTGTCTCCTCCAAATTAACACCTTGATGCCAATACTATGGAATAACAACAATAAATGACACGGAAGAGAGCCTTTATTATTTGCAACGCAATATCACGTATGCAACTGTTTAATAAGACCAGAGAGACCGAAGCTTCTGCCAATGAAAATGATTCAACTTTCTTTGAAGCATTTTCTAATAATAGATACACTTCTTGTACAAAAATGTACATTCCATACATGTGAAGTATGAAGATCAACGACACTTGATTCGTAGTAGTTTAGTACCCAAATTAAAATAGTTATAAATGCCCTTAACTGCCTTGTCAAACTCTGCGGATAAAAGAAGTGTTCTTGTCTCGAAATGATTTCATTATGTCATACATGACATTCAGCAAGCTGTCGTGGCGTTGCCAAGCTGAACATCTTGCGTTTCAGACATCTTTTACATGCCGGCTGTGTAGTGTCCATGAGCCTGTCCGGACTGTTGGATTTTTTAATGGTTTGTTCCAATGGTTCAGGTGGTAAATACATTTCTACACGATTGTTTATAACTCACTTACTAAAATGGTTCATGGTGTTAAACGTTGCCATGTTCCTACACTAGTGTTGTATCTATACTCATCAACCAAAAGAGTGTGGTATTTCAGTTTGGATAATAGCCAAACACCTGAATAAACACCATTTTATGCAATGATCCTGAAAGACTGCAAACATGTTGTGGGCAAAGCAATGCATTAAACAAACACTGCAAGTGTTTTATTACCAAACGGTGTGTTCCCAAGCAGAAAATCCAAATGCACCATGCATATTATTCTTGCAGATTTGGCAGAGGATGTCACCCAGCAGGAGTATGTGTGGGCCATGCACTACTTTTATCATTTGACAACCCCAATGTTTAGTTCTTAATATCCAACAGAAAACCAGTCCAAAGAAACTGGAAGCTTGTTGGGGTGCCTCAATTTGGATCATGCTGTCATGCCACTGCCCGTTTTCCTGCCCTGTGGTCTCATGACGGCAGCCATGGAGTACGAGAGTGAAATATGAACTAGTCTGCTGCAGTGAAAGTGGCCGCCTCCAACTCACATTTATTACCTCTAAAAATACAAAGTGGTTTTCTAAAACAAGCCTGGCTCCTGTTCTGTCCAACTACATCAGGTGCATTTGCAACACCATGGGTTATGACTCACTGACAAAACAGATTTATATGAATGGTTTAACGTGCCTTTTATTGTGGCTGAACACGATGTCTTGATCTCTTTTCCATGCACACTATCCAAATATTAATAGGTCGGTGATAAGAATGCACATCAACTGAGGGTCATGTAAGGTCAAACGTCTACATGCTGGTGCTGGTTCAGGTACATAGATCTGTTTCTGAGGCCCTTTGCATTTTTACTACTTAAATATAAAAAGCAAGTAGTGATTGCTTGGTGGCTTGGCCCAGTCGTTGCCATGTTTCAATGGGTTGTCAGTCTTCACATCAGACACCAGGGTTGGCAGAGGCTAATATGAGGAGAAAAAAAATGATAACTTGGCTGTATCAATAATCAGTTACTGCTGATCATGTAACAACTTTTTAGTTGACTGTCTCCATATCTTCAAAATGTAGCTTTGGGCAACTGGACTTGTTTTAGTTTAATCCAAAAAGTCTCAAATCACAAAGATTAGTACATAATTGTACTAAATTAAAATTCTCAAAGCTATAACCTAACCCTGAAATGGCCTTATCTTATCTTACAAGTGCAACAAGACAATTCAAGGAAGTGTCAGAGGGGGGAAAAACTGCAAGTAAATCATGGGAACATTTTATTCATTTGTGAAACTTCAACTTATCATAACATCATCATAGAATGTAGCCTAGGAACTTGTCACAACACAAATGATGGGCTACACAAAACTGCATGTAAAACTGTAAATGTATAACTTCAGTCAAATTTAAACAAATATTAACAAACGGCTTAATAGAAACAGCAAACTGAAACACTTGAATGAAATGTGTATGAGATTAAAAGCTTTGTATGGGAATCGACTGTGTTGAAGAAACACCGGTCACAAGGCACTTACGCGTTTCTGTCGCCCGAGCAGCTGACTGTTGTGGGTCTAGCTCCTCCATACCATTGCTCTGGTACCCCAAGGGAAGGGCACTGTAAAGTTGGGGCCAGTTATTTTGTGTAAGGGTTGGATTAACGAAGTGCTGTCAGATGAACGTGTGTATGTTCATTTGGTAGAATAAGTTATCACAAAGTGGTATTTACGGTACTTTGTTTTACATGTGTTCCCCCATCTGACACAAAAAAAACGGTGTTGCCAAACTTTTGATTTCGCTTGAAATTCTTCTTAAGGATGATCTGACTTGCCTGGACACACCCTCAACTTGTATGCGTGGAAGACATGATAAGAATTAGCCACTGACAGCAATGGAGATGAGACAACTTGAGAGCAGGAATGCCAGTCAAAACCTTGATGAAGTTGGGTTTTGCTGATGCAGAATGTAAGAACTTATGCATTCCAGGTTCAACACATACTTTTTAAGGAAAGACAGTTGCAGTATGAGCTGTAATGAAAGTGCACCAATTGCTGCAAAATATTAATTTAGTAACTTTGAGTGTATCAGTTTCTGTTCTTGTCTAGAGCTCTTGTCTGTTGCCAGGAAGACCAGTTATGTCACCCATTGTTTGTGTGTGTAACTTCTATCTGTCATGCATCTTTTGAGCAGACATTTAATTTAGAAAAATACTGCCTGGCTATGTCTTCAGTGATATTTATAGTCGGCAGTGTTTCCCATTTACATAAAGCCTAGCTAATCAGCTTTTGCAACAAACAGTGAGGTAATGTCTTGGCCAGTCTCTCTGTGAAGCACAATTAAAACATGTCCAATCCTATAAGAAGCACCCGATCGATTGGGTCTAGGAATTGCAGACTTTTTATGGAGAGTGCAATGGCAAGGAGTGGCAAGTTGTTGTTGTTTCCAATATTGCTGTTTTTAATGCACAGGTGGCCTCGTAGTATAAGTTATAGTTAAGTTCTTAATATAAGAAGCTGATAAGCCTCCATACGCACAGATCTTTATGGCCCCTGATCACACCTGGTATTAACATCCATCCTGAGTGATCGGATCACAAGTTCACAGCTCTAAATAGAGATATGAGCACATGCAAATACATCCTAAATGGTTTCAGGATTCATTCTCTGACCTTATTACTGATACTGATTACCACATCATTTCTTATTTCATGGTAGCACTCATCATTGTTGTGAGGGAGGACATGAGGACAGTTGGTCGCACAGAAGAGGACACAAGGTATAGGGCAAGATTGTGGCAGACGATCCGCTGTGGCAACGCCTAAAGGGAGAATCCGTAAGAAAAAGATGGTTGCACCCGTTATAGCGCATTGGTACAGTCAGAAGCTCTCGACTTTCCCCTCTCTCTGACATGTTCTCTACCTGTCACTCACACAGACGCAAGCATACTGACAACACATATGTATGTATTTGACAGAGAAGGGGCATACCTCAAGGTAATCAAAGGCCTTTGGACATATTTATTTTGTCCTCTGCCTTTTGACCAAACTCTCCTCGTCAATCTTGTGCTGTCAAAGAAGGCCAGAGGTGGGAGCGGCATCTTTCTTTCTCACAGGGTTCACTGTGTACATGGGGACCACAGGGTCAAGCCCTGGATGTTCCTTTGGAAGTGTTGTGAAAACTGAAATAGCTGGTGGGAGCAACAGCAAGCAACCTGCTTTACTATTGTACCCATGTTTATGCTGAATAATAATAATAAGGGGCTCAATAATTAAGTCACAAATTGACGGCAACTTAATTGTCAGTTGTTCTCCGCACCATCGGCATGTGCTTCCTGACTGACAGCAGATTTCACCTTCCACAGGAATCTGAACATGTAGCTTCAGGGAAGGTCGACCTGGGGTAGAAGCAGCAAAGAGAGCGAGAAGTAGAACAGAATGACCTCATCGGACCAAGTTTTTACATGTGTTCCCCCATCTGACACAAATGTGTTTCAGATCTTTCCGTTTTTCTGGAGAGGGGAATGTTTCCTGTTTGAGTAGACTGCTGGGTTCACCAAGGAGTCGGGGGGGGGGTCAGGTTGCTCAGCCGACGTCTGGTTCCATTGAAGAAGATTCCCCACATTTCCATCAAACAGCAGCTCTGTTTTGGCACGGCTCTGAAAACTGACCCTGGTGGTCACTTGTGTCTGGGGGTCTATGGAAGAATTGAGGCCTACTCACTCTTTGCTGCTCTCGTAATGCTCTAATTTGAAGGAAGTGATGGTTGCATGTCATAGCTCTTCGGAGGGAAGGTTTGTTTTTGTTTGCTTAGTCCATCTCAAGATAAAATTTGAGCTAAGTCATGGACATTGGCCAAACATTCTTGACTTATAATAAGAAACACAGGTTTACTTTCTCATTTGTTTGCCTGTTTCTCCCCAAGTCACCCTGCCTGCTTCTTTTTGATTCACGCCCAAGCACACCTGGCGTACGTGCGCACAGATGTGCAGCAGTTCATGTACACATGTCGGTGTGTTTTCTTTCCTGTCAGACTCCTTGATTGAATAGAGTAGCAGTGCACTGCACAGGTTTCGTCCGCTGACATGAGCAGTAAGCAATCTTGTGCTGGTGTTCTTCCAGCTGAAACATGATAGCATATAAGAATGCGTCAGACTACGTGTGTGGATGTGTGCCTGCGAACACCCATGCATGTGTTGGTGTGCGCGCGCCTCTGCGCTACCTTGTCCAGACTGGTTCCTGTCTTCCTAATAAAAAGAGATTTCTCTTTAGTTTTGGATGCTGAACTCTCCACACTGGTTTAAAGATCTCATTCACGGTTCACACTGCATTTGCCCCTTAATGTCTCACAGCAGGCCCTCAGTCCCAGGCTGTGATTCATGGAGTGACAGGTCTGCCTTTGACTGCCCTAAGGGCCCAATCAGACAGGGTCCACCCAAACACACATGCAGACAAAAACATGTTACACCAGTGCTTCCATGCATGCATTTAACACTCATTTCCCTCTGCAGGTTTCCTCGTGTAGACTTTTACTGAGTATGACATAATTACATTAAATCATACAAGACAAAGATCTAGCAGTTTCAATCTTTGCCAAACTTGCTTTTTTATTTTGACATTCTGGAGGAGCACGGTTAATCATTGTATTCCTCTTGCATCAGCTGACAGTGTTTCAGAGTCAGTAAGTGTTTTTGACATGTAATGGGATTTACCGCTCTTCACATTAAAGAAATACTTCACTGATTTGTATTTAGCTTCCCAACCTCAGTTTCCCCCTGAGTCGAGAAATATCTTCAAGTCTTGAAACTGCAATGCTAATTCCGCACTTTTTAGCACCACTCGTTGGGGGAGGGGACCTCAGTCCCAGAATGTAAACAGTGTTCGCCATCTTTGCTAACAGTTACTCTAACAGGACCAAGTGTCACTGGTGGGCACGTAACACAAAAAAAGAATGAATGGTGAATATAGTTCTCAGCTCAGGGGGAAACTGGGGTTGGGAAGCACAATTTTTCAAAACTTCTACCCCTATTCTAGTAACACAAAGCTAAATGTAAATCGGTGAAGTACTCCTTTAAGACGGATGGCTATAATGGCTATTCCTGCAGAGCTGGAGAGACATGAGAGTAAATACTTTAAGGGTTACACAACTTGTTGTGATTCCATATGCAGAATCTATAAATATATACCACGTCCTCTCTGTGGGTATTTTATTCACTTGCAATTTGCATTCATTCTTTGTTTCGTTTTAGTGTTTCCGGGCACTGTGCTGTAAAGGACCCCCGCCACCGAGACCCGAGTATGATGTGGTATGCATTGGCATGACGGGTGCTGGAAAGACCAGCCTGCTCTCACACCTCTGTAGTGAGGGCAGTGACAACATTGTTCCTACCACAGGTACGTGCACATTTGAAAAAAATGATCTCCTTCAAGATGATCCTCTTGATGATCCAACATGCACATCTCTCTCTCTCTGATATACTTTCATGTTTGAAGGAGTTGTTGTCCTCTTGATTAGAACACATGGATACTTTTATCTAGGTATTGCTGCTCACCAATAGGGGGAAGCAAGTCTTTAGTAAGTCTTTCAAAGTAAGTGCACATGCCAAAAAAAACCCTCTGCTGTATGTCACTAGCCAAAACACAGCTTCTTTCTTCTAGTCAAGTGGGAGGCTGGTGTTAAGTATGTCCAGAAGAGGAGGCTTTAGGGTTAGTACATCATCCTCCTGGTAGTCAACTCTATGCTTTTGACATACAATGCAATTCCTCAAGGACACTGACATTCCTCTTTCCTCCCCTGGCTTTGTCAGCAGTCAGCTTTGAGCTGTTGCAGAAATCCCGTTTTAGCTTTAGTCATTGTGCACTTTAGCCAGTACAAAATAATTCCCAAAGGTGCTGCCTGTGACTATTAGTGTGTCTGTGGCAGGCAGCGGTTTAAGGGAGTGAACACCTGTCGCCGCCTGCCAATAAGTAGACCTTAATTGATAAAACATGTCGATTATTTGCAGAGAATAATTTGAGTGAACTTCTATAAAAATGTGATTTAGTTGTCAGCCCGGTCTGCGTCTGCCAACATCAACAGAGGGAGGATCATGTAGAACAATGAGGGGGAAGTCTCCTGTGGCTCCACCCACTTCTTACTTCATGATTTATCGCCGTTGTAATGTGCACAAACCCCACATTTAACAGTTAATTCAGATGTTAAAAAGATCACAATCACACGTGTTCCTCTTCTCTCCTAGTTTTTGAATGTTACTGGGAAAAGATTTCCCATCAAGTCAATTTTCCATAATTTGACCAACTTTAAATTTTTCACTTTTTTTGTTACTATTTTCCGCTGTATACAACCACATAAACAAACCACATAATACATGGTAGCACTTTAGACATCAGTTCCATCCTACCTCCAACGTAGAACAAAATGCTTTTCTTTTTAGCTCTTTTTGTTTTTCTGTTTCGCTAACCCAGACCTCACAAAGTGTCATATTCTTTTGATTTTACAAGACAAATATGTTGACAGTCCTCTTTATGATCCCCAGCTGCTAGTTTGGAAAAGGTACATCCTCTCCTACAGAGTCTAAATGATAAAGTGTTATTTATTTATTTATCATTACAAAGCACTTCAGCCAGCATTCTTAAAAGCTGACTCTCTTTCTAATATGTCTCTCTCTCTTTATCATTACAATGATAGACTTTTTTTTTCTCCTCTCAGGTTTCAGCATCAAAGCAGTGCCATTTCCAAATGCCATCTTGAATGTAAAAGAACTGGGAGGTAAGAAACTCATTCTTTGCCACATGAAATTCAAAGTGTGAACGTGTTTACATGAAATGAAGTCCCACCACATGTCAACAGGTTAATTTGCCCCACAATAACTTAAAGGTTTAGTGTTTAACTTCCGCAGCCCCCCTGAGGAACTTTGAGTAATCATCAAAACATTGCCAATGCCTCTCTGACATTCCCTCAGGTGATCTAGCTCCACCCCCACTCGTCTGCAACCCATTTGCAAGAAGTATTACTCCCATCAAACTTCTGAACATGCAGGGATTTATTAGCCGTAGAATCCACTTCTTTTTGTGGGCGATTCTTGCCATGTACTCCAATCTGCTGCAGCTGTCTTGCTTTAATAGTGCTATGTTGCTGTGGCGCTTCCTCCTTTGCTCAAGGCCCTGGTATACTTCTGCACACATGCTGCACGCATGCCGAAGTGAGCATCGCTTATCGCACATCGCCTACCCTGGTATACTCACGTGTCAGGGTCCTGTAATATCTGACTTCACCATCGGGTGGCGGTGCAAGTCTGTATGCCGTAAATAGGACGCATTCCTACCAAAGAAGAAGAGCAACAATGCTACAGCTCCCTCGGACACGACTGGTTTGAGCGGCTCATCAGCTGAAAGGTCTGTCAGGCAGAGGAGTCGGGGTGTCAGGGTTGCCAGGTCAAAGCTTTGATGACGATCTTTGCCGACTACTTCTTCTGTTGTCATTTTTTTTTTTGCCTTGGGGAGGGGATCTTAATACTCCAGCTACCAACGCGTTCTTGGCACGCAGTTCCAAAATCTCTGCTGCACGCACAGGCTGCGCGATGCGTGTTGGGTTTGCAGAAGTATAACAGGGCTTTCAGTCTTGGTTGTTCCTGCACTGGTATGTCACAGATTCAAAACACTGCTATGCCGAGAAAAGGGGAGATTTGTGTTACAGACTGCAGTTTAAAGATCCCATATTATGCAAAATCAACTTTTTAATCATTTTAATACTTACATTTGGGACTCTGGAGTTTTTCTGTCCGTAAAACTCCTCACTGAGTGCTGGCGAGGCCAACAGCATCTGGAAACCGGAAGTCCGCGAAAGGTTTTATTCTTGGCTCCACAGTGCAGCACAGTCCTACTCAAACTTCCAGCCTCAGAGGATTTATCTGTCCAGTGGATACATGTTATATATGACGGCAATGTGCCTGCTAGAGCCTGCAAATTATCCCTTTTCCAAAGTGCGTTCTGAACAGGGCTGTTTTGACAGGGTGATTGAACTGCTGTGGTGCTTCATCTTTATGGTATTTTGACCAAAGCATGTCACAGACATGTTCATTAGGACACCAGGAGAAATAGAGTATACTATGGGACCTTTAAGTATGCATTGGAATATGCTTTTGTGGTACAAAACTGCAGAGAGAGAAAATATTTTGCAATCAGGTAATAATGAGTTGCTATTTTGTTTAACAGCTAAACATACTAGTACCATTGAAAAACAAACAAACATATTGTTCATTATTTTTTATGCAACACATTTTGTCAATGAGTTACCACAGAATATTTTTTTCCAAAAAATGTGGTTTGATCCTCTCATACAAAGCAAAATTCCATCTTGAGGCTTTTTTGTGATGATACTATTTCATCCTCACCACTGATTATATACATAGTTGTGTACGCTTTGGATGGAATATGTTTGTTTTTTACACCCAGTAGCATCACACCTTTGGATCACACACAGGCATTTGTGTACAGACGTCAGAACTGTTAGCGTATCCTGAAGTAATTCTACAATCTGCAGACTGCTATTCCTGGAAATGTCCAGCACTCGAGGAAGCTGTTTAATAAGCACAGATGAGGGATCTTGAGGTGGAGATACGTAAACAGAGCAAATGTACTGGGAGGCCTCCTCTTCTCAAAGGGGAGCCATGAGAGTGAGATCAGTGCTCTCTTCTACAAGTAGCTTAGTGACACTGTGATAATTTATTGTTTTGAGGAGACTTAAAATAATTTATGTTGTTTTTGTGGACTATTGGCACATGACAAGGGCAGTGTGTATTTTCAAGGCTCACCCAACCTAGCCTCCTGAAAACATGAAACACACACACACACACACACACACACACACACACACACACACACACACACACACACACACACACACACACAAGAGGCACCAGGGGACCACCAACGAGGGTACTACCAAATTTGGACCGAGTGCATAAGGGGGTTTTCAAAAGAGGTTTTCTGGATTGGGTCAATGCCTGTCTGATGGGACATTATTGTGGTTGGAAAAACACTGGTCCCATGGATGACACGTTTGATTTAGGGAAGTTAGTATTGGCTGCCACCACAGGATGATGAAATCTGTTCTCGTTTTCTCTTTGCCCCCCCCTCCCCTTGCCTAGACCCTCACTACACGGCTCCTTTTCTTGTAAATGCACAGAGCACAAGAATTTGAGTAATTTATGGTGCCATCCGTTATGGATGAGTTGGGGAGAGCGAAAACAAGCATGTGATGTTTTGACGCCTTTGGTGACTACTTTTTTATGTGAATTTAGGTTCTTGTCTGAGGTGATTTGTTGACATGCAGCAATGTTGCTTGGCTGAGTGAACGCATACACATATTGTTCCAAAAGTTAATTACATAAATATGGAGTCAGGACAGTTGGTGCACTTTTTAAGTACGGGTTTGATATACAAGTGTTTTCTGAGTAAACAGCCCCTTACTGCACGTTTTGTACCTTCATCAAAACTTCCCTTTCTGACCCTCTTCTATTTTCTTACTCTGTCCTTGTGGCCTTAATATAAACAAAACCTGTTTGGTTTCGTGTTATTTTGCACAGCATCAGTGATGCAGAAAAGTGATGCAAGATGTGATGCTAGCACCGTGGTATTCATGACCCCCAAAACTTTACAATACCTCCGTGGCTTTAGTTAGCCTGGACTAAGGCAAACAAAGTAGCATGTTGAGCATGACAAAGTGATGCACTTCACATGTATTTCCTTCATCTCCCACTGAATTTCAATTTGGAATCCTGTCTTTATATTGTATATTGTTAAATGGAAAGCAATTATACATGTGACCTTAAGTCCTTGGCAGTAAATTCAAGCCACTAATGCCAATAAAGGTCCAAATGTGTAAAGTGACATCTTATGGTGAGACTGCAGATTGTAACGAATGTAGGACAAGGAGACTTAAAACATAGGGACGCAAAATGGCAGCCTCCATAAAGCAAGGTCCCTAGAAGGTTTATTCTAAGGCTATAAACAAGCAATTTTATATTAGCGATTATACAGTTACAAACATACTACTTGTAAATGTTACATACTGGACCTTTGACTCTCTGCTGCTTCTGACAAAGTGAGAGAGTTGAAGTGAAAATAATTCACCGTGCTGTAAAGTATGTGTAAAGCAAAAGCAGAGCATCTGAGAAACATGTGAAAACAATTACCTCTGAGGAGTAAATAGTGGAAGACTAAAGACTGAACAGTTTCTCTCTAGTGTTCTGTTGAGGATTTTTTGGGCGTGTCTAAAAAATACGGTTTGAAGACGCCCCCCAGATCCATAGTTGGCATAACTCCTCCTCAAAAGCTGTATAACTGTATAAAAACCCTTGGCGCGCTTTATCCGTGATTTGCCGTTCACTCATGAGTCATTGCACCTGCTCTTACACTGCTGCCTTTGGGTTGCTAGCTAGCTGAGATTGTTCTGTGTAGAGTTTTTCTTAAATTCCATTTCTTCCATTATAATTTTGCTCAATTGGTTTAATTGATGGCTCAGTTCTGTGATTTGTCCACATTTTCTGCATCACACATCCTACCAAAGTCGTAAAAATGTTGTTTTTACACATGTTTGTTCAACAAGTGGTTTGATACTACTGGAACGCTTACGTTTAAATTCAGTACAAATACTGATGAACAGTGACGTGCACCTGCTTTGGTCCCCACTAAAGCACACACACATACACACTTCAACATTTGTAAACACACTGCTGCTCGTCATGGATCTTTTAACAGAGCTGTGCTGCAGTAGAGGATTCCACTCTGAAACAGTGCTGTTGTAGGGACACCTTTCTTTTGGAAGTGAGCGAGACAAGTGCAGTGTTAACACCCTCATTTGTTAATAAAATGTATTATATGCAATGCCCATATTAGGTCAGCGTTTTACACTTCAATAGTAGACCGGAGGGCATTAACAGAAAATCAGATTTGTTGAGGCGTCGACTTCAGTGGCACAAGTCAACAAACCCTGAGTTTGTGCGCTTGTGTACACAATGCAATCTCCGCCTTTGATTTGCTTACACTTATATGTGTTCCCTGACTACCAATTGTCAGTCACTTCATAAAAAGGGCAGTGACGTTGGTGCGTGGAGGGGAAAACTAAGCGTCTGAAAGTAGTAGCGTCATCATGCACGGCCATCTGAAGCGTCATCCGTGCGTTCTGTGCGCCTTGGCTGCCGCCAGCTTAAGCGTTTCCCACTTTATGTTAAGCACAATTCATAGAACTTTAAGAAAAAGAAAGATAAGTTGATCTGAAAAAAGAAGTCATGAATCCCCTAGTAGAATGTGTCCAGTCTTCTTACATACATTAACTTTTTATGGTCAAAAACCTCCTAGTTGCTGTAAACGAGCCGATAGAAATCTCTCCTCACTGAAGCTCTCGTCAGCCGCGCTGTTTCAGACTGAAATCTCCCCCCAAGAAGACAGACTGTGTTGTGATTGGCCAATACCTGGAAGTGATGTAATCAGCACACCAGCTCTCAGAAGCGCAGCTCCCCCTCTGGAATGGTGGATGCACTGCTACTCATTATCAAAGCATTGTTTTAACAGTGTTCAAAAATGGCTTTGTCACGACTCCCCGCCGCAGTCCCTTTTACGCCTTTGACCTGGAGTCAGACCCAGAGTCAGAAGACACTGTCGCTCGTCAAACACCTCCACAACGGACGTTATTCTTCTTCTGCGGTTCAATGTACGCAACCGGATGTGGTCGGACTACAGCCCGGACCAGGATGATCCGCTGTTCAGGAGAACTGCTGTTTACGTAACCGGACCGGGTTTTTTCAGAGATTTCGCTGAGCCCGAGATTACAATACAACACAGCGTTCTCAGCAGTGGCTGAACTGTTTGTTTCGAACCTTCAGGGCTTCATAAACAAGAGAATGGCGCAGATACACACCAAAAAAACTGCGTTAATTGGTTCTTTCATTCTATGGGAGCTTTAAAATTTTAAGTAGGTAAGTAGCTAAGTATTGACAGTAAGTCAGTGTCAAGTGTGGCACCTTGTATTAAATCATCATTCATTTGAAAACTGTAAATAGAGACCCAGAGATACCTAGAGCTAATTGATAAATGATTTAACCAGTGAGCAGAAACACTGTGGTAAACTTACAAAATTGTAAAACGAAAGGTGCAGATTAAAATAAAATGTTGAAATTGAGAATTTTGCATCTAGCGAGCCAAACTCCAGCGAGCATTTGCTGTCCATCTTGTGCCAGGTATCAGGATTGAGTGGGAAGGGCACCTCTGTGGATGCAGGGAGCGTGCATGAGTGTATGAATGCGTGCATGTGTCTGGACAGTGACATGACGTCGAGTCTAGACGGACCATTTCACAGTGTGCTTTCATGCCACGCAATGACAGCTGATGAAGAAGTGGCCCTAATAAGCACTACTCGCTGCTGTGGTTATTTAGTGTCGGAGCTTTTGATTTGAAGTAGACTGATAGATACGTGATGGCTGGTGCACGGTGTTCTTGTTTAAACAGTATTTGTCACCAGACAACACTGTTCTATATATAGCATGTATGTGATGTATGGTGGATATTATAGAATATATGTATTGTTTCAGTATGCCAATTCAGAGGAATTCAAATGAACATATACTGTACATGTGATGGGTTTGTGTAAATTTGAACGTGAGACTTTAGATCCAAAGAGTTCACCTTATCATCAGTTATACACTGATTGGACACGACATTCATGCTGGTATCCGTTTTTAATTTTGCTGCCATTCCGTCAAAGCCGCAAGACCGTGGAACTGAAACAACAATATAAAGCCTCCTTTCCACTGGTGCCACTAACACCCTCTAACATCTGGCCTTTGTCTGTGGTGGGAATGGATACCATCGGCATGCACTCATGGGTGAAATGACTCTGCAGTGGACATGGCTTTTTACCGGCTTCATCTTTGAGCAGAAGTAATGTCAATGTGACACCTGGGTGAACATAATAATTTCATCCTCTACTATTTAGTTCTTTCAGTGTCTGTACCTTTTCCATCCCTACATGATGATGTGCACTGTGCAGCTTGTGATCTAAAGTTGTTTAGTTGCTGCTCAGTTTCAAAGAGGTCCTGCAGCAAAAGACACACACGCATGCACATACTCTCCCCAAGATAGGTGCAAAAAGGGATACTCGGTCTTCCACAACATTATGAAATAAATAGCTAGTTCTTATGTTCCCGATCAGCCTAAGTCCACAAATGAGTCATACAGAGGAACACAAGGGAAGATGAGCAAGAAGCAGGCACATCACAGAGCATTTACCAATTGTCAGTGGCCACCAACAGGCAAAGCATGCATGTGAGCACATCTCGGAACAAAACCACTACATTTTAGTCATTACAGACCCAATGTGGTTCTTGTTTGTATCAAACGGGACCACAGTGTGTGCTACTTTGCCCATCAGGGAAGCTTTTCTTTTGCACAGGAAGAGACCTGACGAAAAGTGAATTTGTAAATCGTCGCTGGGGTTAAAAAGCATATGGTTGCACTAACAGACTGGTTTGATTTTTGACTTGAGAGGATGGCAATGTAACTGCTCTCCCTATTTTAGGCCTCATTCAAGAAATATTACCCCCCACTTGATGCTGGGTGTTTTGACATAAGACTGTTTTCCAAATGTTTCCAAAGTGATACATTTTTCCAACAAGAGCATATTTGGATGGGATAATGTTTCTGACTGTTACTTATTAATAACACCTATTATTTCAAATTGGCAAATGTTTATTGAATAAAACATAACCAACAGGCTGGAAACAAGTAGGCAATATATATTTGCCTATAAAAAAGGGAATTTGTAATTTAATGGACATTGATATCTTGAAAGTATCAAATCGACTCCAGCCAACATTCTGCTTACATTGTTGTAAAAGGTTTGCTTTAATGTGCAAGAACAAGCATATTACCATGTTCATAAGACCTTTACAGTGGATTGAAGGCTTGGTTAAATGGGAAATATTATGCAAAATTAACTTTTTAATCATTTAAATCCTTAAATGTGGGACTCTGGAGGCCCCATCAGTCGGCAAAGTGTGAAAAAAGAGGACTTACTCATGTTTTTGTGGTCCTCAGTCTAAGTACAGGAGATAAAACACGTGATGTTGCTGCGATGGCACGTCAAAATGCGCTTAATTCCTGGAATTGTTGTCTTGCAGAGCTCCGCTTTGTCCCTAAAAAATGCGAAAGTGCTGACGAGGGCAACAGTATTCGAAAACCGGAAGTCAGCGAAACGTTCTATTCTTGGCTCCACAGTGCAGCACAGAGTCCTACACAAACTTCCAGCCTCAGAGGATTTATCTGTCCAGTGGATACATGTTATATATGACGGCAATGTGCCTGCTCGAGCCTGCAAATGATCACTTTTCCAAATGCTATTTGCGGTTAGCTCCCAGTAGCCACTATGGCTGATGTCATTTCCTGTCCCTTAAGTTTCGTTTGACTTTCTTTTAGGACCTTTAGGACCTTTAAGGTGGACCTAAAGAGATACTACTAAACAGAGTGTTCTGAACAGGGCTGCTTTGGCAGGGTGATTGAACTTCTGTGGTGCTTCATCCTTATGGTATTTTGACCAAAGCATGTCACAGGCATGTTCATTAGGACACCAGAGAACGGTTAACTTCGGAGATAGGGTATAATATGACCCCTTTAAAGTATAGTGAGAGTAAAACATAATAAATACATTCATTGGTAAATGCACAAATACTGTACACAGCTATGCTATTTCCTAGAATAATGCAACCTGGAGGTGACTTTTCTGTAAACTCGCTCCGTCAGCTGCATAAATGAGGGTCTGATGTGTGTTTTGTGCCAGGCCTCACGCAGGAATTGTTTGCTCAAAAACAGACACTGCTGAGACTACAAGTTGATGGGTGTATCAACAGCTGAAGTGTTTTTCACCTCACTGCAGCTTCAGCCCCAGCTCATTCCTCAATGAAGTAAGCAAACTTTATTACTAGAGGCCTCCCTCACTAGCACCAGCAGTCCCTCCCATCACTTTATTATAGCTGTGTTGTTCAGGTAGAAAAAAGGAAGAAAAAAAAAGCTGTCTGCTTTTTGTTAGAGAGACTTTAAAGAGTTTTTGCTTTCAGTGTCTCAATTTCCAAGAGTGAAAAAAGACAACAACATTGGGTAACATGTTTATAATTTGTTCTAGGTAAGAGCTGGCAAACGTGTTAACAACAGTAGACGGAAAAGAGTTGGGTTCAAAAGAGTTGTGAATATGAACAGTTGTTGTAATTTAACGAAACCAAATGGAAATACGGGGTAATATACTGTGATTTAACTCCAGATGTAGATTCAGTGTAGATGATCACATGCTGTCTGTTGCAGATTAATTCAGAAAAAATACATCTGAAAGTGAATTTTGAAGTCTAGCACAAGACTTAAAGAGCTTTCAAGTTTTGCTGTCTAATTGGTAGCTCATGTTTTACTGATAAAAAAACATTAACTAATCGTCACACTTTGTAGAAAATACGTAACTGGAACCTTGTTGCCACTTGTGTGTGGCCTCGGTTCGATTCCTACACAAAGGCATATCCTTGTGGTTGACTTTCATTTCAGTCACAGCTATTTCTCTCCAGGTGTTTCCCCCATTTGTGTTTCTTCGTATTCTTTGGGCCCTGGGTTTTACATTTGTGGATACTGGCTGACCTCTTGGCACAATCCCTACGTAGTCACATACACGAGAACAAGACGGTGATGTTTGCTTCTAGATTCTTGTACTTCATCATTTTAATACAGATATAAAATAAATTGAATTAGTCCTTTATCAGTCCCGCAGGGGAAATTCCTTCTCTGAATTTAACCTACCCTTTACTACAAACCTTCCTAGAATTAGGAGCAGTGGGCAACAACTGGGGTACCTTGCTCAGGGGTACCCCAGCCTTTTTTTTTTTGTTACCTGGTGGGGACTCAAACCAGCAACTGGAACAGCCAATCATTTCCTATCGCCTCATCGATTGGGCCGTGCAACGGACTGGCAACCTGTCCATGGTGTTCCCTGCCTTTGACCCTATGTCAGCTGGGATTGGCTCCAGCTCCCCGTGACCCTCATGTGGAGGTTAAAGCGGTAGACGATGAATGAATGAATCAATGAATGAACCAGCCAAGCGATTGGTTTTATGTTTCCTTTACCATTTGTTTGAACATTTACAGAAATTAATAAAGAAATTTCACTTTAACCATGAATCCAGTATCTCCAAAACCTTCCGTTAACATGAAATCACATTTCAAGCACATTTGAAAGCAATTTGCTGTTAAAGGGATCATATTATACCCTATTTCTCCAAGTTAAAGCAGCTCCCTGGTGTCCTAATAAACGTATCTGTGACAAGCTTTGGTCAAAATACCATAAGGATGAACCACCACAGCAGTTCAATCACCCTGCCAAAACAGCCCTGTTCAGAACGCTCTGTAGTAGTATCTCTTTAGGACCACCTTAAGAAAAAAAAAAAAAAAAAAGTAAGAGGAAACTTAAGGGACAGGAAATGACATCAGCCACAGTGGCTACTGGGAGCTAACCGCAGTTAGCATTTGGAAAAGTGATAATTTGCAGGCTCCAGCCGGCACATTGTTGTCATTTATAACATGTATCCACTGGACAGATAAATCCTCTGAGGCTGGAAGTTTGTGTAGGACTCTGTGCTGCACTGTGGAGCCAAGAATAGAACGTCCCAGTGAGCGTGGAAGTCAACATCATGTGTTTTATCTCCTGTACTTGGACTGAGGAGGACCACAAACATGAGTGACTCATCTTTTTTGCTGACTGATAGGACCTCCAGAGTCCCGAATTTAAGTATTTAAATGATTAAAAAGTTGATTTTGCGTAATATGTCCCCTTTAACACACCAGAAAGAGACTTTGCTGTGTCAGTAAACTGTTATAGGGCTGCTACTAACAATTATTTATGTAATCTATTAATCCGTCGGTTATTATTGACCAGCTGTTTGGTCCATAAAGTGTCAGAAAATGTTGAAAAATAATGCTTGGTCTTTCCTAAGGCTTGAAATTATGATTATCTTAAATTACTTGTTTTGAATTCAAACCGAAGTGTTCTACTAGAGTTCTAGTAGAGTTTGCTACTGCTCCACATGTGTTACATAACTTACAGTATAGTCTTCATGAGTCATGTCTTTCAAATCTCAAACCATGCATAAATGTTGCATATTCATGTAATGTGTGCAGCGCATCGATGAAGCAGTCACGCACCTTGTTGTGTCATCCGTAGGCTGAAAAAGGTCTTGCTTGCTAAAATGGTAGGGCAGATTCCTATCATTCTCATCCCAGAGAGGGTTATTTGACCTCAGAATGACATCAAACATATAATATTGTAATATAGTAATGTTGTCAGGAATTTATGAATGGCATAGAAACATATTTTTCACATAAGTCACAGAAAGAGTGTTCAAACGTCTCAAAAGGGGGTAGCAAAGTAAAAAGAGAGAATAACGAGGTCTTACTCATCGTGCATGTATTGGATTAATTATTTGTTGTAGGGCTGCCAGCATCGCCCCACCCCACTTCAAGAATCATGACGTCATGTTTGAAAGGCCTCCTGTGAGACCCATAGATGGCAGAAGTTGCCAACGAGACCCAACGAGAGCGGACGGACATTCCTCCCATTTCCAAAAGAGAAACTTCCGAGTCAATCTCTCTTGTGCCACTTTGTCTGATAGCTTTCTACTCCAGTGAGAGGTGTGAGTAGAAAGAGTGGGGGAGGAAATGAAAAAGGGAGGGCAGCGCATGAGGTAAATGTCACTGAAAGCACTTCGTGATGTTTAAACATTTGCCAGCCTCACAGTTTGTCACTTCCTGGCAATTAGTTTGCTATGAGCCACAACAACAAAACAACAGTGAGATTGTCAAAGGCAGTAAAACCTCACCAGACAGAAGAGGATCATGATCATCCTTTAAGAGCAAATTCGTGCATGGGAATATTTTGTACATATGGAAGATGGTGGAAAACGTGAAAAGCATAGCATGCAGCTGAGTCGGTGAAACTTGAAGTGCAAGAGCAGAGAAAAAACTTGGTGATGCCACCAGCTCTGTTGTTTGTCTGTCAAATTCTAATATAATTGAAAATAAACTTGGCGTGATGGACCTTTTCCACAAATGTTCAACATGAAATAATAGGACACTCACATGTAACATTAATCAGGGTTCCACTTCAGGTTTGAGAACCAGGATCATGCTATTGTTCATGTGTAAGTGTAGGTCACACTGAATGAATGACACTTGACATTTGTTTTTTTATTGTAAAACTGCTAAGTGTTCCAATAAAATGATTGATAAATACTCTACATACAATATGCTTAAATATCCCATATTATGCAATATATTTGGGTCTCTGGAGGCCCTACCAGTCGCTAAAAAAGTGTGAAAAAAGATGAGTCACTCATGTTTTTGTGGTCCTCCTCAGTCTAAGTACAGGAGATAAAACATGCATTGTTGACTTCCGCACTCATTGGGATGTCACAGGATGCTAAATTCCTGGAATTGCTGTCTCACGGAGCTCCACTTTGTCCGTAAAACACATTTGAGTGCTGGCGAGGGCAACGGAATCCGAAAAAAATGGAAGTCTGCGAAAAGTTCTATTCTTGGCTCCACAGTGCAGCACAGAGTCCTACACAAACTTCCAGCCTCAGAGGATTTATCTGTCCAGTGGATACATGTTATATATGACGGCAATGTGCCTGCTAGAGCCTGCAAGTGATTCCGGTATCTATCCATCCTCTACCGCTTTATCCTCCACATGAGGATTTTGGGCGGTGCTGTGACAATCTTAGCTGACATAGGGCGAAAGGCTGTGCCACACAGTGGACAGATCACCAGTCCATAGTTTTTGAATTTCAGTCAAGGACTTACGGTAATGAGAAATATGCATGCCAAATCCTGTTTGTGATGACAGGATTGGTAACAGAATGTGTCACAACAATTTCAGACTTCAAATTTGAACGTCTCATTGTCAACAAAGCGCATTCTGATTGGCTGATGTAAGGTCTTACATTGTCTTGATTGCACAGATGCTTTCTTCTTACGGTGAGCATTTCTCAGTCCTGAGTATTATTGGTGTGCAATCTGCAGACAGGAAATGAAGTCTGAGTTTGTTTATGCAGCTACGATACAAATAAAATTGGGAAATTGTGTTCAATTTGGATGGGTTGTGATTTGAGAGTTGGAGTTTATTGCCCTGAAATGTACCTATCAAGGTTTGTTGTAGTAAGCACATGATAATGTTTTGTTTCAAGTGAAAATGACTGAAGTCTGTGGCTGGTTTAGGTTTCCAAACATTTTTTTGTTTTTTTTTTGTTTTACATTTTCAAAATTGTTCTCTTGTTCTTCAAAAGTATCGCTTGCACGGTCATAAAGTGAGAGGTTTCGAGGGAGGTGGTGGTAAAAGCAACACATCTGACTCATTTTTGTGAGTAAGTAGGTCTCTTCTTTGGATTTGCTTGCATAATTAAGTTGAGCTAAACTATTGTGGATGGACATTATTGATCCAAATTCTCACATAGAAAGGGAAACATGTGTTGTTCCCAGTGAACCCATAGTCAGGATAGCCTTGAAGTAAGCCCAGACTCAGTGACGAATCCAGGCAGTGAGTGTGTGTTTTCACTTTAAACTCTGGGGATCACTCCTGTGTTTTAACAATGACTTTGGGAGCTGCTGGGAAATTTGGCATGGAAAGAGTATGAACTTCATACAACAAAAATGTGTTGTTTTGGTTTTTACACAAAGTGATACTATAGACATCGAACTGAACTCTACACGCATGTAACAAGATGATTGTTTCCTATTTCCTTTTTTTTTTTTAAGGTCACAAAAGAAGAAATCTGTTAGAAAATCTAAATGAAGTTATATTGGTGATAATCATACCCTTTTTCTTTTCTTTTTTAAAGCTCCAGTGCAAAACTGGAGTGCTCTACTACCAATTATTCCCCACTTCTCTCTCTCTGCACTCACATTCTCCCTTTATATATCTATACATATATTGAGAGAGAGGGCACTCCGCCTTCTGCTGTGCAATTTTTATTTTAACAGTCTGTGTTGTGTCTGTCTTTTATTGTAATTTTCCAAATAAAGTTTAATCAATCAATAATGCTGTCCAGACTGCGTCTAGGAAACTTCGAACTGCGTGGAGGTCGAACAGCAGCAGCAGCAGCTGTGATTGGCACGCACAGGCACATAGTCAGGCAGTGGTTTTTAGGTGCGCTTGTAGTCGTCCATCAGTAAATATCGCTGGCGACACAAACCACTACAATACTGAGGAATACAGAGAGAGTCGTGCGGCGCTGATGGGTTTAATCAACGTTGTGTGAACTCATTTGGCCGTGGTTCGACTGCAGCGTACATTTGTTTATGTTTAAAAGTTTTGCACTACAGCTTTAATGTGACTTGATGTGCTTTATTTACATCTCTGCAGATTCGGTTACATTCTTCAGTAGATATGTAAGAAAGTTCTGTGTTTCTATGTAAATGACTATAATGTTTTGATTCTGCACAGAATTCTTCTCCAGCAGCAATTGGTGCTATTGTTGTTAAGTCTTCACAGTGACATCACTCATGCTCGTGACATCTCCTAGAGGCTGACTGGCACCTTTTAATGGTCTAACATCTGTCCACAGGAGCCGACAACATCAAGAAATATTGGAGTCGTTACTACCAGGGGTCACAAGGCGTCGTCTTCGTATTGGACAGTGCGTCATCGGACGAAGACCTTGAAGCGGCACGAAACGAGCTTCACTCAGCTCTACAGCACCCACAGCTCTGTACACTGCCTTTCCTCATCCTTGCCAACCACCAGGACAAGCCTGCCGCAAGGACGCCAAACCAGGTAACCTAACCTTGTTGTAGGGCTGTTTGTTTATTCCGTCCCATGCATCTGACGTCAGTTTTGCATTTATTAAAAATGCTAGTGCAGAAAGGCAACACTGGAAAGATACCACACATCTCAGGAATGTACTTTGGCCTGAGCCTAATGGTTTGTTACTTCACCGACAGACAAGATGTTATGGTTAAAAGGTACAGATTTAGATGCACACATACACACACTTTTGCTACAATGTCCCTCATGGGGAGCCTTATGGAGTTTGTAAGTGGGATGTTATCACTATCAGTTGCTCTAGAATACTCACTCGTGTTCCAGACGCACATAAAACACAGACGTGCTCGTATGCATCATCTGCCTGGAGATGGGACTGTTTGCATTTGCTTGTCTAGACCACCAGTGTAAGTATTCTTCAGTGCAGTAGGACATGACAGAAACATGTTCTACTAGATTCTATTGTAAGCCAAACTGAATATAAATGAGAGGGACCCCGTGACCCCGTGACCCCCACCTGAATCAGTTTTACTTGCGAAGCAGATGATAATGTCATGGAAGCCTACAAATCCTATAGATATTTTATATATGCAACCGTTTTCTTTTAAACCTTTAAACAACAATGCCTTCTTAATTTGCTTCATAAGGTAGCCAATTCACACCAGTGACATGTGCTCTGTCATGTCTGAACCGCTGATTCATCAGTTTATGATGATATAGACTTTTCTGAACTGTTTGCAAACACTGATGACACATGAGACCGGCTTAGAGGAACAGAGGGATGTGCCCTAAAGGCTTACACAGTAAGCTGCGATCGGGTGTCTGGTAAAGCTAATGCCCGTATTGATGCAGTTTTCATACTATGCTCCGCTCCATTTGCTCAACATCATGAAATTTACATTAACGGACTCTGTTAAGTGCTGTTAATTGTAACAGAGCTCAACGTCAATTTCTTCCCCTCAATTATACATTTACTGTATCTATTTAGTGTCTGTGAATTGTTTATTTATGACAAGCTGGTGATTTCTTGTCTTCACGGGCAGGAAACGGTTAAATGTCAGTAATGAACTAGATTACACTGACAATTACTCACTTGTTGAGTCTCAAAGCACTGAACTCGGTTGCAAGTACAGAATTGATGGTCTTTTTTGGCTGTGTGTGTGTGTGTGCACATTCATTATTTGCAATCCCTCTGTGTATTTGAAATGACACAGTCCTTTTAAGTGTTACATGCTCATGTGTGCATATAATCGTCTGAGTCACGGCTGTGTCACTGAAGAAGCTTAGTGTTCAGTGAGTCATAGGTAATATTTGCTAAGATACAAAGAACAAAATTTAAGACCAACTATGAAAGATATGATCAACTCCACTTGGTCTCTTCATCTTTATATCCAACTCATGAACCAACTCGTGTGTGTTTTCATTAATGACAGCTTAGCTCCGCTTCCTGTCTTGAGTCACACTGTTATAATAAAATACAAAACAGGTGTAAATACTAAGTGCGAGAGGTCAAAGCTTCTGTATGTTGCCCAAATATTGGCAAAACAGCTAGTTGTTGGTTTCCACTTCCCATGTTACAAAGATACTGCTTTTACTTTGTTTTAAGACACTGTGATGAATGTGTACAGCACACTAATACAAACATTTAAACCATTCCAATTAAAACAAAACTTAAGGGACAGGAAATGCCACAGAGGCGACTGACGGCAATGTGCCTGCTAGAGCCTGCAAATTATCATTTTTGGATACATGTTATATTATAACATGTATCCACTGGACAGATAAATCCTCTGAGGCTGGAAGTTTGTGTAGGACTCTGTGCTGCACTGTGGAGCCAAGAATAGAACTTTTCTTGGACTTTGCGGACTTTTCGGATACCGTTGCCCTCGCCAGCACTCTTGTGTGTTTTACGGACAAAGCGGAGCTCCACGAGACAACAATTCCAGGAATATAGCGTCTTGTGACATGACTGAGTCATCTTTTTTCACACTTTGCTGACTGATAGGACCTCCAGAGTCCCAAATATAAGGATTTAAATGATTAAAAAGTTGATTTTGCATAATATGTCCCCTTTAAATAGATGTAGATCCAGACCACAAGTATCAGGCGGCTTATTAAAGCTTAGTAAAATATTATTATTCATTAAAATTGGTATTTATAAGCCACATATTTATTTCTGTGCAGTAATGTAAATGTTGGTGACTTTTTGTTACTCTGCTACGCACTAGGCCCATAGCTTCAGTATAGTTTGTCTCCAGGAAGTTTGGGAATATTTATGTCTTCATATGACTTATTAATAAAGGCTGTCAAGATGCTTTACTGTAGAGCCGAGTTGCTTAATATTAAATGAAAGTTACATGAAAAGTAGCAAGGTACACGTAAGAGACAGGTGGTAAACCACTCTTAGCACTGGCCTGGCTCCTCCAGTATAAGTGCAGTGTGTCTCCTCAGCTCAGGATAAAAGCCGAATCGAAGAAATACTACTTTGTATTACGTAGAAAACCGTATCATTCTGAGACACAGGGTTGTCGGAGGCTGATACATTTCGGCCTTGGGGTGAACTCTAGACAGGGATGCAGTATCTCCCACGACAGGACGACAATTTATAGCGTATCACTTATTTATTTAGGTTATGTGAGCTTGCGCCGCGAAACACCAAAGGAACGGCTGCATTAATTGACACGCAATCATTGCGACGTAATATGTTGTGTTTAAATTCAAGGAAATAATTTCAACTGTTGCACAAAATGTTCACAATTTTGTCAAAAGCATGTTCTCAAATGAGTCTTCCTTACCTCCTCACACTGATGCGGTAGAAGTGGCTACATCATACGTACAACCTCGACCGAAATAATCTTCCATGTGCACGCATCCTCTAAAGGTCTCGTATAACACACCATATATAACCGCTATGCTATGTGTGTTTTCATTATTGATGAGAATTTCCATTAGCTTTTTCTTGAGTAAACGAGTCACGCTGTAGGTCAATGCACATTGCTTTGAGATGTCTTGGGGCAGTGGAGCTACTTCACTGAAACTTTTGCTTTATACTTTATAGAAGCGTTGCATAGTTCACTAGGTCATCACTGGGTTAGGAGGGGAACAATATACACACTTTTTAGAGGAGGTGAATTCTTTTTTTTAAAGATATTTCTCATAATATTACAGTGAGAATAGGAAGCAGCCCTCTGTTAATATTCCGGCATTGATGTCGTGTAGAATTTCCTTAACGTAAGTAGTTTATCTTTATGAGTAAAGCTTGTGATAATGCTCAGGATTACAGTAATTCCTAACACTTAAAAAAAGATTATTTTTCAAAAAGCGGTCATAACCTTTGATCTACCATAACAATTTGCTTTTGGAGGATGGTTGTATGGTTTCATCCTTTGTAATCCCTTTGAAATGTTAAAATGATTTAAGCTCGTCTAAATGTTTATTCGACGGATCATTCTAGCTTAAAACAAGAAGTCATACGTAAGGCTTTGTATATACCATAAGTGATGCATGGACTTCAGATTTCCCCTTCAGTGATATAAATGGATTTCTAAGAAACTCCTGTACACTGGAAACTGGTCTTCAGAATATTAAGGCATAACTGCATTCATCAACTTGTACTGGAAAGAAATTTACACACTGTCACAATTTCAATGCCTAAAATTAAACAAATATGTTTAGAATGTATTTTAGCTGCTATCCTGTAACCTTCATATGACACAAACATAATTTTTTTGTTTTTTTAGCAGCTTTTAAACAAAGAAAAACGCAATGGTATATTTGAAACTGGTTAAAATTAAAACACAATGTACACTCCTCCACTCACTCCCATGCATGTCACTTTAAAATGTAAAATTCAGACTAGCCGATTTGCCTGTTTGGGCTGCTCTACGCCACCTTAAATCAGGGCTCTTACCAAAACTATACATTAGAGCTGCAACTAACAATTATTTCCGTCATCAATTAATCTGTCGTTTGTTTTCTCGATTAATCGTTTGGTCCAGAAAATGTCAGAAAATGTTAAAAAACGTTGATCAGTGTTTGTCAAACCTGGAAATGATGACGTTCTCGAATGTCTTGTTTTGTCCAAAAAACCAAAATGATTCACTTTGAATGATTCATTTTTCATGTGGAGCAGAGAAACAAATAAAATATTCACATTTAAGAAGCTAAAACAATCAGATATATTTTTTTAATAATGAAAAAACCTTCAGCTCTACCATACGTAAAAGGCTTATTTTCAGGCAACAAAAACTGAAACAATTTTCTATTTGTAAGCAATTACACAGTTATATAAATATACTTATGGGTAGTATATTCAATTTCTTTCAATAAGCCCTGCTAAATGCTGCACACTTGACCTTTTGAATTATAACAAAGTGGCTAATGGAACAATAATCAGTGGCGTGAAGGATGTGTAATCGAAGAAGCACTACCTATAGATGCACTTGCATGAATGCGTGTGAATGAGCAAATGGCAGATATAATCTAATGTAATTTAAATGTAATGTTAAAATGCTTCGAGTGGTTATTATGACTAGAAATGCACTATACACATTTAACACAGACCTTTTCCCATTTAAGCAGAAATATCCTGGGGCATTTTCCTCCTTTTAAATTGTGGTAATTTGTTTTGATATTTTTGTCATCACAATCTCAGTCATCAGTTACTGTTGACATACTTTGACATTATTTGAAGAAGAGAACATCAAAATATAAAAGTTTTAAATGATCCCATGTGTAAATATGAAAGAGCACTTTCCCTAGGTCACTTTTTATATGGTGTATAATGTTACAGCCTTGGCTGAAAAGGAAGCGTGTGGAGGAAACCATGCAGTGTCTGTCTCTGTAGGTCTGCATGTGAACGAGATTGCAAAATTGGATAACGCCCACGGACGAATGAAATTATGTATTCATGCAGAGTTTTATTGGAACACGTTGAGGTTTTGCAAGCGTCCTGCTCCAGATCCCGCACTTTGCCTTTTAAACTCTGCAATCCTCCGAAGGCAGCAGCTGCACTGCAGGTTGTTTCCTCGTGAGTGTTTGACAAGCACCACCCATGAAACAAGCCCAAATTTAGTTGGTCTGAATTCTACTGGCAGCTCCTCTGGCGATGACACTATACACAAATGACGTCTCCATGTTGGCTTTCTTCTCACAGCAACCGCTCTGTTGATAGAACAAGGTGGCTCATTTCCTTAACACACACGCTTTGCAGTTGCTAGTGCTGTTTTCTGGGGCAGTCCTTGTTTACGGGTGTCATATTAGTGACTTAAGGTGTTCCTTGCACTGCCAGAGTGAAGGGTCAGAGAGTGTGCCGGTGGGTCAATACAGCGTAGCCGGCGTAGGCCTGTTTAGGCCTCACTGGGGCCCTCTGTGCTGGTGCAAGTGTTTTTTAGGATCAGGGTAGGTCTGGTGGAGGTAGAAGAAAACGTGGGACAAAATTCCTTGTTGACATCAATCTCCTGCCATTGGGGGGCCCAAGGAAGCTGGGGAGGAGTGGAGGGGAGGTCACCCTGTTGATATAACACCTCAACAAAGCAGGTCTGTTTGGATGGCTGGGCCTAATGGACTGCGTCCATGAAGAGCTCTTGTTTTTAAAGGTTCTGTTTGCGTAGTGAACAGAGGTAGTGGGTCCTTTTGGTTCTATTGAAGCCTGTGTTATCAGAGGAAGAGGCAGCACACGGGAAAGATGCTGATGATAGGAGAGTGAAAGAAAAGCCGGGTAGAGCTGGCATACAGAATACAGTAAAGAAGAAGATATGGGGGGAAAACAGGAAAAAGGGTTAGGCTGTAATATCTAACCTTGAACCACGATGTGGTTCCCCTCTAAAATTGAAGACAGAAGCACTAAAACAGTGTGGTCGAAGTCCCCAGAGGAGTCAACGGGAAAAGCACACCCTCATACTCTCTGTACCTTTTTTCTTCTCGTTGACAGGTTGTCCTTCACTCATTCGAACAAACACTCCAACTCTAATTAATCCAACAGTCCCCCCATTATACAGTCGGCTCTGAGGAAATTTAACAATTCCTGGTATGAATTGGAACACATCTGTTTTCAGTGTACCAAGACTAGAAGAAGAAGAAATCTAATGTGGCTCATGCTTTTTTGACCGAGTTGCACCACACAGGCAAGCATCCACTCCAATGCGTCATTCTCTCGTGTCACATCAGCGAAAACAGTCAAGTGAATTACACATGGTGTTGATGTTTAAAGAGTTTTTGAACTTTTTCGCCTTGATATCGGGGCAACTGTAGCAAGAAAAATACGCTGGAGGCAGTGACACATTTTCACCTCCTCCCCACCGCCATGCAAACAATCATAAATCATCAATTTGCCGTGTTTTGACAGAAGCAGACGCACACTAATACTTGGACACATGTGGCACATTGATGCAGATGTTGTTGTTTTTTTTTTTCATATAAGCCACATTTTTTTTGCTGTCAGCTGATCCTGAGCCGGTATCATTTTCCCCAAAAATAATATTTTCTCTTGGCTGCTGTTGACCACTGTTGACACAATCACAAGCTAAGCAGAGAACATCTCCTTATATGCTGTCAAGGCACACATAAACACACCCCATTTCAAAAGGAAAAGCCCCTCAGAGGTTGAGCCCTACTGTAAACCATGAATGACTTTTTAGCCATTTTAAAAGTTGATATCATCATACTGTTCTGTACAGTCTGTGAATGAATAGAAGTTGGAAGTTTGACAACATTTTTGAGTTATTTGGCCGCGCTGTGAAAATGTCTCTTTGAGTACGGCTGCCATCAGGTGTGTTCAGACCAACATGTCTGCGTCTATATTCTGCATTGTAACACTTACGTACTGTGTGTGTATGAATGTGTCAGAGACGCACAAAAACACACGGACGGGGGTGATCCTGAAATGCCATCTGATGAGTGGTGAAGTGAGACTTTGCATCTGCACTGCATAGATTAAGTCACAGTTGGCCAGTCACCTTGAAATTAACCCTTCATTTACTTGCACACATTTTCATTGAATCATTTTTTAAGCAATTTATACTAGGGCTGAACAATTGATCTAAATTTGATTGAAATTGCAATATACAGCCTACTGCAATCTCATGAGGCAAAATTTGTGTCAAAATATAATTGTCTTGATCTTTACACATCTTATTCTACAGACTGAGGAGAACATCCTTGTTTCTTATAGATCTGTATAAATATCACACATTCATCCCATATTATGCAAAATCAACTTTTTAATCATTTAAATCCTTATATTTGGGACTCTGGATGTCCTGTCAGTCAGCAAAGTGTGAAAAAAGGTGACTCACTCATGTTTTTGTGGTCCTCCTCAGTCTAAGTACAGGAGATAAAACATGCGATGTTGACTTCCATGCTCCTTGGGACGTCACAAGACGCTAAATTCCTGGAATTGTCACGTGGAGCTCCGCTTTGTTCGTAAAACACGTGAGAGTGCTGGCAAGGGCAACGGTATCCGGAAACCGGAAGTCTGCTAAGTCCGTGAAATGTTCTATTCTTGGCTCCACAGTGCAGCGCAGAGTTCTACACAAACTTCCAGCCTCAGAGGATTTATCTGTCCAGTGGATACATGTTATATATGACGGCAATGTGCCTGCTAGAGCCTGCAAATGATCACTTTTCCAAATGCTAACTGCTGTTAGCCTCTGTGGCTAATGTACTTTCCTGTCCCTTAAGTTTCCTTTTCCTTTTCTTTTTTTTTTTTTTTGAAAGAGATACTACTAAACTGATTGTTCTGAACAGGGCTGTTTTGGCAGGGTGATTGAACTGCTGTGGTGCTTCATCCTTATGGTATTTTGACCAAAGCATGTAAGAGACATGTTCATTAGGACACCAGGGAACTTGGTTAACTTGGAGAAATAGGGTATGATATGACACTTTTAAATTTTAAAATCTTAAAAAGTTTTTATTTTTTTTCAATGAAAATGAGAATAATGATCTCCATTCCCTTTGATATCGCGAATCATATTGCAATCACAATTCCTGTCAAAAACATTACAGATATATATATTCCAAATTGTTCAGCCCTAATTTGATTGTGTCTTTGCTCGGCTTCACTCTTAATATTTAGTCACATTCCTATTTAATTAAAAGCCTGTAGAGGATTAGGATTATGTTTTTAAGCCCTGTTTTATGAGCATTTTTAAAGGTCACAGTACAAAGTTGTGCCATGACTGCTGTGTTTTCAGCTCCTTAAAAAGGTAGTTGCGGTAAGAGGGTGTGCCAATTTCATAATTCTCCCTGCTTTCCCACAACTGCAGCGTTAGAATACTATCAGTTCCATTGATAAAACACTTGTGTCAGGAAGTGTCAAATCCCAAGCCTCTCTCATTTTCACCACTTCCCTCGCTTGCTCTCTTATAGCACTCATTCATCTGCATTCATTCATCTGCCTGGCTATGATTACTGTTTCCTGACACAACACTCCTTTCAGAACATTGTGGTTAAAATACTGCTTGTTAACTGTAATAGTTGCTTGAATCAGGGAACTTTCCGCCAGTAGTGTAGAGTCCAAGTGACAACTCTTGTTCAACTCTGGACTCTGTTTTGGTAGATCGCTGTGAATGTAATACATGCACCCACTGGGTTATTCTTTTATGGTCTGGCAAAGTTCATGTCACTCATTCTTTCATCTCCTTCCATGTCCTCCATTCTCTTACCTCACTTTAAAACTCCCAGTTTGCCTTTAAAAATGTTGAGCCCACTCCAGCATATAAAAATCTGTAACTCACTGGAAGGCTTGTTTGCTGGAGGGAAAAACCTCATCAACCACACACCTCTGCGGCCAGTTTTCAGTTCTCCTGTTATTCCACAGGAATGTGCCTCAGACACTGATAGAAAACCCACAACCAACAAGTGGTTCTTCCCATGTCAGACGTCTCATTTGTTTCCCCAACCCCACCCTTATGGAGTCCACACAATAGCAACAGGTGTGATTGCAGATAATCACAGAAGTGTTTCTAGCTACGTAATTTGCATCAATATTAAAATGCAAAAATATCTCGTGTGACCATACAGCTACACGTGCATTCCAGTGTAAACAGGGATTTGATTGTCTCCTCTGTGGTTGTTTGTTTCAAAGAGTATTCAAAGAAAAACAACCAACTGAAGCTAAAAGCCCCCGCCCTTTATTCAAATTTGCACTAATGTTATGACTGTGTACAAGAACAAAACGGTGTTTTTAAGGAGTCTTGACTGTACAGAAGTGACTGCTGTCAGTGTCAAGAGATGAGAGAACCTGACTGAATTTTTTCAGGGTTAGTTTTTTTTCCCTAATATATTGAAAAATAAGAAAATAAACTATATTATAACATATTTGTATAAAATGCTATTATACCTTATAAGTCCTGCTTCATTGTTCACCGGTATTGTCGACTATACATTACCACAACATATATTTAATGGCAGCTGTAACAAACGATACCGTTTACCAACTGTAGGGGGACCCCGAGAGCAAATCCTACATTCTGTTCCTTTTAATGGAGATGTTCTGATCACCGATTGGTGGAGCTGTCAGTGACAGCTATAGGTGAGGCCACCAGCAGAGATTAAGAGGCCGTTTGGGTCATGGCGTAGGGAAGTAATTGTTAGCCCGTCTTTTTGTCTCTATTATGGAGCTTCCTAAAATAAAGTGGGTGGAGTGAGGGCGTGGGGGCTGGGCCTGGTGCTCTGTTTGATCATTGAGCTCCATGACCCCATTTGAAGGGTCTTAATCTCTCAGTTGACCTCCTCAAGGATTTTTTTTTGGCTGACAGGGGTGAATGTTGACTGGGAACTATCAGGGTGAAGATGCAGTGTTGAAAGTGATGGGTGTGTGTTCCCTCTTGATTGGATATAATGTGGTGCAATGAACCTAGACTGTGTGTGTATGCGTGTGTGTTTGGGTACATATGTGTTTGCAAATCGAAATGAAACTCAGAACAAGCTTCTTTATTCCTTTCTAAACCACAGATATTCACATGCCAGTAAATCACGCCATCAGAGTTTACACAGGGATAGTTCACTAATTTTTCCAAGCACAAGCCTGCCAGTTCTGTACTTTTCTGTTTTGAATTTTTGTTTTTGCAATTCCTTATGTTGTCTGGTCTGCATCAGGTTGTTTATGAAAAATAGGTCTCCCCTATTACTTCTCCTCTCTCTTCATTTAAAAGCATATTGAGCTGTAAAATTATTTTTATTACCAGTAGTAGGTTTAGTAATAGTTGTTCCATCCTCTATTAAAACCGAAAAAAATCAAAAAAAACGACATTGCAATCCTGACAGGATAAATTTATAGCCAACATCACACCTTACTCTGAGGATTTTCCTACGTCATACAAATGTCTCTAACTCTATCTCCAAAGAAGATTTTAGCCTTTTTGTCTCGAGTCTCCAGGCACTACTGTCCATGACAATAAGAGGATAACGCTGTCTGTGTCTTCAGGGCTCAAACTGAGTGTTGTGACAAGACAACCAGACTGCACCCTTTCCGCACAATAAACCTTAAGTATATCCTCATGATGGTGCCAAATGACGGTGGACTGTGTGGACTATTGCTGTTATAATTTAGTTTTGTCCTTAAGAGTTGTGTGTTTACTTGTCCATGAAATTGTTTCCTTTATAAAGGTTAAAAATAATGTTACATTTATCTATTCTTGTCGGCAAGAAAGCTTCTCAGTTTGACTGTTGGACTCATGTGGATTAATACTTGTATGTATGCAGATGTTGTTCCTGGAAAATGTTGACGTCACTCTCCCAGTTTTGGGGGTTACATATGGAAGTAAATCTGTGCCATCTGAGTTTGAATTCGAATTTCTAACACTGAATTTTTTTGCATCGAAATTAGACTTTGAATTTTAAAAACCATCAAATTTCAAGCACAGTTTTTTTTTAGCCATTGATTATTTTTCAACGTTGAAATAAATTCAGAGACAATAATTCCAGGAATTTAGCGCATTGTGACATCCCAAGGAGCACGGAAGTCAGTATTGCATGTTTCATCTCCTTTACTCAGACTGAGGAGGACCACAAAAACAATAGTGAGTCATCTTTTTTCACAGTTTGCCGACTGATAGGACCGACAGAGTAGGGATGGGACTTTTTTGATGACAAATCGACCGACAATCAACACGTACGCACCTCGACAAAAAAATTAAAAGTAAAAAAAGTCGAAGTGTCACAAACACGTAAAGTTCACGACCATGGAGGTTAAAGAAGCTGTGCATGAAAAGGTGATCCTGCTGTCCAGGGTCCATGCGCTCTCACATGATTTGTGCGTACGTCACCGGCTCGTTCTCTCGAGTGGCTGTGCGCCTCCAAGCGTGTGTGTGAGTGTGTGTGTGCGTGCAGTGCGAACGAGGCATAACACAAGCGCTACACAAATGAAGACGGCATCTCACCCAGACAGGATCACTGTACTTCACTCTGGTGGACACCTAACGAGCGCAGGTTCAAAAACCTGAGCCGTCTGGCGAGTGGCGACACACGTGTTCCAGCGGAGAGTCCGCTTTTTCTCCTTTTTTTTGCTCCTCATTTTTATTATCCCTGTTCTGATGGTCAATAATGGACATTACAGCCATGTTTTTGAGCCTAAAATGGAGTAGTACACTGTAGAATAATTTCCACCCCGGCATTTCTGCTGCTGCTGCTGTAAAAAAAAAAAAAAGTCGACAAAAAATTCGACACGTGGACCTCGACAATCGACTCTAAAAATGTGTGAAATTCCCATCCCTACTCCAGAGTCCCAAATATAAGGATTTAAATGATTGAAAAGTTGATTTTGCATAATATTGGACCTTTAACTTATGTTTAAACGTCCAAATGCACCTGCGTGTTGTCAAGACGAGGTGTGTCGCTCCAACACACCCCATCGACGAGCAGCTGTGCAGGTGTGCTCGTATTTGCATGCATGAAAACCCCCTGTGAAAATCAAAACAGTTGTGTTCTACGTTAACAAACCTTTTCACCATAATCTCCCTTCTTTGTTGTGTCACACTCCCCCACACACCAGGGTGTTATGTGGTCACATACCCTCAAGAATGCAGCTGCAATAGGACAACACACATACACAGTTGCTGTAGTCTTCCTCTCTTTTACTGTCCTCAGCTGGAAAGGTTTAAAAAACAAACTTACCCGAAATCTCTGGGAAGAAACCATAAAGAATTGATTTGATGTAAGCAAGAGAAAACCACAGGGCTGGCTGAATTGTGATAATGACAGACGGAACATTTCCTGGCTTCTTGTTTTCACGGAAGATACTGATCTCAAGTAGTGTTACCTAAGACTCAGTGTGCCCAGGCACAGAGATTACACCACTGAAGCTGAGGAAAAGCGAGAGGGCCAAGGAAACACAAAGCTGCAAGTGAGAACAGTATTGTGGCACAATGTCCGTGCCCCAGACCTCCCCTTCTGCTTATCTCCCTGCCCATCGTCTGGGGCTCTTTTATCAGCACCCCAATTGTATCCAGGCCATGCGCATTAGCCATGTTTTTAAAAGTAGCTCAGCTTTGTAGTTGGAACACAGTCTCACCAAGCCGTTGCATCAGTGATGAACTGATGGCCAACATCTCCCACTTTTCATATATTTCCTGTGTATTATCTTATCTTAAGATAAGAACTACTGTTGGGACACATTCTTTCCCGCACATCATCACTGTTAACCTTCACATTATTATTGTTTACACTATTTTCTTATTTTGCATCTCCAAGGTTGTCAAAGCTGGTGTCATTTGGGTTAGTTTTCCATTACAATATAGTACCTCCTCAACGTGGGCGGAGTCATCACTGCACGGCTGCATGAATCTGCCATGACTTCGTCATTTGTTCAGTACTTCCTCCATTGTGGGTTTGTGATGCTGCTTGCGACCGCAGGCTTTCGCTAATACACCACACTACTCTTTCACTACATTTCCCTGGTAAATGTAGGAGAGTAACACATATTTTGAGGATTTTTAAGTCTTTTTAATTGACCTACAGTTCGGCATCGTTCGGTTCGATTCCAGCGCTCTGACCAATCAGTGGCCGGCAGTCTGACGAAGCCACGCATAGTGTTGGCTCGGTTTGCTTGGAACTTCGCCAGAGCAGGTACTAAAAAAAGTACCAGGTACCAGATACTATTACTAATGGAAACGCAAAATAACCGTGCCGTGCCGAGGCGAGTCAAATTGAGTCAAGTCCATGTAGTGGGAAAAAAGGCAATACATATAAATAACAGTAACTGGTCTATCAGAGTTGTTGTTGTTATGTGTGAATTTTGGCACACATATACTGTATAGTAACTCACCCGATTGCTATTATGATGCTCTGCACTGTTCAAAGGTGTTTTAGCATCTGCATTCCTCTGTGACATAACCACCTCCAGATGTCATCTACCTAAACTGTACCCGTGTAGATTTTACTCCTGAAAAGACAGGGATCCCCTGCTTGGCTTGGATTCCCCCAATAAAGACAATTTTTTGAAAATATGTTTTAACTTGATGATTAAAAATATGAATCCCTTGCTTATGATTGTGGAATTTTATACAGACCAAGAGAAAAAAAGAAAACTTAAAGTGAGTAAAATTTAAAATAAATTATTTTCATTTGGCAGAAATCAAAATTACTATAATTGTACTCAATGTCGGTGTCCAATCACATGATTGTATGAGGTGTGAACCTTTTATATTTCTATCAAGACCTGGATCGGCTCTATGGAGGCTGCTTTTTTGGACCACAATGTCTTTAAAATACTCCACAATGGACAAACTATCGCTTGATCTTTGATGGTAACTGAAGGCGACATAGGTTCTCCAACACACTTGGAAGAGAAGGGTGAGGTGAGGGATGTTCAGCTGCAATTCCATTCCATTAAGTGTTTTTAAATGTTACACCCTGCACCTTTAACAAGTCCATAAGACTTTCTCTTTCTTGTTTCTGTCTTTTTTTGAGCTTATCAGACAACATTTGTGCATCAGTTTTGAGCTCCAGGTTTTTGCCCCTGATAAAATTAATTTCAGTAATGGAACTTTTTTTTCCCTACCACCTCATTGTAGCCTCAACAGTTTTTGTGTGCGTCCCACATCAGTCTACATGGATGTCTGTCTTATGCTACATATTTGTTCTCCCGTTTGTCTTGCAGCCAACCCCCTGTGATGGCAGACATGACATATCTGTGAGCTTGTCAGGTACCATCAGTGCAAAGCTGGTGCCATGTGACACCACCGGCAGCTTGCCAAAAGCTAATTGTGCTAATTGGTGAGCGCCAATCCTGTAACAAGGCTTTGAGGGGGCGACCCACCGACACAGATGAAAGCGCTCAGATTTGTCTTGTGTCAAGGACTTGCGGGTTATTGGCGCGTCTGCTGACCTGCAGGCCAGTAGGGCACAACTACAGCGCCAGTTTGTGTGTGGGGAGAGAGGAGAAGGGGGGCACAGAGCCTGAAACAAGTCATTTTCAACATAGAAAATACAGACATATTTTAATATGTTAATTACTGTTTTTCCATTCACCCATTCGCACCTATTCACTCACTCATTCATGCAGCGTATTGTTCTATCACACATCTTTCTTACCCATTCACACGCTGCTGACACAGCCGTCAGGAGCAGCAACTTGCCCAAGGACAAATTGACATGGAGACTAACAGAGAGCCTTAGACCACCACATCTGTGCGTCTGTGATCTGTCCAACGCTTCAGTCTGTGGAAAACAATCAGGTATATATCATCAACTCTCGGGATTGATAGATGAGACCAGAAACCAGACAGAAACTCTCTCAAGGGCTTTAACAGTCAACAGGTCATTTTACTTTTGCAGCTTTAGTTGTCTGATAGTCTTAGCCTGGCTTTGAGAGTGGGGGGTGTTTGGTGTTGGCTGTCTGTCTTTGGTGTTGGAGAATCGGTTTAAAAACAAAGATGAACATATGCTTCTGTTTGTTCCTTCAGCTGTTGGTTGGTTAGTTGTATCCAGCTTACGCTGGTGAGCTGTAACACACTTTTCTTTCTGAAAAAAATCAATCAAATTAATTCAGTTCTCATACTGTCTGGGAACTTAACTCAGCTACATACTGAGTGACAGACACACTACCAGAGACAGGCAAGGTCTAAAAAGCATCTGACAGTCAGGTAGATATTTTACAAGAAGACTGCAATTTTATATTTATGTCCATGATATAAATCAGAGCTTTGATGAACAATAGAAGTAGGATTTATTAAATGCTACACCTTTACGTTGTTTATTGTTAACATAACTATGAATGTATTTGGGAAAATGGCAAAACAAACTTAAAAAACTTAAAATTGTGTCTCTGAAGGTTAAAGAATTTGGGTGGATCAAGATTTTGTGCTAGTGCTAAAACAGGGTCTCTGCAGGGTCATAAAAAGTATTAAAAGTTGATCAATTAGTTTTGGGAAAATTAAGGCCCTTAAAAAGTATTAAAAAGTCTTATACATGATTTCGTGAGGTATTAAATTCTGTCCATAGATTTTGACTGGGTTAGGGTTAGTAGTATAAAGTATGCATGAATCTATTTATTCTTGCAACAGCGAATGTGCGCGAAATAATATCCGAAATTGCACGAAATAAGCTCCAAAATCGTAAATACTTGCGTCAAAAATGAACCGAAGAGGCTCAGTGTTCATAAAAAGAAGTGCTACAGTTATGTTTGAGTATGAGCGTGGACATAGTGTAACACCAGGTGTTACTGCAGCTCCACGTTTCCGTGTTCTGCAAATTTTTGCAGTCACGCTCTACAATGTTTGGAATTGCGTGTTTTATTGAATACATTTGGTACTCAAATGTGCAACACTGTTATGTGATCCATGAGGTCCGTGTGCATCAACACTAGTCGACATCCAGTCACCCTTAGGGCAGCCGTGATTAGTGAGTAGCTCAACTTCCAACGAAAAACACCGCGATTCCCAGGTCCTCTACTCTTTCTCCTGGCAGCTATTCTGGCAACGTGCTCTAAGCTGGTGTTACATATACATACACTGTGTGAATAGGTGTGAATGGCCAATCTATAATACTGAATGTGTCAAGACTAGATGACAAAAATGACATCTCCACACAAATAAACTGCATTCTCGGATTACATTTTGTAAGGAATGTTGTTTTTGACATCACTATAGTGATGTAGTTCACAAGTATTTGTGGTGAAATTCAAACCCGGGAGGTGGAGGGTGGGGTGGGAGGTGACGTGTGACAAGGTGAGTGACAGTTCAAGACCAAGCAGTGTTGTCTTTTAACGTCAATATGTGGACATCCAGTGTGTTGTTGTACTTAATACCACGACTTTTAAAGTGGTGTGTTTTTTTTTTTTTTAATGGAAAGGATGTTGACGATACGAGGGGAAAAACATCCTCATTTCTTAACTCTAACCAGGTGTTTTGTTTGCTTAAACCTTACCACAGTTTACTCACTATGCCTACACATAACCACATTCATGAGTAGGGAATGGTTGTAAACAATCTTATTTGTGCCACAGGTGTTACGTACGAGCAATGTACGTCTGTAGACTTGTTTCAGAGCTAAAAGTTGTGTGGGAATGTAGTTGAGAAAAGTCTGAAAGTCTTACAGATCACTGAGAAATTAGCCTCAACTTTTCCCAGAACCCAAATTATAAGCTTCTTTATTAATAAGAGTTTAATTAATGAACATTACAATAAACTGCACCCAAGGCAACGCAAGTTAAGCAATCTGCTCTCAACTGTGTTTTCATCTCTTGTCTCTTGTTTTTTCAACATAGGTGGTATGATACTATGTTACTGTAATACACTGGAACTTGGCCAGAGGCTTTTGAAGTCTTAAGTAATCATAATGATGTGGCTTTCTGGCATTCACTGTATTTCACTGAAAACATGTTACATTTCATCACAGATTAAAACAAAAAAAAAAACCTCAGCTGTCAGTGATCTGAACGTCCTGACTTATATTTTGGAAGATTTAATTAAATGTTGAGTGATTGAAACATAGTTTGCTCATTACATTACATTAGTACTTTAATCATATGTGAAATACAATATAACCTTGTTTTGGACTTTTTTTTTTGGTAGAATAGTGTCTAGCACATGATGCATTGTTGTACTGTCACTGCTATACACAAATGCTGTAATTTGGCTCAATTTAAATAGCAGTAAATACATATTAAACTGTAACAAAGCATAAGACTCGACAGTCACTGAAGCTTGTTTGCTTTTGGTTGCCATACACCGAGCTGGAAAAAGATCAAACACCCTTTGACTTGACAGTCGATGTGAGAGGGGTTAAACTGTGTGCGCGCCAGAAATTAAATGAATGCACTGAATACTTGGCAAGTCTCTCTTCCCCAGTGCAATGTAGCTACATGAACATGTAAACTGTCTGAGTTTTGCAGACATTGCTGCAGGGCAGAGGGAATTACACTGTCACACAGAGGATATGGAGCTGTCGTGATATCCTCTTGGCACATAGTTGAAGACCATCCAGGTGGAAATTGGTATGCTCTGCCAAGAGGGAGGTTGTGAGGGTGGTAGTTGCGTGGGAGGTGTTCCATCTGCATCAGAAAGCATTGTCTTTCATGTAAACAGTGTATGGCTTCATCTGTTGTGGCTGTCAAAGGCACAAGAAGTGGTTCGCGTGTGTGCGCAGGTGTGTTAGGTTTTTGCACATCTGTACATTTTTGGGATTCATAAACGTCAGTGCACGTCTGTCAGCGCTGTAATGTTAATACAGATACTTATTTTCGGAAGTGCCACACTGTTTATGTGTGGCACTTTCCAGTATCTCTGAAGTGGAGCGCGCGCGCTTTCTTGGCAATGTTGTGCAAACACTCGTAACTATCGATAAACTGAGTGGGAGGATGACATAAGAATATTTTTAATCATTTTGTGCCGTCGCTCTGGGTGGACGGTCGAATAAATGAATGAAATAAAATAATTAATTAATAAAAGTCGGTGTTACTTGGGACACCAACTCGGAGCACTTCATCATCATTAGCTGTGGTTTTACCTGCGGCTACCTGATGCTGCCTTGGAAGATTTACTGATGTTTCATAGCTTCTGTAGTACTGGATGGTCTTCTGAAGGTTTATTTTCAACAAAGTGAAAAGAACAGACGTATGAATTCTTCAGTGGGTTCTTCATATTTAATCACATTTCCTTATTCCATGGAGGAGAGAAACAAGTGTCTACGCCGATTTGTATCCACATTCCCTTCTTGTTTGTCTTAATGACAATTAATGATGATTGTAAGTTTGATCCCGGCCGTCTATTGGATGTAGAGTTTTGACAAAAGCTGCTAATTTTATGTGTCACGGTTGTTGTTTTTTTACATACCAGCTCTGGTATTCTGCTTAGTGAAGTTCAAGGGACTCGTATATGCTGCCTATTCCTTTTCATGAAACGTTTCTGCTTTTCAACTTGCCAAAGGAACAGCTTATTCGAGGGGCTATAAATAATATTTAGTATCCAAGGATTATGCGAGTCGAGTATTACTAACACCTCCTAAAACAGCTGTTAATTTAACTCTCATGAATGTTGACAGACAGAGAGACAACCATAAAAAGAAGATGCAACAATTCAATAGTAAATCATCGCCTGAATTAAATCAGCACATGGCCTGACTCTGATGTTTATTTTGTTCTTAGATGGTCATCATTTATCCATCATTTTATAACATTGATCTGCCAGAATACTGTGATTTTAATACATTTGCAAATACTGCATAAACATGAATTTGGTGCGGAGGAGTTGGTTTGTTTTTTGACTTCAGTCTTTTTGCTCGAGCCAGACCTGGTAAATGGCCATGACCACCCTGTCTGCAGGCTCACAGCAAGGCACATTTAATGGCTCTAAAAAATGTCGACCAGAAATGGAGATGTGACCGACGGGATTTGGAAACCAGGTGTCTTGAACAACACGGGGCCTGCCTGGGTATGATTAAACATCACTGCATTATCTCAAACATTCTTCAAGTGAGATAACATCAGACTAATGGAGTTATTAAACGGTACGGGCTACTGCTTTCTACTGATCGAGTGTGCATGCCATTAGCCACTTCTCATCATTTCCAGTTGGTGGATATGTTGGATATCATTGCATAATGTAGGTTTTGATTACAAATAGAAACAGTCCTATATTTAGAGAGGACTTCGGTGTGGTCTACTTACATGTGTTTTTTGTTTCCATCTAAACAGTACACTTGGAGCCCACACACCCATGGGACTAGAATGTGATCTTTGTCTAGAGAGATGCTGTTTGTTTTATCATTAATCCGACCACACCACATGTGTTTACACATGCTAATTGGGTTGTTGTCTGCATTCTGTCCACATTGTGATCGTGTGTCAGGTTTTTCACGCAGACCACTGAAAAAAAAATGTGATCCAAGCCTCATATAAGGAGGCTCATAACAATGGTTACACTTGTTGTGGAGAACCTTAGTATGTGACCATAGAGTGTATATTTGATTTTTTCAAAATGATAATGACCACAGCTTAAAGAGACAGAGAAACTGTTAGCTCTGATCAAGCTAACAGTTAACTAACGGCAGATTCTGCAGATTTGTTTGCTAATGTTCCATTTAGAACAGGAAGTACTTCTACAAACTTCTACAAACATAACATCGCGTCAGTGTTGTCTTCTTCTGATGAGCAGAGAGGGCATTGACACAGACCAAGCTGCACTCACAGCCCCCTCTGCTGGACAACTTGTTGCTTTAAAATGTATGTAGGAGATTGTAGATAGTTATTTTTTTTAATTCAAACAGGTTTAAAGTTTAAATTATCATCAATTGATGATGCAGCAGGTTAGAGACATGGAAATCTTTGTAAAATGTGCAGCATGAGTGCAGTGAAAATCTCTGCAAGCCAAATTGGTATGGAAATCGAATTGGGACCTTGTGAATCGGATGCAGCTAATTAGCAGTGATGCCTAGCCCTACTCAACACACGTGTAGCTCATTGGAACCATTTGTAGGGTTCTTAATCTGTGATAAACCATCATAAATGTAATTCGACTTAACTGCAATTTAAATTGTAGAAAACAACACAATGGACCAGGAATTCAAAATGCATTACCACCACTATTATCAGGTGGACCTTCCGTTGTGTGGCTAAAATGATTTGAGTTTTTCCCTCTTGTCCCTTGTCACAGCCATATTTTGCTGAGCTCCTGTGTGTCTACCCGCTGCTGCATCCCGGCACAGGGAGTGCTCAAGGCATTGTCGCCTGTATAAAATACAATGACCATGCCCAAATACTTCATATAATCACATTTCAAAAATCATTTTTAAGTCCTAAGCTCAGAAACCTCAGAACTATCATGACCTGTTCCAACATGATAGAGTAAAAGCTGCTGACAAGAGAAGGCGATTTTCATCTTTTGTGGTCATCTTTCGTACTAAACCTGTTTCTAAACTCAGTCTGTACACCAAACTCACTCCCCCACACATCCGTGGACCTAACCGTGCCTGTGTGTAGTTCATTGGGCAGTTTTCACTCTTCCTGTGTGATTTGTGTCTTAATCGCGCCAGATGAAAGATGAGTCCCCTGGGCTGTCTGGGCCATGAGACACTATTCCACAGCTCTTGTGATCTGGATTACCCCTCAAAAAGTGCCTGAGAGGAGGGCCTAAAGAAGACAGAAAAAGAATGTGGTAGTACGACCTGATTTAGCCGATTTACAGATCATTTAAGATTAAATAATGTCCCGACTTCACCAAAACTTAAAACTCAGTTATTCCACGAAACACAGGTTTTTTTTTGAATTAACACTTTTGAATTAACACTTTAACAATTTAAAAGCACTGAGAAAGAAACATTTCATGACATTCTTCAATAAACGTGTGCAAATTGTTAGAATTAACATCTTTTAAGCTTTTCAATTTTAACTTAAACTGAATGCACCGCTTTCCCTCCACAAACGCTCCCCTCTGGGAACAGTTAGATGCCGTTTGTTGGAGCTGATGTGGGTGGTGTGAGCCATGCAACCCTGCCACCCTGCTCCAGTGTCCTCGTCTGTCCCTGTCTGGTCTGCCCACCCCTCCACCTCCCTCCTGCTGTGTCCTTTTTGAGGACCAGCTCCTCTGAACCCAAACAACAGTTCCATTTGTCCTGCCAGCGCTGTGAATGCACTCAGCCATCTTTAGCTGTGTTTCTGCCAGCCCCACAAGATGCCAAACCTGAGGACCTTACTCATATGCCAGCTCGTGTTTTTTTTTTTTTTTTTGCTTTCTTTCACTCTGTCTGTCTGGGTTTGTGACTGTGCCAGTGTCTAAGTCGGTGCTGAAGAGTCCTGAGAAGGCACTATTTGTGTGGCTTTGTGAATGCGTATGCCACAATCAGCTGATTGTGATGTACGTATAATGTATAGGAAAAGATTGCATACAGATTAATTCCACTGTATTACCGTATAACCTCCTCAAGATGGGAGTTTCTCAGGCTAATTAATTGCTTCTAACAATTTGCTGCTGAGACGGACATTCTTTTTGGCTTTTGTTGCTTTATGTTATAGTGTGTTAAGCTTGCAACAGGTGCATTGTGTGTTATCAAAATAAAATAAAAAATATATATATATGTAAATACCCTAATAACCAATCCATATTTGTGACTGGGTCTGAACCCTCTTGTTTGACTGATGTCTAAACACATTGATTTCTATTATTTTGAGTTTTCATACTCAAGTGAGTCACGAAGCATGTAATCGATGTGTTTTAAGCCATTTACGTTTGTGCAGCCACTGCTCATTGGAGACAAATAGGCCATGGGCTAGACTATAGAACGCCTCATTGCTCAACACTTCTCCATCACCATTGTGAACAAGATGGATGAGTGAATATATGTAAACATTGCATTGGCTCCCACCACTGACCTTAGAGCATTAGGTTGCTTTTAAAGGACTTTATTTGTTCTTTGTGATGGAAAAAAACTTCTTCTTTTTTGTAATTATTTGGACTTTTTGACTGAAATACCTCAATATTATTATTATTTTTAAATCTGAAATTCTGACAGATTTTAGGTTTCCATATTCAGGCACTCTAGCAGCATCTCTGTCAACTTGACAAACAGGACAACAGAGAAAGTGGGGGGAAAAAGGCATTGGTAGGGAGGACCTCCTCGGCTGAGCGGAGAGGATGAAAAAGGGGGATTAATCTGGTCTGTCTGGTACATTACCCATGAATGAGGCCTGAGCATGTCAGGGGACTCATAGAGGATGCACTCTGGCCTTAGAACACAAAGAGAGGGCATGGCCAGTCACTTTGTAGCACTTAAATCCACCACTCCTGCTTCCACACATCATTCACTTCAGTCATTTCTGTGCTTTTTTTTTTTTCTTCTTCTTGGATGAGGTGGGGGGTGGGAGTGGAACAGTTTAACATGGCATCTCAGGCATCTTGGGAACCCCAATAAGCTGATAAACAGTTCTCTATTCAGGCGTAAAGTATTTAATCATATAACAAACCAACATTTTCAATCACTGTGTCATCTTTCCCTAAATAAAATCCAGTGCCTGCTTTCCTGTCTGAGGATCTTGTCTGTGACAGTGCCCAAACGCATTGTGAACAACTGGCCATTTGATCCTCATACCCCACCTCTTTTCCACTTTTAGAACCAAGTGGCCCCTTAATGAGGATGCCCTGGCTGGCATGAATGTGTCCAGACTTGTCGTGCAGACCCCCCTCCCACCCCCACCCCCAAAACAACAGGAGCCATCGCCGTGAATCATAGAGATGTCTTAGAAGGAATATGCTCATCTCACCAAGTAAATTGAGCAGTGTTATTCTCTTGGTCGTATTCTTGACAACTGTTGCCATGTAGAAGATCTGATTATAGCCCCATGCTAGGTGTTCATGACTGCCTCCTCTGTGGTTATGATGTCACTGGCATCTTGTGTTCATGATTCAGTTCAACGTGTTTATGGGCCAGGCTTAATCCAGCACACCAGTGGGGGTGGGCAGTGACTGCATTCCTTTGTACAGTGTGTGCGTTATGATCTCATTGCATGTATGGGCTACTGTATTTTGACATTGATCCAAGCTTTTTGTTTGATATGACTTTAAATATATGATTAAAAATATAGTAGTAGTGGTGGGGAAAAAGTGACACAAAAAATGTACATTACAATTATAATAATTCAACATTAACGACTTTTCTCTAACAAAGAAGGGCATTTCTGAGATATTCCGTTTTGGACAGTTTCGGAAGATTTCCTCTGCCTTAAGAAGATGCACCCAGACATTTAAAGGTGTTTTGTTCTGCAGTGCAGTGCAACTGCAACAGAGACATACACTGCAGACAGCATTGTGTGGGACTTGGCAGACACCCCCTGAAGCATCTTTTGAAAGAGGTTACCTTGTTTGCCCCTTGAGCTATTTTCACTCAGCTTCTCTGTCTGAACTCGCCAGTCTGTGAAAATACTCTTCACTAACCTTACCTCCTCCTCTCTCCCTCCCACCTCTTGTCTGTTGTGACATCACCAACTCCAGGTATCCAAAGCAGACAGCAGTAAACGCACGTTTGTTTAATAAGCATTATTAACACACCTGTTTGCAGCACATTCCTGATTACTTGGTCTAATGGACACGCACTTTAGGTAGGATTAGTCGAGCCCGGGGGCCTACACCTGAACCCTCCCTCTCTTCTAAGTCAACGTTGCGGAAATGTCTATTGCAACAAGGTTTGACGGTGTGTTTGATTCCCATACACACCGAACACTGATCCACCCTGTTCATCTGGACGTTGTTTTTTAAAGTAGTAAAAACAAATGAATAATTGAACCCTAAACCAAAATTGTGTCTGTAACGAACAAATCCCACAACACACAGAAACATTGAGATGTTCCAAAACACTTTTACTTGTTTTAAATTTGCAGCATTTTGAAAAAATGTTAAACTAAAGTGATCTGAAGCTGATCCCAAAGATGTATAAAAACAAATTTTAATATTTAAGAAGTGTGTTTTTAAACTCTCTCCAGTTTTGCCTCTGCATGGGTTCTTTTTCATATTCAGTGTCTCCAAACAAACTTGTTTTTGAACATTAAGCTTCTAACCTCAAATGTGATCATGGTGTTGCAGTCAAAATAGAGGCAGATGTAGTTTTGCTTTCTGAGGACGTAGATGCAGCAAGATGATGCACATTTTTGCTTTTATCCTGAAGAAAAGGCCAGGAATCTTTATTTTCTTAAAATTTACTTTCACAGAAGGGGGCTCCCTATGATACAAATTTCACAATATTGTATACTCTTTTCTTTGCTAATCCTAGCCTGTGGACAGTTGGAATCTGTGTTCACCTGTGGGAGTGAACTGCCAGTCACAATCACAATGGAGAGAGAGAACTGTATGTACACAGTTACTGCTTCAGACTGTATACATCTGGACAATGGCGCGTTCAATGGAAACATTTACGCGCAGTAATCTCCTGTAATGGAGGCCTTTTGAAGTAATGCATGGGTGCTGCGGGCATGCATTGTTTACTTGACATACAGTCACACCTCCAGTGGAGTCACTTCACCACAAAGCGTCTTTGCTGAGCCATATATATTTTCAGCAGTGTTTATACCTGTTGGAGAAATGCAGGTGATACCCCTGTAGTTCCTCCATGCAGTCCGACTGGTCTGAACAGACAGACCCAAAGGGTGTAAATATAGATGGATGAAAGCAGCGCAGCGACAGCCAAGCAAATCAATGAAAAGTTTTGGAAACGGTCCAACTCCCTTGACGCTTAATGCTCGCTCAGCAAACTATGCTTTATCTACTGTGATTTGACTTTGAGTTGGCAATTCATGTTCATTTGACTCTCGTCCAACATGTACTCATTTACTCCCCATGGCGAAGGATTCACTCAATTACTTGAATTTGTTGACGGCACCTTGAGAAGGACCTTTGTTTACTAAATGTTGCACAATGATATATATACTCTTGCCTTTGAGTGATAACCTGTGCTCCCATGGGCATTTCCTTACCTCTTCAAATACCTTCTCAGTCATTTGATAAAGGTGTTGCACTTTCACTTAATTGACAATGGGTGCTGACATCATCCAAATATGGATTTCACTGAAACTCTACCAGCGTTTCATTTGTAAACTGGACAAGCAAAAAAAGTGCAGACATATTTTCGCAAGTCATACACAGCTTCCCTGTTTTCTTTTGTTTAATACTCATCCAAGGCGTTTTGTTTAAACAGGGTTCCAAGATCCTGTTGATAACGTCTTTGAGCGCTGCAGCATAGCTGAACAGTCGTAAATTTCAATTTCAAGTGAGTATATAATGATCTCTTAAAGTATAGACATGTATTTGACTCCCATTCATCAAAGGGAAAGAACACAACAATGGAGACATGTTGTCTCCGCCATGTGCTCATTCTGTTTGCTTTTCCTGAAACAGTTTGAGTAACTGTTACTCTATTAATATCACACTAAACTTTAATACAAGAAACCTCAGGGACCTGGTCTTGCTATGTGAAGGCTCATGCAAATTATCCATTACAGTGTTCATAAAACATTACTACAGTGTATGATATCAGTCTTTTGTTGCATGTTGTTCAATGACCATACTGTATAAATATGGGAGCGCATCCAAACAAACATGGTAAACATGTTTAGAAATCAGAAAAAGACCCAGCTTCTACAGGTTAAAGTGTATTTAGTGTGACTTACACTTGAAACTGGAGTCGAACCCGAATTCATTTTATTAGTAAAACCTGTGTAACTCAGGGGTCATGGGACTCCAGAGGCCTCTTTTATAAAACTGTGTGCTTGGTTCAACCCGAAAAGTTGGCTTACATCCGAAACACACATAAAAGAGGGAAAAAGGCAGAGAAGCCCTCGCTGAAGTGGCTGTTCTCTGTCACCTGCAAGGTTTGTGAATTGGGGATTTGTACAAACGGTTGCCATTATACCTAGAAGTCTGATTTCTTTCTTTCTCTAATGCTGGAGGCACAGAGATCCAACAGGACAGCGCTTGGAATGGAAATCAACACCAGCTCACAAACCAAATTTTGTCATCACTGGCCACCAGATCTTACTGGTGTCTGAAATGTCTCTCCCTCTGAAGTTGTGATTACTTTATAAACTTTAGGTGTGGCAGTTGAGCTGATCATACACGAGAGACAATTCTAATACAATTAATGCACGTTATCTAAACGTCTGAACAATCTAATCTTCTCTAGAAGAAGACTGTTACAAGAATCTGGGTCTGTGCATACTTAATCTACCTAGTTTACCAAATTATTCCTGAGAATGTATTTCATACCACAAACGTATTACGTTTAATAATTCTGGCATTAATAACAGATATTTATTTTTATTTTTTTGGTTGTGTATGTAGGTGTGCATTTCAGAGTTGCCGTTTCTCCTCTCTCTCTCCTCTCATTTGCAGGCTCTAGCAGGCACATTGTCGTCATATATAACATTATTATTTATCCACTGGACAGATAAATCCTCTGAGGCTGGAAGTTTGTGTAGGACTCTGTGCTGCACTGTGGAGCCCAGAATAGAACTTTTTGCGGACTTCTAGTTTTCGGATACCATTGCCATCACCACCACTTTCGCGTGTTTTACGGACAAAGCGGAGCTCCGCGACACGACAATTCCAGGAATTTAGCGCATTGTGACGTCCCAGTGAGCGGAAGTCAACATCGCGTGTTTCATCTCCTGTACTTAGACTGAGAAGGACCACAAAAACACTTTGCTGACTGATAGGGCCTCCAGAGTCCCAAATATAAGGATTTAAATTATTAAAAAGTTGATTTTGCATAATATGTCCCCTTTAAATGAGGCCCCAGGTCACAGAAGAAACCAGCTGCATATTTTACAGCCCAGAAATTAAAATAAAAGCTTGAAAATAAAGTAATAGTCAAGCAATGTCTTTTTTTCCAGTTAATTGTACATTTGCATTTATTGTGCAGTTTCTTAGGATTTGAGAAGGTTAAAGTGAGGTACCGTGATGGTTCACAGCCCTGAAGTAGCATCAGCTTGAGCAGCCTGTATCGAACTTCGGTGCTATTAGCAGAAATCCTAACGACTTATAATAATGAATATCTTGTCCTGTTTTCATTATGATTCACTGATTTATAATTCAGAATGATTTCCCCCGAGCAGACGCTGTTTGTCTCTCTCTCTCTCTGCCTCTCGACGAGTGTGACAGCTCACGCACGTCTTTAGCCTCACTCAAAGAAAACACAGACTTGTCTCTGTGTGCGGTTCACTGCTTGTGTGCCAGTTAAAGGAGTTTGAACATCGCCAGAGTTGTTCAGAACACACTGTGCCGTGCTCAGGTCAGCGCATTCCACCATTCTGTCTTTTTAGAACAGGAAATACGTTTAGTTATATTCCAAAAAATGTTCAATCGGTTCTCAAAATATATCTGTTCACAAATTTCTCTACATGGATTTGTTTTTGGTTGTTTGTTGTGCCATCCTCTTCGTTTAGCTTGAGAGGGGAAGTGATGGTGGTTGATTGGTCAGAAATGCTCTTTAACTATTGTGGTAATGGACACAGTTAGTCGAGGGAGGCATGACCTTTGTTTGAAATGTGACGCATTTCTTTCCTGGAGCAACACTGTTCTTACTCACCCATGGCGGGTGGTAGACATCCAGATGGCTATTTGAATGTTACATCCGATAGACGACTCGCTCTTAGCCACGAAAACAGTTCAGAAGTTGTCAGCGTGTATTATGTAGGTAGTTACGCTGCCAACTGAGCGAGGCGCTGTAGCGTGTGCTACCATGCACGATTTATGTAACTCAGCACAGGCTGAATCTTGCCTGCACTATTTCTTCTAAACAGACAGTGTTTGTCTATTGATCTAAATGTTGAGTATGTTCCAAATTTTTGCACATGACCTCACAGTTATGAATCAAACAGGTAATTTGTTAGAGTTGGTGCTTTCTCAGCGATTCATCAACGAGTCTGTGACAGACAGCGTAATATATTGTACCGCATTAAATACTCTGCATTATCTGCCAAGGGCTTTGGTCATTAGCCACGGGATATAATTGTAGCATTTCTGACATTTTCAGAAATGAAAAGTATGGTTAATAACAGAAACAAATCATTGCCTTGGAGCACAGAGATTTGATTTATGTGCTCACAATAGCCCTGTGTTGGTGTTGCCGTGTTACACCCGGCACAGATGCTGTAGGTTTTGGACACCTCATGTATCCGGAGCTGTTACACTTGTTTTCAGTGGCCATTTTCATACAGAAAGTGCGTCGATAACTTTTCACCAGTCTGGGTTGGGAATAGTCTGAGACGGAAGTGGCTCGTCAACCACTGTCCTCTGTCACATTTTGCACATGGTGAACTTTAAGGTCTTGGCACACATTGGGTGGTGGCTGTGCTCAATGACTCATGTGGTGCCCAGTGAAACTTTCGTCAAACGTCTGGCACATGGTGTGTGTGTCACTGTGGCCTGTGACGCTGGTGGCTCTAAATTCCCCAGTGGCGTCTGATTGGTTGTTGTCGAGAGATGAGGCCCAGGTAAGGGCCAATCATTGAACCTGGAGAAGGGAAACAACAGTGTGAGCCACTCTGTTACCAAATGGTTTTTCAACGAAAGTGCAAAGATCACCCTTACAATACCTTGCATTTGCGTCAATACTGAGTGGAAATGTTTTAATAATGCCAGCTCATTTTTGAATAAAATCAACACGACGGAAGTTTTACATTAGTCACTGAATGAGAATGTTAAATCATGTTTAGTTATTTTAACTTTCAAGTATGTGATGTGTGCCTTCTGTTCATTTTTAACAGGGCTTAAGGAACAGCTTCCAGTGATGCATTCATGTAGTCAGAAAAAATAGTGTGTCATTTACTTTATCAAAAACAGATTTTGATTAATTAAATTAGGTAAATCAACATCATAATCCTTTTTTTTAAGACTGCTGTGGAATAAATAAGAACGAAGATTAGACCGTCAACATTTATGTTGAATGTCTCACATAACTCTATAAAATGATTGTCCCTTTTTTTTAACAACCAAATATTTTTTTTTATATTGAATAGAATAGAGTAGAATGGAGACTGAGCTGGGAATTTTCATACACAAATGCATGGTTAAGAGCAATTTGTATCAAATAAAATAAAAAATAAAGTAAAAGTCTCTCAGTGCGGTGCTTTTGTGTGATATACTGTAAAGTGATAGGCACCGTCTGTCTGCCGTCAGCTTGTTTTAATTGCTGCAAGTAGATTTCTTTTATTTCAGAAAAGAGCTGGTGATATTAGGAAGCTGCTCCGTAACAAACAAAAGTGATGCTGTGTGCTTCTCCGTTAAGTTTGGTTGCCCTTTACTTTTTCACATACCTCATCACTGGATTAAGCTCTGGTCAGAGATGAATCATTATAGCCCAGGTCTGTGAGCTTCAACCTCTCTTAGTCTTTTCATCTAGATTGAATCATCTGTAGTAAGCATTCAGACACACCAGGCAATCAATAACAAATGGCTGCAGCCCTGTCAAATGATTCAGCAGATGTCTGTATCCTTTAGGGGGTGGCTTTTGCCTTGAGAGAGTTAAGTAATTTTGCGAAATTAGAAGTGAGCCAATTTCATCTTTCTCGTTCTCTCTGCAGAATAATCATTAAGAGAACTTCCAAAAGGGCTCGTAGCCAGTCTTGTAAAGATGAGATCATGCTGCGATGTCAGATAATTTTAAAATTGGGACTAATGAAAACTGCAAATCGAGTGCGGTCAGCATTTTAAACAGACGTGTCTTCTGCTAATTTCCCATTAAAGTGTTTCCTCGAAATGCCAAATGAAAATGAATGTGCTCTAAAACTGAATGGTCCAGCTTCTGCCTCAGTAGTTCTGTTTTTTTTCCATAGATTCACAATCTTCGACAACATTGTAAGCTTTAATGGTCATTACTTACGCCGTAATATACAGATTGCATGGGGAAGACAATAGTAAGATAGCTTCTTACATGAAAATGATTGTGCAGTGACTGAATCCGATTCTCTCACCGTGTATGCTGAGTGAGCAGACGAGACTGATGGAGGTACTGAGGGGGAGGACGGGGGATGAACAGCAGGAAAGCAGACAGGCGGAGTGGATGGGGGGGTCAGGTGGCGTGACTTCTTATTCCGCTGCTCGCTGACCTTGACAGTGGAGCCACGGCAGTGACTGGAATGGCTCTTCCCCTCTGTCTGTTTCTCTTTCGCACCGTCTCCCCCTTTTTCCTCTCTTCCGCTCTGTCCCTTTCTCTTGCGCTTGTTGCTTGTTTCGTAGCAAGTGTAGTCTGCTGGGCTGTGGCAGCCAAAATGCACCACCAGCCTCTCTGCTGCAGTTCACCCCCCCCCCCCTCCCCCCCTTACCTCACGTCTGCTATTTTTCCAGACAAGCGGGTTTAAAAAGTCAACTGCGTATTGAGCCGTCTAGACTGAAGCCGGTCAGCGAGCAGCCCTCCCCACCCCCAGCTCCCCCTCCCCAACCCCCTCAACTCGTAAGTTGCTGGCTGCAGTGGAAAAAACGGATGAGGAGCAGGTGACCTTGCTGAGCTCTGTCCCCTCGTTTTTTTAGCCAAGAGGCGAATGGCTCTATAGACATAATATTTAAACATGCTGACCGTAATGTAATAGCGCACTGAAAGCCAAGCTGGACGATGTTGGCCTTGGAGATGTCGACAGGATAAGTGATGTGATATAATATTCAGTGAGTCTTAATTTGTTCACAATACCTGATGCATAAAATCACTTATTCTTCTGTTTCACCTGTAAAATACATGAAAAATACTAGTACAGTTGAACACTATTTACATACATAGATCGGTCTGTTCCTTTCCTTCGTTAAGTGTTGACCTTATAAATGCCAGAGCGAGCTTCTCACTCCGCTACCTGTATTTCTTTTGATGTTCTCTTTTACAAGAAATATTTACCTTCCTGTTTTGGATGCCAGTAGCAACTTTACTGCTTGTCATAATTTATGCCACTTTGCATTGCACAAAAAAGGTGAGAAAACTCGCAGTAGGATCGGCAGACAGAAACTTGAAAAAAAAAAAAATACATTTTGTGGCACCGTGCACGCTCTCAGGTTTTATTAGCCCTGAGGAAGACCGCCAGACTGTTCCTGCTGCTGTACAATTTGCTGAGCTGTTAATAGTGAAAATGAAATTCTATATCTTCTTCATGGCACTCCGAGGTTTTATTTTACACGGATGTTTGCAAACAATTTATACAAACTGCAGAAGATCCAGTAGTTTGTGAAAGTGTTTTGTGTCCCCTGCTGTCGGTTGATGAGGTGTGTGGCACCCCGAAGTGTGACATTCCATGTTAAACAGCACGTGACAGTTTTTTAAGAGGTGTCTCCAGCCAGCCAGTGGCCATGGCATATGTTCTTAGATGATAAAATGGTAAAGCAGCGTTGACAGCTTTATCTCCCGACAGTAACTGTTACAATCAATATATTTTTAAATGCATGGGTCTGCCTTTCAATCTTGTGTTTAACATCACCTGTCTCTGCTTTTCATTATGTGGAGGGAAAAAAAAAACAAAAGTTTGGCTGTACATCAATAATATAAATGGGTTTTTTGAAAAGCTCGCATAATCATATGTGACCTCTGTGGAACGCTGCGTTTCTCAACAAGCAGTTGCCAGTGTGGCTAGTGAGCAATACAACAAAATGCCCGACTCCTGTCTGATCGTTTCATCCTCTTATATTGATAGAAGGAAAGAAATCCATGAAGCAAATTTCATACAGACACACACTTTTCACATTGTGGCTCCACCAGTGGGGCGCCGGCCGGCGTGTGTCTGTGTGCTTGTATGGATGGGTAAATGAGACATACATTGTTAAGTGCTTTAAGTTGCATGGACTAGAAATGCACTATAAATGTACTCCATATATTTATATTTCCATGAACTCTTTTTTTTTTTGTTTTTTATGTGGCCCTGATGTCAAACTCCTCTCCTCAGGATGTTGTTGTTGAGTCCAGATGTTTTCGCCAGTAAGTACGTTTTTTCACAAATGGTTCACCACTTTTGTTCGTTGTGAAGCAAACATGTCCAAGCACCTATTAACCTCTCATTGTATAGCGTGCAAGTGTTGGCTGCAGACCATCGCTGCCAGGAGTACAGAGAGTTTTAGCCCCTCCCACTTTGGGAGATGACAGTTAAACCAGGAAAGCTGCATGTATTACCCTCAGGAGAATGTGTGCGAGACCTTCGGCATGCAATATGTGAAGCTACTTAGAAACGTCTTGTTTCTTTGATGGTTCGTCTCTCACATCTTTCTTCTGCCCTGCTACTGCAAGCCCTCCCACCCACCTTCATATCTTCCCTCGTTTCTTTTCCCACCCATACAGCCTTTCTCGTCCTGTCATCCCTGGGCTGGTGGTCTCTGTCCCTTTGGGAGGTTAAGGGGCACCGTGGGTGAGAGGGCAGTGCGGCAGGTTGTGTGGGCACCACACTCGCCTTTTCCCACAGCCTGCATCAAATAATGCTGAACCCTGACCTCGGTCGGGTCCTCGCTCTCAAAATCGGAGTGGAACTCAATTCAGCGAGGCAGACCCTATTCAGGACTGGACTTTCCATTGGAGGAGAAAAGAATCCCCCATTTCAATTGTCGTCACTGCCCTCCCTTTGTCTGCTGGTCAAGCAGGGTCGGGCGACCGGCCACACTGGCCAGGACAAGACTTCCGAAAAGCCTATTCAGCGTGTGATCTGACCCCCAGGTTCCATTGCTGACTCATAGGGATCAAACGCTGGGAATCTCCAGGGGCTCTATTCCATAGAGATTTTCTTCCATTGAAACTTACCCCCTTTGACAAAACACAAACTGACTGTTTTTTTTTATCAAAAAGTTTCCTTGATGGCATGGCACTGTTTTTTTTTGTTTTTTTTTAAACCTCTATGGAAGTGATTAGAGAAGACTTGAGTTGCAGTCTGCTTTCTTCTCCCTGTCTTGCATACCGTGTTGCTCATTATTAAGTTTATGCAATTAGATGAAACAGAGCGCACATGGGGCGGCTTTCATTCTTGACAGTTGTGGGATGAAAATGTTTGTCAGTGTTGTGGCTGGGGCAGCTGTTGCTCAGGCTGGGGCCATAGTATTGGCTGTGCACCGTTGATATCCTGGTAGTGATTAAAAGCAGTCAGGAGCAGCTTTGTGACGGAGGGGGAAATAATAGAGCATAAAAATATTTCCTGAAGTACATCGAATGTAATTTTCAATGCTGAGGGCATTGAGCACGGCAACTATGCATATAGTGAAAAAGGGATGTGTGTGGATTCAATAACATTCACTTTTCATAGAGCGATTTGATTTGAATTAAAGATGGACTGGAAACAGCTGGAGAAGGTGCATCTAATGTGTGTTTTATGTTCTGTCCAAACAAGCTGTAATTTCATTATTTCCTTTGTTCTCTCATCAGTTTCTGTTTTCTCATTAGTCTTTTTGTTTCGTTGCTTTGCTCTCTTTGCTGTAGGAAACCTGTGTGCGTGATTCATCTACAGGATGCACACAAATATGTACACTTGCACAGATACATGAAGAAACCATGTGAAGATGTGGTCATGATTACGATTAGGAGAAGGTATGCAAGTCAGTAAAAGTCAATAAAACCCAGGAACCTTGAATTTCAAATATGATGGTCCCATGGTGTGTCTGTGTGTGTTTGTGTGCTGGCGTGCATGCGCGCAGACTCCAACTCAACTTGACGCATGGTTTAAATCTTCTGCAGAGGGGGAGCACTTTGATTGTAATGCCGCGTGCTGTGTGCTGAAGTGGGGGCCTGCTGCAGCTTTCAAGCTAGTCAACTGTCAGGACTGGAGCGTGAAAGGGGGCCTCAGAGTGAAAGGAGTGGAGGGTCCCACTAGGGGGGTCTTGGAGGAGGAGGGGTGGCTTGTGACGGACCTCCTGGGCTTTGAGGGCCCTCTGTGTGGGCTGCTTCAGCAAGGCAGCCCTCTTCATAAGAAGATGACCGAAAGGGCGGGGTTCAGGGGAAGGTGCTGGCATATTGGCCCCTGCAGCAGTTAGTACGGGCAGGACGCCAGCTCACCCGTACGAGCTCAACAGACCAGATGTTACTTGTCAGGGAGCTCTTGGCCTTTAATAAATTGAGTTACTGTAAATCTGTTATAAGGCAAGGCAAACACGAATCCCCCCCTCCACAACTACTCTCGCATCCCAGATATTCTGACCTCGCAGACTATTCTTAGTGTGCCACAGGTCAACCCCTGGGGAAGGGGCCATGTCCCGGCTACTGAACCTGCCAGTCAATATCCAAACTACACAAGAGGACGGATGTTTTCCTTCGCCTTTGCCCCCCCAACCTACACTCTAACTATAGAAAATGTCATTCATGCCTCCAGACTGTAACTTCACCAGGTTCCTGACCTTCAGTCCTTGGATCTCTTTAAGGAACCTGACCTGAAGTTAAATGTATTTTGAGATGTTTTGGTATAACGGAACCTCATGGCATTGGGTTTAATCTTTGGCCAATTACTTGCTGCATGTGCATGGTTTTCTCAGTACAGCTGCTCATCTGTTCTCAGACCGTCCTGAGAACTGGGATCAGACTCAGTTAGAGCAGGTTGAGTTGTGATTAAAACGTTTTGTTGTGGTACCAATTGGATACAGGCCTCAACTTCACGTTAACGCTACATGTGTAGAATGTTGTAAGTGTGAATTTGATGCGCTTACTACATTATCTGGAAAAAATAAAACATGGTATAAATTATAATAATACAGTTTAATTCCATCAATTATTCTTCATTATTTAATTAGTAGCATTTGACTTTGATTTGCAGACAGACTACATCTGTTGTTGTCACTACAGAGTGATTTTTCCAAGAGCAACTTGAGTTTTCAGACTCATTTAATCATCGTCAAGTAAAATACAAATGTACAAAAAAAAAATGAAACATAAAACTGTTCCTGTTCATTGTCCAAGATCTGCTCATTCTCTGAATCTGAATGTCGTCAGGCACATCTTTTAGATATATTTTCAGAATTGCTGTCTATATGGAAAGGACATTATCACTGTGTAGGCTCTTAAGTGCAATAGCATTGTTCCAAAGAGCACATTGAAAGGGCTGGCAAGAATGTCCCCAGTGCAGTCTTGCTTAGATTTACAGTGCCTCTGAGGATGGCTCTGATCTGGCAGTGGTCAGTTGGCTTTGAAGTGAACTGTTCCGCAAGTGAATCACTTTGAACCAGCACTGAGCTGAGCCTTGGGGAGACCCAGGGTCCCACGAGTGGAACATGACAGTAAATCTAGTAGCAGCTAACTTTTAGCACTGTGACATGGGGATTCAAGTCTTAATTTTCTGCCTGCTGAATTCTTTTGGCCCAACTGTTTTGCAGCTACAGCTTAGTTTCAGGGTGGCCTCAATGCTTTATGTGCCTAGTAGGCCTGGGGTGACCATGTCCAAAGTTCATATCTTTCTGTCTTTCTCCTGCTCCCTCTGTGCTCAGGCTTAAGATTTTTTAGAACTACAGTCCTACCATTTTGTTCTTCTTTTTTTGTGTGTGAATGTTTTTTAACCCATGTTGCATAGTTCTGCATGGGTCTTTTCACTCATGTGCATCCACACACCAACACAAGCACTCAATTGTGGCTTAAACATCAAGGTCTTCAACTACCAACTGTAAACCAACTGACTGTTTCCTCAAAAATGCACTGATCTGAAGATAACCAACACTCAGATTGAGAAAGAAATGTATCATGAAAAATGTTGTCGCAATAATTATACTGTATAGCGTAGCATAGAGTGCTAGTACATATGTGAAATTTCACAGCGAACATGAGATGTAGCAGCATTTGGCACAAGCACATACTAAGGTATTATACTCTTCTACTCGCAAGATATTCTTACACAATTGGTTGGGTCTGATGTTTGGAAACATTAGTATTAGTGTACTGTGTCTCACCACTTTTTAAAACAATATATTTTTAGTAGGGCTGTCAAAGTTAAAAGGGACATATTGTACCCTATTTCTCCAAGTTAACCTAGTTCCCTGGTGTCCTAATGAAGATGTCTGTGACATGCTTTGGTCATAATACCTCACGGATGAAGCGCCACAGCAGTTCAATCACCCTGCCAAAATAGCCCTGTTCAGAACGCTCTGTTTAGTAGTATCTCTTTCAGTCCACCTTAAAGGTTCACCTTAAAAAAAAAGAAAAACGTAACTTAAGGGACAGGAAATGACATAAGCCACAGAGGCTACTGGGAGCTAAGAGAGCAGAAGTTAGCCTTTGGAAAAGTGATCATTTGCAGGTTCCAGCAGGCACATTTCCGTCATATATAACATGTATCCACTGGACAGATAAATCCTCTGAGGCTGGAAGTTTGTGTAGAATAGAACACTTTGCGGACTTCCGGTTTTCGGATAACGTTGCCCTCCCCTTTTTTCATACGTTGCCGACTGATAGGGCCTCTTGAGTCCCAAATATAAGGATTTAAATTATTAAAAAGTTGATTTTGCATAATATGTCCCCTTTAACACGTTTTTTGTTGTGAGCAATACAGCTGAGATTAACGCGCTAAAATAATTTCACACAGTTATTGCAAGTTTGTTTTCTTCTGGTGTGCGCTGACCTCAAAAAAACTGTCAAAAAACAGATGCATGACTAATTGCTGAGACCTGCATAGAGTTACTTTTTACTGTTTCCACATCACGAATGAGTGGAAAGTAAGTGGCAAACGAACCACTCTAGGCGCTGATAGTGCCAGTAATATGCTGGCAGCTGCCCGGCGACTTCCATTGGGTCACCTACCCTGTGTGGCTATCTGTGCTTCTCTCTCTCAGACATTCCCAGGTGAATTGTGTTGTTGTGATGTGAACACATGTTGTTGCATACAGGATGGCAGTCATCCATGTTGAGCCTTTATTTTAAAATGACCTGGTTGGCACTTGATAGGCCTGAGTCTCTTTGAAATCACATAGTTCTATGTTAAGTTCTGTGTTTAAAAAGAAAAATACAATTAAACCAAGGTTTCTGGTGGTGTTGGAAATTTGATGACTCATTAATTCAGTCATTAGAAGCATAGCAAACGTTTTCTAGAACAAATTTCAAATGTGAGATATGTTTATTTTTTTAATCTATTGACAGCCTTAATTTTTAGCAATAACCTAATAATCAGAAATCAAGTGGCAGACAGACAACAAGAAGATGGAGTTTGACATGATGTAACTCAGGTCTGCAGCTGGAATCCAGCCATGGTTGTTGAGGATGTGTTGCGCACCATAACCAGTCAAACCATTTCATTCAAGCCAAACCACTGAGCCACAGAGTTGCTCCCTGCAGCTCATGCTTTCACTTTCAACAGTGATCACTTATCAGCCTCGTTTAAGGCTCGGGGATTGTAATCCCCACAGATGTAAGACTGTGTGTCCATTGCTCAAGGTGTTATAGCCTTTTTTAAATAGGATTTACTTACTGGCCAGTGGGATGTTTCATTTGACACCTCCCACTGTTTGTGGTGCAATGTTTGTTTTTTTTTTCCACAGGATTTCCAAGTGTTCCCCTCTTGGGGACCTCTTGTGCTTTCTTGTGTCTTTAAGGCTTTTTAGCTAAGCCGGAAAAGCAAACAGAGCCATATCTATTATATGGTAAGTGGATCTCACATTACCCTCCCATTTCAATGCAGTCGCCAGTGTGGGCCACTTTTCAAGTGACTGATATCTTCACAGGGGCCAACATGTCAAGAAATGGTGTAATTGATTGTCTTGGATATTTGAGTATGCCACTTTCTCTTGTTCAGAGATCCACAAATTCTTCCTTCTCCGGTTGTATAGCAAACCGCTATAGAGAGTTTGACACATGACAACCATGTGATAGACTCTTGGTCATATTGGATTTTGGTACAAGAGGCCTTGGAGGCCATATCTTCTAGTTTATATGGCACAGGTAATTCAAAATGAAACTGTTAAAACTGAGGGCAAAAGATGTGTCCGTCCACTTCCCCTGCCGTTACCACGGGTCACTAAAGGCACATGTGCTTTTCATCAAAGAGAAAACCGTAGGGTTGAAATCATTAGTTCTTCAATGAGTTTGTTATTTACCCTTGGCCCACAGAGAAGTTAAGATCGTTGCCTGCAGACACAAAATGTTTGAAGGGCAATTTATCTGTTCAAACAATTATTTTTTATCAGTGTCTGTTTATGTTTTGGCTTTTTGAATATGGCTTAAAGGCAAAATCTTCTCAAGTGAATATTTCCCGCTCCTCTCTTTATGATCTTATTACTTAAACAGGAAGAAATTATTATTATTATTTGATATCATTAAATTTACATTTGATATTTTTCTCAGACGTTTGGAACCCAAAGCGACTGCAAGAGCCAAACTTGACAAAAAAAAACTTGCCCTAGATGAGAAATTGAGATTTCTTTGACGATACAGATCTACTGTAGGAGTGTATCCAGCAAACCTACGTCTGGCATTGCTCTTAACCTCTGCAAGAATGCTAAAACTCACTTCAGATTTCCCAAATACATGTGCATAGCACAAGTTTATTGAACCACTGCAAGTCTTTTTATCTGAACGATCCTGTACATGGCCTGTTAACTGAGCGTTGCCTTGGACCTCTGCCTTTGGAACAAGAACCTGAGTAACTTGGCACAATTGCAACAGGAAAAAAAAGAATGCATAAACACACACACAGTAATGATATAGTTATGATAGCGGCCCATTACAATAACACTTGTGTTTGAAAATAATAAATCACCATTGAAACAGCGTAGCAGATGTGGGTTGCATCAGGCTGCATGCTGGTTTATTTATCTTTCAGCCTTTGTTTTTGCAGGGACCGGCTGGTTGAGTATGCATGCTCACCTGTGCCAACCAAACAAGGCTGGACAGATGCATTAAAAACACAGAAAGAAACACACAATGTACAAACTCCATAATGGAACATTGGCCTTACTTGGCCAACTTAGCCTTAATTCAGGTCTTGAGGAGGTTTCAAATTAACAATCAGGATTTTTTTCCTTTGTTATGGTTGTATCTTGTTATGGACCGACAGCAGTAGTGATGGTGCAATCTGTTTTTTGCATCAGCTATGCCAGTAGTAACTTCACTGACAACACAAGGGGTGGGGGGTGCTGTCTTTTTCCACTTTAGATAAATGTTGACTTGATGGTTTTACAATTAACATGTCAGTCTAAAAAGGTTGACTCTAAATGAATCCAAACACTACAGTAGGTGTTTAATATCTAACAACAGGACTTTTGTATGCCTCAACAGACAGGTCGTTTATTTGGATTGATGGGATGCAGGTCAAACTATGAACCCAAGGGTACATCAGTTTTTTTCCTTAAAAAACATGTCTAAATTCTTATCAAGACACACCTGTCATCCACACTAATCCAGTGTTATGAAGTTTAAAAACTTTAGGCTACATTTCTTTATGAACAGCAAAAACAGTGGACTCTAGAAACAATGGTGCACTGACCCACATTCACCCCATGACTGGTTCTTATCAGCAACAACTTGAATATCGTCTGATTTAAAAAGTCCTTGTTCTACTTTTCAACCTTGTTGTCCCTGAACGTAAGCAAACAACTGCAGAGGAGAGAATCAACTTCCTGTTCACACCGGCATGCACATGCCCAGTGGACCCGAGTGGTCACATGATATCCTGATATACATACTTTTTAGGTGTGTTAGTATTGAAACAGATTGTTTTTCAAAACGCAACAAAATGCAGGATTTTCATCTGAAAATTACATTTTGAAATGATAATGTTGTAACATGGCTGTAGCCAAAAAAAGCAGCTCGTAATTTTAAGAAGCTGGGCTTTGGATCTTTGAATATCACATGCTTCCTAGTTTGGTTTGCAACAAAAATGTTAAATTGGACTCAAGGAATAAAGCTGCGTTTGTTCTGAAGGAAATCATTTTGACATGACTTGATGCCAGCAGTGACCATTGCATTTTGTAATCCGGTGTATGGGAGTCGAAAAATAACAAAACTAAATTATACATCTTTAATACAAAAACTTTTTCCACACAGTTGTGTTAGTTTCTGCCAAACAAACAGCGCTGAGAGAATTGTATCAAGGAATTTCTTTTTAACACTTTGACAATGACCTCATCCTCCAACCATTTAGCCATTTAATCATTTGCACACTTAAATGCTAATTTACAGCTCAGTCTAATCTTCTTACTTCTGTGAGTAATTGTTTGAAACATCTGTCTGCTTTGTGAAGTATTTTTTTTCATATTAATGGGCTGTATTTTTTTTTATAATTTACCGTAATTCGACCATTTGTCACACAGACTGTTTTGAAGTGGGGAAATAGAGGCGTCGACCTCAATATTGCTTTCGTCAGAGTTTGAATTACTTGGAAATACAAGTGAAAACCGTTCACTCAATAAAACCATGTTACTACAAGAGCAGCACTCTGTTGCGCTTGGCTTTGCAGCGTATTTAAAGTGGACCTAGAATGGAAGTTCCAATTAACGCTGTTTTTTAGTGTGTATCTGCGTCATTACCTCGTTTATGAAGCCCTGAAGGTTCGAAACAAACAGTTCAGCCACTGCTGAGAACGCTGTGTTGTATTGTAATCTTGGGCTCAGCGAGATCTCTGAAAAAACCCGGTCCGGTTACGTAAACAGCAGTTCTCCTGAACAGCGGATCCTCCTGCTCCGGGCACTTGTCCGGGCACATCCGGTTGCGTACATTGAGCCGTAGAAGAAGAAGAACGTCCGTTGTGGAGGTGTTTCACTAGCGACAGTGTCTTCTGACTCTGGGTCCGACTCCGAGTCAAAGGCGTAAAAGGGACTGCGGCGGGGAGTCGTGAAGAAGCTATTTTTAAACATTGTTAAAACAATGTTTTGAGAATGAGTAGCAGTGCATCCCACCGTTTCAGAGGGGGGAGCTGCGCTTCTGAGAGCTGGTGTGCTAATTACGTCACTTCCAGGTTTGGCCATCACAAGACAGTTGGGGAAAGCTGTTGTTGGCTGGCCAATCACAACACGGTCTGTCTTCTGGGGGTGAGATTTCAGTCTGAAAAAGCGAGGCTGACCAGAGCTTCAGTGAGGAGAGATTTCTATCGGCTCGTTTCCAGCAGTTAGGAGGTTTTTGACCATAAAAAACAAGTTAATGTATGTAAGTAGACCTCCATAACTAACATATATGTGCGATAGGACCACTCTATGGGAGCTTTTACATTACTGTAAGGGTTAATCTCTCCTTTAGTATTTAGGAGGTGGTGGAAATATGCATCATTAAGTACCTGACACATTTTAAATGAATCCTCATTTGACATACGTTTGCATACACTGATCAGCTAAGTTATCGGTGTCAAATCAATATCAACCGTACATTTCTACTTTTGTAAAAAATCTTATTTGAACATATTTTTATGTTTTTAGGCTTTAAACTAGGGCTGCAACTAACCATTATATTACATATTCTTGTTTGGTCCATAAAATGTCATAAAATGTTGAAAAATATTGATCAGTGTTTGTTAAACCTGGAAATGATGTCTTGTTTTGTCCATAAACCAAGATTATTCAGTTTTAATGATTTCTTAAGAACATTAAAAATCACAGAAACTTTAAATATTTAGGAAACAAATAGATTATAATAGTAATCGATTAATAATTGTGAAATTATTTCAGCCCTTCTTTAAAAATCATTGGAGACACTGATCGCTCCTCCGATTTAGGAAAATAACTCATGTGTATAATTTATACTGAATAGTGAATACTACACTAATACATAAATATGATTTATAAGTTAAGTTAAAGTCGCACGGTTCACTCATTCAGGTCTGTTGCCATAGACTGCTTTCTTCAGTTTTATGGTTTCCCCCCACAGTGGTTTACCTCGGTGGTTAGCATGGCTGGATTCCAGCAGTGTGAGATAGAGTTGACACAGACACAGGTGATTAAGGATTTTTTGTTGTCACCCTTATGCATGTATAAGCCGCTTTCTCCCATGTACACGGCCAGGCCCCTGCTCTGTATGACCTAGAAGAAGCTAGACTGGATGACCCAGTGGTCATCCTAGGAGCCATCTGGCAACTCATGTCTGGTGTGGCTTACCCTTCGCATCGCCTCACGCAATTCCTTAAGCAAGCATAAGTGTGCTTAGGGAGACTTTATCTCAGAGAAACTGGTTTGGGCCGTACTGTTGACTGACGGTGTGGATGCACCCGACTGCGAGGTCATGGGGTTCATTCAGTCGCGTAGCACTGCCCCAGTGCTTTTTGGCAGCGTATCACCACCAGCTTGTTCTCTGAATTAGACGTGCACCGTCAGTGAAATGTCACCTGCACAGAGACGTTCATATCATCCAAGGTATTAAGTCGTGTTTATGGCAAACTGCACAACATGACTGCACAACTGTGAAGACGCACTGAAAACTTGATAAGTCATTGGTGAGATCAGTTGTCCGCACACAGAGAGGTGCCCCCGGGTTTGTTCCATTGGCCTGCGAGGCAAAGGGGATGGAAAAGAAGCTTGAGCCTGTCTGCACATGCACAGAGGTCACTGCTGGCCTTTTGATTGCCTGCCAGTGCAGGGGCCACAGTCTTCCAGAAGAGGGCCTTGGCTACAGGCAGACAAGTGAGCCAGCCAGACAGGCAGCCAGCCGCATCGTCTGCAGTCCAGGTCTGGGGCTAGAGCCTGGGCTAGGGCAGGTCAAGTTACCCAGACAGATTTGTTAACACTGTTTGGGTCCGCTCGGCTTTCTACCCTGGCCTCTGAGCCAAACGCGGCTGAGGTGACTTAATCTGTCATTAAACTCACATTACACCCGGACAGAGACTCGGCTCAGGGGGGCAGAGACAGCACTCGCTCTCCCACTCGCTGGCATGGCTGGCTGGATGTGAGCAGACACAAAGAATACCCCCCTCCTCCTCCTCCTCCTCCTCCTCCTCCTCCTCCGCACTCTCCCCTTCCTCATCATGCCACACACCATGGCACAGCTAGACAGCCCAGCACGGTCTAGACAAAAGCAATTTCACTTGAAGTTGAAAAGTCATTTGACTGTGTGACGGGCACCCGCGTGGATTTGGTGGTGTTTACAGCGAGCACGGATCTATTTGTCCTTCTTGTTGTGTTGCTTTGTATTGCTCTGGAGAAGAGTGAGGTTTGATTTGAAGAATTCATTCAATCAGTCTGTCTTTGTTTTATCTGTGCAGAAATATGGAGACACATTTGCAGAATAACAGATGAGGGTCGAACGTTGTGTGTTTTCCAAAGGCATGTGTTTTAAATGCTTGTCCGTGCCTGTGTTCTTTAACAAAATGTGAAAACCATGTCCAGATAATTTGTGGGAAAAAACAGAGAGAGAGAAAAAATTGGGAGTCTATTGTCAAGTTGGCCTAAAAAGTAATGAATTATTAAGGATTTCTGTCCCATTATACACTTCTGTTCAACACCTATACAATTTGTTTGTGTTTCTCATTAAAACTCAGACTTTTATTCATCAAAAGAGTTGCAAAATGGATAGAAAATATAGTCAAGACATTGACAAGATTAGAAATAATGATTTTTATTCAAAATAATAATGTTGCCCTTTCGTGAAAGAAGCAGCAAAACTGTTTTCACCTGTGCTAACATAATTCCACAAGGGTTTTCTAATCATCCAATAGCCTTCTAACGTGATTAGGAAACACAATGTACTATTAGAACACTGGAAATGAGCCTCTATACACCTATACATCTATATTCCATTAAAAACCAGACGTTTGCATCTAGAATAGTCGTTTACCACATTTACAATATAGAGTGTATTTCTGATTCATTTAATGTTATATTCATTGAAAAAAGTGCTTCTAATTGACCCCAAACTTTTGAACAGTAGTGTAATATAATTTATTAATACCTTTACTGATCAATATCAGTGTGACAGTGAAAGTTGTAGTTTTATTGCATCAATGACATGCCATCACTATACACGTGTCTTTAAAATTGTCATTTCCCTGTCGGACAAATGTGAACTCTGCTTCCATTACTCTGTGCGTGAAAATGTCAGGGACCCAAACAACCTGCAGGACCTTCAGAGGAGGTCTAATTTTTTGAGGTTTGTTTTTACATAACAGCTGGTTCTGGTTCTCCCCCCAGCGTCACAACCTCCCACTGACACAAGCTGCCAGAAGCGTACGAGCGCAAGAACTTTATCGTCAACTGTTGCAAAGAGCGCTGCCAAACCAGCGAGCCACATATTTCTTAGATTTAAGGACTGTTTCACTTAATGATTTTTATTCAGCTTTTTTATTCTGCTTGTCATTTGTGTGTTTGGTTGCACCCTGGTTGCAAATCTGTGTTTGAATAGCTTCATGGCTTTGTGAAGAAAACACATTGTGCATGGAAAAGTTGAAGAGTGGACAGGGATGATACCCAAGAATCTTCCCCTTTCCCCCCCGCACCCCACCTTTGAGTGTTCCTATCCTCAGAAGATGAGGAGAGTGTGGGATGATTGCGAGATACTAACGAAGCGACGGCAACGAGAGAAACTCGAAACCTGAAAACACAGAAAAAGCCTTGAAGCGAGTCCTACATTAAAAGCAATAAAACATGTGTCGATGTGCGCGGAGCTTTAGAAATGTGCAGATCTGTCGCATGTCTGTTCATCTGAGGAGAGCAGCTTTGGACGGTCTCAAAACGAAAAACCTGTGAATTAAATTAATTGCTAAACGTGATCATTTCGGGATAAGTGACGCTGAATGTTTTCCCCTAAACCACAGTCTTTTGTTTTCGTCGACAGATCAAAAAGTACTTTGAACTGGAGCCACTCGCCCGGGGGAAGCGCTGGATCTTGGAGGGCAGCTCCACCGACAACATGGAGGCAGTGAAGGAGAGCTATGGTCAGTTCATTAGCCTGCTGGAGGACAAAGACACAGAGCCTGCAAGGATATGATGCTGCTTCTGCTGCTAATGTAGAGAACATTAGTGGCCCCCGACGACAAAGAGATGCCACGTTGTGCTGGTGCCCATCGTCACACACACAAACGCAAACATGCACATACATGAAAATACAGCAGATGTCAGCCCCCCCCCCCACCTCTCCGTCTGAAATGTGTATCGTATGTTATGCTACTTTCACTGTGGTCTCGGTTTTTTTGTGGTTGTTTTTTAATCGTAAGACGGAGCAAGTCAACAGTTCAGCCACTGCACAACCTGACAGAGGAGAGGCCCCAGTGAACCTGCCCAGTGTGAAACACTTCATCGAACTCTTTTGGAAATGTTGTTTACCACTGTTTGTGGCATTGTAATGATGGACACTATCACACACACACACACACACACAAACACTGGCTGTAGATATGTTTAGCGTCTCCACTAATTACATTGCAGGATGTTTGGGTAGGCACCATCGACGATTCTCTCCACTGAGAAGAACTTAAAAATGTGGCCTGGTAATAACGGATGCTGCCGTTTGATTGGATCATCCGAAGCCTTGTGTTATGTACGGTGGTTACATATCGATGTGTCACACTATATCCGAGTATCTAATCCGAATAGTGTAGTATTACTACTTACCATGTGACTAAGTGCTACAGTAGGCGACTTTAATGGAGATGTGAGACCATGTGGAACAAGTGGAACAAGTGAGTAACAGTCTTAAATCCTCTTTTTTTATATATATATATATATATAGATAAATGTGCAATTTAGGTATATTTTATAGCTCTGTGTTAACATCGTAGAGCTCGATTTATATATCAATGTCAAAGAGAACAAAAGAGACACAACATGGCAATGATGGAGTGGATGGGGCCACAAGGTAGAGAAAATCTACTGAATTTAGATTCATTTCAATGTTTATTTTCTTCTTCTACATTTTACTTTTCTCTCCCTCTCTCTTTTGAATTTGACACAATCCCTCACAGCACTGGCTCGCGACTCCAGCCTCCCGTCAGGGTGGAATACAATCTCTATCAATCAGCCACAGCAACAGCTGCATCTGACAAGTCCCTGTCCAACACCCTAATGCCTTCCAACTGTCTGTGTGTTGTGTGTGTGTGTTGTGTGTTGTGTGTGTGTGTGTGTGTGTGTGTGTGTGTGTGTGTGTGAAGACCCCTCCCTGTCTGTTGTTTATCATGGACTCCTGCCCCACCTCATCCCAACCTCACACTGTCCCTCTGCTGCAGCTCCGTCTCTGGGCTTCGTGTCCCACGTGTAAGCTCCAAATATGAGTCTTCTCATATTCAGTTTGTGTTATCTGTGCCACAGGTGTGTGTGTGTGTGTGTGTGCGCGCTTCACACACCACACACCTCCTCCCTTTTTTTTTCTTTTCGTTTTTTTTTTTATTTGTTTCCAGTATGTTGTCTGGTTTTTAGGGATGATATCACTTTTTGTACCTTACCTGATAATCTACCAGGTAGTTTTTGTATAGTCTGGATGGAATCAGTGCATTCCATTGATTGAATGCAAAATAAAAACATAAACAATTCTGGTTGACGAGGAGGCATCATATCACACACTGACACACGGGTTTTAAAACATTTGTCTCAGTTTTTTGGGGGGAGGTTGTAATATTATTCTTTGCATTTTATTTTCTTTCTTTTTTTCCAATCATGCGTTTTGTTTAAAATAGGAATTGAAATTTCAAAAAAATTAAACATAAACAAATTCAATTATGGAGTTATTACTTACATGTTGTGGGATTTCTCTTGTATAAATGCAGTCAAATGTTTTATATATACAGTATATATACATATATTATCATCATGTCACTGAATGCCGTTATATATCTATATCGGTTATTGTTGAAATTCAAACCTGTAGTTTTAGGTTCGATCATGTCATCTTCACACACTTCTTCTGTATTTGTCACAGCGTCTCTGATTTGACCCGATGAAATCTGAAGGATCATTTTCTTCTTCTTTTTTTCAGTGCTCAAAGTCAAAGTGAAGCAGCAGCAGCAGAAGAAGAAAGTTTTGAGTGCAAAGTTAACCGTGTGAGACAGGAGTTCCTGATGAATATACTCTACTCTGTGCTACCTCTCCCTCCCTCCTCTTCTTCTCCTTTCGCCCTTCTTCCCTCTCTTTCAAATTAACCGTGTGGCTTTAATACAATGTGTGTCATGCAGGTTGCCCAGGCGACTCTTTGATCCTGTTTTCCAGTCTCTGCCTCTGGGGCAGACGTGCTTCTCTTCAGTCTGCTGCACACCAGCTCTGGAAGCTGCTGCAGCCCTGAGACAAACCATGGACTGCTGCGCTTGTCTCACTCCTTTTTCTTTCTTTCTTTTTTTTCTTCCTGTCGCTCTCACTTTCTTTCTGTTTTCTATCTCTCTCTCTCTCTCTCCCTCCCTTTCTCAGGTTCTCTCCATTTCTCTGTCTTTCTCTTGCTCGCTCTGCTTCCCTTTGGTCACGCCAAAGCAGCCCTCCCTCAGCATGGGCATCCAGGATGCCCAGGGGAAGGGAAGAGGCCAGGACCTCAGCGAAGCAGCCCTCCTGGGAGGAAAGAGGGAGAGACGAGGGGACCTCGCTCTCTTCCCTCATCTTTGTATCTCTCTGTCTGAACTGTTGATTTTATTTCCATGAAAAAAGCTGCAGACAGTCCTCTCCTCCCACCACACTTACCCTTTACCTGCGTTACCTGTGTAATTGCTGGCGTCTGGCTGTGGTTTTCAGGAAGTGGCTTTCAAGTCAATAAGCTGCAAAGTTATATTATTTATGTTGTGTGATAAAAACAAAACGAAAGAAAAAAACAGTCCAGACTTTTCTAATCAGTCTGTGCTCACAGATGCAACACTGAGCAACAGTGGATGTTTACTGTGATGGATACAGTATCTTAAGAAACCTTCATGTCTGAGCGAGTTGATATTATTTTTTATTTTTTTTCATTCACTAGAATGAACGGTAATTAATTGCTGCCTGTAAGGGAGAAAAAAAAAAGAGAATCTCGTCTCAAATCTAAAATCAACTGACACGTCTAATTGTTGGCAGTAATATAAAGTGAATGTGTGACTTGTAAAAATGCAATTTACAGAATGAGCGAGCAGACGCGCCACTGCACCTCAGCCTCCCTCTCCCACGTCGGGGAACTACGGTGGCCCTCGCATACGAGAGGAGGAGGTCATTTCCCGTCAATTGGAACAGTAAGCTTCTGCTTCAAAAATACAAAACACACTCTGAGGCTGATTCGTCCATTCCTGCTGCAGAAACATGACGGCACAAGATGGTGGGGCCTGGCTGTTGCCCAGAGTAAAAGGCCAAAAACACTTTTAACAGGTTTTCATTTAAAAGAGATTATACACACAATTATACTGTCTTAACACGCTGGACCTTTAGCTGAATAAAGTCTTACAGTGACGGTAACGCTGCACCTGTTTTATCAGCTGCATCGATATCACACAGTTGGCGAATTAGACGACAGGCACCAATACAGACACTGATATTTTTTCTTTTTATTAAATTAGAGGAAGAATAGAATAGAATATTCCCCCAAAGACCGAGTACGTGGTTGAACAGAGGCAATTTGAAAGGTTATTTTATACATTTGTTCGATTGTTTTAAGATATCGTGATAGTGTGCAGGGCTGAAAGACTTAAACCAGTTCAGTTATTTATAAAGATGTATAGATATACAGTACTGTGCAGAAACCATTAGATTTGTTGCTTTAGCAATGCTATAATGACAATAGAGGATAATTATTTCTATTTCACTTTACTGGAACACATCCAGAAAATTATTATGTATGCAGTTTTTTTTTGTTTGTTTGTTTTAAGAAAAAACATCCTCTACAGGTGTATTTAGCGTGATCTGCCTTTACACTTTAACAACTAGACGAGCACTCAGAGAGCGCAGACCTCCACCAAGGCAGCTCAGTGCCTACAAAATACACCCTGCCGTGCAGAGTGTACGGATCACGCCCAAAATGTAATCACTTGTTCCTGGTCCCGTCGCGTACATTTCCTGAAAATTTCATCCAAATCCATCCGTGATTTTTCGAGTTATGCTAACGGACAAACAAACAAAAGAGAAAACGTATATAACTCCTGGCTGAGGTCAATGACACAGCTCTGCTAATACTGGAGTGGAACCTTAATTCATGTTACAGGGTAAATCCTGTGTTTGTCCACCAGGTTTATTCAAGACATGCTTGAGTTTAACATGTTGCATTGACAGCTCGCTAATATACAAGAGCAGCTTTGTCGCCTCACTTCATTCCAAATTCACATGATCACAGAATTTGACAGACAGAAAAAAAACAACAGAGCTTTTGCACAGTACTGTATATGCGGTATTTTTTATTAATAATTATTTATTATTTGAACATTTGTGGCCACAAAAGAACAAGATATAAACCAGACAAAAGTCATCTGTATCATTACTGGTCGTATTACGTCAAAATTCCTTTGTGCGCACAAACTTGGCCAATAAATCTGATTCTGATTGTTGATTCCATGTTGACTCACACTATACTCGTGAAGTAGATTAGTTACAGTTTAGATCCGTACGGCGCGAAAGTACATCTGCTAAAAACGTTAAACCTTCAAAGTAGTGGAAGTTTTCAGGATCTGCTTGTTAAAGTAAACATTTAACTGTGAAATCGTGATGTCAAAAATGTTTTGCCGAAAGCAAATCGTAGCGACAGATGTTTACTTTATTATTTCCAGCGTTAATGAACAGGCGATCATTGCTTTTGTCACACTTTGTCCCGTCTCCTTTTCAGCAGAGCTCCCGACGAACGACATCACCCGCGACAAAGTGACCCCGATGAGCTTTGTGAAATGCAAATGTGCGAGACCCCGACAGGGAGCCTAACTTTTGTTTACAGGACAAACAAAAGAAGGCATGTTTTCTTAAACTCTGCAAAGAATGCCCATTTCTCTCCCTGTCTTCTCCCCTTCACCCATCCAGTGTGTGTGGCAACATGTTCTGCTGATAAGATCCTGCTAGGAGGTGGAACAGATGTTGCCCTGATATCCATCTGGGCCTCGTACCCCTGCTTTGCCTCCCACAGCCAGTGCACACAGGACAGGGACGCCCCACATTCCCGGCCCCTCACAGCGAGGGGCTGCTCCCACCAGAGGAAGCTCTCTCCTCTCCGGGATCCTCGGACAGTGACGCAGCACAGAACTCGGCCTTGATGCTGCTTTCACTCAAGTTGTGCGAGTGTGTGAGTGTGTGTGACACAGACAGATACCAGTCAGGTATAGTAGACCAGATCACAGGGTTCATCTGAGGCGTTTTCCTCCCCCTCATGACTCTCACACACACCTCGCAGTGACGGGAACAGCGAATGTCGGAAATACATCAATGTGATGCGAGTTAGGGAGGAAATCTTCCCTGGACCCAACAATCAGTTCCATGTGTGAGGCGATTGTTTCCAAAGAGTCACAGATAATGTACGGCTCTTCTGGGGCTGTAACATTTAAACCATGTCGTTACAGTACATCATGTTTTAGTCAATGCAATAACCGTTTCAGCCTTTGTGTCTCTCTCAGTAAACAAACGCGTTAACCGTTTGGTCTGTGTCTTACACTGGTAAGTTAACAGCGAGAGAGCGATAGATAATGTTTGCTTGTAATGTGGTTGTATGAAATTCTGACCTCACCGTGCACAAAACACCCTGCTGCTTTATCTCACTCTTTTCCAGCTGGAAAACTGAAGTTTGTTAAGCGCTCACTCTCACACACAAGTCCGTGAAGAAATGCCTGTGGGGACATGAGAGCTGCTGGGTCTGCTGCTGCTGCTGCTGCTGCTGCTGCTGCTGCTGCTGCTGCTGCTGCTGACGCCACGTTCAGTTAAGTCTGAGGTAAATCTGAACGGAGAACTTGAAACAGAGAAGTCACAGAATAGCATATTTGAACTCAATGACAGAAGCAGCAGGGCATGCATCAGCAAATCTGTAGTTTTTTAGATACAAACTTGAGTTACAAAGGCAAGAAACAGGGATTATGTTCTGCAGGTATTGTGCAGTTAAGCAGGTGGAGATTGTATATTGGGCCAAATCCAATTCCCATCTTAACCCTCAAGCTCAACCCTTAATCTAAACTGGTCCTCAAAACCAAGTGTTGAGGGTTATTTTGTCACTTAGAAATGGGACACCCCTTAAATGCAGATACGTCTTCAGACTGTGGGGGGCAGAATAACGTGAAAGTTGTGTCCAGTCTGTCAACTCCAAAAAAAGAAGAAGAAGAACACATTTACGATTATTTATTACGATCCATTTGTCAGTCAAGTTATTAGGTTGGGAAAAAAAAAAACCTTAATAACAGTATCAGTTAGTTATAAAATGATACTCGTACAAATACCACAACCACGGACATATTCAGCTGACAGTTACCACACACCACGGCTTATTGAAAAGTAAACGATAGCAAACGATTGCTTGTCCGCACCGGCCGGCTATTGACAAAAGATCATAAAATAAAAATAAATGTTACACAACAATGTCAGTAATCCATAATATGGACCTAAACTAAGATAATACAATGGTTTTCATCATTTTATATCTCTATTAACAAAGAAAATACTTACATTTGTAGCGTACTCGTTTTGCTGCTTTCGGCGCCATCTTTGTTATGTGAAAACACGCAATGCATTCTGGGTAACCCTTGACCCAAGGGTGGTCTAGGGAAAATCTCAATATTGAGGGCGATACAGCCCTTAAACTTGCCCCTCAACTTAATTTTTCTCAGAGTCGGGACAGCACTTGCACTAGAGGGAGCGCGCATTTTTGAGATTGAGGGTTAAGATTGAGGGTTAATGCAAGGAATTGGAATTCACCCTTAGTCTGCCCCACACTAGATTATAATTGGCCAGGTTTTGGTCCCGATCTGGCCTTTCTGACAATCGTGGGTGCTTCCAATTTTAGGCTGATTTGAACAGATTATCTGGCCAAATTATCCTTTATTTCCTTTCTATCATCGGACGCATCAGACGTCTTCTCGCTTTCAAGTATTTAGCGCGTTTTATATTTACGACCGAACGATGATCGGGGTCGTGAGCAGAACCCCGCAGGAACCGATGAGGGTGAGTGACCGGGAAACGGATGTTGCAGAGTTTTGTTTAGAACCGTAAACTTGTACAAACCAAGTTGATTCCGTCTTCTCAGCCATGACTTCATCCGCAGTTTTGTTTAGCTTTTTTACGTTTCGCTGCGTAAAAACATCGCATGCATACAACAGCTATTAACTGACGACGCAGACGGTCCAACAACATGACTGTTTATGTTCTGAAGTAACGTCAAATCACGCGAGTTTCTGTCAAATCAAGCATGTGGTCCTGCGTGTTAAATCCTCAATTGTGGGACAGGCTTTACGTGAGATTTTAGACATCTGAGGCTAGTTCCTTGTGTCGAGGCAGCAGAAGCACAGTCAGTTTATTTTTAAAAGTGACAAAAGACAATAGCCATAAGCTTGAGTGTGGTTTGAAAAGTGCTGGATACAAATATTCATCCATCGCAAACAGCTCTAAGGCTGTTGAGGCCTGTAGACGTTAGCACAAGCTAATGCTAACAAGTGCTGTTATAACGTCCTCGGAATCACATTTTACGTTTAGAATACACCTTGAGATACAGTAAGGACACTCAGTATCACGTCACGAACAGCCCCGCCCCATTACACCACAACCTCATAAAACAAAAATGTTATAGATTTTAATCATGAGGAAATTCTGCGGAGGCCCAGGCCCACACAACTTTCCGTCATAGCCCTTGATAAAAAAAAAAAAATCAAAGTGGTGGGGACAACATTGTTGATAATAAATAGTGGTGGGGACATGTCCCTGGCGTATCCGACGTCTGTGGTCATGGCTAATTGTTCATGAGTGGGTGCACATTCCCATGTTCCCATTGTTTTTTTGGGTTTTTTTTATCACTCGTGCGTGATTCAGTGCCGTGTCGGAAACAAAACAAGTTAATATTTTGCATCTTTTTCCCTTCGGTCTCTCTTTAAAGGGAGTGTGTTTAGATAAAATCAGTGTTAGTGAGTTGAGCTGTCCCAAGGTTCAAAAGCACGGACGGCTATAAATGTCAAGATCGACGCTAACAGCTATGCTAATAGCTACGCGCATTGCAGAGTCACTTGATTAAACCCGATTTAACGACATCCTCACAGATTTGAAAAGAGAAGAAGAAGAAGAAACATGTGGTCAGGGCCTCACTGAACTATCCCTTTAATTACAATACCAGGACTGTACATTTGATTTAATTCTTCGTTTCTACTTCGGTCACGCTGCACGTGTAAACATACTGTACATACATGTATGTGCAGGATCTGATCTGATCTGCTTTAAACCTCTAGAAGTCCAGCAAAAATACCTATAGTTACCGAAACCTGGTCCGATGAGGGCAGACTAATAAAATTGTTTGTGCAGCAGTGGATTCCTCAGCGCTGACGTCTTTCACGCTGAATGTAAAGGCGGAGGAATCCCTCCTGTCATGCATGTGATCATGCAGGTTTGTGGTTCGAGCTGTAAAACTAATGAGTGGCTCAAACCTGACAGAATCTTCGAGAGTTGCTCCCCTGCCAAGCGGATTAAGTGAGAGCGGGCGCTTTGCAGCAACATGCCACAGTCATTATTGCCTCCATTTAATGCTGAGGTTTGTTGTTGTTTGCTTTTCTTCCTGTTGAACTTCTTTTAACCCTTTATTGAATTTAGGCTTGTTGTTTTTATCTCCTCCCGCAGACTTCTTTTAAGTTTTTCAGTATGTCTGATACGAACGCGATGACACACATTTAACTCTGATTAAATTAGCCTGGATAAGTTGATCAGCAAATCAGCTGTCATTTCTTTCCAATCAGTAGTTTTTTTTTTTTCAGACAAGGAACGTCTTCTTCACTCGAGACTGGGATGGATTTCTCATCGTTGTAGTTTTTCATGCCCAAACACTCACTAATGTGCACATGTGACCTGCTCAAACTTCCTTTAGTCGCTCATCTACAATTTGTAGATCTGTCTTTTCCTCTGTTGAACTTCTGGATCAATAGTAAATTAAAACAAATAATAATAAAATAAATAAAAGCTGTCAAGTTAACGTATTCTTTTCTTTTTAAATTCTGCCGTTAAGGTGCACTTTTAGTCAAACAAAATTAAAAAATACCTCCAATAAAATCACTGAAATCCTGAATCAAAATATACTCACAGTATCAAGTAAAAGCAGTCTTGTATAAAGTACCTAAAAGAGATACTTGAATGAAAGTACAAGTATCTCACTAGAAATCACTTTGGTAGAAGTTGAAGTAAAAGTCTTAAAGTACATGACATTTACTGTACTTAAGGGTCAAAAGTAATTTTCTGATATAAAATGTACTTAAAGGTGCCATATGTAAGAATGTGGCCAAAAACAGTTACTACATTCCAATTCAAAATACCGAGGTCTTTTAGGTTTTGTTTTTTGACATAACTGGCAACCCGTGGTTACGCGGCAGCTGAGACTCTACTGACTGCAATGACTGGTAGACGGCGGTAGGTGGCGCCACATGCCAAAACATGATTTCAAAACATAAACATGATTTGCAGTCTGCAAAATATTTTTTTTAATGCAAATATTTTGTCTGTACTGTTGTTGTTGGTGAGTTCAGTTTGTTATATGAACATTATTCCTGAGTCTCTGTGACATATTAGGAGGATTTTATGGCCAGTAGCTTTAGATGTATTACATAATGCACTTTTATGTTTTCGATAATAAAAAAAAATAGGATTTAGGATTACGCCGTGGTAGCTCAGTGGTAGGACGAGTTGTCTTTCAACTGGAAGGTTGCCGGTTCAGTTCCTTGCTCTATATGTGTCCTTGAGCAAAGACACTTAACCCCATGTTGCAGTGTGTGAATGGGGAAACGTAGTGGAGTAAAATTTGCGTGAAATAGTAAAGCACTGATATGTGAGTTTTGTACTTAAGTACAGTAAGAACGTATTTGTACTTTGTTACATCACAACAGCGAGTAAAATTACTAATAAAGCACCAGCATGACCCCTGTTGTGTGATAAGATTTTACTGTTGCACTGTTCAGTCTGTGGCAGTTCATCACATTTTACAAGGTAAACATTATCCTCGTCGGGATTCCTCTGTATCTTCAGACAAACTTTTTGTCCTTGGAAGATTTAAGGAAACCGTGACGTGCAATTCTACTCTGGTCCTTTGTGGCGACCGAAACGCCGTGTGTTTTTTCTGTAGTGTTTGAATGCCGCGTCCTGTTGGCTGACTTGTGTGGGATTCCAGCAGCCTTGTCACTCACATTGTTTGTCCTGGGGACAAGATCTGTGTGAGTCCTTGTTTCTTCTTCCTATTCCCTCGGTCCGAGTGCTGATGGAGACCCGCATCCCAGGTGGCCCACACATCAAAACAAGAGGGATCGCAGCTCTTGGTTTTCAGACAAACATCACTCACTTTCTTTGTTGTCTGAGGGACAGGGGGGCACGGTGGTTTATCTCCAGCGGATCTCCCCCCCCCCCCCACTATCGCCTTCCACCGACCCACCGCTCCATCCCACAGGAGCTGCTAAAAGCAAATGTCAGTCAAAGAGAAACGCGTTGCATTCCTGCAAAAGGTCAATTAGTGGTGGCCACTGAAGGATTTGTTTGCATGTCGAAGTCAAAATATGGAGACTTCCTCTTTTCAAGATCGTCAAATCCAGTGACTAACTCTGGTCTAATACAAGAGTGAATTCCTTCTCTATGATTGTTTCTCTGTCACATGTTTTGAAGATGACTGTCCCGCGCGCCTTTTACACCTTCCTACCACACACAGCACAGTTTAGTCTACTGTGAGTTATTTGACCCTGAGCCTGATTCACGATGTCCCACATATGAAACCTATTGCTCTCTCAGGCCGACTAATGGGGCCCAGTAGCAGCTCGTGCTGCAACAACTCCTGACCCATCTGTGCAGGTGATTCCCGGGCCTCGCTGTTCCCCTCCAGGCCAATAAGCAGCACCATTTCTGTGGAACTTTTATGAGTGTGACCTTAACATGCCTGTCTCGAGAGGTCTAGACTCAGCGCTCCGTTTACTAGAGTCCCCGTCCCACTGATAGCAATCAGACTTTTCACTTTTTTACTAGGGACTCTCTCTTGTCATAAGTCTTTGAAGACGCACAGACGCGACTCTTTAACCGTCCTCTCTTTGTGGACTTTGCAGAATTTACTGTCACGACGCTCAGAAACAGGTACAGCAGCACTGCAGCAGCCGCAGAGTCGCATGAACGTGTGCAGCAGCAGCAGCAGCAGCAGCAGCAGCAGCAGCAGCAGCAGAGGCACAGCTGTGCTGTGGCTGCTCTCTGACAAGGTGGTCAAAGCTTTCATGGAGCGCAGATGCCGGCTGATGAAGTGCAAGCTTCCAGAGAGACGAGTCTGGGTGAAAAAGATGTTAACGTGGAGATTTTCCCTGACAAAACCTGAAACGAAAGGATCTGTGGCACATTTTCGCCGTCTGTATAATGAGCCTGAGGTGATTAATCGGTTACAAAAACACTACCGTTCAAAAGTTTGGCGTCGCCTATACAATTCTTGGGTGTTTTCCATTAAAACTCACACTTTTATTTATCAAAAGAGTTGCAAAATGAATAGAAAATATAGTCAAGACACTGACAGGATTAAAAATAATGATTTTTATTCAAAATAATCATTTTGCCCTTTCGTCAAAGAAGCAGCAAAACTGTTTTCAGCTGTGCTAACATCATTGCAGAAGGGTTTTCAAGTGTTTTCTAATCATCCAATAGCCTTCTAACGCGATTAGCAAATTAGAACACTGGAAATGGGCCTCTATACACCTATGTACATATTTCATTAAAAACCGTTATTTAAGACGTTTGCAGCTAGAATAGTCGTTTACCATATTGACAATGTATAGAGTGTATTTCGGATTCATTTGTTGTTATATTCATTGAAAAGAAGTGCTTTTCTTTCAAAAATAAGGACATTTCTAAGTGACCCCAAACCTTTGAACGGTAGTGTAAATATTTAATTGTTGCCCAGAAATTCACTTTTTTTTAAATATATATATATATATGTATATACATTGTGGTTTGTTTGGTGTGCTGCGTGGCACTGAGCCAAACACTGTAGGTGGATAAGCTCATTAAATCCAAACAGTTTACGGGGAGAGCGGCTCCAATGACGACACTATGTGGGCAGCTTGCAGCTCTCAAAATACAAACGTTCCGTGTGGAAGCGAAAGAGGAGGAAAAGTCCGTCTTTCACAGCGACAATCTAGTAAACACACGGCCGCTGCACAGAGAGGGAACACCTGTGTTTCGGCCCAGAGGTTTGGCACAGAGCGTCTTAATCATTACCAGGGCCATATTTGGTCGAGTGCAAATCCAGTGTTCTGACTCACACAGGAAACTGCAAAGTCAGAATTCACAAATAAGACCTCGGAGAACAATCACAAGACGGTGGACAGTGTGACGCTGAGATGATTCAGCAGGCTGCAGACGCCAACAACACGGGCCTGAAAGCAGGAATAAGCTGCAGCCAGAAATAGTGTTTTAAGGTGTTGAGGATTAGGGTTAAATGTCACAAAGGTCAAGTGAGAGACTAGTTTAGATTGGCTTAGAGAGGTTAGCTGTGAGGAGCTCGACGGACAACTGGTCCAGCTCTGAGTCCCCGGAGTCATTGTCATATGCTTTTAACAATATAGAGTATGTGTGTTTTTATCAAGCATTGATGTTGTTTTGTTGTAAAGATGTTTGTTTTTGTAGAATTGGTTAAAAGACACGTTTTGGGGGGTTTAATTTAAAACCTTTACCTTTCATTAAACGCACATTGATGATGTTTAAATAAACCCTGGTTTCAAAGAAACCGTCTCCACATGGAGGGAGAGCCTTTATTGTTTTCTGAGAATCTGTGTGTGTGTGTGTGTGTGTGTGTGTGTCTCCACCGCAGTGTTTTGGAATCACATGGCAGCACCACCTGTTTACTGTCCTTCTGAGGACTGAGCCTAAACATCCTCTAACAGGATTAACCAACGGGAGAAAATGTGTCCACTCACCTCACCTGACCAAGGATGACTCACTGCCCAACAACTACTGTGTGACGTCCCGACAACAACAACAACAACAACAACTCACAAACTGTGAGTGAAAATATTTTTTACAACAACAATTTACAGATTCGGAATAATCATCAGTGTCCGATGTTTGTTATCAGAATCTGATTTGAATAGTAAAATATCTTTGTTTGTGATGTCAAAAAACACAGGAATCACCTTTGATAATATGTCAATATTGTTCAGAAAATGTTTGAGTTCATGTCTGAGTGATTTCCTCGGCATTCTTTTTTTTTAAGTTTTACTACTTTTTTTTTTTTTTTAGTAAGAAACGGTGCCTGTGGTTTCCCTTTCACATAATTTAGGGTTAGGATTAGGGATAGTGGTAAGCAATTGGTGGCCCAAAAACTGGTCCGCCAGCATCAGTATCTGGCCTGGCAGATGATTTAACAAATCTGATCTTAAATGATGTGTTATCCTCACACTAAAATTCATATTGCGTTCAGAGCTTTTATTCTGACAAAAAATTAGATTCTGTGTAGAATTTGCAGTTAAAGGTGCATTATGTAATAAATCTAAAGCAACTGGCCATAAAATCCTCCTAATATGTCACAGAGACTCAGGAATAATGTTCATATAACAAACTGAAACCCACCAATATCAACAGTATAGACAAAATATTTGCATTAAAAAAAAATATTTTGCAGACTGCAAATCATGTTTATGTTTGGAAATCATGTTTTGGCATGTGGCGCCACCTACCGCTGTCTACCAATCATTGCAGTCAGTAGAGTCACAGCTGCCGAGCAACCACGGGTTGCCAGTTAATTCAGAAAACGAAACCTAAAAGACCTCTGTATTTTGAATTTGAATGTAGTAACCGTTTTTGGCCACATTCTTACATATGGCACCTTTAACTTAAAGGTGAAGTAAGTAGTTTATAGTGCCATCTAGAGGAGAGGCTGAAATTTACAACAAAGAACTGCTGCTCTGCTCACCCCCTCCCTTCCCTGAGTGCTACGGTATCCTCAGCCGGTCAAATGTCGTCCCCGTCGTCTTTCTCCGTGTCAGCAGATGAGGTTCGTGAGGTGAGGGAGAGGGCGAGCTACCGCGGCCGTAGCAGACGAAGCGGAGAGAGTGGAGGCGGGACTTCCGCTACAAGTAAAGCGACGCTTGATTTGTTCTCTCGTGTTTGTCCTTACAGGCTCCGGTAGAAACATGGCGTCTCGCTGCTAACAGTGGCTATGCAACCGCGGCCCGCGACCATGTTATTTTACATGACTTTTTGAAACACTACGAAAATGAAACAAAAACTATTATACAGCGACTAGACAATGCAGGAGCACATAATATATATAAAAAAGTGGATTTTGGGTTATATAAACCCATAAATACTACACATTGTCCCTTTAAATGTTTGGCTTGAAGAATAAAAATAAAAACACTCCTGTTGTCATGGGTTAAAATAACTACTTAACTACTTACTGTTCGGCTGGTGTTTCAAGACGATGTCTCTTGTTGTTCTCTTAAGGCAGCAAATGTGGATTTTTGATTCTGGCCCAACATTCAATTGCTTACAAAAAAATTGTCCCTCGACCACAATTACTTGCTGATCCCTGATTTAAAGGTTTGAAAAAGCATCTTATTCTGTCTCCACCAATGCTGTATTTAGTTCATTATTTAAGCTACTTGAGCCTATATAGTGTTTACAGGTGTTTCACGTCATCATTTAGTCATAATCATATCAGATTATACACTTTATTTCTACAGAATGGTGGGACTGAGGAGATAAAAGGACTATTAGTTATAAATGATTAGATTTGTACTAAATTTAGTATATTTTCCATAATTCCCTATACATTCTCACAGGTCATTTAACCCTTTAACACTGAGCGCATTGCAGATGACACATTTGCGCACTTTGCATTACCGCAAACACGTGATCGGGATGTGGTTATTACGGTAATTTCACTCGTGATGTTTGTGGAAGCTGCAGTATCTGTGTATTTGTCTCAGGAGAGAGGAGAGAGAGTGGGAAAAACACCTGTGCACACTTTCCATTTTTCGGCCTGTTTTTGCACATCGAGTGCCCTCAACCGTAAACTCCCCTTGTTGAGGGAAGTGGCTGCGAACCCTATGGAATTGGGACACCACTATATGCAAATTAGCCTGCATGCTACTATTTTCATTGAGGAACAATGCTGGCGGATTTTTTTGTGTTGCCTGTTGCGTTGACTGTGTTTGTTTCTCCGTCTGAACCAGCAGCGCTAGCTAGATAGCTAACGGCTATTTGCCGAGTGCTTGGAGAGAGTTTGCCCGTCACGTAGCTCTACACGAAAATATACTTACCACGAAATTGTTCCTCTGCAGACGTGGCCGCCATCTTTGTTGGAAAAAAATCAGCCGGCTCGCTGAATTCGCAAAGCATCATGGGTAATTTCATTTTACATTTTGAGGGTTGATTATAAGGGAAAAATCTCACTCCCCCTTGCTCCCCCCCTACACGAAAACTCGCACAATTTAGGGTTAGGGCAAAGATTTAGGGTTCGGGAAGGTATTGGGACGGGGCCAAAGACTCAAAAAAAAAAAATCTAAATAAATGTTGTTTTTTTTCTTCATTTTAAATTGTTAACCCACTCTTTGAACGTGGAGTAAATTATAAATAACTGCCACTTATTTACTTGTTACATGTTTCAGCCCTTTTATGGTTAAAATAAGCAGGAATTTTTGAGACATTTTGAGGCTTAAAGGGTGAAATAGTTTATAAGATTGATTCTTGTTGGAATTACACTTTGGATCGTCAGACCTTGTCTTACCTTAATGCTCATTTATAACATATTGGCCACAGGTGCAACAACAAAGCAACACAGTGAATTAAAATGGATTAAATTGAATTTTTTTTGAACTCTGTTATTGTTGTTGTTTTACCTGGACAAAGTAAAGCAAGTTGAAGGCATGACATTCTTGCTCTCTCTCTCTCCTCAGTGTGTCTCCCCTGTTGCTGCCCAACGATGGCCCCTCCCAGCTCCTCTGAATCTGCCTGGTTCACATACACAAGATTAAGTAGCAAAAGTGACATCCAAGACCAATTGGGCCACCCAAGAGAACCACAACCAGCGGAAAAGCTGTCAGAGCATTAATCTTCAAGCCTCTCCTGCACTGCCAACTTACATCTCCTTCAAACAGGACAGGGAGGTTAAAAAAAAGAACTTTTTCCTCCCAGAAGGATTCTCCTCTCCATCAATTAACTCTTTGGGGGACAATTAATCGTCACCCGCCATGTGTCGGACGACTTCAAACGCTGGCAAGAATGAATTACTTTTCCAGACTTTTTTTTTTTTTTTTTTTTGTAAACTCACCTTTAATTAGGCAACGCAGACATTAGTGCGGACATTTGTTCAGTTTGTGATTGACCTAAATGCCGTAACAGAGACGTGTGGGTCAGTCATTTGCGTGAAAAAACTGCGCTTGAGAGTGATTTATGTTTGACAAAACTACATTTAACTTGTCTGCGGAGACATTTCTATGGCCTGTTCCTCCCGTTAATGAGACGTTAACATCCAGCGGTGGAATTTGTCTTCGATGTCAGAGGGCTGTTAAAATAGACATTGAGGGATATGGATGCTAACTGGGCAGCTAACCACGTCGGCTAACCCTTTTGTCTTCTTTGCCAATCTTTGATGTCTTTCAGGAGGATAACTGTGTGTGTGTGTGTGGTGTGTGTGTGTGTGTGTGTGTGTGTGTGTGTGTGTGTGTGGTGGGGGGTTCTCTTGACCTTCTGAGGCTTTGGTGTCACATCCAACCTGATAGCAGCGTCAAAGGGAAAAACGCAGAAAAGATGAATACAGCAGCTGATAAATAGCGGAACATGAATGCGTTGTGCTGTGGATGCCTTCAGTCCCAGGAGAGGGCCTTCCTAACCCTGGCCCTTTCTTCTGCCTGAGACCTGAGAAGCAGAGGGAGCGAGGGGTGGTGGTGGTGGGGGTCTGGGGAGACGTTGCGCCGTCTAACTGTGTTCCTTTGAAGAGAGCAGCGCTGAAATCGAGCGACATGCCTCGAATACTTTCTGCCAGTTTCCAGCGAGATTCTTTGCACCCGCTTGAAAACCAGCGGTTTCCTGATGGAAGCGTTCATAGATCGCCATTGTCACACTTCAGTGCTGCACTGACATGTTCCTCCATCATGATAAACACGACGCTGTTTAGTCATGTTTGAGTAATTTGTGGTTAATAAATCAATTATTATTATTAATATTATTTACGTATTTTTTAAAATCAGTGACTTTTGGTCAAGACTTTTGACTTCAATTGTGTCCTCAGGTCTGTGTGTAACATTTCAACAGGCTGTAAGTTATAAATAAAGGTCACTGATTATCAGCTCCACGCCACATTCCCATGCTGCAGACAGGAAGTGACGCAATTTACGTCACAAAGACGAAGCAAAGACGCATCAGCAAAGAATTTACAAGATGATTCTCCTGCTGTAGATTTTTTATTATTATTTATTTACTTATCCCGATTTTTATATGTCGAAAAATAATGATTTAGCCGCTGCTGTTCCTGCTCCATGCAGCTCCAACTGTCATGGGTGTTCTTGTATTATTGGCCTTGTGGTCCTCACATAATATTAAAAGGGCTTTTTGGGGGTTTGGGCACTGTTGAAATTACAAATACTTTGTAACTGTACTTAAGTACAAAATTCACGTACCTGTACTTTACTTTGTTATATGTATTTCTAGCAACTTTTACTTTATTGTTGTTGTTGTTACCAACGTAGTATCTTCTCTCTCCTGTTGTTTTTTTCTCCTTTCTCTCTGCAGATGTTTCTCTGAAGCTGTGATTCTAGGTAACCGATTAACATTACAAGTCTCATTATTATTATGACCACTTTCAACACATCCTTATGTTAAAACCCTGAGCTCTTCTACCCCCTCTCTGTTTTTCTCTAAATCCAGCTGTTCTCGACAGAGCCAGATTCGGCTCACACTGTTTTTGTGTGTTTTTTTTCTTTCTTTCTCTCCTCTGTCACTAAGCACTTCCTCACTTTCAGGACATGTACGTAGAAGCAGACAGCTGGTCTTGATTGAGCTTCTTGAAGATTTTTATCATCTGGATGATGGAAAACCTTCACAGACGTGCTGGTTCACTGTGGGAACTGTTGCATTTCTCTTTATAATACGATTGTCTTGACCTTTCTCTGTAAACTACAGTTTAGATGATGTCATTCGGTGCCACAAAAACACTAACCCTAACCCTCAGGTGAAATGGACTTGTTTCACCGGAAACCAGTTTTTATACGGTATAAATTGCTCTAATGCTGAGTCACCATATACAAAAACAACAGCGGGTATTATTAATAATATTATACACTTTGAGATGTCATTATGAATAAAAGCCACTTTGATGGGTAATTGCTCTCATTGATGTGTGTCGTTTTCCTCAGAGACGTCCGAATTTACTGTCTCTGTCAAGCAAAACTATCAGACCAGAGTGAGGGAGCATTAACACCGGCGTCACAGAGGCGGGTGGGGACAAGAAGTGTTTATCTCGTCAAACTGCTAGCTGAACTATTTGAGCATTAGAATTCACTCCTCTGCATGTTTTCATCTCGCTTTACTCGCACAATGTTGCCGTTGATTTAATCCGTGGAGGCATTAAAACGAATCACTTCCTGTGTGCTGCATGGGAATGTTACTCGGCAACATGAGACCAGATTTAGACCCTGTTGCTATCTATAAAGCCTGAATGAAAATGCTGCTATGAGGCTGAGTTGGGCCCTGAAGTGTGACGCATGTAGGCCACATTTTCAGCCTTTACAAAAAGTTGTTTTCATCTTCTTTATGAAGATAAGTTATAAGTTATGATTAATTTTCTATCGCATGTAGTGATAATTGTGCGGAGGTCACAAACTACACCATTTTTCAGGTTTACCAGTAAACTAGCAATTTAGCATTTATGCTAAATGTAAGCTAGCTAGCACCATTCCATTAAAGAAGCTAGCTTATCATGATGCTAGCTACCACAAATGTGATGCAAATGATTCTTCTGCCTCCTGCTCGACGGCTTTATGTAACCACACAAGATTTCATACATCAGTTGTGAAATGTTTTGAAGACCTTTCCATTAGTTCAGCTAACTATCTTATTATCGGCATTTTTGTCATCTTATTTAAAGGGAAAAATGCCACGTACGCCATTCCAGTGTGCGGAGGTATTTCACACCGGCCAAAGTCTTTGTTTATGTGTAAATATTGTACAAAGACACATGTAAAGAATTGTATAATAAAACAAAAATGTTTATATTTATATTTGTTCTTTTAAATGATCCCAAATGTCCAGTTAATTCTCATTATTTCCTGTGGCAAGTTTCCAATTTGGAATATTTCCAAAATACACAAACTAAAGTTTTGGGGAAATTTCAGCAGATTTTCTGGGGATTTTCCGCCCCAATTTGCAACCTTAGTTGTGACTATGAGGAACAAAACTCATCCAGCAAAATCTAATATGGTGGAGCTGTTTTTGTTGTTTCTCTGTATGAAAGATAATAAATGAAGCCAGAGTCATAAACAGGACACTTTAGGTAAACAGGTTGTTTCCAGTGTTGCTGTGAGCTTTTGTTTGGATAAGCCGACGTCATCACCAATCTGTGATCTGTGCCCATCAAAACAAGCTGCAGTCCACACACACACACACGCACACACGCACACGCACACACACACACACACACACACACACACACACACACACACACACACACACACACACACACACACACACACACACACACACACACACACACACACACACACACACACACACACACACACACACACACACACTGTCACAGGGAAACAGGTCTTTGGCTGCGTACGATGCTTGCGTGCCTTGTGGCCTGGGTTGGGGGAGTTTAGAGCAGTGAGCGACCACAGACAGCAGCGATCATTAGATCATCGTGAGGCCAGAAAAGCTGTTTGCGTGAGTGAAGGTGTTTGTGTTATTTAGAGAAGCGACCGTTAACAAATAAGGTTCCTGGCACCGATTCAAACTAAAAACTTTCGCATCAGATTTCCGTCCAGCGGCCTGAATCAAAGCAGGATGAAAGACTCGATAATGACCTGTATGTGTTCCAACTGAACGTTTCTCTCTCTCGCTCTTTTAACAACAGAAAGCTGAGCTCTCTCTACGGCAGGAAATCAAAACAATCCATGATGGGTTAAGAGTTCTTCACCACTTGGTGACACAGAACTCTGAAAAAGGAACTTCTTTCGCTTTTGTTGTATCATGTTCTTGCAACAACACTGCGTGCGTCTGGGAGCCACATTTCTCTTTCGACACTGTACATTTGAATGGCTGATTGAACGGAGTGTAACACAAACTCTGTGAAGGTTTTCTTTTATTGTCTCTACCAGCTGGAGAGTCCCATTATTACTTAACCCGTAAAATAATAAAACCTTATGACATTATTAGAGACTGAAAACACTATAAAACACTGGAATAATGAGCAGGTGCTACACTGTATGGATGTATGTATGCTGCTCAGCTCTGTTGCCGGGGTCGTATTGCACGTATGTTCATATTTGCGCCAACCACAAATATGTGAACCTAAAATAACCTTAACTTATTTGCATGCATATCAGCGTGGTAGTGATTTAAGGGGAAATGAGGTGACGGCAAACATTTCTTGGCAGAGACACAACATAAATGCTGCATTTTGTTACGCACCATGCATTTTTAAATGCAAATTCTGCAAAACAAAGGAATTTGCTGCAGTTATGTTAAATATTGATCATTTTTAGGCCTTTTTAAAAAACTTTTATGACATCACAGCATAGTAAACGTACAATAAGCACCTGGCATCTGCTGAAAAAAACCAATTCCTCTCCATAAAACAGATCCGGATTTTGCTATTAACTCAACAAGTCTTCAGTCATGTGGTCTGTTGTTGCAGAGACGTCCTGCTGTTCTATTCTTTTAGTTGTGTTGACTTGGTGAACTGGAGAAATGAAGGGAGTTTTACAACATTTCATAGGGTTTTCAGAGAAGTGAAAGAGCAATGTTTTTTCCCCCCATATATATTAAAGTGTAAACTGTACAAGGTTATAATAATTTTGGATTTTTTTTTTTCCCCCAAATGCTTAGTTTTAGTTGAGTTTTGTGTAATATGAACTTTTTTCCAGGTACAAGATTAACCCTAGAACACTATCGCTCAAATTCAAAACACCATCACTAACGCCGGGTGATTTTTACCCGAGATAAATAAATACACCCAATAAAAAGTACTTGTCGTCAAAATATATCAAAACATGACCAATACATGACAAATTTGAGTAGTGTTCTTTTATTTTAAACTGTGTCATGTTTAACAAAATGAAAGAAAAGCATCACGAGAGGACAGCAATGGTGTTCTAGGGTTAAAAAAAGGGTCATCATTATAAGTATTGTGTCTGAAATAAAACGTGAATAATAAAACAGTTTTAGTGTAAAAGAGCTTTGAGTGGGCATCAAGACTAGAAGAATTCTATATAAAACAAAAATAAACTTTTTTTTAGTAGATAAAAGGACAGTAGAAATGTAAAAAAAAAAGGTGTAGCATATAAAAGCATATCACTTTTAAAATCACTGCCATGGTTTTTACACGGACACTTTTACTGTGCATTTACATGAAAAGGGGCCGCGGTTTGAGCCGTAATGGACAGAACTAGGCTGATTTCCCACTTTGTGTGTGTGATAAAAACTCAACTGAAGTGACCTCCACTGTGAATCTGGCTCCAACATTAAAGGTGAAAACCTCATCAGCAGAAAAAAACTGTCACGACTCTTTCTTTGTAACGTCTGTTTTTTTTTTTTTTGTATTAGCTCTTTGTTCACGATTAATTCATTACAAATAACTTAGACAATGTCCATTGTTGACATTGGTTTTCTATGTAAATACATGCAGATGTGTGTCTGCAGTTGCTCGCGTTTACATCTCAACAACTAAATGTGACATGTGGCTTTAAGACAACGCCAGAACCACAAAATAACACATTTTATCTTAACCGATGGAGACACTAAGAGCCGGGCAAACGCTTGTGTCACTGATTTTCTTCATGGTGTTTTTATGAAGGTGTGTGAGTAGTTTATAAAGTGACACAATGTTTTAGTTACCTGTTGGAAAAAGGTTGTTCAGCAGCGAGATAAAGATAAAATGGCCGACATGTTTGTTAAAATAAAGTTGAAAGGAATATTTCACCGATTTGCATTTAGCTTTCAATAGAATAGCGGTAGTATTTTTTGAATAATTGTGCTTCCTTCCCTCAGATTCCCCCCTGAGTCAAGACCCACCCATAGGGGGACGAGACCTCATTCCCGGAATGTAAACACGTGTCGGCCATCTTTGCTAACAGTTACGCTAACAGGCTCTTGCTCTACAGAGTAAACTGAGAACCACAATGGCAGAATATAGTTTCAAAACCTTAATGTTTTTTCCAGAATAAAAGCTCTGAACTCGATATGAAATGTTTTCTTTGTTGTTTTTTTTGTTAAGGTAAGCAAATTAGAATTAATTAGAATTGTTAAATCATCTGCCGGACCAGATACTGATGCTGTCAGGCCAGTTTTGGCCCACGGGCCACCAACTGCTGGCCACTGACATACATTGTGCACCTGCGTGAGAAAAGAAAATACTTTCCCTACCAACAGGTGGCAGTAGTAAGTATTCATCATTAAGAAAAGTGGAACGCTTTTGTCTGAAGGGAATTTAAACGTTGGTATTTATCACGCAGATACTGAGCTTGTTTGAGCGTTGTTTACCTGCTTCGTTTCCACGCCTCTTCGTCAGACGACAGCCAATCACGACGAAGGACACAGACGGTCATCAGCTGATTGATGGTTGACCATTAGAGTGGTGTTTAGTTTCTCCTACAACAATACACAATATATATGTATATATATATATTAGGGTCAAACTGGAGAGAAAAAGATTACGACTCATAATGTCACGACTTTACTCTCGAAGGATTACGACTTTATTCTCATAATATTACGACTTTATTCTTGAAGGATTACGACTTTATTCTCATAATATTACGACTTTATTCTCATAATATTACGACTTTATTCTCTAAGGATTACAACTTTATTCTCATAGAATATAGAATATAGAATAAAGTCGTAACATTATGAGTCGGAATCTTTAGAGGATAAAAATCGTAATATTACGACTTTATTCTCATAATATTACAACTTTATTCTCGAAGGATTACGACTTATTCTCATAATATTACAACTTTATTCTCGAAGGATTACGACTTTATTCTCATAATATTACGACTTTATTCTTGAAGGATTACGACTTTATTCTCATAATATTACGACTTTATTCTCATAATATTACCACTTTATTCTCTAAGGATTACAACTTTATTCTCATAGAATATAGAATAAAGTCTTAACATTATGAGTCGTAATCTTTCGAGGATAAAATCGTAATATTACGACTTTATTCTCGAAGGATTACGACTTTATTCTCATAATTATAACGACTTTATTCTCGAAGGATTACAACTTTATTCTCATAATATTACGACTTTATTCTCATAATATTACGACTTTAATCTCAAAGGATTACGACTTTATTCTCATAGAATATAGAATATAGAACAAAGTCGTAACATTATGAGTCGTAATCTTTAGAGGATAAAATCGTAATATTACGACTTTATTCTCGAAGGATTACGACTTTATTCTCATAATATTACGACTCTATTCTCATAATATTACGACTTTATTCTTGAAATATTCCGACTTTATTCTCTCAATATTATGACTTTATTTTCTAAATGTTATGACTTTATTCTGGAACTCTTGAGTTTGGCCCTAACACTTGATGTAACAGCAGATAAGTGAACGTAGGCCTGTGTGTATATCATGTCATGACTGATCAGAGCTGGTGTATCCCTGATGTTTGCCTTGTAATGATGATTCTGAACAATGGCTCCGCACAGCCTTTCTTCTTTCACATACATTATTGTGCTTATGGGCCAAGACGGCCGGAATGCTTTCAACTTTTTATGTTACAATGTTGTGCCAAGAGCATTTTCCCCGCTGCTTCTCTGCAAGGGGATTTCAAAGGGGGGAAAAGCAACACATGCTGTCATTCATGTCCCGGCCATTCAGACGGACCATTACGCTCATATCAGATTGGTGCGTTTGATGTGTCCAGTGACAGAACAGAGTAAACAGCGAGCGCAAAGCTGCGAAAGATTTCAAATGCAGCGCCTTCATTAACGAAGGGCTATACCAATTAGTCGCTCATGATTGGTGTGTGAATATCAGTGCAGTCACGCAGTGTGTGCGCGCAGAGCAACACCACTGTTTACTGAACACAAAGACCATAAACAAGTTCACTGCCAAGTGTGAATAGCCGGGCATTTAAAAAAGAATTTACGGCTTTTCAAAGAACTCAACTTTATCTCAATGGGGAGTTGAACAGATTTACATACTTTACTACTTTATGGTACAATAAACCATGTATTTTATCTGCTGTCCTTAAGAGCTAATAAGTAAATGGGCCCTTTTTTTTTTCCCCCAAACCAAGAATTAAGATAAGTTCTTGACTGAAGCTCTCCCAGATTAAAGACAGACGGCTCTCCTGTGTGTGTGTGTGACAAGTCTGACTTTTATCCTCTGGTTCCTGAAAGCAAAATGTTGTTGAGATGGAAAAAGGTCGATGGAATTATAAACCTTACTCAACTTATAGTGTTTGAAATAGTTTGTAGAGTTCCAGAAAAGTATAAAAGTCATTGTTTGGGTGGACAATAATAATTACCTTACAACTGTTTAAAAAAAAAATAAAAAAAGTTTTATTATTATTTCACACACAGCTTGATCATGACAACTGTTTATAATCTGTTTACATCAGTGTTGTAAAGTCAAGTACAAATACTTCGTTACTGCACTTTAGTACAACTTCACACATCTGTACTTTTACTTGTTACTCGTTACTACCAAATCAAATCAGTTGGTAATGGTCTGGGACGTCACAATTACTTGATTTCGCAATTAATCGCTGTATTAAACGCTACGGTATATTAATAATAAAGTTTCCTCAATACAGTCAGATAAGATTGTGCCGGAAGCCCGGAAACATAGTTCAGCGCTCGACTCAAACAAAGGAGGAAATATGAGTGATATATGTTTCACAATCTGCGGGATAACGCACAGTTACTGGGTTAAAACATTGAATTGGTAGGAAATTAAATGTTAGCGTGTCATTTGCATTTAATTGCAATTTGCCAGTTTAACAGCATTCACTTAACTTTACATTTTACAGGTAATGTGATGTCCGTTTTCATTTGTATTTAATTTGATTTTGTATTTCATTTCAGACATGTGGTCTTGTTTTGTCTGTGGAGCTGTGACCGCGTGATGACCTGAGACCTGCGCTCACTTCACCACTGATTCCCGCGGAGGCTGCTTTGTCTTATCGTCACTATCTGTTCATAAAGTTACTGATAAACGCGATGAACACGCATTTTTGTTCCTAATAATACAATCATGTTAGAGTGTGCAGGTTTTCTGGCCTGACTTTATTTTAATATTTTATGATTGTAATTATAACGATAAGTTAGCTTGATTTGTAAACCACTTATCCAAAATCGGTTACACATTTCAAATTTAAACCAAAATGAAAAGTAAAGCAATGAGACCAAAAATAATAATAATTCATGGTTAATATTCAATGGAATGGTTTTTTTTTGTTTTTTTTTGTTTTAAAATCATCATAAAAGTACTTAATGTTGTTAAAAAATAAATAATAAAAGCCCTGAGTTTTGTGATGTTTGATTATTGGCAAACAGCATATCAGTGAATGGAAAATCAAGCAAAAGATGTTATTTCCCATAGTGACGTCACAGCCGTCACTGTACGTACAATATGAAAACTTGTGAATAAATGAAGGCAATGAGGGGTTTTTCGTTGAGATACATATACATATATATATATACATATATATGTATACATAACATATAACATTTTGGACGACATACTATACTATGACTTTTCTGTCAAATTTTGGACGACATACTGTACTATGACTTTTTTGTCACATTTTGGACGACATACTATACTATGACATTTTTGTCAAATTTTGTAAGACATACTATATTATGATGGTATTGATCAATTTTGACCATTTTTGGATGACACTCTACTATGACATTTTTTTTTACCATTTTTGGACGACATACGTATGACGTTTTTGACCAATGTTGACCATTTTTGGACGACATACTACACTATGACGTTTATGACCATTTTTGAACGACATACTATACTCTGACATTTTTGACAATTGTTGGACAACATACTATACTATGACATGTTTGACCAATTTTGGACGACATACTATATAGTATGACGTTTTTGACAAATTTTGACCATTTTTGGACAACATACTATAGTATGACTTTTTTGAACAATTTTGGACGACATACTATAGTATGATGTCCATCCATCCATTCATCCATTATCTACCGCTTTATCCTCCACCAGAGGGTCGCAGGGGGTGCTGTGCCTATCTCAGCTGACATTGGGTGATAGGCGGGGTACACCCTGGACAGTTCACCAGTCCATCACAGGGACACTTATAGAGACAAACAACCATTCACTCACACTCTCACACCCACAGTCAATTTAGAGTGACCAATTTACCTAATCCCCATATCGCATGTTTTTGGACCGTTGGAGGAAGCCGGAGAATCCTGATAAAACACACACACACACGAGGGAGAACTATAGTATGATGTTTATCACCAATTTTGAACATTTTATGACGACAGACTATAGTATGACGTTTTTAACAATTTTGACCATTTTTGGACAACATATTAAAATATAACGTTTTTAACCAATTTTGACCATTTTGGACAAGATACTATAGTATGACTTTTTTTTTTTTTTTTACCATTTTTGGATGACATACTATACTATGAAGTTTTTGACCAATTTTGACCATTTTTGGACGACATACTAGAAAATGATATTTTTTACGATTTTTGGACAACATACTACAGTATGATGTTTTTGACCAATTTTGACCATTTTTGGAACACATACTATACTATGACGTTTTGGACCGTTTTTGGACAACATACTATAGTATGTCGTTTTTGTAAAATTTTGGACCAATTTTTTTTTTCAAAAAATTGTCACATTATGGGCGACATAGTATAGTAGGACATACTGCATAGTATAGTATGACCTTTTTGTCAAGTTTTGGACCAAAAAAACGTTTTTCAAAAATATGGTCAGATTTTGGACGACATAGTATAGTATGTCGTTTTTGTCAAATTTTGGACCAATTTTTTTTTTTAAATATGGTCACATTATGGACGACATAGTATAGTAGGACATACTGCATAGTATAGTATGACGTTTAGGTCAAGTTTTGGACCAAAAAAACGTTTTTCAAAAAAATGGTCAGATTTTGGACGACATAGTAAAGTATGTCGTTTTTGTCGAATTTTGGACCAAATTTTTTTTCAAAATATGGTCACATTATGGACGGCATAGTATAGTAGGACATACTGCATAGTATAGTATGACGTTTTTGTCAAGTTTTGGACCAAAAAAACGTTTTTCAAAAAATGGTCAGATTTTGGACGACATAGTATAGTATGTCGTTTTTGTCAAATTTTGGACCAATTTTTTTTTTCAAAATATGGTCACATTATGGACGACATAGTATAGTAGGACATACTACATAGTATAGTATGACGTTTTTGTCAAGTTTTGGACCAAAAAAACGTTTTTCAAAAAATGGTCAGATTTTGGACGACATAGTATAGTATGTCGTTTTTGTCCAATTTTGGACCAAATCTTTTTTTTCCAAAAATGGTCACATTTTGGAGACATAGTATAGTATGACGTTATACATAGTATAGTGTGACGTTTTTGTCAAGTTTTGGACCAAAAAAACGGTTTTCAAAAATATGGTCAGATTTAGGACGACATAGTATAGTATGTCTTTTTTGTCAAATTTTGGACCAATTTGTTTTTTTCCAAAATATGTTCACATTATGGACGACATAGTATAGTAGGACGTACTACATAGTATAGTATGACGTTTTTGTCAAGTTTTGGACCAAATAAACGTTTTTCAAAAATATGGTCAGATTTTGGACGACATAGTATAGTATGTCGTTTTTGTCAAATTTTGGACCAATTTCTTTTTTTCAAAATATGGTCATATTATGGACGACATAGTATAGTAGGACGTACTACATAGTATAGTATGTCGTTTTTGTCAAATTTTGGACTAATTTCTTTTTTTCAAAATATGGTCACATTATGGACGACATACTATAGTAGGACATACTTCATAGTACAGTATGACGTTTTTGTCAAGTTTTGGACCAAAAAAAAGGTTTACAAAAATATGGTCAGATTTTGGACGACATAGTATAGTATGTCGTTTTTGTCAAATTTTGGACCAATTCTTTTTTTTCAAAAAATTGTCACATTATGGACGACATAGTATAGTAGGACATACTGCATAGTATAGTATGACGTTTTTGTCAAGTTTTGGACCAAAAAAACGTTTTTCAAAAATATGGTCAGATTTTGGACGACATAGTATAGTATGTCGTTTTTGTCAAATTTTGGACCAATTTTTTTTTTCAAAATATAGTCACATTATGGACGACATAGTATAGTAGGACATACTGCATAGTATAGTATGACGTTTTTGTCAAGTTTTGGACCAAAAAAACGTTTTTCAAAAAATGGTCAGATTTTGGACGACATAGTATAGTATGTCGTTTTTGTCAAATTTTGGACCAATTTTTTTTTTCAAAATATGGTCACATTATGGACGACATAGTATAGTAGGACATACTGCATAGTATAGTATGACGTTTTTGTCAAGTTTTGGACCAAAAAAACGTTTTTCAAAAAATGGTCAGATTTTGGACGACATAGTATAGTATGTTGTTTTTGTCAAATTTTGGACCAATTGTTTTTTTTCAAAATATGGTCACATTATGGACGACATAGTATAGTAGGACATACTGCATAGTATAGTATGTTGTTTTTGTCAAATTTTGGACCAATTTCTTTTTTTCAAAATATAGTCACATTATGGACGACTTAGTATAGTAGGACATACTGCATAGTATAGTATGACGTTTTTGTCAAGTTTTGGATCAAATAAACGTTTTTCAAAAATATGGTCAGATTTTGGACGACATAGTATAGTATGTCGTTTTTGTCAAATTTTGGACCAATTTTTTTCTTCAAAATATGGTCACATTATGGACAACATAGTATAGTAGGACATACTGCATAGTATAGTATGACGTTTTTGTCAAGTTTTGGACCAAATAAACGTTTTTCAAAAATATGGTCAGATTTTGGACGACATAGTATAGTATGTCGTTTTTGTCAAATTTTGGACCAATTTCTTTTTTTCAAAATATGGTCATATTATGGACGACATAGTATAGTAGGACGTACTACATAGTATAGTATGTCGTTTTTGTCAAATTTTGGACTAATTTCTTTTTTTCAAAATATGGTCACATTATGGACGACATACTAAAGTAGGACATACTGCATAGTACAGTATGACGTTTTTGTCAAGTTTTGGACCAAAAAAAAGGTTTACAAAAATATGGTCAGATTTTGGACGACATAGTATAGTATGTTGTTTTTGTCAAATTTTGGACCAATTCTTTTTTTTCAAAAAATTGTCACATTATGGACGACATAGTATAGTAGGACATACTGCATAGTATAGTATGACGTTTTTGTCAAGTTTTGGACCAAAAAAACGTTTTTCAAAAAATAATCAGATTTTGGACGACATAGTATAGTATGTCGTTTTTGTCAAATTTTGGACCCATTTTTTTTTTCAAAATATGGTCACATTATGGACGACATAGTATAGTAGGACATACTGCATAGTATAGTATGACGTTTTTGTCAAGTTTTGGACCAAAAAAACGTTTTTCAAAAAAATGGTCAGATTTTGGACGACATAGTATAGTATGTCGTTTTTGTCAAATTTTGGACCAATTTTTTTCTTCAAAATATGGTCACATTATGGACAACATAGTATAGTAGGACATACTGCATAGTATAGTATGACGTTTTTGTCAAGTTTTGGACCAAATAAACGTTTTTCAAAAATATGGTCAGATTTTGGACGACATAGTATAGTATGTCGTTTTTGTCAAATTTTGGACCAATTTCTTTTTTTCAAAATATGGTCATATTATGGACGACATAGTATAGTAGGACGTACTACATAGTATAGTATGTCGTTTTTGTCAAATTTTGGACCAATTTCTTTTTTTCAAAATATGGTCACATTATGGACGACATAGTAAATTATAGTAGGACCTACTGCATAGTACAGTATGACGTTTTTGTCAAGTTTTGGACCAAAAAAAGGTTTTCAAAAATATGGTCAGATTTTGGACGACATAGTATAGTATGTCGTTTTTGTCCAATTTTGGACCCATTTTTTTTTTCAAAATATGGTCACATTATGGACGACATAGTATAGTAGGACATACTGCATAGTATAGTATGACGTTTTTGTCAAGTTTTGGACCAAAAAAAGTTTTTCAAAAATATGGTCAGATTTTGGACGACATAGTATAGTCTGTCGTTTTTGTCAAATTTTGGACCAATTTTTTTTTTCAAAATATAGTCACATTATGGACGACTTAGTATAGTAGGACATACTGCATAGTATAGTATGACGTTTTTGTCAAGTTTTGGACCAAAAACACGTTTTTCAAAAAATGGTCAGATTTTGGACGACATAGTATAGTATGTCGTTTTTGTCAAATTTTGAACCAATTTTTTTTTTCAAAATATGGTCACATTATGGACGACATAGTATAGTAGGACATACTGCATCGTATAGTATGACGTTTTTGTCAAGTTTTGGACCAAAAAAACGTTTTTCAAAAATATGGTCAGATTTTGGACGACAGTATAGTATGTCGTTTTTGTCAAATTTTGGACCAATTTTTTTTTTCAAAAAATTGTCACATTATGGACGACATAGTATAGTAGGACGTTTTTGTCAAGTTTTGGACCAAAAAAACGTTTTTCAAAAATATGGTCAGATTTTGGACGACATAGTATAGTATGTCGTTTTTGTCAAATTTTGGACCCATTTTTTTTTTCAAAATATGGTCACATTATGGACGACATAGTATAGTAGGACATACTGCATAGTATAGTATGACCTTTTTGTCAAGTTTTGGACCAAAAAAACGGTTTTCAAAAATATGGTCAGATTTTGGACGACATAGTATAGTATGTCGTTTTTGTCAAATTTTGGACCAATTTTTTTTTTCAAAATATGGTCACATTATGGACGACATAGTATAGTACGACATACTACATAGTATAGTATGACGTTTTTGTCAAGTTTTGGACCAAAAAAACGTTTTTCAAAAATATGGTCAGATTTTGGACGACAGTATAGTATGTCGTTTTTGTCAAATTTTGGACCAATTTCTTTTTTTCAAAATATGGTCACATTATGGACGACATAGTATTGTAGGACATACTACATAGTATAGTATGACGTTTTTGTCAAGTTTTGGACCAAAAAAACGGTTTTCAAAAATATGGTCAGATTTTGGACGACATAGTATAGTATGTCGTTTTTGTCAAATTTTGAACCAATTTTTTTTTTCAAAATATGGTCACATTATGGACGACATAGTATAGTAGGACATACTGCATCGTATAGTATGACGTTTTTGTCAAGTTTTGGACCAAAAAAACGTTTTTCAAAAAATGATCAGATTTTGGACGACATAGTATAGTATGTCGTTTTTGTCAAATTTTGGACCAAGTTTTTTTTTCAAAATATGGTCACATTATGGTCGACATAGTATTGTAGGACGTACTACATAGTATAGTTTGACGTTTTTGTCAAGTTTTGGACCAAATAAACGTTTTTCAAAAAAATGGTCAGATTTTGGACGACATAGTATAGTATGTCATTTTTGTCAAATTTTGGACCAATTTTATTTTTCAAAATATGGTCACATAATGGACGACATAGTATAGTAGGACATACTGCATAGTATAGTATGACGTTTTTGTCAAGTTTTGGACCAAAAAAAACGTTTTTCAAAAATATGGTCAGATTTTGGACAACATAGTATAGTATGTCGTTTTTGTCAAATTTTTGACCAATTTTTTTTTTCAAAATATGGTCACATTATGGACGACATAGTATAGTAGGACATACTGCATAGTATAGTATGACGTTTTTGTCAAGTTTTGGACCAAAAAAACGTTTTTCAAAAATATGGTCAGATTTTGGACGACATAGTATAGTATGTCGTTTTTGTCAAATTTTGTACCAAGTTTTTTTTTTCAAAATATGGTCACATTATGGACGACATAGTATAGTAGGACATACTACATAGTATAGTATGACGTTTTTGTCAAGTTTTGGACCAAAAAAACGGTTTTCAAAAATATGGTCAGATGTTGGACGACATAGTATAGTATGTCGTTTTTGTCAAATTTTGGACCCATTTTTTTTTTCAAAATATGGTCACATTATGGACGACATAGTATAGTAGGACATACTACATAGTATAGTATGACGTTTTTGTCAAGTTTTTGACCAAAAAAACGGTTTTCAAAAATATGGTCAGATTTTGGACGACATAGTATAGTATGTCGTTTTTGTCAAATTTTGGACCAATTTTTTTTTTCAAAATATGGTCACATTATGAACAACATAGTATAGTAGGACATACTGCATAGTATAGTATGACGTTTTTGTCAAGTTTTGGACCAAAAAAACGTTTTTCCAAAAATAATCAGATTTTGGACGACATAGTATAGTATGTCGTTTTTGTCAAATTTTGGACCAAGTTTTTTTTTCAAAATATGGTCACATTATGGACGACATAGTATTGTAGGACGTACTACATAGTATAGTATGATGTTTTTGTCAAGTTTTGGACCAAAAAAACGTTTTTCAAAAATATGGTCAGATTTTGGACGACATAGTATAGTATGTCGTTTTTGTCAAATTTTGGACCAATTTTTTTTTTTCAAAATATGGTCATATTATGGACGACATAGTATAGTAGGACGTACTACATAGTATAGTATGACGTTTTTGTCAAGTTTTGGACCAAATAAACTTTTTTCAAAAATATGGTCAGATTTTGGACGACATAGTATAGTATGTCGTTTTTGTCAAATTTTGGACCACATTTTTTTTTTCAAAATATGGTCACATTATGGACGACATAGTATAGTAGGACATACTGCATAGTATAGTATGACGTTTTTGTCAAGTTTTGGACCAAAAAAACGGTTTTCAAAAATATGGTCAGATTTTGGACGACATAGTATAGTATGTCGTTTTTGTCAAATTTTGGACCAATTTCTTTTTTTCAAAATATGGTCACATTATGGACGACATAGTATAGTAGGACATACTACATAGTATAGTATGACGTTTTTGTCAAGTTTTGGACCAAATAAAAGTTTTTCAATAAAATGGTCAGATTTTGGACGACATAGTATAGTATGTCGTTTTTGTCAAATTTTGGACCCATTTTTTTTTTCAAAATATGGTCACATTATGGACGACATAGTATAGTAGGACATACTGCATAGTATAGTATGACGTTTTTGTCAAGTTTTGGACCAAAAAAACGTTTTTCAAAAATATGGTCAGATTTTGGACGACATAGTATAGTATGTCGTTTTTGTCAAATTTTGGACCACATTTTTTTTTTCAAAATATGGTCACATTATGGACGACATAGTATAGTAGGACATACTGCATAGTATAGTATGACGTTTTTGTCAAGTTTTGGACCAAAAAAACGGTTTTCAAAAATATGGTCAGATTTTGGACGACATAGTATAGTATGTCGTTTTTGTCAAATTTTGGACCCATTTTTTTTTTCAAAATATGGTCACATTATGGACGACATAGTATAGTAGGACATACTGCATAGTATAGTATGACGTTTTTGTCAAGTTTTGGACCAAAAAAACGGTTTTCAAAAATATGGTCAGATTTTGGACGACATAGTATAGTATGTCGATTTTTTCAAATTTTGGACCAAATGTTTTTTTTCAATAAATGGTCACATTTGGACGACATTGTATAGTATGACGTACTACATAGTATAGTATGACGTTTTTGTCAAGTTTTGGACCAAAAAAATGTATTTCAAAAAACTGGTCAGATTTTGGACTCCATAGTATAGTATGTCGTTTATGTCAAATTTTGGACCAAATCTTTTTTTTTCAAAAAATGGTCACATTTTGGACGACATAGTATAGTATAACGCACTACATAGTATAGTATGACGTTTTTGTCAAGTTTCGGACCAAAAAAATGTTTTTCCAAAAAAATTTCAGATTTTGGACGACATAGTATAGTATGTCGTTTTTGTCTAATTTTGGACCAAATTCTTTTTTTCAATAAATGGTCACATTTTGGACGACATAGTATAGTATGACGTACTACATAGTATAGTTTGACGATTTTGTCAAGTTTTGGACCAAAAAAATGTTTTTCAAAAAAATGGTCAGATTTTGGACGACATAGTATTGTATGACATTTCCTACCATTTTTGGACGACATACAAAACTATGACGTTTTTGACTATTTACAAAACTATGACGTTTTTGACCAATTCTGACCATTTTTGGACTACAATCTATACTATGACGTTTTTGTTGAATTTTTTGACGACATACTATACTATGATGACATTACAATGTGTGTTTGTCTATCACATTGGGAGAACGTGAAACTGCAGACATGCACTTGTTCCAACCAGGACTTGAACCAAAGACCTCCTGCTTCAAAGCCGAGTGTGCTAACCACTACGCTAACTGTTTGGCCTATCTTGCAACCCATTTTGTTAAATGGTATAATATATATATAGTTTAATTGTCTGTAGGTCAACTGTTCTATTACTGAAAGTCTTCCAGATGATTGATTGAAGCACACAAGGACAAATAGCTTGTGGTGACCATTTTTGGACAACATACTATACTATGACATTTTTGACAAATTTTGACAATTTTTGGGCAACATACTATAGTATGACATTTTTGAACAATTTTGACCATTTTTGGACGACATCCTATCCTATGACGTTTTTGACCATTTTTGGACATACTATAATATGACGTTTTCTGACAAATTTTGACTGTTTTTGGACAACATACTATACTATGACGTTTTTGAACAATTTTTAAAATTTTTGGACGACATATTTTAATATAACGTTTCTGACCAATTTTGACCATTTTAGACACCATACTATGGAATTATGTTTTTCAACATTTTTGGACGACATACTATAGTATGACTTTTTGACCAATTTTGATCATTTTTGGACGACATACTAAACTATGACTTTTTTGTCAAATTTTGAACGACATACTATACTATGACTTTTTGGTCAAATTTTGGACAACATACCTCACAACGTAGTGCATCACCCCGGGCACAGCTCCACAGTCCACACCTTCATCAGTGCCACGATGTCCCTATATCACGATGTCAGTCTCCTCTTCTCAATCAATCCACACAGCCGCAGTCAGCTATACTGCTTAAGGGCAGCAGTATGCCAAAAAGCTAGCAAGCTTTTTTTCCCCATGTTTCAAAATGATATACTCAGGTTCAAAAGAAATGTTCAAAAATGTTTTTGTACTGTAGTTTACTTTACAGAGCAGTGGGGATTTTTATTCAATTCCAATGGCATTATTTGGTTATGTTGGGATCAAAAGATATAAATAAATGAGACTTTAAGACATATAAGCACTGATCATGTGATTTTACAGTGTTGAGAAATCAATTAACTCATAATGATCGTGATAATCGTAATATTGTGATTACTCGAGTACTTTACTATATTACCTTTTTTAGCTTTAGAGATGTAAACCAGTCTTGTGTAAATGTCCCACATTCCTATTGAATGGCAAAGCTATAGTGTAAAGCAGCTCATCAAGACGAGAAAAGCTCTAGGGATGCCACAATTATAGATTTTCTTACAATTATTTCTTATTGACAGAGAATTAATCACAATATTACTATTATCACGATAAGCATGCATCCTATTGAACTTCCAGTTCAACAGTTCAACATGTCGGAAACAAAATGACAGTGGTTTTGACTGACGCAAAGACACACACACACACATTTTTATCCTTGACTTTAAACAATTTGTAACAGTTAGAAACTGCTCCTCTTTGAAATGCCGTGGGACAACTTTGACTCACAACACTTCATTAATCACCTGAGCAACATTAGGTAGTCAGTAATGAGGTGAGTGTTTGAAAAAGAAAAGCGATAATGACCCAAATGTTTGGTTTCAAGGTATATAATTATGCATTTATTGACAAGAATGATACAGGTCTGCTGCGGGACAAACTGAGGTCAAGCCAACAAACAGATGTGCGTCTCAAGTTTACTTAGCGGACCTCCTGGTCCTCTTGTTCCAGGAGAAGTTTGCACCGTACGATTTCACTCGGGGCTTTGAGGTCCTCTTGTCTGTGACTTCCCAACTCCAACCTGAAGCGAAAACATCACCAGAGTGAGCCGCGAGGATGATAATGTCATGTATATTCACTTTGGACTAGTTCCAAACACAATGAGGTGTTCTGTAGACATCAACAGGCTGTGTGCAGTCAGAAGTGCACTAATCGCTTTCATGGTGCAATAAACAGAGAAAGCCATTTTCCTTTGCTTAGTTTCAACAAACTGTCCCAGATGGTTCAATTCTCCAAGTTAAACAGTGAAAGGTGGAGCAGAAATCCATGTTTAACTTTAAATAACATAAATCTGATTTGAAGGTGTGTGTAATATTTAGGAGGCTTTATTTGAAACTGTACATACTTCTATCTATAAGTATGTTTATATAATTGTATAAACACACAATTTTTTTTTTTTTTAAATCATTTGATATTTGTAGCCTTAAAAAAAAGCATTTTATACATTGTACTTCCTCGACTGAGGCCGCCATCTTGTGCCCTGATGTTTCTACAGTGTACCTTTAGTGTTACTACTCTCTCCAGCTCTCTGGTCAGGACTTTAAGGTACTACTGTCTAAACAGGCAGCCCAAGTGGAAAGGGAACTTGGCTTGTAACCGGAGGGTTGTCGGTTTGAGTCCCCAACACAAAGGCCTGGGGTACCCCCGAGCAAGGTACCAAACTCCCACACCCCAGCTCCCCGGGCGCTGCTCATTGGCTACCCACTGCTCCTTTTAGAAAGGTTGTAGTAGAGGATAGGGGTTTTTTTATATATAAAGTAAATGTTATACTTTAAAGTGTATATTTAAAAAAGTAAACAGGAGTAAACGGATATATACGAAAACCGCTTTATCAGCGGTTTACCATGCACAGTAAATGCACCTGCTCCTACACCACTGTCTTTGGTTGACTAACTGGGTCCCTGAACACACTTTGTTTAAAATAACTACAAATGAGAATATGAAGTACAGAAGAACGACAGGAAAAAAGCTGTGCCCTGCACTGATGCTGCAGATACCACAGAGAGAGAGACAGAGAGAGAGAGCAGGGCTGTAACTAAACCGGCCCTGTGTTTGTGTAGCGTACGTCGTTAAACTTCTCCCAGAGTGGTGAAAATGTCGCTTCTTTACATGTTTGTTAAACATGTGCTTTGATACTGGAGCGTTTACGTTTATATGCTTGTATACAAATAATGGCGTTCACCTGCTTCGGTCTCCTCTAAGAAGTGAAGTTGTGTTTCCAGTTACAGTCAAGGTTAAATAATAAAACAAAACGGTTCAGTTATATTTCAGAATGTGTTACTTCACTCAGTTACACTAACAACACTATCTTACTGCTACTCCTAGTAGTAACATTATCTGATAATTCAGACATTCACTTGAACTACTTTTTACTCTTAATTTAAAATGTACTGTTATCTTAAATTATTTGAATGTGCTTTTATTGTTTTTAATGTAATCAGTGTTGTTTTATCATCTGTAATATCTGTAGATTTATAATACTGTAATAGTTAATAATTAGCAAAGGCTGCACCTTTACTGAAAGCACTGCATTCACTGTTGTATGTTTTAGGCTGTATTTAAATGTACAGATTTTTTTTGTACCGTTTTTATCAGCAAAAGCAATGGCATCTTCCTTGGAGGTAAACGAGAGCACCATGTTGGACAAGGGATCAGCCCTGGAACACAGAAGGAGGAATTTTAATCCAAAAAATATACATATAGAGCGTTCAGTGGAGTAAATACTATTTCGACTTGATTGGACTCAATGACAACATTTGCTAAAAGTAATGCTGACAGAAACGTACGTTGAAGCCCAGCCCATCAGTGGATTCTCCCAGCGCTCCCTGGTGTCAAAGTCCATCTTCCACTTCTTGGTGGCGCTTCCTGACTGCATCGCTGTTTTGGCAGGTACAAAGATGTGGACCTTGCGTGTTTTTACATGCTCCTCCGGGACGCCCGTCAAACTAGTGATGTCCTAGAACACAGACGGAAAGGGAAAAGAAGCACATCCTGCTGTAATTAACAGAGTTCATTCTAATGAGTCAGCCTTATATTGTAAATCCTACTCCTCCACATCAAGGTTTGTCCTAATTTAATTTCACTGAATAACAAACCCATGTAGGGCTGTCATGTTTATTATTAAATATCCTCTCTGTCCGTCTATATAGCAGAGCATATGTATGCATTTGTTCTGAATGAATATATCAATGTTTCTGATTGCAATGTAGTCTTTTCTGTTACCATCCGTCGTCCAGAAAATGTTCATGCTAAATGCTAATTTTTTCCGACAGCCATAAAAATCAATATAAATCCAAGCAGCCTGATAATCATGATGGTCATAAGAAGGTTAGCGAATGTTCTATCCATCTATCTGTCCGTTTGTATTTTCTGGGAAGTTAACTGACTAATAATGGCCACATACAAACACATTAAATCTAATGTCATGTGAGGACTCCTTCAGCTATTTGACTGATCTGGGGGTTTTGGTGGCCAATGACGATCCTGACTTTTAGATATTAGGGCAGCCAATGCCCGGTAATTGATGCCAAATTTTCTAGCCCATGTATTTAGCCCATTTCCATCTTCTTCTTCCCAAAAACTGACAAATATCAGCCCAATTAATAGACGACCTCAACTTGCAGCTCCTGATTTACAAATTAAAAGAAGAAATACACTGGCCAGTGGAGTTATCCAAACTAAAAATAAATCAAAGCTGTAGGCAGCGCTAACGGGGCCTTCATATATTCTGTGTGTGTCGGGTGTACATGCTGGACAGTGAACAAAAGTAGGGCTTTCACAGCCCACAGGCTGTTATAGAAAATGAATGGAGATGGACACTGCCCTCATCTGCAGTTTATCTGTTACACAGATCAGCCAGGGCTCTTAGAGAAAAATTGTGACTTTCATTTGACTTGCTGACTGATTACTTTCTTTCCCTACAAAACAGAAAAAGGGGGTTACTGAAAAGACAAATGCATCTACATCTGTGGAGGAAGGTCATGTGAAAGTTGCAGGTGTTAAACAATACAACCTGTAACTCTGATAGTGTGTTCTAATGTCAAAAATGGGGCTCAGAAATGTTCTGTGGCTGTAAAAAAAAAAGTGCTTGGGTCATCAACTACTGATGTTTTATATTTTTGAACTTCACACTGAGATTTATTTTCACTTTAAAACATCAGGGTCAATAGAGCTGGAATGCAGCATCAATGTAAAAAGGGGGGGGACACAATACAAATCCAAGGAGTGAATACTTTTTATAGCCACAATAAAAGTTTGGATTCTATTTTTATAGTTTTTTGTGATCTGATCTTCTCTCTGTGTATTTCTTTCTCTGGCAGCACAATTACAACTACATATAATGTTTTTCTCCGCTTTACTTTTGATATGTTGCTTGCGAGTGTCTATCAGCATTTAATGGGCTGAATTTTTTTTCTTTTTTTTCAAGAAGACGAAATTATATCTTACATGTGGGAAGAGTCAATCCTGGATTAAAATTGTATGCTGTTATTACTATGCTTTCGCTAGATGAAATAAATCACTAATACTTTTAGTTATTCCAGACTATCCAAAAGTAACCCAGCATGACTAGTGAAGGAGGAAGGGGAGGATGGGGAGGGGCCTTTGGCCGTACTAAATGCATATTTCTGAGCAACTGGAGCCCCTTCAAGCTCCAATCAAGGATCTGGTCCAATTCTTCAGGGAATTAGCAAACAAGCAATGGGAAGTCGGTGACAAAACACAGACGAACCTCCCAGCATGCACACAGCAGCCACCCAAGACTTGGGGCTTTTCAGGGTGCTCTCCTTTCAGTGCAAGAATTTTACACGTTTCAAAGGCCATTACAACTTCAAAGAATCAATTTTTCATCATTGTCTGTCATCTACCAGATGATTTGTAGAAAGGGGGTCATTGGCGTGAACTCCACACAATAGCCAGCCTTTCCCTGAGCAAGAGAGCTTCCAATGGCATTTAGGAAGGAAATTACAGGTTCAATTGTTTTTAAACTATTGTTTGTTTAAGGGAAATATCTTTTGCCGTGTTACAAGGCAAGACCAGACTGAGTTTAATCACAAACAAGATCTGCATGTTGAAAAGAGTGTTAAAGTGAAAGGGAAAAGAGGAACGGGGGGGATTTCACAAGTGCGTGGTAATTATTTCCGGCTGCCCTATCTACTTAACCTTGACAATTCCCTCTTGTCAGACAGAGGAGGAAAACATGTTCCCTTCACCCAAAAGGGGCTAATGGTAGATAGTTCATGACACAATCATACACAAGACGGTGTGAGAGAGCAACAAAATTAGACACCAGATTTGTTTTATTCAGCCTGGGTCTGCTGCAGGTTAATACAATTGTGTTAAAAGGCAGAGTTTTTTATTTTCAATTCATCATATTCAAAATATTACTAAAGGGTAAGAAAATCTGTCTGAAAACATAACTGAACACAAAACTTCCTACTGATTCGAGGTAAATCAACACATACAGCAGGTCTGTGATTCGGTCTGTTCTCGGGGACAGATGCTTGAATGTCTAAAGAACCTAATAATTTATACCGCTGAGATCAGCAGACAGGACTATGGTTACACAAACTATAAGTGACACATGAGGACCACGTATGGTAAACCGGTGCAATAATTTGTCCAGATGTAGCAGACCTTAAATCACATCTCAGGTATGGATGAGCACAACAGGGCCTTTGTAACAGGTGGGGCGGTATGTGTCAAAACAAAAGCCCTGTCAAATCACTGAAAACACTGCTCATTATCGGACATTGTTTGCAAAAAAAATCAGAGTCTAGACCTCGATGATACGTGCACGCATTACACTGAAAGCTAGAAGAGTTATTGGCATAACAGTCTCACCCACAATACCCAGATTCACAAAGGAAATGATTGTGGCTGGAATGTGGTGTGTTCCCAGGAAGACTAGAGAGGGCCATCACAAAAGGAAAACCCACACGGCGGGCACTTTTTCTTCTGCCATGTACAGGAAGCAAAATGAGAACTATCAAGTTTGACACTATTCACAGGGCCTTCACGGGGGCCTACAATACCTGGCTGGGCAGACAGAATGCAGAGCTTAAGAAAGGGGGGGAAAAGGCTGGCAAAGTTTCCGTCACGTGAAAGCGTGTCAATATTTCTGACACCTCCAGGCTATGTGCCAAATAAAAAGCTTGTCGCTGTGGGGCCTCTGAGCCCACCAGAATGCTGAACGCTGGTACCCCTAATGCTCTAACAGAGACCTGGGATAGACAATTTCTGTGTAAACAAGAAAACTATTCAACTGGAGGAAAATTCTATCCAGAATCCACTGAAATATTCGGTAAACCTTTTGGAGAAAAAGGACTTTCATTTTTTACTTCTTTCTTTCAGTTCAACAGTTCAAAATCTTAGTGTACATTAAGAAATAAACAGCCCTGTATCCCCCAAAAGAAGAAAAAAACAAGAGACTGTGTTGGTCACAGGTGGTGTAGCCTAACCTTTGAAGTTTGAAGTTTTGCCAATCCATTTAATTCCATTTGATTACTGGAGCGCTGTATTTTTTTTACTGCCATCGAAAGACAGTGCTTCAATTACAAAGTAGTATTCAAGAAGCCTATCACTTTTGTTTGTAATTTTGTCATGCTAACATTATTCAGATACGAGAAAACCCTTGTATTTAACTTTTTTCTACTTTTAATTCTACTTAAATGGAAACATCCTAACGCTGAGGCAGGTGCCTCCCACTGTTCTGAACCATCCTCGAGATCTTTATACTCATTGATTGGAGTCTACCTCCAATCAACATCATTTATTCAAATGACTTCTGTCAGTAAAAATGAAAAACCAAGCCATGAGGTCAAAGGGTTTGTTGAGCTCAGAGAGAGAGAGGGAGGGGGGAGGGAGGGAGAGCGAGAGAAAGAGAGAGAGAGAGCTGTATTGAGGCACAGATTTGAGGAAGGCAACAAAAAATGCCTCTATGACTGTGGAAATAGAACGAAAGAAAATTATTCTCTGTCATTTTGAAAGTTTCCCATAAACACCACGGCATCGTTTCAGGAAACAACTCAAAAAACTGTAGTACAGCTCTGTAAGTGGTACTACACCAAAAACAGAGAAGACGAGGTTATACACATTGCAACGTATATTATCACAGACAGAATGAACAAAGCCAGGGGACGAAAGGGAAATCAATAAATAAAGGTTATACCAAACAACAGTGTTACCAACTTGGTGACTGTCAATATATATTTAGCTTTAGTCACTATAGATTTAGTTACTATTCATTGAAAGTGGTTGGCAAAACAGCCAAGCAATGATGATGACAACGATGAGAGAGAGGTGGGACTATGACATTATCGTCTTCCCCAAAGTAGCGTCTAACGTTGTCTACACAAAAACGCAAGGGCGACGTTTTGAGATTTGAGACTTGTTTCCACGAGGATCAAATGCCAATGCGATAAAAAACAAGTGTGAAACAACCGGGGACCAAATGTTTGTAAACCATGCCTCTCATCATTTTAAGGCAAAGTGTGAGATTCAACTTAAATTTGAAAATGCATGCTGCACACCACTGCCAATGTGTGTGTTAACTGCTCATGAAAAACCATGACAAATTCTAGCTCCACTTTGATTCCACGTGTACCATACACACATGTACCATACCACTGTGCATGCTCCCTGCAGCACAACATTTTGCAGGCCAGTTGAGCTGGCGTGCTCTTTTTAAAGAGACAACGAACAAGAACAAATTCTGTGAGAAGCAAGCCCAATATGTACTGAATAGACTTTATAGATAGAGGTTTTATAGACTGAAAACCTGGTCCAGTGAGCTCAGGACACTCTCAGACACTCAGACTGGCCCAAATGTGCACCTTCCAACAGGTCAATGACCTTTGGCTTAGAGCCAACTGACAGCTCATAAGTAGCTTAGGGACTAATGGTAAATGGTTTGTATTTACATAGCACTTTTCAAGTCTTGATGACCACTCAAGGCTGCATTATACTACAGTTTTGCTGTCACTTTCACACTGTTGATCTATGTGCATAACATTTTTCAAACCCATTCACACGCTGCTGGCACAGCTGTCAGGAGCAATGTGGTATTGAGTGTCTTTCCCAAGAACTGTAGACTAGCAGAGCCAGGAATCAAACCCACAACCTTCCGGTTGAAAGACGACTCGCTCTACCACTGAGCTACTGATCTGGACAATTTGGAAAAATAATCTGATTGCTTTTTTTTTTTTTTACCAATATTGTGTTAGTGATTTAATTACATATTTTAACATTAGTCATTTTTGTGGTTTATTTGGAGTTCTGTTTTAGAAGTTTGAGCTCCTTCAGTGCCTCAGTCAGTCAGTTTGAGTTGTGTGATGCAAGGCTATCACCATTACACACATTCTTTCTCATTTACTCACTGACAAACACACTCACTGACTCACACAACCACACGCTCGCACACATATACAGACACAAACAGAAAACACACAATAACACTTGTGATTATTGGCCCATGTTGTAGCAAAGAGGAATCTGTAGAATTTTTTAAAGCTGAAATAGTTCCACACACCCGATGTACTGTTACTGTAGCCACTGTTCAACAGGTAGTATACTAAATACAATTTATCTTTCAGCCTGACATGAACCCCATAAAATATCTGTGGAGAAAGGATGTACACTGGCGATCTTCAACCAACCAGGGGGAGCTTGAGGAGATGTGCAGAGAGGAATGACAGAAAGGTGTGAGTAATTCTTGTGACTAGTAGTTGTACTATCATTTAAAATGTTCTCAGAAAGGCCTGCAGCATATTTAGTGGGAAACACATTACAGTTCGGCAGAGTCAAACAACATTTTAACTGTAGTGAAAAAACGTTGCTGGGAATTAAATTAATGAACCCACCATTCTTCATTCCATTATTGCTATAAAAGAGCAGCACTTTGGAATTTTTAGCGAAGAGACTTAAGAGAAGCATATCACCGACTCTTTCTTTTTTTTGGACACTGGAGTAAATCCAGAAAACGGTCTTGCAGCCACTACTGTCCCCAGATCATTTGACACTTCTTGTCACTTTCAGGTGATTTGCAGTTGAATGTCTTAAGTTTCCTGCTGTTCAGCAGTGGAATATTAAATCTATTTTGGCTCCTTGGCAACACAAAATATAGCCTTCCCATTCTATCTAATATCATTTGCAGATCTAGTAAAAATGTTGGTTTCTTTTAGTGAGAGGACTCACCCCTGCTGAGAGAATAAACTTAATTTAGTGGTTTGCCAATAATAAAACATCACACTTGGATGCTTCAGACAAAGCAAAGTGATACAATTCATCAAGATTTGAATGGCTTTATACTGCTAGTGTGTGTGTGTATACAAATAAGTGTGTGTATTAGGAGTGTGTTAAAGGCCAATCTTCACAAGGCCAATCTTCACAATGGTCTAACTTTTAATTGAGTGAGATGTTGTGGTTGACAAATCTAAACTGAGGTGCATGGTGTATTTTCTGCATCACAATCTCTCAGTAAAGCTAATGGTGAACACCGTGACAGCCACGATATGAGTATGGTGCATCCTATCATAGCGCAAACACCCGTGTGACAAAACTGCAGCCCGACAGCCAGGGGAGGTCATAAGGTCAGCCAAGCTGAATCATGTTGAGTCAGCATGTGGTGAAAGCCCAAGCACATCACTCTTAACCCCCCACTGTCCAGCCCACACCCAGGCCAAGAGCCCTCACTCAACAGCCTCTGCCAGTTCCCACCTTCAGACATCTTTGAAGTGGAAAAAGCGTGCCAATTACTGATTGGACATAGGGGGCGTCTCTACTAGAAACAAATATTATGTTGCCTGCTCATGTGCAGGAGTGGTTCAACTCTGGAGAACAAGAAGCAGCTGGCATGAGGGTCATCTTGAATCTCACATTACACATACCGGTGAAGACTGGAAAAAGAGGGCAGAGGAGAAGGTCATTTATGAATATGTTGGATGTGGGCACATGTCATTGTTTTTGAGTGCGTGTGTTTATTTGTTTGTGTTTGTGTCTTTGCTCGAAGCAAAGACGCTGCTTAAAAAGTATTTTATAAGCTTCATCACTACTTGCGTTTCTTGAAGTTGCTGTTTGGTATTTATATATATTTTACAATCAAATGATTGATTGACAACAAAGTAACACATTATTCAGTGGAAACAGGAAAGATAATTATACTACTAGAAAAAAAGAGCTACTTAGTTTACGACCAATGGATAAACTGAAGTGTAAGAAAACAGGAGTCGCTAAGTTTTTTTTTATCCATAATGCAAACAACACTAAAACTGCACAGCAGTGACAGGACTGAGAAGTCCTCTCAAGAAGCTAAGTCTCTATGGAAGAGTGTTAATGGATGAAACACTGTTTAGTGGTTGATACATAATAAAACCTCTTGTCCACCACTCTTCAAAAACCAATATCCTTTGACCCACTACACCAAACTTGTGGCAAAAGATTTTTAGCATCAGCATGCCATATGAAAGCGGAACCAGACAAAACAGACTCTTAAGTTGTCTATGCGTGAAGAAGGGAGGAACAGTGGGAGAGAAGGATGAGAAAGAGAAAGGGGGTGGGGTCGGTGAGGTGGCGAATGTGGTCTGTTCCACTGTAGGTCACCGTCTGAGGATAGACAGACTTAGATAATATACACTGCTGTACTGCAGATTTAAACTGCTTGTGCTAAATTTATCCTCATAGTTGGGATGGCAGGGTTTTATTGTTTTGTCTTCATTGTCCTAAGCAAACATTTTCTTGTAATTGCCAAATGTGAAAGCAGTACTTTGGCATAAGACACTTTCAAAAACAGATTTAATTCTGCGGATATTGTGCTTTCAAGTGACACTATGCAACTGTTGTGGCCTGGTGGTGCTTTGAGAGTATATTGCGTTAAACTGCTTCCTTTGAATAATTTACATACTAAGGATTATTTTTTTGTTCTCTGAATGATAAATCTTGACTGACAGACTGAGGATCTTTCAATCTGATTTCAATTTAAGTCTTTAAAAACAAGTAACAACCTGTCCTTTAGACTCAACTACATTACCACAAGCAATCCCCACATCTTAAGTCCAGATGTGATTTTACTTGCCAAGCTCACGCTGAGCTCTACATTTGCGAGAAACTATCAAACTTTCAAAGATTTCAGATTGACAAATTCAAGATGCCATGCATCAAATGGCCCTAGATATTGAACTTCCTCTTCCATTCCCCATCTTACTCCCTCCTTCCCTCTCAATTCCCTGCTCTCTAATAACTGTCCTCGTATGTCTCATAAAACCCCAGTGCCTTTAGAGAACTCTATAACAAGGCTTCACAAGCACTTCAAGATTATGGTGTTGCCTTTATGTGGAGAGTGGGAGCACACTTTGCCATGGACGATGCAGGAGTAGACACTTAGGACACAAATCCATGTTGTATTATCGCAGTTTAAGGCAGAAATATTAGAACCACAGTCGTTTCTGCGAGAGCCCAAAAACTAATTGATGGAGGTAGCAGACATTACGTGTGAGGCTGCCTGTCAGTGACCAGCCAGCTGGACCCTGAGAGCTGCCCAGCATGCTTAATCAAACAGTAATTACAAACAAAAGCAGGTCGGCATGGGCACTCCAGGGAATATCTTAGGGCACTGGAGCGCCATCATGCAGGTCTTTCCATTTGGCTTTTTCCTGAAGCTTTAACAATGCCCTCAAAGATCTGTTCATAGAAATCATGTTTCGCTTTAGCAAGCTTTTAAATGTAAGGAAAGAACTACAATTTACCAAGATCCACAACTGAGCTGTAGCAAAGTAGCCGTCATTTAATCTGCTGTTTACCTTCATCATTTAATTTGACTTTCCTTTAGGTTGAGTTGAAAACCAATAGATATATATTACCCCAATATATAAACAAATCCAACATTTATTTTAGAATCAAGAATTGAGAAATGTTTTACAGTTTTGCTTATTCTTAGCCTTAATCACTCAAAAACCTTTTTCTGTCCACTTGGGGGCAGTGGAAACATCATTGGCACAAGATGATGTCTCCACTGGGAGGAAATAATACTATACGTCACTTCTAGATTCACCAGCTAGTCACTAACGGTGTCTCTCTGCTGTTTGGTGACTTGCAGGTTGCATAAAAATCAGTGAGAGTGCTCAGAAAACTAAAACAATGAGTTTAAAGTAGGGCTTGATGATATGGCTAAAAATGATTGGCCAAAAAAACCCCATTAAAATCAGTTGATAATAATTAGCACGATAAATGTAAGTATCACACGCATGAAAACATTCTCAATATGTCTCCAAATGTATTTACACAATGCATACACAATTTATGAATACATATTAAACATGTGTTATATTGCAATTAAAGATGACTATAGTGTGGTATATAGTGAATCATTGCCCATCAGCCCTAGCTGAAAGATATTAAAAGCCCAGTGATCATCATCAGTGATGCCACCACTACAAATGTCTAGCAGACGATAGATGTGGATGTGATTTACAATAAAGCATTGTTTATAGTAATGTTAATGTTTAACATTTAAACAACAAAAGTATTTTTTTCCCCCGTCTACAAACCGCTGTAAAATTGCAAATCCCATTAAAAGCTGGTTCACGTTTTTGACCTGCAGAAGTTTCTTGTCCTTCATAGCCTAAATGTGTCTGTAATGGAGACAGCCAAAAACAAGAGGTAGCGAGTTCCTGTAAGGTTTGCATTTTTTAGACAGATGAGAACTAAGGACAAGATAATGAGTGTCTCACAGATATTGTCCGACAGAGTTTCCGGAGTAAATTCAAAATGTTGTTTGCCCTGATCAAAATGCAACCTCATCCAAATGAGGTTATTCAGAAATGTTCACTGCTCAATAAGTGGTAGGCCACTTTTTCCCTCAGGCTGTTGGAGAGAGACAGCGACTGAAACCTGGCATAACCTTGCAGTGGATCGAGACAATTGTCTGTCTGATTGGTCTAACCAGAAAGCAATTCACAATTATTGACAGCCTGATGAATGACTAGCAAACTGACATGTGCTTAATACCCAAAAGGGAGAGTGCTCTCATTGCCCTTTTCCATGTGAGACAGAGACCACTGTACTGTAAACAGCTGAGGCCTCTCATTTTGGCCTGTCTGGATAAGCATTAGAGTACTTCCCGCTGTCGCCAGCAACAGCATGCCACAAAGGAACCTCTGTGGCCAACAACACTGAAGTGGCCACTGTCTTTTTCGTGAGTCTCAGGGTGACCCACAAACTTTTTTTTTTCTATGCAAGCTTCTTTTCTTTCACCCCACCTCATTTTTTAGAGGCCCTTCTCTCCTCTGCTGTTCTCAGTGGCCCCTACTGAGAGGACAGAGACAGACACTTTGCCCAGCCAAAGGCTTGTCTGCCAGTATGGTCAGCTTTGGTCTAGGACAAAAGCACACTGACGCTGCCCACACACAGCAACCCCCCTCCCAAATGAAGTCCACAACAGACTCCCACATTCTCCCCATATTCTCCAAATAAGCCCCCCTTTCTTCATTATCGTTTATCTCCTTCGTCTTTTAATGACAAAGCATTCACTTCAAAAGGTCCCTCTCCCTCTGTTTTGTAGAGTTGGTACATAGTCTTGGCCTCTTACTGTTTAGACTGTGCTTTCGCATGGAAACTATCACAAGTAAGACAAGTCGCACCTGTTGCCAAGTGTAGTGACAGGTACTCGAGAGTCATGACATAAAAATGCAGCATCTCAACAAGAGCAAAGTAAATATGCATGAATAAAATCAAAGATTGCTGTCACTATTCAATCACTGAAACCTTTATATTTAGCTCAGTGCTTGAGTTCTCCACACTTCGGTTCCACTCAACAATAAATCGCTGAATCATGTGCCTCTCAAACATTTTTTTACTGCACAGATGTCTATGTGATATTATTGAAATGAATACAGCACATATATCTGTTTTTCAATCATTATATTTATTTCCTCTTCAGTTTGCACCAGCAAAATATACAAGTGGTATACAAGTAAATTATTTTTAAATATCCCTGCACTGATGCATCATCAGGGCATTAAAAACAAGACCTGGTCGTCTCTCCAGCAGCTGAGCTGTTAGATCTCTGTACTCCTCCAGAGTCGTCTCCGCCAGAAGTCTATATAAATGAAACACAAAAGAGAAAGTGTTTGTTTGAATGATGTTTGATAGATAAGATGGCAATTGACTGCATGTTAGGGTTTGTAGGCAAATAAGTATTCATAGTACTTTTAGCAATAACAAACATATGGAACATAATTGGTCCATGCATAAATATTTGCCATAATTCTCCCTCCCAGTGTTCATATAATCATTCAGCTGATATTACTCAGCCAACATGTGTTATGATGAAATACTGTAATGAGATAACACATCAGACACATTGTAGATTACGCTATCATTTCCAGTATGATGTAAAGTACATGGATGCTAACATTACATAATACCTATTGTATGTCTGTTGTTGTTACTGAACAGTCCAGGTAAGAAAATCATACAATAACACGAGTACAAACCTCTGTTACTTGTCTTCCGTGCGTGAGGGGCTTCTCTTCTCTTCTTCTGTGGAGGCAGCTGCTCACTCCCCCTCCCTCGTCTGTTGCTTCACTCTACTACTGCAGCCATACCGTTCTCTTCCTCTACTGCTCCTTCAGACTAAACGTCTAGAATGCAACTATCGTTACTTTTTTTTAACTATTACTTAGATAACAGCTAGCTGCCATTAGCAATAAAAAACTAACACGATATGGGTAAATAACAAGTTTTGCCATCTTACACGTCTATGATCTATAAAATTACAATATACACAAGTAAAACTTGTCTATACGAGAACATCACTACCGTAGTTCGCAGGGAAGGGAGGGGTGAGCAGAGAAGATGTTATTCATCGCAATTTCGAGCTTCTCCTCTAGATTTCACTAGAAATTACACACTTAACCTTTAAGCCCACTTTACATAGGGAAAAAACTCACTAACAGCAACTCATAAGCACCACCTCTACCATATATTTGGTCAGTCTCCATTTAAAGGCAAACTTCTAGCAAATTCATTTGAATTTGATTTGTATTAATTTTTGTGTCTAACCTTACCAATAACAGTCCTTTAAAACAGCAGGAATATTTAGTCTCTGACGACTAAGATGGATCAAAGCCTGTCCTCCTGTACTTGGGTGTGTGCAGCTGTAGTTTCCTAGTTTCCCTGCCTTCAGCAGCAGATCTGCTTGACCACTGTGGCCAGAGTGTGCATGTGAAGTGTTAATATATTTGACCTGACTTACAGATGTTTTGGGTTTGACGTTTATTCATCTTTGGTTTTGGTGGGATTTATTACACTTGTCTGACATCTTTGAATGCACTTCCATGTACAAAGTTGTCAACATACAAAGTTTAACCATAAATTAAAATAAACTCCCAGGCTGGGTCCACAGTGGATGAGTGTGCAGTGAGTGACAACTTTAGTGCTTTGTCTGCTGTGGAGGTTCTGCTATGTTTTACTTCGTGTTTGCATTTGAAAATCCTGATAATAAACTTTTAAATACTCTAAATAATCATCTATAGCCAACAAAATGCCAGATCTATTTAGTAGCCATGCATACCACGCAGTCCTACAAATATATACAAAAGCTTTGTTGAAAAAACTGAATGGATTCAGAAAATGGAAATGCTACAGTTCAATTACTATGAAACAAGTGCAGTGTGTTTATGACACAAGAACGATAGAAGAAAGTGAGGTGAAACTTCATTTTCACAGTCTATTTTTGCTGTGAAACATACTAAAATGCAGTTGGTAAACTATTTGGTAGGTGTTAAGTTATGAGAGTTTTGTAACAAAATGTCCAGGAAAGCATTTGACCAACAGAAGATCAAACAAACACCAAATATTCTGTCATATTGAGCAGGGAGGGATCCTTACCAACTTCTCATCGACTTTAATTAGTTGTGAGTCTTGTCCTGGTTTCTCTGCCAGCCTCAGTGTTGATGTGCTTGTAAACCTGAAAACCATTGGATAGATTACACACAAAGCACAAACTACCACACAGTTCGAAAAAGAAGCAAATGACAATCAACTAAGAAGAAATAATGGGGCAAGGACATAGGGAAAAAGGAATGTCCCACTGAGAAATATTATAGTTAGTAGGTCAAGTGAATCTTTGTTGCTCCTATAGTAATGACAAGACATGCTCAGTGTTGGCTGTGGTCAACTGTCAGATGAGGACTGTGTAGCACTTTGTAAATGTACACCAGTGCCTTGTCACAAAAAAGTAATATGCCATCATGACACAGTCATGAGAAGGCTAAATAATCACATTTCAGATAATGCCCAGATAATAACCAACCATAATAACTAACAATTTTGCACAACATAATCCTCCTACGGTCTCACATTTCAATTAAAATAAAGAGTAAAAAATAACCCAACCCAAATTATTATGCCATAGCCAAGTTACTTGAATGAATCCCTGCATACTAAATATACACAGAAACATTTACAGAAAAATAAATAAGTGTATGGGTGGTACATTTTAAACTGAGTGAGAGTAGTACTTCTCCTCTCTAACTGAAAAACAGAAAGCATGTTACTCTACATGATGTGCATCATATACAGTAAATACTGGTAACTTAAGTACACCACTGAATGTCAAAAACAACTGATAAATCAAACACTAGAAAAAAATAGTTCAAACTTTCGGCAAAATCGTGTCCAATAGTTTGTCATTTCTTGAACTCTTCATCTGTTCTTCCTTGCTGTGCTAAAGGATTTTAGCCAAAGATTATTTGCCAACAAATTGTCTAAGCAATCAAAAGCATCTGTTTCTCATCTGCAATATCTTTATCTACTCACTTCTAGGCCATGAAACTAACTTCTGATTTGGAAACTGAATTTTCACTTGGATGACAGTAGATATCTCACAGTTCAGCAATAAAATCCAACTTGTCATCTTTTATTTAGTGATCCCATCTTTGGACGATGAGGCCAATGTCTAATCATTCAGCGGAAAACAAAGCCATTGTGTGCAACGTTACAATGTTTTCAAAATGGATCCTTCCACAAAGCAAACCAATACCTGAAAATGTGTTTGAAAACTACCTTTGCTTGATAAAGGCCATTTGAAGAACGAATTTGTCTAACATAAACCAATATTTACTCATATTTTTTTTATTTTATTATTATTATTATTATTATATATATATATATACTTTATTTTTTAATTTTTAATTACTGTTCAATAGTGTTCAATCTGTGGCAGAAAAAAACCCTATCAAATCCAGGTTAACAAAATGTTGTTTCATACTCTGGGTGCCTTTACTTCCCACATTTAATCTAAACTACAATCATTTAGCCTGCAGATAAAAATCTCAACTGTCATTTCAAAACAGATATGTAAGTAATGATATTTGTTTCTGCATCCTAAACAGTATCTGCGATCAAATCAGTGTAAGACTACAAACTGACCACAGTTATGAAGCTAAAATCAAGTACAATTTTGGAATATTTAATTGAAATATTAGTTAGAAAAACTGGTTGATTCAAAATCAATTAACCAACATTGTTAACGTTGTTGCAGCATTATATCATTTATCAAATATACAAGTGTTACAGCATCTCCAACACCACTTCCAACCACTTTGCATATTCCTATTCTAATAGATTGCCATGAGTTTACAAAAAAAAGAGCAAGAGAGAGAGAGAGCTATGGGCATACATGTCTGCATCACATTTTAACTTGCAAAACACATAGAACAATGTAAAGTATAATAAATTAATTGCAGCTTTTGTCATTTTCCTTTTGCATTGTTTGAAAAAAAAATTCAATTTCAATTTGAAAACAATGACTTGTCTGGCCCTAAAAGACAGCATAACAATAAATGAATAACCTAACCGTATTACATAAGGTTAGACATGGATGACCAAGTAATTAATGAGGTACACATCATAAGCAGTATAACGATATATAAACGGTAAATTTTAAAAGCAAGAACCACAGACTAAACACACCTGGCTGCAGCATAATTTACTACAAGTGTGCTGACAATAAGACGTCATGCGTTTCATCGCACTAAGTAGCATGTACAGAAACAGAGAACAATACAACTTTAAAATCAGAAAACAGAACTCTAGCCTTTTAAAGATCGATGCAAGTTGTTAGCTTCTCAACAGTGATCTAGTTTTTCTCATTGAGGTCCGATAATACACGAAGTTCCCCGTCTAGCTAAATACGGGTGGGTATACGAGAGCTGTGATGAACAACGAGTGCGTTTAACTCTCCGTAAGTGTTTCTAGTGATTTATTTGCTAGATTAGTATACCTTAGCTAGATAGATAATTAGCTAGCGAGCTAACGGTGTAAGGACACTGGATAACACTGGTGTTTGCTTACACACCAGAAACTGAACTTACCAACAAGAACTCATATTAAGTGTAAAAACTCACCGCCAACGTCCGACAGACAGCGGAAACCTATTTGTGTGCATTATTTAAGTGCTATATTGTTGGAACGTAGTTAGCATGCTATCACTTACTAGCTATCACTCGGCCTCCTTTCTTAATATCAAGCCAAACTAGGGCGAAATAATACATCATAAAATACTCATATTAACACGCAGGTATATTAACATAATAAAACAATATTTGAAAGTTACCTGAGAGGGTTCAGGAGCATTTTTGAAGCTGTATTAATCATTGCTAAACGTCCCAAGCTGAGAAGTGACATTGAAGACGCCATGTTTGTTGTCAATGATGGCATACGGCAAACGAGAAGGGACAAAATAGTGTGAGCGGCGACGAGGCAGCAGCTGGCTGCTATTGGCTGGGACATGGAGCACTGATGCCAGCAACTAATATTACTTTACAGCGAAGAGGGATGTGTTTCATACGGTTAGACATGTCTGGACATATCTGTTCACGCCTCAAATACTGATTATAGTAATATTCTTTCATCTAATATATATACGATACGATACTATGATATTCTGTGTATATAAATGTGCATATGTCATTGCAAATAAATGAATATTTAATTTAATTATAATTAGAATAATTACTCTGGGACTAAAACACCTTATTATACTAAACATTCTGTAGTCAAATGTTGAGTATTACGTCATTGTTTTGAGGTAATATTGATAAGAAAACCTAGCCTTTATTGAGGTATATTTCATTGTCCAATGTCCTCAGTTTTCAGCATAAATTCCAGAACATGTTTGATTTCACTAAAAGGAATACATTGACAATCTATGGCATAAATGCCGATAGATAAAATAAAATCCTGCCCACACATAGGAAATAATAAATACTTCATCATTTGTATTAAACACTTGTATTAACACAGTTAAATAAGACTGACATAATGTTTAACTACATTTATTCACAAATTGGTAATAATTATAGTCAGGGAAATGTATAAGGAAAAAACTTTTATTGTTTCACTCTTCATATCTGTACAAATACCATCAAACTTTGTATGTACATGTGACATTTACATAAAAAATACAAAACTATATATTCATAACAGAATTTTGTTTTTATCTTGTGATGTTTGACATAAAATGCTTTCTGAGAAAGAAAAACAAAAACATAACATAACAAAAAATAAACACAGTGATGAAGTCTGAAATAGTTGTCGAGTACCGCAGTCGTTTTTAGCTCTGCGAGAGCAATATGGAGCACATTGGCAAGAAGACAGCACACAAATGTTAATGGCACATTATTTGCAACATAATCAAGTATGATCGGAAACTTACCTCTTGTCTAATGTGGAGAGACATAACAAAGTCTACTGAATAATGTCTATGATTATCATCTCCATTTGAAAACAATCTAAAGGGCTTAAACTGGGGAATAACAATAAGATAAAATAAAATGACAAAATAAATAAAAAGAAGAAAAGAAAAACAAATGGCTCCTTTTTTTTCTCTTCCATTTCATCACCACTGTTTTGCAAAACCATTGAGAGAATCCCTTTGGTCAGTTATTATGAGTTGTAAACAAACCAGAAACACTTTATGTACATAAAATGATTGATATATTCCCAATAAATAAACACACAGCCTAAACATGCATTTACGTATGTGTGACATAAACATCTGTGATAGAGATTTGACAGAAACAAGCAGAATTTTACAGCTCAGGGAATGCAATGTACAGCTTGTAGAGGACTTATACTTACACAGTAACATGACAAATAAATAACACTGCTTTTCTTTGGACAAATATATTTCTTCATGATAAAAAAAGTAAAAGGGACAACAACAAAAGGGGGGGAATGAGTGGTAACACAATGTATCATGGTAGATAGTAAGCCTGACATTGTAAATGTATAAATTATACAACACGAAAAAAAAAGTATAAATAAACATCTGACTGAACTATATGTATACTTCCTTTTTCTTTAAAAATAAATAAGCATACACATAATGTACAGTATGGACATGATTCCTTGCCCTAGGACTGTTCCCCTATAGTGACGGGAGCCTATCGATCCAGTATAGAAGATAAATGGACATAGGCCATGTGGGCTGAGTCCTCATCTTCCTCATCCTCCACCTCGTCTTCTGTGATAGCTATATGGGAGAATATATACGATAGCTGTTGTATGAATGTGGACCACAACAACGCAGCGTATCACCGAACATCAAAATCTCTCAGCAAAGCCGCAGGCACACAGCCCTGTGTGCGTCTGCGTGCCTCGGCATCAGTAATTACTGTGGCATCCCCGATTATGTGGCTACCATTTACACAATCTAGCAAGTCAGGGCTGTCACACAGCGAGAAAAGTGGGATGATGGAAAAGAAGGGGTGGATGGGAGGTTGGGGATGGGGGGGCCTGGCGAGTATGGGGGGGGGGGTCACTGGGGCTGATGGTTCCAGTGGCTGGGTTTTCTTTTCCTAAAAGCAGACACACACAACACAGTAAAGTGCTCTTGTGTACTTGGATTAGCTCATTTCTTTGCTCCAGATTGTGATTTCAGCGTCAGGCTCAAATTGCGTGAGAGCGTTTGCGGGGAGGGAAGGACTCTGTGTCACAGCAATTCTGAGGTATTTTTTCTTTCTTTCTTTTTTACAGAAGAGATTTACATTGGATATGTTTTTTGTTTGTTTGTTTTTTTTAAAAAAAGCACACAAGCAAGGGTGACAATAGAAAAAAGAAGAAGAAAGAAACAGGCAGGCCCTCATCAATCCAAAGTGGATTTGTCATTTCTGATACATAATATTCTGGTAGACGACACGTTCACTGCAGACGGCACAGACGATAACAGTTAGTTGATAAAAATGTGAACGTTTCTCCTCACAAAGAGAACATGGCTCTACAAGCTTTCTACGCGTATCTTGCACACGGTGAAGTATCACATTTATATTGAGCTCATGAGGTGATCATAAAGTTGGTCCCTTGGATTCCCTCGCATACCTTAGGCACATCATAGTAAGGTACTTGGTCAGGAGAAGAGAAACTAACAGGAAGACATTCTTCTTCATAGCAACTTGGAATGTAAATTTGACACTTCCTTCAGGCTATTGTTCAATATGACAGTTTACCCCCCCCAGATTTGTGAGTGCATGAATGACTCACTCTGGTCTGCAGATAGGTAGTCTACATGAAGAAGAATGTTAAAAAATCCATCATCACTAACATGGCACCAATGTTACAATCACCTTATGTACATCATGTTAGTATATTTCATAGGTGTTCTGTTCTTATGGACATGTCGGTGGTGTGGTGTATATCACAAGGGGGGCAGTGCATTTTTGAAATGATTGATTAAAGCCAAAAGAAGAACATTACAAACACACAAAATACACCCATTACGATGACATTTAGCAACGTGACCATGGAATTTACAAGCTGCAAAGATTTGACCACTATCATAAAAATAAAACATTTTTCATTTCAAAAAAGGAAAAAAAAAAAAGACTGTATGGGATTTAAGGCAACCTGCTCCTGCAGTTCACTAGCACGGCCATCATCTTAACTCCTTTAAATATCAGGATTGTTCCACTGCAAATAAAACTAGCCTTTATTATTCAAGTTTGTTGAATAATACTCCTGGAGTGGAGTCTGCTCAGATAGGCTTGAAAAAGAAGATTTGTGAAATCATAAGTCTAAGAACACAAGACCAGAAGCCAGCAACAAAGACAATGTCATGCAAGTTCGTCCATCCCCAAGTCCTTTCTGCTTTGCTTGAGCTGTGCTTGATGATGTAGCTGTTGTGGGAGTTTGGGGGAAAGTTGGGGTCGGGGGCTGGATGGTGTTGTTGAGGTGGTGGGGGGGGGGGGCACTTTCAGGGGAGGCTTTTGTTGGGAAAAGCAAAATGTAGTATTGTCTTTTGCTCGTAGGGGTTGTTTTGATTGACTTTTTCTTTTTTTTTTCTTTTTGTTTCTTTTCATATTTTCGCCTCTGCCATTTACTTACAGTTGCAAGATCCGGAGTGCTTGACTTCCAGCAGCACACCCAGAGAGCACGCAGCCTGCTTCATGGCACATTCACTGGGATACGTGGTGTTGTCACTGGCGCACACCGCCTCGTCCGTCTTGCTCTCCGGACAGGTCTCGTCGCACAGCGAGCAGCGGCCTCGGCTCATCCGAGCGTCCCACAAACACTTTTTCCCCGCGCTGCACTGGATGTCCTCACACGACTTAGCCTCTACAAAGAGAAAAGGAAGGAACCAGCATGCGGGGTGGGGGGGGGGGGGGAGAAATCTTTGATTAGGTGGATTATCACCAGTGCTTTTCAAGCAGGATCAGATGACAGCAGTGTTTTGGAGAACGACATCCTGTGTTTCATGAGATTAGGTCTCGTGGCAGGCGACAAAATGTCATGTTTTAATTAGTATGTTCAATTCACAATCCATGTGACTCAAATATTAGATTTAAACATGTCTTCATGGCCCCCATTCTCTATCTCCACCCCCCCCCCCCCCTTCCTCTTCTTTCCTCTCTCTCCCATATGGGATAGTGCTGCCAACATCAGGAAATAATAAGATGTCTATCATTTCTTGAGCAAACACAAGCAACTACCAAACTCTCTCTCCCTCAGACCCCTTCCTCAGTGGAATGTTGGCAAAAAAATGAACAGTGAAAATCTGCAGATCTGGCCAGGAAGAAAATGCACTAACACACACACACACATACTAAAAAAAAAAAAAAGACACATTCGCTCTCACGTCTCTAGTTTCAGACTTACTGATGCATTTGCCCTCATAAGCCACTCCGATAGATCTGCCGAGGAGACAGGTCGCTCTTCTCAGGTGACACGCGCTCGCGTAGATGATACCGTCGTTTCCACACAGGTACTGCTCGGGCGACGTCACCTCGGGGCAAATCCGATTACACGTCACACAGTATGCATTATTTGTCTGGTCCACGACGCATGTGGAGCTGCCGGGGCACAAGACGTCACGGCACGTTTCTGTCGAGACAAAGACATTGGAGGATTTTTTTTTTTTTTTTTTTTCGAAATACAAAGGAGAATTCAGAAAAGACTGCAGGATTTTTTTTCTTCTTCTTCTTCTGATTCTGCTTCGTTGGGACACGCAGAATCAAAGAAAACATTGACTTACTCTTGCACTTTCCCTGGTACTGCACGTCTAGGTCGGGTTGACCTTTACATTTAGCCTTCAGCAGTGCGCATTCGTCTTTGTACGTCTTCCCATCTGAGCCGCAGACCGGTCCTTTCCAGGTGATGTTGGAGCAGTCTGGAGCGCACACGCAGCGAGGTTTACTCCGTCTGTTCATCTTGCACCTCTTCCCGGGCCCACAGTCAACATTATCGCAGGTTTCTAGAATAAAAAAAAGGTCTGCGTTAAGTGACGCTGGCGAGGATTTTGTCCTTGTGCTTAAATGACTCTGACACTTTAAGTACATTTTCTTTGCGTTAATCAGAGCACATGATTTATTAAACGAAACGAATAGGGGAGGTGGGGGGGGGGGGGGGGGGGTGTTTACTGTAGTGTGTGGGGAGAAAAAAACCAAGGGAAATGAGTGCACCTCCACCTTTGCAAGGTATGCAATTGGGGGCTCCGCCATTGAAGATCATCCACCTGAAGAGTGTGCTGTTAGGGACGTCCTCTTCGGTCCAGGACGTCCCCAGTCTCCCACTTCGACAGCACTCATCCCTGCTCATGCCGGGCATGTAGAGCACCTGGCACCTCCCGTTCCTCCCCTGCTGCAGCCAGCAGTTCCCCGCTGAAAAGACAAAAGCAACACGAAACGCTCGAGTTCAGCACGATGAACGCCTGAAGCCACTGACCCAGACGCACCAGACACTCACGCAGCCGATTTTTTTTTTTTCTCCGAGACGCTCCCTCCCTCCCCTCCCTCCCCTCCCCTCCCTTCACCCACCCGGCTGTATTTTGTCTGATTTGTCTGAGAGCTGTTAACGCTGTCCCATGCGTGAATGACAGTCCTTATACCACGCAGCCACAAAACCAAAGAAGTGATCATAATCTTAAGAGGGAGGGAATGTCTCCTTTTCCCCACGTCTCCTTGTTATCAGTGGACAGAGCACGCGGAGCGCACAGACAGCGTTAAATAGGAGCCAATCTCCTTCAGAAAACCACAGTCTTTAGGGAGCAAAGCTAAACACACCACTGTCTCCAACGCCTCAGAGCAACACAGCCAGACAGTTCACACACACAAAAAAGAAAACAGAACCACCGTACATTAAAGCAACTGTCAAATTAATTTTAAACACATTTTCAGAAATCTAAGGCATTTCCAGAGATAACAGCATGGTGCCATGTGTGTCTGGATCTCAGACACACATGGCATAAAGTGTTCATAGTGTGTTTCTTAAATTGGAGACACATTTCCATCTTGACCAAATGGAAGTAAAGGTTTCATGTTTATTGTTTTTTTTTTTTTTTTTTGGTAAAAAAATCTAAAATAGAAAGAAATTACGCACACAATTTGAAACGATTCCGTGCGGGAAATATACAAGTAAGACATTACAGACTCTGTGGAAGTTTGTTACACGACACTGTGAGACAGTCGGTGCTCACACCAAAGCATCAGAATATGCTGAAATATTGCGTGGAAAGGTGTGGCTGCCACCAACACGCTGTGGCGGGTAAAGTGTGTGCCCTTGGCGAAGGCTGCAAAACTTGCCATGTAGTCTCACCCTGGAGTGTCCCGTATGGCACCTGTTTTATGGACACTTTACGCACCGTCGGGCGCAAAGAGATTAGAGAGTTTGATCGGCGTACAGGGGGAAATAAAAGACTCAGAAAAGTTTTGTCGCTTGCTTTGCAGCAGGTCTCCGGACACACACGCGTCTGTGCGCAGCCACTGACAGCGCTGGAAGTTTTTCAAAAACGGTGGAAATTGAGAGGAAACGGATGAAGAGAGCTTACCTTGAACTTTTTGATGTTCCATGAGGTGACAAAGCCATAAGAAGAAGAGAAAAATGCCCGGGTGGAGTTGGTGTTTCAGCATCCTAAACATGATGGGGAGGCAAAGAGAAACCACGTATTTGACACACAGGCAGCGCAAAAGTAATCTGCTTAGGGTGGCAGTGTTGAATAAGTGTCAGTCTGAGAATGCAGCCTCTCTTTTTAAATCTATAAGGGGTCTCGGGTTGACTGTCTCTGGTGGGCGGTCTCCTCTTCTGTGGGGGTGGGGAGATTTTTTTTTTTTTTCTTCTTACCAAAGTTCTTTCAATCCCAATCAGGTGACATCGTTCCAGGCAACTTTCTCCTGCCACGACAATTGGAGAACATGGAAATATTCATTATTTTATGACATTTTGTGCCATTTCTTTTTTTAAATTAAATTATTCAAACTTCATATTAGAAGAAGATTAAACTTCTTATGGAAATGGGTTTATGGGAATTTAGTTTTTAATGCATCTTCCAATAGTTTGATAGTCAGTGTGATGCGTAAAGTTTGGTTTTTACTTGTGATTACTATTCTTCTAATGAGCAACCATAATAATAATAATACTGTTATTACCATGTTATCAATAAGGCTGATTTGCGACAAACCTATTGGGGTTTATCACCACTCCTTCAAATCTAGAGTATGTTTTTCTTTTCCACCAAGAGTGGGCAAAAGTGTACATCTTTGGATGAGAGTTGCCTTTTGGAATATATCCCAGCCCAGACAATAATAGAATTCATAGTAGTCCGCAGCCACACTGCTAATATTAGAGCAGACAGTTGTTTGGGTTTCTCTCCCGGGTCAAGCTTTTTAAATATAATCAAACCTGTTTCCGAAGAGGCTTCAGACAGACAGAGGAGCTGGGTGTTGCGTTTCACTGAATGAAACGCGCGAACACGCACACGCACGCACACACACAGGCAGACTTTCATTCATTTGGACAGCCTAACCACAGGGTTATCCCTAACATTAACCATAACAGTTGATACCTCATCAGGACCAGGTTTTTAGTCTCCACGAGGACTACTGGTCCTGACAAGGTCAGTGTTTATGCCTGAAAGTGTCCTAAAGAGGCAACAAAAAAACACAAGTGCACACACACACACACACACACACACACACACACACACACACACACACACACACACACACACACTGAGCTCGCCACTCGCTGACGCACAGTCTGAACTCTTTCAGAAGTCCTTGTGCGACCTCTTCAGCGGAACTGAGGGTACAGCTCTCCAGAGCAAAGAGCAAAGTGTCAGCTGCACGACTCAGACGTCAGAGAGTTTATTGTGTGTCGGGCCAGACAGAACATCAGACAATGTGATGTAGACAAGGAGACACAAGGAAACGTTCAGAACCTTTTCAATATTCATATGATATGCCAAACTGTATGTGATCACACCATGTGCGACATATAATCATAAAATATGACTCTTTTTGTTTGTTTGTTTTTACTATTCCTGTTCATGCATAGCATTATACAGCCTAATAAAAGTTAAAAGTGCACTCCCTTGTTATTTATTATGAATCTAGACCACTTACCTTGTGTTAATTGTATGGTGTTTTCTCAGTGCTGGACTTCTGTACATGGATCTGAAAACAAAAGCAGAGAAACAAAATGATGTTGTGTCTCAATTTTCCACATCTGCTCAGCTGCCACTTCATTTGTTGCCAGATTTTCATTTGTGATCAACAACAGCAATCAAATTGTCGATAATAATAATAATAATAATAATAACGATAATTGTCAATTAAATATTCCCAGACACCCAGAATATGGAACTAAAATGAATAATCTGACCATTGTCCTTGGCTCTTATACACATTTTTGATTGATCGTATATCATTCTAGTGTTAACAACTAACAAAAGTGCATTTTTAAAGCTATTGAGTGATGACTTTTAGGTGAAAAAACATCACGACACTCGTTTTAATCCCCTCATGTTGTCATTAAGACCAAGCATGTTAGTCATAACTCTTTGAAGATGTTAGCAGATGTTTGTTCACAGACTGAAAGACTAAATAAGATCTCTGTCATAAAATGAGATCTGAGGCACACATTTACGATTAGACTCGTACATCACTCGAGGAGCTTTGATCTTTTAGTAAAAGCTCTGTCATTGTATTGAGCTGTATGAAAACAAAGTTTGCTGGTTCGTTTTTACTCGTAAATTTGAATAATTTCATCACTGAATGTCTGCCTGGGGTATTGTGATATTAAGTGAGGCATCTGATTGTTGTAAATAATGAACTTAGTGTTATAATTTGTGTTGGAATCATTACAATATTAGAGTCAGTATTTGTCAGTCACATCTTTTTACAGAGCAGAGAAGGTTCACTTGATTCTGAGTTTCTTTCTATAAATCACTTTGTGTGTGTGTGATTTATGAGATCAGTGTCTTTGAGGAGTTGGACTTTCCAAATCAGCTCTTGACACAAGAGTCCACTTTCTGCCGTACTGTATAAACTTTAAAGAGCTGGCTCTTTTCCTGAAGCCACTCACACTGCCATTCGCAGAGGGACAACTAGCACTGCTCGTCCCAGGCTGAGCTGAATTTGGTTCACAGACCCATGCAGCGATTTATTAGTCACTGAGTGACACTTTATTTCCATTTTTAATCTGATCTGCAACATTTGTATTCAAATAAATAAATAAATATGAGCTTTTATAATTTGGCCTCCATCACGCCAGCTCATCAGTGATTTGTCAAGTTAATGAAAATCCTCCTTATCAATCTTTTAGTGTCTTAAAAGATGTCTTTAAAGATTTAGGAACTAAGTGCAAAAAAAAAAAAAGGGCCAACTGTTATTCAATAATTTATTACATCATTTTTGATCCTCGGCAACAGTGCAGCAATTGGTGAGCAATCATCTCGCTGTGACATGGGTCAGTTGTTTTGCTATAACTGCCAATCATCTGCAGGAGCCCACAGAGGGATGGAATTACAAAGGTGTCAGCCATTTTCACCGTATCTCGTTTCATCAACTATTTCCACATTGCTCCCTGTACACATATGCATAGAATCCAAAGACTGTTTCACAACACTGTGTTGCATGAGTAATTGTGGAACAGACCAGTCCAATCATTTATCAAAATCTATATATTCCCTCCAACAAGCAGGCCCCAGGCCCAGTCAACCAATAAAATGTGCTACTTATTAGAGACAAATGGCATATTCCACCTGGACACATCCAAAGAAATGGATGCTAAAGATTCTGCTGCGTGCTAGAGTTGGCTTGTTTAAGAGGAAAAATATTCAGAAACACATTCCCAAACAGTCAGGGGACAGACAAAGCTTAGTGTAGGAGAACACAGCAGTCAAAATTGTGAGAGGAAATTAATTGTGGGGAATTGAGGGAATAATCTAAATTGCCCTTTTGTTTGAGAGGAAGTGCTTCAAGTTGGTTTTCCAGCAAGGTCAGAGAGGAGAAACAAGTGGGTCATATAGATTGATGGTGGTATTCAACTCATCAACAATGCAGCGTGGAAACAATAATACACGCTGCCCTGCCTGTGTGTCATTGATTCAATGCTGCCATCTTGTGGAAAACACATGCCAATACATATTGAGGTGGCGCCGCATCAAACACCCAACGCAAAACTTCCAAGAAACAAAGGCGGAGATTTATTGTGTTTCCTGAAATTCATTAGACAAAAAACATTTACAATCATAAAATAAAGCAATGGTCAAGAATATCACAAATATCAACAATAACAACAAAATAAGCTATTCCGTGTTCCCACGGATGAAAAACCCCCAATAAGAAATATATTCTACAATATATACAGTACAAACATATATTTTACTCTCTTTTAGAAAAAGTATTGTTTCCTGTTTGCATTTAAACTATTCAGATACATAGTTTTAATGCAAGAAAAGTCCTGAGTGTCAAAAGTGACAGTAGATCTCATCATGGTGCAGTCTACACCATGGTCAAATTAAAAGATGATCATGTTTTTATGACGCTATGTTATTGTCGTCATAACAAATGGCAACGCAAAAATGAGATATGTACAGGGTAAAAAGGTCATAACTGTTTTGAAAAGTCCAGACAACAACATAATATCTTAAATAAAATCATATCTATGGTTCTGTTGGTTGGGAAAATCAAGATTTAACATTTACTCAAAGTCAGTGCATAACAGCGAAAAGTCAATATACAGCCCACAAAGCAAAAACAGTCCAATCCCAGTGATCCACAAACTTAACAGCTTTCATTTCATTAAAAAAATGCACCATTGACAGTGATTGAGCTACAGTCCATTTGCACTTTACTAGAACCAGTAAGAAGTACCAGCATGGCTCCACAACGGTAAAACACCAGTGCAGACGAGGAGGAGTTCATAGCACTTCGTCAGCGTTTGTGTGTCCTTCTTCGGCCTCCTGCTGAAGCTGCTTGTATTTTCTTTTGAAAAACCCAAACTGGAAAGCAAACAAAGTACATTACAGTTTTAAATCATGTGTTAGAAAATGTGACCTCTTGACCTTTGACCACCCAAATCGAACCAGTCAATCCATGAGTCAAAGTAAAAAATATGTAACAGATTTAAAAGGATTCCCTTGAGTTCTTAAAGCTGCAGTGCATCATTTGGTGATTTTATTCTAGCTCTGTTTGGTCTTCGTAAAACGAACCAATGTAAATTTATTTTGTATGCTGCAACCCTTACCCGAAAACAGAACCTGTCAAGCAATACTATCAGACCTGACTGAGGGAGTGTTTATGTATATGCAGCGACAGCTTTTATACCATTAAACTGCTAAACATGGGCCCTTCTTTGTGTTTTCAACCATAATACAACCTGTTAGCAACAGTGAATGCAACAGACGTGTGTTTAAAAGTTACTCACCACAGCTTTAGGAGAAAAAATTCATGAGTTTCAGAGTCATCTTGACCTCTGACCATCAAGATCTAATCACTTCATCCATGTTTGTGCCAAATTTCTAATGATTCTGGGACAATCCAAAAACACCTCTGGCCACAGCAGGTGCCAGTGTGAACATAGCTTAAATAGCCTATGCTGCATCGCATTGCACAGTTTAAAGGGTACATATTATGCAAAATTAAAATAAACTTTTTAATCATTTTAATACTTATGTTTGTGACTCTATTTGAGGCCCTATCAGTTGGCAAAGTGTGAAAAAAGATGACTCACTCGTGTTTTTGTGGTCATCCTCAGTCTAAGTACAGGCGATAAACAATGTGATGTTGACTTGTGGGCTCATTGCTACGTCACAATGAGACATTCCCTTTCCAAATGCTAACTGCTGTTAGCTGCCAGAGCCTCAGTGACACTGACTTAGTTTCCTGCGTCTCATTTGCATTTAGAGAGACAGGCACTCAAAACAGAGCGTTCTGAACAGGGTTGTTTTGACAGGATGATTGAACTGCTGTGGTGCTTCATTCTTATGGTATGTTGACCAAAGCATGTCACAGACATGTTCATTAGGACACCAGGGAACTAGGTTAACTTGGAGAAATAGGACATATGTCTCCTTTAAGTAAACCAACATTCCTCTCTCACTTTGTTTGTACACTGAAATGGACACACTAAATGTTACCTTCCACAGGAGTACAACAGCCAGGGCCAACAGCACCAGACCTCCAATAATGCTGCCAACGATCACTCCAACTGGAACTTCACCTTTCTCTCCTGGTTTACTGATGGTCACCACAACCTGGACAGAAGGAAAACAAAATGAACAGGCACTTCACACCTTCGACCAGGGGTGTCAATCTCATTTTCACTGTGGGCCACATCAGCATAATGGTTACCATGGTCAAAGGGCCAGATGTTACTGTCATACAGAATAAATTTAACTAAATGTAACCAAATGTAAAATAAAGGTAATTATGATGCATATACAATGATACACTGCCATCTAGTGGCAGGATGTTGTCACTTTGCAGGTCACGCAATCTCCATATATTGTGGGATATGTAGTTTATGATCAACACACGCCTTAAAGCAGCATAGACCTATTCTAACACAGATTTTTAAGACCAATTAATCCCTCGCGGGCCACATAAAATGACATGGCGGGCCACATCTGGCCCTCGGGCCTTGAGTTTGACACGTGTGCCTTAGACCATTCCCACTAAAATGTGGACATCGCAATTTAGCAATCATTTTTTTATTATGGTGCAAAAGAATCTATCATCACAGTAAATGTTCAAAATCAAGGGAAAAGTGTTTTCATTTAGAGGTAAAAATGTGTTCAATATCAGACAGTAAGTCTCATGATTCATGGTTGCTGTGAAATGTGATCTTACAGGAAGCTGTTTGAGGCCGATAATGAGAAGATCGGGGTTGGCGGTTTCAATATCAACACTGGATGTCAGCTCCACACTCTGATAGGTGGCCTGTCATAACAACAAAAACAACAACAAATAAGAGAACTAAACACCATCATAATGAATCTATGGATGAGTAACATTGGTAAAGATGGACAAAAGTTTAATAGAGAAACGATCTACCGAAATAAACGTGCCACTCCAGATCCGCGTTTTCACTGTCACAAAGTAGTCACTCTTAACTTTAGTGTCTTTGAGGATGCATTTTATGCTCTTGCATTGTGCACTCTTACAGTCCTGAAGAAAGAAACAAAAGACAAAAAAACATTTATGATTACCGTACAATTTCAAATAATTATCTGCATTATCAACCCAGCCACTGAAGGGGCCACATTCAGTGTTCTCCTAGTGCTGGTCCCAGATAAGTGTGGAGGGGTTGCATCAGGAAGGGCATCATCAAACCTTTACCAAATCAAACATGCAGATCACTATAAACAGTGCTTCCATACTGGATCGGTTGAGGCCCGGGTTAACAATGACCTCCATCAGTGCTATTGAGAATTTGGGCTTCTGTTGGCTGAAGACAGAAGAGGAGAGCGGGAAAATTGACAGTGGGATGTTAAATGTTGTGAGTGCTTATGTCCTACAAGTTGGTTGTCAGGTAAAAGAGAAATATGAGAAGGAGGAGGTGGAGGGAGATCTTCACAGGTAGACTATGCAGAAGAGGCCATCTGAAGGAGATAGAAGAGTGCAAGGTGATGCCAGGGGAGAGTGTGGCTAGGCAGCATTGTTTGGTAGTTCATAGGATGACTTCGGAAACCAAGAAGAGGAAGCGAGTGAAGGCAGAGGCAAGGATTAAATGGTGGAGGCTGAAAAAGGAAGAATGTTGTGCAGAGATCAGGAAGGAATTGCAGCAGGCACAGGCTAATGATAAGTTACCGGATGATTTAGGAAGTACAGCTAACATGGTGAGGGATACAGCCAAGATAGTGTTTGGTGTTTCCTCTGACCAGAGCAAAGAAGATAAGGAAACTTGGTGGTGGAATGAGGAAGTACATGAACGTATCCAAAGGAAGAGGACGGAGAAGAGGGGGACACAAGGGAAAGGACAAGATGGAGGCAGATGATCTGCTGTGGCGACCCCTGAGCCGAAAGAAGAAGATCTGCATCTGCATTATCAGTCAATTAAAATCATTATAATATTCATTTTATAATTAAGGGAAATAACAGAACGACTGACCAGTTTGTCTGAACCTCTGAAGCTCTCCTCTGAGAAGGACACTTTATGGCTTTTCACCCCGATCTTCAGTGGATCAACCAGGCCCTGAGAATCACAGGTGACAGAACCTCCCTACAGATAGAGAAGCCCTATTATATTAAAGAATTTACTATAAAAGACATTTCACAAAGCATTATTTAATGAGATACAGGTAAATAAGGGTTACAGCATGGTAACTCTACTAAAAAAAAAAGTTTATTAATACATTTTATACAATTTTGAGTACTCACAGTTTGCGTGTCCACTTTGGTGACATAGAGGAGCTGATTTCCACCTTTAGTGGTTATCGGCAGATCAATACTCAGATACAGGAGACTGACCACAACGTGACCTGTTGAAACCTTTAAAGAGAACATATATGTAAATTAAATATAAATGAGAAAATACCTTTGAATTTGAGAATTCATTTACCGCACCTTCACTGTGAAGTTAAACTCTGGGCCGATGTCTTCTACAGAGTCCACCGTCGTTACTACGTCAGTGGTCGCGTTTGCCACGTAGAAGTTGATATTTGACTGCCTGTGATGAATAAAATATAACAACACAAACATTTGTTTAAATGTCGACCGTTAGACTTCATGACTGAAAATAAAGAGAAAACACTGGGGAAAAAATGGAAGTCACCGTGATAAAATAATCCCCGCATCATACTGAACAGGAATGGATATGTCCACTTTGTTGTCTGCAGGTCTTTCCTCTTTACCATCACTGTAAAGAAAAGAGTATATATATGGAACTATAAAGAATGATTACATTTTAATTACACAAGACTCTTCATGTACCTCTTGGCCTCGAATTTCACCTCAGCTCGGTTTTGAAGTTGCTCAAGACTGTATTCAAAGTTGATCTGAAATTTTATCTGCAATGAAATCAAACGTTTGTCATCACTTTCTGTGACCAAAGACGCGCAACAAAATTCCGTTTTTCTCTGCTCACACCTCTTCGTTTTTTTTTAACGCTGGGTATCCCACCAGGCATGTGACGGTCTCTGTGTTTGTTGAGGTGCATTTGACATTGTCCGTCTGCAAATAAGCAAATGAATCTTATCATCTTCACCCACACAGACAAAAAAACACTAAATTAAGAGTGTGTCACAGTGTCACAGTTAAAACTCTCTGATCATTCTTTTTCACTCACAGAAGGAAAGACGGACAAGTAGAGGTTGTTGGAGAATGTGGCCACGACCCGGGCGTTGTACGCGTTCTCTTTTTTGTTCTTCACAGCAACTTGAAAAGACAGCTCTCGGTTATTAGCGCTGACCAGAACGGGCGCTGGGCTGCAACAGAAAAGCTCAGGTTACTGTAACCAAAACAACCAAAGAAAAAAAGGGTCTGCTTTTGATTGCCTTAAATAAACCTATCCTCACTTCACAAATGACTCATGGCAAAGACAGGCTCCAGTCATGCTTGAACTTGCTCTGTAGCACTGTATTATTTTTTCTTTCAACTTCAGCTCAAATTGCACAACAGAATCCTGAGGATCCGAACCCTTACATCAAGCACAATCAGTCATGACTTTGAGCATGAAACGATCTCTATACTGTACATATGATATACTGTATGTAACGGAGTATGATTTCTCACCTGGACGCTGTCGAGTCCGTCTTTACACTCAGCACCAAGTCACTGATACACACCTCATCAGAGCCACAGTCTTTAGTGAAGGGGATCTGAAACAATAACAGAGCAGCACATTCAGCACAGGATGCTGTTTTATTCTTCAGTGTTGATGCATTGCATTGGATACACTTTAATTCTGTTTTGGGGTAAACACACACACAGTGTGTGACTGTAAAACTCGCGTGACCAACTGAAAAACTGTACTTTTTTTTTCAAAAACCACATAATTATTACACGCACTCACCCATGAACAACATGCAATTTTAAATGCCGTGTGTCACTGGATGCGTTTCTTGTCGGTCATTTAGGGTCAAACACGACTAGAAAACAACACCGATTCTCCTGCTGCGTCGGTCACTTACAAAGAATTGCGAGGCACTGGGAGCAAACATGTCGAGGACAGGATTCACATCTTTCTTCTGCTGCTCGATTTCCACCTTCAGACTGAGGGAATTGACAAAGTCTGGTGTCTCCTTTCAAACAGAATCATATATGGATAAATCAGGAGATTTTAATATCTAATAAAAAACAATTACTGACACAATCAGAATCTGGAACCAAGACAAATGAAATCAACTACCTGAACATAAACCTGGTAGTCTCGACAAAGAGGTGTAGATGACACTTTTGCCGTTTCTGTGAGGAAGCGTTCGTTGTTTTTTGTAAACATTCCTCTTGATGTCACTCGTGAGGCTTCTAAGTCAGCGTCCAGAGTCAAAGTGTACGATATATCTAAAAGAAAGAAAGTCAACAAATCGACTCAATTAGAAACACTCTCACTCAGTGATATTTTTCATGAAAGTTAGCTGAGCTTAGCTGTGACGTTTATGTCTAAATATATCTACAAACAGTATATAGACCTACAGTCAGCAACCTGTTAGCTGAGCTTAGCTGACTCCATCCAAAGATAACGGTTTCACAAAATGTTTCCCAAAAACTGTTATTTTGAGTAAATAAAATCTTCATAATCTGAAGAAGCCAAAGAGTGAAACTGATTTACCGACAGGTCCAACAGGATTCTTAGGCCTGAATGCAGCAGTGAAACAAAGGTTGGTGTTGAAACACGAGAGCTGGCGTCCATTAATGTTACAGGGTTTGTTGAAAATGTTGATTTTATTGGGGTTGAAAGATGCTTTAGTTGTAACAACTGCTACACCTCGGGACCTGGAAAACATACAAAATAATACTATCAACCTTATGAGGTCTGCAAAACCGGGTTAAATGAATTACTCATTACTCATTATTGAGTAATGAGTAACTCAATAAGTTACTCATTACATAATTTACTCATTCACAGTTTATTACAAAGATATAATTTAGCACATGTTGTTTTAACTCACCACAGCTGCACCACTTTGCCATATGCACCAACAGAGAGGTCTGGAAGTGAATCATCATTCATATCATTGAAGCTATCGAGTGACCTTCCAAAATACTGCAACTCATGATCCAGTTTGGAGCCGAGGATTTTCTGAAAAAGACAATTTTACAATTAAAGATTTTTTTTAACTCAAAGACACAGGATAATCTGAATCAAATCTTAAGCGTCTTGCAGAGACCTCACCTGTGAGAACTGCTTGTTTAATGTCTTTTTCTCTCCATTGTAAATGTAAATGACGCCTTTTTGTTTGTCCTCCAGTGGTGCACCAACCACAACATCATTGTAACCATCGAGGTCCAGGTCAGGAATGGCAGAGATAGCCATGCCAAAACGTGCATTTTCAGTGGCAGGTGGACCAATAAGGAACCCCTGCTCATTCAGTATACCCTTTAAATGTAAAGACAGAGTCGAGAGTGGAAGAAATTAACTATCATCAACTTGGAAACCAAATGTATCACAAGTACAGTGTATTTAGGACTGGTTTGAAAATGAACTATCTGTCCACAATCATCTCTTGTTCACTCGAGATCCGGACTTTTTATGACACTTTACACATTTTTACCTTGGTGACAGAGAAGAGATAAACCCTGCCTTGTTCTCTCTTCAGCTCACTCATGAACATTGGCGCCCCAACCAGAAGGAGGTCTGTCACCCCGTCTTTGTCCACATCAAGGGAGCACAGGACGCTTCCAAAGTATGAGCCAATCTACCGGCAAAATTAAACAATCTTTTATGGTTGAACATCAAATCATTTTCAAAGCTGTTTTCACACATTTTACTGCTAGTACCTGCTTCCCTCTTTCATAATCTATGACAGTAGTTTTCTTCTGAGCATTCACAGTGTAGACGATAACTTGTCCAGTGTGGTTGGATCGAGGTGCACCGGCCACAAAGTACACTGTAGAGCCTTCAGTCAGTGTGGTGACAGCGTAACCTGGAAAATGCACACAGTCGACCGTCTCATTCTTTTAATTGCCAAAACTGGCTTTACTAAAAGCAGACAGTACATTCACAAAATACATTTTCATTCGTGGGTTGCAAACACTGGCGTTTTCACACAACCTTCACTGGTTAGTAGCAGAATTTACACAGCCAGCTGCAGCTATGGTCAGGTATTCTGAATCTTAATAAACCTGAAAAGTCTCACTACCCCTCTCAAAAACATCTCAACCAGAGGATGGACAAGACAAGAGTCTGCAGAGGAGATGTGTTTAACCCTAACTGCACTAAAGCAGGGGTCACAAACTCAAATGACCTGGGTGCCAATGTGCATCTATTGTGGTCAAGAGGGGGCCGGCCTCGAGAACAAAAAGTGAAAAAAAAAAAAAAAAAACAGTCCACAATATTGCATCATGATATCACACGTATACTTAATAATACTATTTATGATGCAAAATTAATGTATTAATATCAAAAACAGACATTTATTTTAAATTCCATAAATAATAGTGCGGACAACTGTAATTCAAATTCGTACCAGGAGCCGTTTCGGCCACTGCCATTCGTGGCTCAGGCCCTAACAAGTGTATTTATATATGTAAGTGAATGTTGTATATGATACATTTAATAATTAATAATTATGACCAAATGTCTTATTATTACTGTTATAAAAAACATTGCTCGCAAACATATATTCTATCACCTCGCTGGCAGCTGTGCCTCAGCTACACACTGTGTTTAAAAGACGGTGAGGTTATGGGCCATGTTTTCATTATAACATGATATTAAGTGGGGGGCCGACAGTTTGAGATCCCTGCATTAAAGGTTGCTGTTGTACATACATCACCTTTAAAATAACAAATAAAAATGGTTAATAAACTGTGAATGCATACCCAATAACGAGCTGTGGTTTCTGTCTTGAAGCGTCTCCTCAAAGGCTGAGAAAGGGATAATGTCTGCCTTTGAGTCTTTTTGATGGACCACAGTGCCACTCCAACCGTAGGCTCCCACCGCTCCCAGCATCATCACTTTCTAGAACAGCACAATGTGATAAACAGCTAAACATGTGAACTTGCAGTGGCATAATAATGGTTTTAAGAAGTATAAAAGGCAGTACCTGCTGGCTGGAGTAGTGCGCACTGAATCCAACCTGGGACATCTCCATTTTAAAGTTGTCACCCCCTTTTCCGGTGCCTTGTGGGAGCGCACAATAAATAAACACCAGGATCAGAAACGGGGGAGCAGATCGACAATCGAGACAAGTTCAAAGCAAATCTGACATGACAGAGTTCTCGCTAGGATTCTATTTTAGCGTAATATGGTAATGGCGAGGGAGCGCAGTGACGAAGAGTGGGGTTGGTGCGGAAGGAAATCAAGTGATTTTGACGCAAACTAAAAGCTTTACATCGCAAGGTAGGAGCTGCAATCACTCAATTTCAAGTGCAAATCAGGATTAGGATTTTTAATTTTAATACTTATATTTGGTGGCTCTGGAGGCCCTATGACTAGGAAAAGTGTGAAAAAAGATGACTCAGTCAGTCACACTCGATGTTGACTTCCGCAAGGTATCTGACGTCAGACTGGTAAATTCCTGGAATTGTTGTTTCACTCCGCTTTGTGAGTGCAGGCGAGGGCAATAGTATCCGGAAGAGCGGAAGTCTGTGAAGTGTTCTATTCTTGGCTCCACAGTGCAGCACAGAGTTCTACACAAACTTCCAGCCTCAGAGGATTTACATGTCCAGTGGAAACTTTTTATATATGACGGCAATGTGCCGGCTAGAGTCGGCAAATGATCGCTTTTCCAAATGCCAACTGCGGTTAGCTGCCGTTAGCCTCAGTGACGCTGACGTAGTTTCCCTTGTCTCATTTGCATTTAAAGAGACAGGCATGCTTCTAACGTTGTTGCTAGAACGCTGTATGACAAAAACAGACAGGGACGAGAAATATAATATGCACCTTCTATGTTGAAGATTCGGTCTCCCAGTGTTCCAGCAATGGTGGACAGAGCCGCCTCTTCAGACACATTGAAGAAGAACTTCTCAGTGGGCAAACTGGCGATGGATTTGATTTCTTTTATGAGATTTTCTGTGTCGATGTTTTCTCTTATATAATAACCCAAGACCTAGAAATAGCAAATCGGACACCGTTATTGAGCCAACTGAAATGATCTGTTAACTGTTTAACTGGTTTAGTTATGACTACCAAAGCATGACTGCAGGTTATAATGCTGTGTATAACTCCGCTGCTTCAATAGCAGCTTCTCACTTACAGCGATACCAAAGCGGGTGATGCCTAGTTTCTCACATTCCTCAATGACTGAGTCTCCGAAGGAGTCGTCATGAGATTCTCCATCAGTGACGACCACCATTACTTTGGCAGCACCAGTACGAGCCCCATGCAATGGATTGAATCCCCACTGGCTGAAAAGAGCACACACATGTTATGTTTCTTATGTTACTTTAGGTCAACAAAATTACTGTATTTTATTAGTCAAAAATATTTGTGCTGATGCATAAAAAACACACTGGAAAAGGATTCATGTTCTAATCATGGAATAACAGCAAACAGGTAAACAGACATCAATTAATAAGACGAGCAAAAAGATAATAAAATGACGTGATGGTCAGCTGTAAGACAAACCTGGCAAACTGGATGGCATGGAAAGTGTTGGTAGAAGAACCGTACATCTGTGTGATTGCTGACGCCGCAGCCACCATCTCCTCTTTGGTTTTAAAGTCATTCAGACGGAATTCAAACTGGGGATTGACGGCGTACTGAATCACACTGACCTGCCACAAGAAAAGATGATTCGACAAACCACAGCCAATAAGACACCGAACTGAATCGATTCAAGACTTGTATTTCCTGCTACTGATAAAGACCTCACTGTTACCTGTGTGCTTTTTGGCCCAATGTCAAGTGCAGGTATGAGTTTCTTGAGGAAAAGGGTCATTGGTTCCCAAGGATAAATGCTGTTGGAACCGTCCAGAACAATTACGATATCCATAGGCCCTCCGCATGCTACAAATATCACGAGAGAGAAAACAATTATGTTCAAAAGCCCCTGTGATAAACCATAAAAGTTCATTTTACCATTACAAACTTTTATATTTCTGACCTAATGACCGGAGACAGGCCATGAGTGGCCTTTTTTTGTTATTTAAAGCATTAATGAGTAATTTATATCACCAAAGCACTGCTAGTGTCGCTACCCCATGTCTCAGTAAGCCTGCAGAGCTTTCCCTTGACAGGAATTGCGGTTGCGATATGACTAGCGATATCAGAGGGAATTGTCATTTTTACATCATTATTCTCATTTTCAATTGAAAAACATTAGTGCTGTGTAACCGACTGGAAAAAGACGCGAACGACGTCATGTTTACGTGCCGCGACACCGGAGTCCAGCCACCGTTTACCAGTTAGCTCCGTTAGCTGCATTAGCACCTTTTAGCACCGGTTAGCGCGCCTACAGTCGAAACTGGAGCGGTCTGTTTATTAAACTGAAAAGAGCGGCGCTACAAATAACCAGCGTACCTGTGTACTGCGTATGTGTGCCTCTGTTTTTAAAGTTTAGTGTTATTTTAGAGACTAATTTTAACAATCGGGAGTCACATAAACATGGCGTCACGAGCGTCTTTTTCCGGTCAGTCGTCATGGAAACGTGTCATGCCCGTTAACGTTAACACGTTTACCAGTTAGCTCCGTTAGCTAACGTTAACGTTAACACGTTAACGCTTGACAGCACTGAAAAACATATTTAAAATTATCACTGTGTGATATTTGTGCAGATATGTGAGACACAAAGAGGTCCTCTTCAGTCTGTAGAATAAGATGTGTATAGATCAAGACAATAATTCATCTAAAATGATAGTTGGACAAACAATTCGGCTCCTGGGATTTGAAAATTGCAGTAGGAGGTTGCGATTTCGATGACATTTAGATTAATTGTCCAGCCCTAATAGAAAGCCAGTCTAAAAAGCTGCCAGAAAAAACATGCAATGAATTGCACATTTGTGAAGTAGCCGCGCTGTATGTGCAGTTTAAAACCCTGTTAGTGACGATGCCGTCACATCAATTCGATAACGTTCTATTCGACTATATATCCACATGTAAACTTGAAGATTAACAGTGAGACTGCATCATAAAGTAAAGGGAAGAGAAAACAAAAACATGGACAATGCAGTTTGGTGATTGGTCCACAGACAGTCAGCTGCACTGCACATGTGCAGCTTGTTGTTGTCTGTGTGGTCACGGTGCTTCTCTCTCTCTCTCCCTCTCTGTGTCGACAGTCAGACCAGCTCTCAGCCTGCGGTGAATTGAGCCAGATGCAGCTCACTCGTGTGGCAGAACTGGCGACTTCCTTCCTTGGAAAGTAGCTGAGGTTCAGCCAGAAAATCACACAACTTGTGACACAACTAGTTGTTTTTGGATGAACTGAATCATAAGAATCAGTCAATTAAAAAGATTTGTTCAGTACGTCTATGTAAACGTCTTTTTAACTGATATACACTTCGGCATTGTTCGCTTTGTGGGTCGGACGTCTCTTCCTGTGATGGCACTCTGACCAATCGGTGCATGGCAGTCTGACGACATCACGCATAGTACCGGCTCAGCTCGCTTAGAACCTCACCTGAGCAGGTAGTAAAAGAAGTACCAGGTACTATCGCTAATGGAAAAGCAAAACAACCATGCCATGCCGAGGCAGGACAAAAGTAGACAAAAGTCGCGAAATTGGCAACACTGCTCACTCATGTTTCAGAGTTATATTCCTTCGTCCAAAAGTTTCAACACCCGCTTAACCTCGGTCATGTCATAATCCAATAACCTAACATTGGCTACAAGCGAACTTGTTATGCTTCCACCTTCCCTGCATCGATCGTGCTGTAAAATGCATCACTCTGCGTCACCGCAAACACAAAAACAAAACACTGCTATGCTGAGGAGTGTCACGAGAGAGTCGTGCTGCAGAGCTGGCAGTCTTCGTTACACACCACAGCTTTAAAAACGCATCATGTATAATATGCTTTAACAGCTGCAATTACAGACACCAATGAGCTCTAACTGAAGCCGGGAGACGAACAGTGATTAATACCTATTCATGAAAACACTTCTGAAACATCTTACTCTGGACAGCAGGGGAGAAGGCAGGTTGAGGCCGGAAGAGGGGGCTCATTTTTGCACATACTCCAGGGTAGAAGTTCTGAGAGCCACACAGTTGTCCCCACAGAGGACCACACACCTGTTTCAGGAGGAAAGAGGAAGATATTATCGGATGTTCAAGTTTGTCAGCATCCTTAAAAGACTCTCAGAAATGTCTGACGTATGTCTTTAATTCTAACTATGGCTAAGGTGAAACTTGTGTCACCTCTCAGTGAGTGCCACTACATGCTGCTGGCAGCTATAATTCACTGACATGATAGACATGCCACCTAAAAAGTAGATTTTGATATAAATGTCCAAGAATAGAATACAATAGATTTCTATTTAAATAGAAACTATCTTTATCTTTGCTGTCTTTGCTACTGTAACAATGTAAATTTCCCCTCTGCGGGACAAATAAAGGACCATCTTATGTTGGTATTTTGCACACACGCGCACAAACATACCATCAGGTCATTGACTGGAGGCATTCGGCTGAGAGTGAAGCCCAGGCTCATGTTTTCGTTGACATTTCGAACATCTGGAATACTGACGGAATCTGTAAACACGGTTGGCAAAGACGACATTAGTTTCACGTTGAGAGTTTCAACAGTTTCACATCAAACATCAAACATCAAAACCGTACCTTGAAGATTGAGCTTGTCACAGCTGTTTCTGGACCCCGTGACTGGACACTTGTAAACATCTCCCTTCCTGTTGCTACTGAAACCGCTCCACGGAGCGCCGACCAGGAGCCTGCAGAAAACAACACACACTCGTGTCTCCAGCGGGAAGCCTGTGTGTTTTTGTATACAGTGCACTACCATGTAAACAGGCAGTCGCTGAATCAGACTTAATCTGCTTTGCGAGTTATTTACAGATGTCAATGAAGTCATTTTTAGTACAGGTCACAATAATATCCGTGTTAACTAATGTGGAAAACACAGTCATAGACTGCTGTCAGATAATGTACATCCCCCAGTTTACACAAAGTGGACACATTTCAGACGGTGAGTGACTCTGTGAGACTGTGACTCAGAGTGTGCCTCCTCCAGACACGGCTGAGGAGTTTGGTTACTTACTACTTAACTGAATGTTAACACACAGCTGAGGTTAAAAGAGGAATTAGTGATGACACACTTGCACATTTTAACAGCTTAGATTAAAACGGAGTTCTTCGGTTTTTTGTTTGTGTAGGAGTCTAGGAATATACCCAGGGTGATGATTTCACAGGATACAAGAGTGTAGAGCAACACTGAGCTGTAAGAAGAGCTATTATAATACAATTCAATCTTAAAGGTGCATTATGTAATAAATCTAAATCAACTGGCCATAAAATCCTCCTAATATGTCACAGAGACTCAGGAATAATGTTCATATAACAAACTGAACTCACCAACAACAACAGTACAGCCAAAATATTTGCATTAAAAAATATATATTTTGCAGACTGCAAATCATGTTTATGTTTTGAAGTCATGTTTTGGCATGTGGCGCCACCTACTGCCGTGTACCAATCATTGCAGTCAGTAGAGTCTCAGCTGCCGAGCAACCACGGGTTGCCAGTTACGTCAGAAAACGAAACCTAAAAGACCTCTGTATTTTCAATTTGAATGTAGTAACTGTTTTTGGCCACATTCTTACATATGGCACCTTTAATATTAGGTTGTCCTCAGTATCAGACACTATCAGGCTTGGCTGCATGTTGCTCTATCTTTTTACAGTATTAGAGGGACGAAAAACTGTTAAAGACAAAGACTGAGAGTCTACCGTGATGCTCTGTGAAGTAGAACTGAGGTGATGCTATCAGGTCTGCGGGGTTTACTTAAATGTCAGCAGAAATCACACACCTCACGGCGGTGAAATGGGAAAGAAGTCAGCAGCTGTGTAAAATCACCCTCCTTCCTGAAGTGACTGTTTAAATTCTCACCATTTGCCCTCATGGTTTGTTGTTTGCAGGACTGTCTGGCCAAACTCCTCGGTCGCTGGACCAGTGAAGATCTTTGCACCTGCAGTGCCCACGTTGAAGGACTGGGACTGCCACACTCTGTCAACTGGTGAGAGAGAGAGAGCTGAAGTTAGACAACAGAAACATGAACATATTCTAGTGATTCTGACCCGGATCAAGGGCAGTGCAACATGGCAGGTGGAGCAGACACTGTATTGTACCTGGTGCTCCATGCTGAGAGACAGAACTGTGAGGTTACTCTACAATTATATCCAGAGACGGACAGAGTACACAGCTTCATAACTTGAGTAAAAGTACAGATACCCCTTGCTAAATTTTACTCAAGTACAAGTAAAGGTGCTACAGTCAGATGTCTACTTAAGTACTTGTTTTTAAAAGTACTTGAGCATCAAGAGTACATTTTCTAAATATTGCATTACTACTGCCACAGTGCTTACATTTACATATAGAAATGTCCTTCATGGAGTTCTGAAAAAAATTTCATATTAATACCTTGAAGAATGTAAGTAAAGTAAGGAATTGGAAGTAAAAACAAGTCATTTTCATCTTTTTTTACCTTTTATGTTGTTTTATTTAACATTTCTCACTTGCCCACAAGGCAATAGCACAATGGCAACGCTCTGACAAACCTTAGAGTTTTAATGGATTTTTTACATCCACATTTGCATACTCAAGAACATAAAAAATAATGCTCAGCTTACAGAAATGTGTAATATCACTGGTGGTGATGAAGTTTTGTTTTGGTAAACACATCAAACACTTGAAGCGAACACTATCATTAAAGGTGCCATATGTAAGAATGTGTCCAAAAACAGTTACTACATTCAAATTCAAAATACCAAGGTCTTTTAGGTTTCGTTTTCTGACGTAACTGGCAACCCGTGGTTGCTCGGCAACTGAGACTCTACTGACTGCAATGATTGGTAGACGGCAGTAGGTGGCGCCACATGATTTGAAGTCTGATAAAATATTTTCTTTAATGAAAATATTTTGTCTGTACTGTTGTTGTTGGTGAGTTCAGTTTGTTATATGAACATTATTCCTGAGTCTCAGTGACATATTAGGAGGATTTTACGACCAGTTGCTTTAGATTTATTACATAATGCACCTTTGACTTGTTCAGAAAATTGAAATAGTCTGTGGAGATGGGGCCACAGGTTGGCGCATTCACAGGATGGACCTGCTGCGTCGTCATTCATTGTTTTGTCCATGGTTTTGTCTCTCAACTAAATCTTTTTTTTAATATGTATAGAGAAGAAGTAACAGGTACTCACGGTTATGGATAGAAATGTAGTGGAGTAAAGAGTACAATATTTGCCTCTCAAATGTACTTGAGTAAAGTCATGAGTACTCCCCAAAAATGATACTCAAGTACAGTACAGATCCCTCAAAATTCTACTTAAGTACTGTACTGAAGTACTCCGTTACTGTCCAGGTCTGATTATATCCCAGTCAACCAGGCAAAGGGTGTCGGGACCCCTGTAGTATGACAGTGAATGACAATCAACGTGAATGACAGTCTCACGATGGTGTGTTTGTGTTGCAATGCTTGCAAGTTTAAAGGTGCATTATGTAATAAATCTAAAGCAACTGGCCATAAAATCCTCTTAATATGTCACAGATGCTGAGGAATAATGTTCATATAACAAACTGAACTCACCAACAACAACAGTGCAGTCAAAATATTTGCATTAAAAAAAATATTTTGCAGACTGCAAATCATGCTTATGTTTTGGAATCATGTTTTGGCATGTGGCGCCACCTACCGCCGTCTACCATTCATTGCAGTAGAGTCTCAGCTGCCGAGCAACCACGGGTTGCCATTTACGCCAGAAAACGAAACCTAGAAGACCTCGGTATTTTGAATTTGAATGTAGTAACCGTTTTTGGCCACATTTTTACATATGGCACCTTTAAGGTGGTAAAACAAAAGTACAGTTACTGTAAACTTTACTAACATAATGTATGTGCCTTATACTTCATCCTCATTGTGCCAATGCAAAGGAGGTGATGGTTTATCTTATGCAGACATCACAAGTTCCTGTTTTGTGTCAGTGGGCAGTTGTGGTCGAGTCATGCTCGTGTGTTTTTAAAAAACCTCATCGGCTCATTTCGGTGACTCAAGCTTTGGCGACACATGAAGGTCACTGCGTTGAACAAGTGCTGAGGATTGCGTTAACAGTCTTGCGCTCACCACCGTGGAGCACTCAGTGTGTTTTAATGTGTCAGGCATTGGCGTGCTCTAAAAACCCCCTCAGGACATGGAATTTTCCTTGTAAATGAGTGAGTGTTTTCTGCAGTAGCAAGCCCACAAGCCCGTACAGGCAGAGCTCAGCCTGCCTTCCCCTCTATCAGCAGGCAGAGGTATGTGGATGGGTTCTGGACTCTGGAGACTTTTTTTTCCAGACACTCTTGCCACGCCTGTTTACCTGCAGCACAAAGTAACACTCTGCACTCCTGTTGTACAGACACATTACATTATATCCTCTCGTGTCAGAACTGTGCATATTTAATCATAATTACAGGTTTCCTCCAGTTTTGAAAGCTTCTTCCTCACAGACAGCAAGAAACACCAGTGATGAGATTTCACACACACACACACACACACACACACACACACACACACACACACACAACAACCTGGTTTTGTTGAATCCAGGAACTGATTTGCAGGATTGGCTCATTATTCCTGAGGTGAATTCACACTGAGCTTGTTTTTATTTAGACTAAGAATCAGAATTGGCTTTATTATGTGTGCACATCCACAAATGTGGACTCCTATTCCATTTCACTGACACCAACTTCAGTTTCCTGTCAGAAAAGGATGTCCAAGAGTGAGGAAAAAGTATCAGACCTATTCTTAATTTAGCAGGCACAGTTTTTAGCGAGCCTTTAGTTCTGCTTTCCTTTGGACTTGCACATACAAAACTGAACAAACACACACATATATATAGAGTACATTCAAACACAGTGTGTGTATAATTAGTGTTTAAAGTATGTACAAAAACACACAAGTACAAGTGCACATGTCAAAACGAATGAAAACCGTTAATAATTAAGTTTAAGAGAGAAGAAAAAAAAGTTTCTTGATTTAAAACCAGATGCGGATAATCCGGTCGCCAGTGACGGTCCCAGTTTTTTCACCGCAGCGAAGTAAGAACTATTATTTATTCTTTCGACGGTTCCCGGTCATAACAGGTCACACAAACAGATAATAACAGTCGTTGTACTTACTCGTCACTATAACAGCGAACAGGATTTTCCCCCACAGGTTCTCCATCGTTGCTCTTTATTCCATGAGTCTGAGGTGAATAATAAATGAAGCCACCGCACTTGTCAGACGTTGAAGCTGCAGCAGCAGCAGCAGCAGCAGCAGCGACAGGCGGTGACGCGCCGGAAGTGTCCTCCATATAAGGACACGTGCTGTCTGCGCCTCATACCTGCAGGTGCTGGTGTTGTGACCAAATCTGTCATCCTCGTCAAAAATGTGTGTTGTTTGTTTTTTTACATATACATACATAGCTATATATATATACACACATATACACATAAACATATATATATATATATATATATATATATATATATATATATATATATATACTTAAACATGTGTGTATATATATACATATATATTTATATGTGTGTATATATACACACAAAAAACTTTGGTCGGCTGAGGGATTTTTGTATATGTCAAATATTTGCCAAAAATATTGACTATTATTGAATACTGATTTGAAATGTACTACCCTCTTATGTCGGAAAAGGACAAACATGACCACTTCCATAATCTGCTATAAAAATATATCTAAAATATATTTCTGCTTTTTGGGGTTAAATCTTGTTATCAACTTTAGTCCTGATCAAAATGGTCAAATGTTGAATAATGATTAGGATTTGAGCCCCTTAAATGCCAGTTTGAGTGCATAGTAATAATATTTCTATTTAAAAAATTACAAATGTTGTTATTATTATTACATTACATTATTATATTATTATCTTTTAATCAGTCTTGAATATGTCAAAATATTTGCCAGTTTGAAAAATATTGCGGAAAAAAAACATTTTTGTCCTCTTGAGTAATTAAAGTGAAGCCTGCGTGTTAAATTTGTCAAAACATAAATTGAGAAGAATCGATTATATCGACAAGACAAAATGAAACCAGAATTAAAAATGTGTTCTTATTTCTTGTTTTTGGTGAAGTTGGAGCAAAACACAGGAATTTCACCTGTAAACAAACAAACAAAAAAAAACAGGACAAATCAAATCAGTACAAAGATACAAAGAGAAAACGAAGGAAAGGTTGAGTTAAAGTTACTTTCAGTCATTTTTATACTTTTTTTTTTTTCCCAGTTAGTTTGCACAGGTGCAATCAGGGTGTTTGTAGGTAAACAAGAGCAGTTTGGAGTCATGCTGTTGACACATGAGCTTTAAGTTATCAAAATGTCTTTATTTTGTAATAATTTTGTAACTGGAACCCAACTGTATCCCAGCACATAGGGCAGAGGAGGACGCTTTACAGGGAAACACGACACGGAGCAAAAGCAATTTCGACGGAGGAACAGAACTTGATGCAACACCTGTTCCGGTACAAAGTTTGACCCAAGTATTTTTCAAAGGTGTGAACGAAAGCCTGTGATAAAGAATGACTGGGCAGAGGAAGTTGTTTGGACACAGTCTGTGTCAGATCTAGAGCTGATAGAGAGCAGTTTATGAGCAGACAGAGGATAAAGAAACACCCTTTTACAAGTCACTGCTGCAAAGTCAAGTTTACACGGTTAAATATGTTTTATGTTATAAAGGGACTATTATCCCAACACAAGTCAAAGAAAATGTGTAGCCTAATAAAGCCTGAGTGAGTTTGAAAATATTCAAACACAATTGGAATTTAAGTAATCTGAGCTCGAAGCAAGACCACACCCACCAGCCTTCACTTAACGCTCCATTAAACTGCTTGTAAACGTCATTGTAGAGCCACATCATGAGTGGGAAAACAATCGACAGACATCTAATTTAAACAACAACAACAACCCACACGTCATTAATTATCAACTCACACTGTCTCATCACCACGAACCCTATAATTTCTGTATTTACGACAGCAGAGAGTCTGAGAAAAGAATAAGTCACGCACTGCGCAGAATCAAGGACCCCCAGTTTGAACCACAACGTTTGAATGATCATGTTTCCTTTTCAGGAAAACACTGATGCATCAGTGTTAAGCTGGAACAAGATTGTGAAACTTTCTTGGATTGGATGATAAAAAACTCCTTTGTGGTTGTTACAGCAAGTAATGTAAGATTTACTGTGGAAACAAACAATAAATAAATGTTACCATTGAAGCAAAACTGGGTTTAACAGTAGCTTAAAGTGTGACTCGGCCTCTGAAGAGTCATTGTCTGGCGGAAGTGTGAGAAAATAACCCCCGATGGCATCATCTCAGCTCCAGATCTGTCGCACAAAGCCCGCTTTGTGATTTTGGGTTTGTGGAATTTGAAGGATGTGAAGGCACAGGGTCAAATAAAAAAAGAAAAAGAAAAGATGGCGTTTGGTTGCATTATGGGAAATGTAGGAGCGTCATGCTGAGTTCACGGTGTCTCTGCTGCAGTGTGGCAACGGCACAAACACAAAGTGTTTACTGCCGGAATTCTGCGATAACATTCAAACATTTATGAGTGCACGTAACCACGGTCTGACCTGTTGCCCAGCGAGGCGCTTCAGTGGAGCAGAGGAGAGTCAATGATTTGCTCCAGAGCAGTGTTTCCCAACCCTGGTCCTCAGGGAACACTGATTCAGATGCTCGTCAGCTCGTCATCGAGTTCTGCAGAAGACTGATAATGAGCTGTTCATCTGAATCTGAACCCTGAGGGAAACACTGTTTTTCCTCACTCACTTAAAGGTTAAGTAAGTAGTTTATAGTGACCTCTAGAGGAGAGGCTGAAATTTACAACAAAGAACTGCTCCTCTGCTCACCCCCTCCCTTCCCTGAGCGCTACGGTATCCTCAGCCGGTCAAATGTCGTCCTCGTCGTCTTTCTCCGTGTCAGCAGATGAGGTTCGTGAGGCGAGGGAGAGGGCGAGCTACCGCGGCCGTAGCAGACGAAGCGGAGAGAGAGGAGGCGGGACTTCGGCTACAAGTAAAGAGACGCTTGATTTGTTCTCTCGCGTTTGTCCTTACAGGCTCCCGTAGAAACATGGCGTCGTGGCAATGCAACAGCGGCCCACGACCATGTTATTTTACATGCCTTTTTGAACAAAAACTATTATACAGCGACTAGAGAATGCAGGAGCACATAATATGTATAAAAAAGTGGATTTTGGATCATATAAACCCATAAATATTACACAGTGTCCCTTTAAAGTGTGGTCGACCAAATGGTTGAGTAGCAGCTTAAAGGGTTAAAGGAGATCTGTTTTGCATGTAAAAATGTCGTTGTATATATTGTACAATAATCTAATAATTCCGCAAATCAAACAATTGTCTCAAAGGAAAAATGTACCTTCATAAGGATGTCTATGTGGAATATGACAGCTTTAAATGCTCATTAAGATCTTGTTTGAAACTTAAAACACACAAAAACAGATCAATTACTGAATCGGCAAACTATTGCAAAACTATTTTCATGAGTCACCATATGGTTTGAGTGTTTTTATTTTTGTAAAATAAAGTTATCCTTGATTTCAGCTTCTTGAATGTGAATATATTTCCAGCGTCTTTGTTTCTCTATCAAAGTAAAATTCAGATTACAGCATTTCCAGCATTTAAAGGATGAAATAATGAATAATTTCATAAAGTTAAAGGTGCATTATGTAATAAATCAACTGGCCATAAAATCCTCCTAATATGTCACTGAGACTCAGGAATAATGTTCATATAACAAACTGAACTCACCAACAACAACAGTAAAGCCAAAATATTTGCATTAAATAAAATCTTTTGCAGACTGTAAATCATGTTTATGTATGGAAATGATGTTTTGGAATGTGGCGCCACCTACCGCTGTCTACCAATCATTGCAGTCAGTAGAGTCTCAGCTGCCGAGCAACCACGGTTGCCAGTTTTTAACCTAAACGACCTCGGTATTTTGAATTTGAATGTAATAATCGTTTTTGGCCACATTCTAACAATCATCAGAGATGGAAAAAGTACTAAAATATTCTACTCAAGTAAAAGGACCAAAACTTTGATGAAATATTACTCAAGTAGAAGTAAAAGTAGTCATCTGAAAATGTACTCAAGTAGAAGTAAAAAGTAGTTCATTTGAAATGTACTTTAAGTAAAAGTTACTTAGTTACTTTGCGTGGGGTGTGAGGGTAGTAGAAATATGACAAGAGGTCAGAAATCCAAAATGATTTTGGAGCTCACGCGCCATAGGACACAGCGACACAGGATTTTACGTCACGTTTGGCGCGCGCCCTCTATGTTCACGCATGCTGGTGATAATCACATCATCATTCGTCTGGTTCTGGTGTATATTTTCCCCCTGTAGGTCTTCATTGTGCTGAATTTTTCACTTTTTTTACTCAGTAACGGATAGGATTTATAAAGTAACTAAGTACAATACTTCAGTCAATACGTACTCAAGTAAAATAAAAAAATCCTGATTTTAAATTGTACTTAAAAAATACAAAATACACAAAAAAAAGGATTCAATACAGTAACTTGAGTAAATGTATTTTGTTAGTTTCCACCTCTGACAGTCATTAGTGGCAGTCCTAAATGTAAACTAATGTGTTTACAGTTACAGCCTGATGCATCTGCCATTAATCGCAGTGAGTCAGTAAATCATTTGTTTTCAGACTGCAGGATCCAGGCCTCAATTGTGTGTCGGCTGTGTGCGTGTGTGTGTGTGTGTGTGTGTGTGTGTGTGTGTGTGTGTGTGTGTGTGTGTTTTGGGGGGTTGCGTTAGCCGACTCCTTACGCCCACTCCTCTGTTTGAGCAACCATGAGTCGTGCGTACGTCATCTGGTGAGCAACGACACCTTTAGAATCCATAATGAGCAAGTTGCAGCATTCTGATGTAAAGCATTTCTGGGAAAGGCTCAGTTTGAGAAACCAAGGATCTAATTTGTGTGGATCACCCACTAAACATGCTGCATTCACTCAAGTACTTGAAAACCTGAGGTGGTCACAGTGATGCTGGTAGTTTCCCCTTCAGCCAGGGGCGTAGCAAGCTTTTCAAAGGTGCGGGGGATGGATGTGGGTTGTGTGTGTGTGTGTGTGTGTGTGTGTGTGTGTGTGTGTGTGTGTGTGTGTGTGTGTGTGTGTGTGTGTGTGTGTGTGTGTGTGTGTGTGTGTGTGGAGGGGGGGGGGGGGGGAGAGAGAGAATCTTAATGTGTTATGTTATTGCATGTTTTTATTGGAATTCATTTATACAAACTCATCAACTTTGCCAGCCCAATAACGTTGGCTTCGCATATGTTTTCATATTTTTGGACCATAAACAATAAAAACGATGAATCCAAAGGGTACAAAGGGTATAAAATACAAGATATAACCAGCTTGAGTTGTACTAGAAAAGTATGAAAACACACTCACCGGAAAAAGTATATAAATAAATAAATAAATAAATAATATAGCCTTTTGACGAGCACATGTTCAGCCTCATGTTCTCTCAAACTGAGTGGTGACAACAACAATAATCCAGTGATTCAAAGTCATGCAAACACACGTAGTATTGCTTTAAACGTCCTGTATTACCGAGTTACACACAACTCAGGGTACAGAAACACACACACACGCAGACTTCTGGGTGAGTGGACTGTGTGGAGCTAATCCCTCTTTCACACCTATCTGCTGACCAGTGGGAATCTAAGGCTGTTTTTTTTTTTTAGGGGGGGGGAGTTGCATTGCTGCTGCATTGTGATCTGGACGCTCGTGTCCAGCAGGCTCACTGTGGCTCACAAATCAATGACCGCATACAGAGGTTATATGGAGGTTAAAAGCTGAGACAGTTTATATTTAACAGTGACAGTGGAAAATAAAATTAATTAGTCTATAAGTGCAACCACCTCTTTTTGGTGGGAAAAAACTGACAGACCTGTATATGATGGAAATTGGTATCGGTCCAATACTGGTCAAAAATCACCGGATCAGATATCGGACAGATACAACCTGTAAATCTGATACGATCCAAAAATCCTATATATCACACAGCACAGACTGTAAACATGTAAATAAGCAAAAACGCCTAAAACTATAGCGGAGTCGTGTTTGTGCCGTTTATTCCTTCTTTTGTTGGGGAGAACAATAAATGTGTTGCACGATTAGAATAGAATAGAACAAACTATAATAGAATAGAACAGAATACAATAAACTATAACAAACACTGCCCTTTGCTGCAGCGGTGGATTAATGGTTTTTGGAGTTAAGAATACATCTTGCACTTGGGAATAATGATTTTTTTATATATATCTTTTTGGTTACCAGGGGGAAACAGGGGAAGAGAGCTACGTACCAAGATACTCCTCACAAAGATTCCTGCGATTTATCAATTACTTCGGTTGCCACTGACATCATTTTAGAGAGCTTATTTTTATTTTTTTGCCACTGATACCAGGCAGGAAAGTGGAAAGTAAGAAGACTTACGACAAGGGATTTGTACATCTGGTCCATCAAGGCCTCTGAGCTTTCTGAAAAGGAAAATTGTTTTTGAAATAACTCAGTGCAAAAACGTGTTGTTAACAGCTTCATAATTCATAAATGGTCTAAAAACGACTACAACGGCTGTATCACACTCTGTATCGTTAGATACTTGAGTTTGTGGTATGGATATCAGACACAAAAAAGGGGTTTTGTCCCATCTCTAGATTTGTACGAAAGGCTTCCATTTAACGGTTGTTTTGTCTACAGTATCAACAATTGCAGTTGTTATCAGTTTACTAATACATAATATGATAGGACCACTACATCAAATAATAACTTGACATTGGACAGTCAACCTGTGACGTGCACAAATGTCCCCACGCGTGTTTTATTTATAACTTTTCCCAATATCAGTCCATGCTTATGCACTTCACTGCTTCACAGCTTGCATTCATTGTTCTTCTACAGAAACAAAAAAAACACAAAATAAGATAAAGAAGAGGACAAACATTTGAAGGTTTATGCTGTACATGACTCATCTTTTCTCTGTGACTGACTGGGGAGTTGAGAGTTGACTTTTTGATTCAGGCCTGGATGTAAACAATCTCCAAAAATGATTTACATGAATTAAAAAACGGCATTATTTTTCTCCACAGTTGCTTTGTTTCATTTTGTCAAAACACAACAGAATTCAAGGATGTATTCCAATTTTTTTTTCCCCCAGTCCTTCATTGTAGCCTAAAAATAACTGCATGGACACAGAAGCTGAGAGGACATTGTGGTACCATCATTCTCCTCTGAGCTATGGAAACAAAGCAGGTTCCTGCCCTTTTGGAGCACATGCAAAGTTTCCTTATCATTTCGATATATGGAAAATTTGCCTTATGAAGGACACATGCTTGTATTATCTTTTACACTTTTGACATTTTTTCTTAATTCTAGGGCATCCTGTTTGCAGTCGAGCCATATTTGTTTTTGTGTCTTTTCTCAGCTGAAATGTCACATCTGAGGGATATATATGGTTGCTCTTCATATTAATCTGAATTAATAATTAAATGTTTATTCAATTCAGTGTCTGTATCACAAGGAACTGGCATTTAAAGACCCTCCATTGATGGATAGTCAAAGAACACCATTTATCACATTACTCAATATGGTCACCAGGGGGAGACAGAGTCAAACATACAATCTGTACATTCTAACTTTCTATATGAAACTTGTATTCTTGTCATTCATACCAATTCACTGCAGCATGTCGGATGATTCAGCTCAGGCAGAAGGCACTAAAGTTTGTTCACAAATTACTTTCTCTAGTTTGAACTTGTTCTCTTACATCACCAGGGGAGGAAGTGGAGTCGGTCAGGTAACTTTTAAAATTAGAGAAAGCAAATCATGTCAATACAGGCAAATCTGGATCAGCACCAATGTAAAACATTTCCTACTTGGGTCATAACCAACTTTTTAAGCATTACTGCGCAGACGCAGATGAGGCATACAGTGACAAACAGTGGTAATAAAACCTGACACTAACGCTGATATACAGTGTCACCTTATTTGAACACATTAACAGTGATTATTTAGAATATTTTGCCTGCCTGTGTTTGCATGTATTAGAAGAGAACAAAACCATAGGAACACATTTTAACATAAGATGACACTCCAGTACAATAATACTTAAGAGTAAATTCAAATGTACTTTAATCAGCATCAGTGCAACATAAAAACAATGTTAGAGGTATAAATTCATATGAAATGGCTCTGTTACACACGAAGAGCTGACTTTTGAGTGACCGGTGCCTCGGCTCAGTGTGGATCCTCAGCAAGTCAAGGAAGACCGAACACAAATCAAGCAAATAAAAACAATCACATTATAAAGAATTTATTGCAGGCAAATAGTGTCATAAATAATATTTACAAACTAAAAACGCAACATTCCTTTTTTTATGTTATGCACAGTTTTCACTGCATCTCGGGACAACTGCAAAAAAAACCTCGGATGCGCAGATATTTAAAGCTACATCTAGAAAACCAACTGGATTATATTTATTTATTTATTAATAAACGCATTTGGACGCACACAGCATTCTCAAGATTGTGAGGCATGTGCTTAATACGTATTAAACCGTTTAACCCCCAAAGATAAACAAATTTAGCTCCTGTCAAAGTAATCAGGGTAAAGTTAAAATTATGCTTACGTTTGATGAATAAAATGGGACATGAATCTGTAACAGTTGAGAAAAAGGCTGTAAATGCATTTATGTAGGTGTGTAGTTACAAAAAAAATCACCCATCTATGATGCATTTGGCCAGTGTCTTATGCATGGGGTATGAATTAGAATAGAACATATTGTGAGCACAATACGATGAACCCAATCTGCCTTTTAGCAAATAACCCACAGCACACACTTTTCCCTCATAAAAGGCATAAATGACAGAAATATATGAAAGAATTAAAACAACAAAGACTTGTGTCGAAAAAAAACCTTCATACTTGAACATTGAACATATTCTACTGATTGTCCCCATTTTCTAAATCAGCAGACGGGAAAAAAGGTGCTACTATGAACAGCTCTTTTTGTTAAAATACTTGTTTTGCAGTAAAAGGAAAAGTTAGAGCCTAAATTTCTGCCAATAAATGTTTGTTTTGCTCTTAAACATTCCAGTAAGCCGAGTGGTAACGTTACTCTACAACAGTTGCCGCTTTCGCTCCGATTCTAAACAAAAACGTTCAAAAGCTTCTTCCATTTCAGGCTCCATCTCATCTTCATCGTCGTCGTCGTCGTATCTGGCAACAAAAGACAACAAAAGTTTGTTTTCCGATCATAACACAAATGTGTTTTTCAGCGTGATAAATGGCTTGTGTAAATAATATTCACATACAGTGGAGGATTTCCACGGTTGCACAAAACCACAAGCTCACACACACACACACACACACACACTTGTGAGAGAAAGCTAAGCCCTCTTTCACACCTAAACTGCTGACAAAACCAAATCTGAGGTTGCATTGTGGGCTAGTCAAAAACATTTGCCAAAATCTGGGGCCTATGGGTCAGTGGTGGTCATGTGAGAAGCCGCTGTGCAGTCAGTCACATGACCCTAACCATGACTCAAGAACTAGAAGAAAGTAGTGGTACTAATGTATTTTTACAGATTTAGTTCTAACACAGCTAACTAAAAGGAAAAACGTAAAGATAATAGTACACCCTATCTTCTTATGCATCACCCACATATATTGTTTCATCAGAAAAATAGGTACTTACTCGTCGTCACGGTCATTCCCATTTTCGCCATCGAAGTCATGGAAATAGTCCTGCCTGTCCAGGATCTCCTGGTATTTCTCAGCATATTCTATAAAAGCAGAGGTGGACATTTAGACCCAGAGAGACGCAGCACGATAATGAGCTTTATCAATAAGCTGCAGGAGAGGATAAACTTAAACCGCACATTTTGGACTATTGTTAAAAGGAAACAGCTGCTGTCTACTTGGTGGAATTTAAAAGCACCTTAAATTATGTCTATACAATCAGCAGAAGTAATAGTCTACAGCCTATTTTGGATCCATTGTTGATGTAGGAGAGAAGAATAATGTTGTGAAATAAACAAAACATGAGTAAAGAAATATGTTGTTTTTTACACCACAATCAGTGTTGCAGCAGCAGCAGGTGTGTGTGTGTGTGTGTGTGTGTGTGTGTGTGTGTGTGAAGCCTGCTGTGGTCGCAGACAGACCGTAATGCGATACTTCCTCCCTTCGTCCTCATAAATAATTTGTTCCTTCGCATTCTTGATGTGCATGGGAGAGTGTGTTATAGATTGCATCCAAATTATTTTGCACTTTCGTCTCGTCTGGGACCTTCAGAATGATACGTGCTTTCACGTCAGATTCTCCAAAAGTCTCAAATAACACCAGAAAAAGTCACTTTTTTGAAAAAGAGTCCCTAAAGGGGTCTGAATACTCACTGAATTAACACATTAAAGGTGTTATATTCAGAATAAAAGCCTCCAATTTGTAATAACGTGGGGCCATACTTGTAATTGAAGCACAGCTTTCACATCTGAATAACAATACTACTACTAATAATAATAATAATAAAATAGGTAAGTGGGGATTGTAAATCTATAATGACAAGATAAATAGAATAGAAGAATGTGTTTATAGAGCTTTACCTGGGTCTGCTGCTGTAAAAGGTGTGCCATCTTCAGTGTAAAATGTAGGTTCATTCTGGAACAACAACAACAAAAAAACAATGACAAACTTGTCAACTAAAAATATATAATAAAAATAGAACATTTGAGGAGTATCTGACACGCACCATGAAATAGTTGGGGTCGTTGTCTGGCGTGGCGTTGCTCGCTGCTGGAGCAGCACGAACTCTGCCCCAGTCGCTGGATCTCAGCTCCACAAGCTTCAGAAGCATCTGTCGAACATCCCTGAGGAGACGAATCAGAAAGTTAAGTGTAGCACGCGTGTTGGTGATAGTAACTACAAACAAAAGCCCCCATTGAGAAACACACCTGCTGCATGTGGCATCCAGTACTACTGTTTTTATCCTTTGCATCAGATCATCCATGTGTGCATGTCCTCTCTCTTTCCATGTGTCATCCAGGACCGAGCCTGTAAGCTTTACATTCAAACAAATTCTTAAATTAACCCTGAACAGACAATATAAATATCGATGAATACATGTGTCCTAATAAGATTTAAAACCTTAAGCAGTTTGACAGCACAGATGAGGTTTGAGTCCACAGGTTTGGAGAACAGACTGTTCATTAGGTCTTTCAGAGCGCTGAGGAGAACCTCCGCTCTATTCGGAGCTCCTTTTACACTCTTTACCTAAACAAACATCAAAACAAAACACATTTCTTATAAGCCAGAACACTCAAAAGTATGCCATTGCTATGATATATTCCTTATTTGCAATAAAAAGTCCAATAAAACTTAAATAAATATAAAGAAATGATGGATTATGAATATATTCTTTTTTATTTAACCTTTACTTAAACAGGAACCCATTGAGATTGAAATCTCTTTTCCAAGGGTGATCTGGCAAAGAGGTCAGTAGTAGTCATAATAATATCAGATTAGGCAGACAGATTACAAACAATAATTTGAATGAAATAAATATTTTTTTTTTTGAGGTTTGAAAAATACTTTTTTTCACTTTTTGATCATCAAGCAATAATAATTGACATGTTAATTGATTATGAAAAGCCCTAATTAGGCAGTGATTCTAACCAGATGCCATCCTTGCATATAATATTAAAGTGAGGTTAATACATTGATTACAAAAAAAATACATAATGAAAGATGTCCTGTCAATCATTTCACATCAGGCAAACCTCTCACCTCCAAGTGCAGATAGAGCTCTCCGAGAAAGAGCACATAAGAGTGGAATTTCTTTTGAGTGTCTGCATCTCCACTAACGGCGACATCCCTTTGTTCATATTCTGTCCGACACCTGAAAGAAACATCATTCTTACCTTTTAAAAGGCGGTGTGAATAAATGACAAACAGGCATAAAATGGAGAAAAAACAACATAACAAAATCACCTTTTCAGGAGCAGCTGCCGAAAGTTGCCACTGGAGGGGCTGACAATGAGATGTTTGGACAGGTAGTTGCAGAGTCTTGCACCCGTGTAAGAGAAGTTTGGAATGGCTGTGGACTACAATGAAAAGAAAACAACTTAAACATGTATTTTATCTACATTTGCTGTTAAAAAACCCAACCAAGGACTAAAAGTGTATCTCCAAACCTGTTGATAAATCAGTTCCACTAGATTCTGCAGCATCTCTTCAGTTGTAACCAAGGAGTTGAGCATGCTAGTCATGTATTCAATGTCCGACTCAAACGACCCTGGTGAGGAGCTCAAGTGACCGAGGAAGTCTGTCACCAAATCGGCCAAGTTAACGTCACCGTAATAGCCTTCACTGTCATCACACACGACAGGGCCCTACAGAAAAAACAATCAAAAAACAAAATAGGAAAATGTAATATCACTGTCACACTAATCCATAAACAAGTAACACATTAAAGTAAGTAAGTGACTTTAATCCAACATATTTATATATGTATAGATATTTCTTTGAATTCGTCTAATGTCTTCTTGCAGCCTGCTAACTGTTGGTTAGTTTCAGTCGGTGCACTGAAAAGAAAAAGGTTCTTACACCCGACACAAGCTCTGCTCTTGTGAAACAGGCATGAGGAGGGGGAAGTGGGAGCGGACTTAGTCTGAAAAAGAAACCACTACTTCCAGGGAAAAGTTCATATGCAATCATTGAGACAAATCTATATTTTGGAGCAAATTAAAAGTAAAATGTATTGGAACAAGGTATGGGGAGTTGAGGTAAATACATGATGGTAAAAAGCAGTTAATAAGTTGATCATGGTGAATTACCATTAATGCCATTACAATTGTGATTGGTGAAAATCTTTTGAATTCCATGTGACTTGAAGTCACACAAGAGTTTTCAGTCATTACTGAACCTTATTACTCATAATTAGTTCCTGTTTGATCATGCAACTGAGAGGGAGAAAAACGTTTTCTTATTTAAAATTCTCGATTTCCACAAAAAAAAAAATCATGGTCTAGTGGCTCAAACACCAAAGGTTCTGGGGTACCAATCATTGATTGAACGAACATTCTAGTGTGCTCCTAGTGCCAGATACCAAGCCAGGATAAATGGGAGGGTTGCATTAGGAAGGGCATCTGGCATAGAAAAATAAAACTTGGCCAAATCTAATACGTGGCAACCCCCAGAGAAGGAGAAGCCAAAAGAAAAATATATATCTGTCCTATTTGTGGAGCAAAAACAATTTATGCGTACAATAATTTCAGTTTGTTTAAGAGACATTTTTAGAATTTAAAGCATATTTTTACAGTTAACATATTATATTGCAATTATTTAGGTCTGGATAATCATTACATACATTTTTTTAGGTCCTGTGCCATGCGGGAAGATCACCGGTGACATCAGACAAATCTTATCATCCCTCAGTCTTCAAAGAATGGTTTCAAATTATGTACTCTGCATGTATTAATGTGGAGGGTGGCGATAAAAAAAGCTGCATGGAAGGGGTGGTTGTATTTGTTTTGTTGTTGAGATTAAACATCAATAGTCATTAGTCTACATTACTGCCCCCACCTTTAACATTTTGAATTCAAATTTACAGAATACTATGACCTGAGCAACAGTAATGATAAATGCACTAATGACACAGTCTCTAACTCCTACTTGGAAGTATTCACATGTGATGATAAACAGTAACAGTATCACTATAAATGCAGTGATGGTGAAACATTCTTCTTACTTCATAAGTGTTAAATCCAGAGGGGACAAACTCTGGAGCTGTGGCAGAAAGGTTTGACGATTTGACCAAGGAGTCCACATCATTACATCCTCGAGAAGCAGGCATACTGTTGGTGTTTGCACTTTGCTGGAGTTTACTCTGTCTTTTACATTCTGAAAAAGGAGGAAGACGTACTGTTTTCAGGCTTTGTCACAATCATGTAAAAACAATTTAGACAAAACTCTTTTTTTTTTTTTTTTTACTGTTATCGATGACCACTCATACCAAAATACACATCTTGAGAAGCAAATCACAAATAGCAGCTGACATCGGAGCTAACTTCACATGCTCACACATGATGTTAAAGAAGGATCGACTTAAAATAAACCCATCATAAATAAAGCACCAAGGTTCATGGTAATGAAGGGACATGTCACAAAGGTACAATGATGTATCGCACAGTGAGGAGAAACAAAAAATGTGTCCAATTCAGTGACTTTTTCATAATTTATGACCAACATTCAAGGAATACGGTATACCACACTTTTGGAAACACAAGACACATTTTGGGGTTTTCCTTTTTAAATAATAAAAAAAAAGGTTCTCATGACAGTAACAGAAATGGAGATTACTTTATTATCCAAGAGTGAGACCAGTTTGCACATAACAGACAAATATATAAACATAGAAACTAATGTTAGTTGAGATAGAAGATGCAGTTCAATGCAGATCTTGACCATATAAAACGAAACTATAGACGGGAATCGATGAACTCATGCAAGAGGTTGCTGATCAGATTTATCAGATAATGAAAGTGAAACTAGTGAAACTTCGTTGACATTTAACGTATTAAGAGACTGGGTAGCTGCGGATGATGACATTAGTCCACTATGTGATATCCGAGTGGGGGCGCTTTATTTAGATGTTGCTACTTCACATGAAAAAAACAACCCAACAGCTGCACATTGCTAAAAGTAGTGGCGAGAAGTTGGTTTCAACTTGGATATTCAAGGGACCGTCAATACTTTCCCATTTAAGTAACCACACTGTATTCAATAGCTTCCACTTCATGGAACACACTGATCTTAAAGTCATACAAATAACGCAATCTTCATTAATGGAGTCATTGTCAATTTAAAGGCAGTGCAAGGGTTTTGCACTGAAATAAAGGAACAAAGAAAATTAATTGTATCCTTTTTTTTGTATCCTTATTTTACGGAACAGTTTGCAAACCCGAATACAAGCCATGGGATTAATAATGGCACATAAAATATAACCATGCTGCAATTTATTGACGGTCCCTATAAAGAGAGACTCTACATGGCCCAACCTAAAACCATCTTCCCGGCAGTCAATATACTAGCTAACGTTACTCGTATTCGATAGCTAGCAAGTAAGTTATTTAAACCACAATAGCACTGGTTATGAGTTAAATATACTCAACAGTGAATGTAATGCTAGCTAGCTAAATTAGCTAATTTCCCGTTAATGTTAGTGGTGCCTTACCTCCACCGACAACCGTGTCGCTGGTCGCGCTAATGTTGTTCTCGGACAGCGGCGGCATCGTCCGCGGCTGTCTCAGCGGTTCGCTTTGGTTAAAATGCGTCTTTTCGGCGACGCCATCATCCCCGCCGAGGACCACGAACCCGGGCTCCCCTGAAGAATTGCGGGTCCCCCCAGCTCCGCGAGCTCGCTCAAAATTCTGATTCATGACTGCTGGTTTGTCAGCCTCGTCTCTCAAAGCAGCATCTGAAGAACGACGAAGGAACGCTGTCGCGATAACTAACTGCTATTTTTGTTTCCACTCCGTGTTGCGGCAATTACAAATTGCGCCTTATCTCTCTTTCATGGTGTCTTTACCTCCATCGGAAAGTATAAACTGAGCGTACACAACTTGTTTTGGCCACTTCCTTTAAAAACAAAGTCGCTGTATCCATGAGGGTGTGTGGTAACGAAAATACTACTAGTCTCCCCCTGCTGGCACGGAGTGGAAGCGCTGGACAGATAATTAATTACCTTCTTTTTCTTCGTCTTCCAATGATTTCTGGCACGCTGTACACGCAGATGTGTAATGCTGCCCTCCACAGTCTGAAGTCCGTAATTACAGCTCGAAGCTCCAAACTTGTCCTTCACACTCTTCTTCTTCCTCCTCTTATAATAAGTGTCCTATTATCTTTTAATCTTCCCTGGTCTGCACTTCTCCATATAGAACACAACTGAAACCCTGTTGCCTTTGAACTGTTGTCTAAATACATTTCCTATGGGAAACAAATTGCTGAAAAAAAATAAATGATTGGACATATTATTATTATTATTATTATTATTATTATTATTATTATTATTATTATTAATAATAATAATAATAATAATATCATCATCACTATTATTACTATATTATTATTACTATTTTGGAAGCTGACATATTAAACTCCATACTCAAATTCATACATGTATGCAACAGAGATTAATATGAGCATTAAAACCAATGTAACCATAACCAAATAGGTCATTTAATTTTGATGCAGCCATTTTAAGTACTAAGAAAGAAAGAAAGAAAGAAAGAAAGAAAGAAAGAAAGAAAGAAAGAAAGAAAGAAAGAAAGAAAGAAAGAAAGAAAGAAGGGGTGTGGTCCAAAGTAAATAATGTGGTAGGACTTATCATTTCCCTGTGTAAACTGCAGTGGGTGGGATTTTGGAAATACTAAAATAATGGTTATGAGTCCAAACCTACCTTTTAAATTCCACCTCCACATAAAACAATGTAAAACATGTTCGTTTTACGTGTGTCTGTTTACATATTCGGTGTTCACTGAACAAGTTTTTGTGGAGAAATAAAGCCTTTGATTGCATTTTATAGTTCATTATTATTTAGTTTTCAGTCACAATCACATTTAAATGAAAGGAAAAAAATCCTCAATGTTGGTCACATGTTTGTGGAGTTAGACATTGGTTGTTTTCATGTGTAGTTGAACAGGTTAAATAAGATATTTGCTAAAGCACCAATGGTTGTATAATTGCATTAAGCTGCATGCATCCAAATATCCGATGCACATTTAAGATTATGGAGGCGTGTAACTCCTCCTCCTCCTCCTCCTCAGCCAGGACTCACTCACTCAGTAGCTGCCCTCCACAAACACATGTTGCACCAGACCTCTTAGTGTAAGTATTCATTAGTTGTTTTAGCCTCCAGTCATTTTCCACTTGTTTCCCAAAGCTGGATCACATTATGCCACAGAGAATTCCCATGCCAGAAATGTTGAGACCCACGTTGATAAAAGATTATGGCCTCACTTCTCTGTTACTGCAGCGTGCAAGTGTCTTTGGTGAGAGTTCAAACATTCACAATTCTTGGAAACGAAACAAATGGCTGCACGGGTAACTTGGCACCTGGTCTGGTAATTTGGGTTCTTCTGCTGTGCATGTGGGCCGTATAGATGCAGCAGCAGCAGCCGTATCGCAGTGCCACACGACCACTACAGAGGGAATGGAATAAATGAATGGTGCCGTGCACGGTGCAGACAGGGACTTTCAGTGTTCCATATGTTGCCGCTGTCATGTAGTGAAACTCACCGCAGCAAAACCTCACTATTGAGCAGATGTTTGTGGTGACTCCTTAAACAGTGGTTAAAGGACAATATCATACGTTAGTCCAGGGGTGTCAAACTCATTTTCACTGAGGGCCACATCAACATAATGGTTACCCTCAAAGGGCCAGATGCAACTGCATCTAACCCTAACCTAACGCTTAACCCTAACCCACAAAATAAATGTAACTAAATGTAACCAAATATAATGTAAAATAAAGGTAACTACTCCGTAACATATTGCTAAATATCTTTCTGTATTTCTTACTTATTCAAGTTACAAATATGATGCATTATAGATGTAACCTGGTCCGCGATGGTGTTTCTTGACAAACTAACAGTTTTAAAAGTCTGTATCTGGTCGGGGCAGAGCTGCTCACACACCTTCAGCATGCACTGCTTCAAAAACACACCCTCAGAAATAGACTTTGAAGCACGGGTGATTTCTTCAGCCACAATAAAGCGAGCTTTCACTGCCTCATCGTTTTTTGGTTGTGGCTTTTGTGAACACATTCTGCTGCGATCACAGTCTCAGTCTCAATTTCACTCGTCGCACGACGAGTATACAACGATACACTGCGATCTAGTGGCGGGATGCATGTAACTTTGCGGGTAACGCGATCGCCATGCATTGTGGGATATGTAGTTCATGGTCAACGCACGCCTTAAAGCAGCATAGACCTATTTTAACACAGATTTTTAAGACCAATTAATCACTCGCGGGCCACACAAAATGACGTGGCGGGCCACATCTGGCCCCCGGGCCTTGAGTTTGACACGTGTGTTAGTCTGTACCCTGCACTCCTTTAGATCAGTTGATTTGTTGGTGAAGCTCACAGGCCATCTTGGAGGAAAACAGCTCCTCTCTCACCTCCTGTCCTCCCATGCATGTCCTAAGATAGGTGCTCTGAGAGGCGGCATAAGAGAACATGAGGCCCGGAAGCCTGCAGTGTTAATGTTCTCCCTGTGGTCTTTTCATCTGGCATCAGGGCAGCTGCCACTGATTAGTGTGTTTGCAGATGATTACTGAGGGAAGTAGGTGGTCAGACAGACACCAGGGTCATATCTCTCCCCTCATTTACATTTCTGCCCTCACTTACATGCAGATTCACGGATAACCCGCCAGGTTGTGCAGACTAAATACTTTCTTTAGAGTTTATTACCACTATCAGCAGGTGCAGCCCTTTTTTCCATGTCCAAAAATGGTGGAATGTTGCCGCTTCACAGCGTTCGGGTAAAATCGGGTGGAGTGATGTCAGCACCTACACAGCCATACCAGAGAATTTACCTCCCTCCCGTTCTGTTGTGGTTGGTCTTGTGTAGTTTCCCGTTTGTTTGGAAACCAACCATTAGTGCAATGGTTGCCACATGGAGTATCTGGCTGGGCATTAATGGTTGCCTTTTGTCCCCCTTTTTTACCTCAGAGAGATAAGAATAGAGCAGGTTTTCTAAGCACTTGAAATAAAAATAAAAAACCCGTTGCAGAGGAGAAAATGGTAATTTTATTTTCACATATAGAGTTCCTATAAAAAGTAAAGCATGCAAAGGAATGCTTGCCTTGTAAGGTTTCCCCTCCAGTTAAATATTTCACAAAATAAATAAATCATAACAATACAGTCGAAACACAGTGGTTAAGTATTAAACATTTTCGCTTGTTTAAATGTGTGGTATCCTCTAGTACTTAATGCTGTCACAATAAACTGAGCATTTCTCTCATATTTCATTGACCTCTCTCTCCCCCCTCCTCCTCATGTCTCACAGAAAAACATGGATTATAAATAACATCTGTATCTACTGCAGTTCATTAGCTGGGGCAGTATCCGCGTTGTCGCCGTCGTCGTTACACACATACTCCAGGTGCAAACTGTTTGGCACAGAAAAAGAAAGGGGGTACATATATTGCATCCTGTGCCACAGAAAACACAGATATTATCCTCTCCCTCCTCCTAATTAAGATCTCAATCACAGTCGCTTGCAGAAACCATACTTATTTTGTGTGTGTGTGTGTGTGTAACAGTGTTAGTGCCTTGTTTCCAAATGAGAGATTTCCAGTGAATGTCTTTTTTTTTTTATTATTTTACAGCTTATCAGTATTGAAAACCTCTCTGTCCAGTGCTGCTTATCCTCCCGTTTATCTACCCGTGGATTTCTTCAGCTCACACCATAATTGGAAGGAAGTGGGTGGCCGTGTTCTTCCTGCGCGTTTTCTTCCCTTTGAGTGGCTTCCCGTGGACGTTCAGACCCACAAACATCTGCCTCTTCTTGTTCCTCCACTCGGCTGACGCGTACGTGTTGTAGCCGTTCTCCTCAATCCGCTCCTTCAGGGTGCAGTCGATGCCGAACTCCCTCTGGGGAGGAAAAAAAAAAACACAGCAGAACATCGTGTGTCAGTGTTATAATCCCCGACGTGTGAGGTTAAGGCAAAACACGGGATCATTTTCTTGTGCAAATCCACTGGCCTGCGGTCGCACATGGCACAATGTTTATTTACTTCCCCTTAATGGCCACTAAATGTTACTTTGTGTGCTTGTGTGGAAACTAGTTCTGGAGGTTTGCGTGCATACTACTCTCTGGTCTGGTAGCGATTCAGAGTCGATGCAGCGGCTAGAAAAACGAAAAAGATAAGGCCTTCTTTGACAAGGACACAACTATCTAAACACACCATCTTTCTTTCTGGAGCATCCAGATTGACCTTTGACTCTGATACTAACCGCTCCATACAGGTCCCCCTTCCTGCTGAGCGCCAGATAGTAGTTGGTGTTCAGCCCTTTGATGGCCACCACTCCCACGTCCACCGAGGTGATTTCCAGGATACCTGCGATTCAAAAAAAAAAAAAAAAAGAGGGCGATATTACAATGTGTTGACGGGTAGGTTTGCACCAGATCTTACTTTTATCATACTGATCTCTGCAGAGATTCATGTAAATGTTAGATAATTCTTCAAATCGCACACTCCAGACAGAAAAACAAACAAACAGCACCGGAAACAAAACCTCCTTGGCAGAGGTAAAGCTATTTCAAGCGTGTGTTTATTCTATTTGAAGTCAAATTGATTTTTTTCCCCCCCTCCGACAAATAAAAAAGTCAATGCAGAGGAAGTAAAGGTGATAAGATGTTTTCCTGACTCAACAACGATCAGAGGCCACACCGATTCAGATTTTTAGGACACAGGCGGATTCTGCATGACATCAAGGACATCATCTTTTCAGTGGTATTATTATTATAAAGTGACTTCAAAACCGACACCTGTGGAACACATTCCAGCCGGAAAGGTCATTAAGTCTGAAAATTGATAGGTAGACACCGCAGAGATTCTCTGATTGTTGTTTATACAAATATTCAGGTTTCTCACATGGCTTATTAGAGGAGCTAATTTATACCCCCCTGTTAACAAGGGGATGCTTCTGCTGCAGACAGGTCTGGTTATTTGTGTGGTCTCAGTATCAGAGGTCAGAGAGAGATATAACTCCCTAATGTGTCCTTTGACCAGAGAACCCACTTATTTAGGTGTGTGTGTGTGTGTGTGCATGAGTGAGTGAACCATGCCCGTTCCCATGGCATGTTGGAGTTCATGCCCCAGACTTCCTTTCCACACTTCCTGTGAGCTGTCGTTATTTTATCCTGATAAGCTCACTTATGTGTATACTCACACACACACACACAGACACACACACATGTGTCAGTGTATGGGTGTAAACTCCAGAAAAGTCGACAACATCCTTTGATCAGACCAGCAGCTCCTCCTCCGGTCTTGATGACTGTTTGTGCATCGGCCCACTCCGCTGTCAGCTCCACTCACCGGTGGCTGTGGGGCCTCTGGAGCTGCCAGTGCGGTTCATGAGTGGGCAAGCGGGGAGGATGCAGGTGTGACCCCCCCCCCAAAGAACAAGCCCCTCTCATGAAAGTACAGCAGCTTCTTTCCTCGTCCGCGAGGTCTCGGACTGTATCAATTTTCGAGTTCAAACACTGGCACCTTGGGGCAGTGAGGTCTGAGTCGGCAAAGGTGCAGTGGTTTTGGGGACTGCGATACAACGGTCATTGAAGATCTAAGAGGAGCTGGTTTCTGTATGGGATCAGGTGTCGGGTATGGAGTGAGGATGTAAGACAATCTATGGCGGTCTCTGGCTGCTCTGTAAACATGGGACGGATGAAAGGAGGGAGAACAGAGGAGGACAGAGGAGCCATGACAGTGAGACTGGGGGTGGAGTGAGGATTAGAAAGGCTGCAATGATCACTGATCAAAGTCAGCCACCGGAGGCAGGGGCGAGACAGGTTGTACACACACACATGCACAGCCGTTATAAACACACATACGCACACACACACATGGAGCAGTAGCAGGTGAATATGCACTTGCACACAACTTACAAACTCAACCTGGCTGCGAAGCTACAAAATCTCCATTTATTGTTCTCCGGAGGAACCTGAGATTGGCCGAGCAACGCAAACTAATAAGGTTACGGCTGCAAAGTATGGGAGAATGGCAGAAGTCAAAATCTGCTCCTCATTTAGCTCCCTCTCACAAATTACAGCATTAAAGGCCTTTAGCCTTAAACGTGACAGCGATGCTTTGTAAGGGGTAAATTTTACAAACCACATTTGAAAAAAAAAATGTTGCCTAAAGTGAGTCGGCTAAGTTCAGCTGTTTACACAGGGAGAAAGCTGATTTTCTCTTGCATGCTGGTTGCTTTTCCCCCTAATGTGTGGCTTATTTGATATGCTCTGTTTGGAGTTACAACAGTAAATGGTGCGTTAGTCGGTGGGGGTGGGGGGGGCAATGGAGGCACACAACGCCAGTGAGAATTAAAGGTGGTTTTTCCACAGTGGGATGCCAAAAAACATGTGCTTTCCAGCTTGTACTGTTACTTTTGTCCTTCCTCCGACTTTCCCTCTTTGATTTTCATGCCCGCACAAACTAAGATAAGTAAAAAAAAAATGTCCATTTCGATCGGTGCTGCTCTCGTACAGAAACGTGGAGCGATGCGTGGAAACAACACTCGATAAGGACCACACTGACTGTATTTACATGGAGGGGATATCCACCCTCTTCACCACTATACATCGCTCGCCTTAAGCCTCCATAAGAGCGGCATCTGGTTTTTTTTGTCATGACACTGCTTTGATTAAAGGAGATGAACGCACAGACATGCCTTTAAACACACAGTCACATATACTGAAGGCAAACGTCTAGGAGCATGTTGCACTGTGATCCACATATATATGTACTCTTTGACAGTACGTCACCTGTTTACTCACTGAGAGAAATCTACGAGAGCTTAGATGTGAATTATAGATAGTTTAACGACATACTAAGGCCTCGTAAGGTATAGCTTCTGTGTGCACTTGAACATAACCTCCGTCCTTTTTCCCGTTGTGCCTCTCTCTAACATCAGCACAGGCCCCCAGCGGGTATGAGGACCATGTGGGACAGTTTTACATTGGCATCCCCATAAATCTGTAGGAGGCTGGATAACCAGTTCTTTAAGAACAGACAGAAGGCCGGGTCCTCGCAGGGCCATGGGGCAGAAGTACCCGAAACTAAAGCCTCCACATCAGATACATACATATACATATACATATACATATACATATACATATACATATACATATACATACACATACACATATACATATACATATACATATGAAACCATTCGGGGAAATGTTAACTCACGTTAACTTCCCATCAAATGGAGTTCTTTTTGTATGTGTATGTATATGTACATGTTTAATATAGATTTTCCTGAATATCGGTTGAACAAAGGTTTGATATATTCTAATATAATGTATGTATTTTGTGCAAACTCACTTTGAGAAGCGATTTATATAATGGCATAAAATTGGGTTTCAACCATGACACCAATGCGGAGGTGAAATAAATATTAACAGCCACCAGGGGGCAACTGGCGGTTGCAAAAAGAAAATTTTTCCGAGCAGTTAATGGTCTCAATCACTGTAGTTTTTGTTCATCAATAGCGCGTGATGTCAGTTTTGTAAATTTTGTTTACAGTGTGTGATTGACAGCTCGTATTGTCCAATCGGAGCCTGGTTGTAATTTGCCGTTGTGTCAATAAAGCATTTTAAAACCACAATTAAATGGTTTCTTCAACTCTCGCTAAGGATCATTAAAGTTGCATTATGTAAAAAATATTAAGCAACTGGCCATAAAATCCTCCTAATATGTCACAGAGACTCAGGAATAATGTTCATATAACAAACTGAACTCACCAACAACAACAGTACAGCCAAAATATTTGCATTAAAAAAAATCTTTTGCAGACTGCAAACCATGTTTACGTTTTGAAATCACGTTTTTGGCATGTGGCGCCACCTACCACCGTCTACCAATCATTGCAGTCAGTAGAGTCTCAGCTGCTGAGTAACCACGGGTTGCCAGTTACGTCAGAAAACAAAATCTGAAAGACTTGAATTTGAATGTAGTAACCGTTTTTGGCCACATTCTTACATATGGCACCTTTAATATATATAGATCATTAGTATATTATATACGTCAAGCTGTCGTTCACTACTCATCAAAGGACATTTTGTCACTTCTAGAATCATCAAGGGTCCACAAAGAACATCAGTGCTGGGATCATGTCTAGCCCGAGGGGCCTGAGCAAAGACTGAAGCTACTGTTGTGTAGTATCCTTTACCATGTGAACCTGATATGACATGTGCATAATCCACACACAGTGTCCCCAGACCCCCTCAGGACACAGCTTTTTGATGGCACCGCCATTGATAGGGAAGACGCGCGGCTTTGATGTGGTCACAATGATGTTCGGCCGTGTCATTCATGAACTTGCGCCTCTTGAGGATTTTTCTCTGTTCACCTCGCTCTCGGTCGCTCGGTTCACGCTCTACTCAAATATACGCATTTGAAAGCCAACACTGTTGTAAAAAAAAAATAAATAAAAAAAACAAAGTGGATTTGTGAGTCAATAAAATAAATGCATACATACAAGTACGCAAACTTAAGACACTTAAAAGACACACTTTTTTTCTCTCACACAATTTCAGCTTAAAAGAATCTGCGTACAAAGGCGGCGGCGGAAACATTACGACGTAATATGGTCAGTAAATAAAGTTGCTTCTGCCGTGACCTTGTCAAAACAAACATCTCCCCTGACGTTTTACCTCCCCGTGCCATTCCTCCCCCCCCCCCTCGCCGCCATGTCACTTTTGATTGAATGTGTGGTTTATGTCTCCCAAGAGAAGCATTAAAAGGTTCCATATACGTTAGCCATGGGGCAAGAGAGGAAAAATAGCATGTGAGAAGTAGATGCACATGTGTATATGTGTGTCAGTAATAAGTGTGCACATGTGTCCTGGTCGGCTGCTATGCGATCGCACACCCACCGGCCGATAGCACACACACGTAGCTCAGTGGGAATGCTGGGACACTAATGAGAATGCTATTTTACCGAGTGACTGATATGCCCCAAAAACATACAACGTGTAATCACTTTAAAGACGTGTTTCTGCGAGAGAGCACGTCAAAGTGCTTTAAACAAACGTCTGATCTTTGACTGAGGGTATGTAATTTGTTTTTGATGCTGGCTGGCAGGCGGGCAATCTGAGTGGGAGAGTGAAAGAGAGGCAGAACGAGCCTAAAAGCATCAATGAGACTGACATCCATGTCCTCCCCCCCCCCACACAGCTCCAGTGCTGTTCTTCTGTGCTTGTTATCAGTGCTGTTTATCCTGGGATGTGAAGACTGTCTGATAATGACCAGGTTATCTGCCCCCTGCTTCTTTTTAAGCCATCTGAGAGCTACCACCATTGTGCTGAGTGTTTGGACAGGAGAGATATCAGTGGGATGTCTGGTTTAAAACAAAAAAAGATGTCTAATCAGGAATGCTTCTGGCAGATTCTATTGAAATATAAATGTAATGTGAGAAATAAGAGAGCATTACGGGGGGGCTTCTCAGTGGCCAGACATGTCCCTGAATAAGGACAATAAACAGGTGTCTTCTTTAAAAGTCTACTTTTAAAGTCCCTGGTGCATCATTTTAAGTCTGTGCATACAAAATCTATTATGCACTTGTTTTTAATTCGGTTTTTTAAAGTTCCGACTGCACTGCAACATCGACATACTCACTGAGTTACTTACTGAGCGGGTCGTTCTTGCGCTTTGTGCCACTGACTGTTCCATTCTTATCGATCCTCAGGAAGAACTTCTGAAAAGAGAACAGCTTCCTCCTCCGTACATCCCCCTGGAGATGATGGTAGCTGCTGCGCACATGTCTACCCTGCGGCCCCCCTGTCCGACCCAGAGGGCCCCCAGCATCCCTGCTCCCCAGGGCAAGTTCAGTCTCTGTAATGTTCAGTGGGACTCGGAGAGTTCGTGGGTTGGCGAGCCTCAGTCTTTCTCTGCGGAGATGATGGCAGGCCGCCCCGGACAGGGAAGAGGAGAAAACCACCAGGGCCAACAGGAGGGGCAAAGTCAGGGAGGAACACAGCGCTGGTGACTTTAGTCTGGAGTTAGTCCCAGAGCCAGAATGAGCCCCTGACTGGGCTCTGGAGCAGGATGAGGCAGAGGCAGCCTTACTCCCTCCAGCAGCCCATCTGATCATGGTAGTGTGCTGTGTGGAGGGCTAGTGGCAGCCTCAGAGCCTGGGACATGCTGCTGGGGGTGAGGAAATGCTGGAAGGGCAAGGAGGGGATGCCCTCCACACAACAGGCTGGTGGAGACGTTCCCCTGCAGAGTCCGAAGTCTTAGATTTTTGCCTTTAAATTATATTGCAATTCACGTCGATATTCCACTCTCTTTGTAAAAATGATGGTCAAAAAAAGAAGTCTTCAGTCAGTTAATACTACTCTGCTGCTCCAGTGTGACCCTTGTAGTTCCAGGCAGTTGCTCAGTTTGGTAAAGTTAGTGATGTCCCCTGTAGGATTGTCCTTAGTTCCAGTGAAATAATAATAATAATAATAATAATAATAAAAATATATATATATGTACATACACACACTCACTACCTGTCAGAGAGCTGCTCCACTCCACATGTGCAGGAAAACATATTCAGATTTCACTCAGAGCAGGAAAACAGGATTCAAGTCTTAAAGAGGAATGTTGGTCAGTCCAGGCGCATGTCAGATAATCCATGTCTTCTTCTGTTGCCCTGTGTCTCCTGCTCTCTCCTCATGTCTCTCTCTCTCTCTCTCTCTCTCTCTCTCTCTCTCTCTCTCTCTCTCTCTCTCGTCTCTCTACTCCCAAATGACTCCACCTTCACACAGCGTCGGGGGGTAACGGCGTGGGGTGGTCTTTCTCTCCCTCGGGATTAAGAGTCAGAGTTGTTCAACTCCTTTTCGGGCTTAATGCGAATGTTCCTGGAGTGATCTCCTCCTCACCTTAGGGGTGATCACAGAAAAATGACTGTGTGTTGTATGTAGCTGTGTAACTTTGATCCCTCCCTCCTTTACTCAACTTCCCCTCTCTCACATATGGGAGTAAGTACTGCTCTGCATGTGTGTGTGTGTGTGTGTGTGTACTTGTATTTGTTACCTCTTCTGGACTTTTTCTGACATAAAAACACTGACCTTGCCAGGACCAGTAGTCCTCATGGAGACCAAAAAAAAAACTAGTTTTAATGAAGCTGAACCTCTTTTAAGTTAAATCTGGGGCTCAGATTAGAGTTAGGCCCAAGGGATCAACTGGTTATGTTCAAAGTTAAGGGATTTGTGCAGGCTGTCCAAATGAATGGAAGTTAATGCAGTGTCTGCACAGAATAGTTGTGTGTTTGTGTGTTTGTGCTCCTACATACAAGCAAATCTAGAGGTGATAGCAGGATTTATCTGACTAGATGCTGCAGAGCAGGAACAAGCCGTGTGCTAGGATTGCATCAGTTCCCCCGTGGCGGCAGTTTGCACTGATGATTGCTTTATTGGTTAATCAAAGAGTGGTTGCCGTGTTTTTTTTTTTTTTTGCTGTGCATGCGTTGCAGAAAAAAAAGTTTTTACTTGTATTTTCCTCAGCATGTGGTGTAAGTTTTTTTTTTTTTTTTTACAGTACATGTGTGGGTGATGAGTTTGAATTTGAGGTTGAGTTTGCGAGATGAATATCACAAATTGAGATTGGCCCACTTGTTACTCATTAGGATGTGATAATCCTGACAAGTGGCTGTCCTCGACCGTCTCTCCAGATAAAAGTCATATTAAGTTACTTTTGCAGACTGCTTCCATGTCTGCATGCTGCCTTATCGTGGTCATCTTGCTCAGGCCTCTCTCTTTCCCTCGAGCCACTTTATCACAGTGTTATCTCTCCCCTGCAGCACTGTAATGCAATGAAGCTCTCCAGTTTCACTCACCAGACCTCTGTCTTCCTTCTGTGACTCGAGTGTCTGATTGGATCTCAGCCAATGAGACTCACTATTATGCACCGTGCATCATTCTCTCCTCAAGGCGAAAGGAGCAGGAACAGGATGGACAATGTTGACTAGACAGCAATGTACAGTAAAATTACAAACGTCTTTCTTCCTCCGTGGTTTCAAGAACATTTTTGAGTCTTCCAGTGAGAAGATAATGATAAAAAAACAGTGACATTTCCAGAAATCCACTGTGATAAACACAGCGCAGTGCTGACATGCCTTATCTATACGCCATGATCCCCGCGTCTTTAATGTTGGGGTCTGTCCCGTTCCCTGGTTTTCTTCCTTTAAATCCGGGTTTTTAGAGCCTGCTTTAATGTCTGTCAACGATCTACGGCCAGAGGAGCAGTCTTGTCTTAACTCTGGTCTTGGCATGGCTTTATCTGAGGATACAAACAAAGCAAATCTTATCAGCACTTCCTTTGTGGAGTTGCTCACCACGGTGATAACCGGACATTATGTGCAGTGGCAACTTCAAGGAGGAGCAGACATCGCTTACACTGATAATAATTATATAGATAAAATGTTTTGTTTTTTTTACACAACCCATAAAATAAATGGCTTTGGGCTTTTTGTAACATACAGTATATCCAAGGATTATTCTTTAGTGTTATGCTGGGATGCACATTATAGAACTATTTTGCCGACCTCCGATATATCTGGAGTGTTTGGGCCAATAACTGATACTGATACCGATATAGTATATACAGTATACATATATGTATATATACCACCAACTGCAGAGGTCATTTAGTCTCTTCTGTGGTGAATTTGACATAATATTTTTCTTACTCGTGTCGCAGCAGATGTAGATTTACTTAATTTAGCAAAATAAATAAACGTAAAAAAAATAGCTGAAGAGGGCGCTGGAATAGAAGTCAAGGAGGAAGAAGCCTAATGTTGTAGTAATTAGTCATATCAACAGATCTTGGCGTGTTTGCTAATAATCAATAACAACATTTTAAAGCCAATTTCTCTCTGATACCGATATCGTACCGATAATAACTTGTAATATCGGTAATAGCACCTGGTCTAATTGCTGTCCAAATAAACAGTAAACACAATCATACTGTCTGCACAAGTTAAATCACTTGAATCATTCAGTGCCTCCAACTTGTTTATGTGATTTATGGGACACTGTGTAGTATTTATGGGTTTATACAACCCAAAATCCACTTTTTATATACATATATTATGTGCTCCTGCATTGTCTAGTCGCTGTATAATATTTTTTGTTTCATTTTCGTAGTGTTTCAAAAAGTCATGTAAAATAACATGGTCGCGGGCCGCGGTTGCATAGCCACTGTTAGCAGCGAGACGCCATGTTTCTACCGGAGCCTGTAAGGACAAACGCGAGAGAACAAATCAAGCGTCGCTCTACTTGTAGCGGAAGTCCCGCCTCCTCTCTCTCCGCTTCGTCTGCTGACACGGAGAAAGACAACGAGGACGACATTTGACCGGCAGCGGACACCGTAGCGCTCAGGGAAGGGAGGGGGTGAGCAGAGGAGCAGTTCTTTGTTTCAAATTTCAGCCTCTCCTCTAGATGGCACCATAAACTACTTACTTCACCTTTAAATAACAACAATGTAATAAAAATGTGTTAGATTTGCTAAAGGAAAATCACATTTGTGGATAAACAGATGAGAGGTCTTGCTAAGTTTGGACATTTTGCATCTATTGTTTTTGACTGTATCATTTTGCTCATCACTTATTCTACATGATAAAGTATTTCCTGAGCTGATTCTCTCACCGCCAACCGAGGGCACTTTAATGCATCGTGATTGCACTGGACATCGAGGGCATGATGTCAAATTCTCAGATGCTGGCAGACTGAGCAGTCAAGACCTGTGCAGATAAATCCTCAGCACTCACTGTTCTTTCTACGAAGAATGTAATCTCTGTGCAGGAGAGATGTGGGGCTGCAATGATGCTGACAGACAAGCAAGATATCTTGGAAATCTTTACAGGCCTAGGAGTCTTTATTTCCCCTTCTAAATGCAATATAAGTGAGATTTGCAGGGTGTGGAGATGAGCTCACTAGTCTTCAACTTTAGTATTTAGTGTATCTTTATAGATCTATCTCCCCGAATTGCATTTTAAAGTTCAAAACAATAGGCAATAAAACAGACAAAATGTGCATCTGATCCCTCCCTACAGGCTGTGGCTCGACCTGGGTTCTTATGCTCTTCTCCAAAACAAAAACATAATCTCAATAAAAGTCAAATACCGGAAATTTATACACATCCAAATACAAAAAAAAGGAGGAATCAAAATGAAAAGTAGCTATGTATGCACTTTAGCGTATAATATGTGATTTTGTAGTGGATAAAATCAGTAATAAATCATCAGGTTTATCTTTTTGTGTATTCAGTTGATAGATGGATAATAATGGCCGAACAGATCATTACTACCAATGTACAAATTTTAGTAATCTTTCTTGAACTGGTCAATTATCCCTCTGCTTTTATTTTGAAAGCAAAGATTATGCGGTGATCTACCGGAGAATATGGAATGTGTTTTTCTTGCAAACTAGGCTGTTTTGTTTTTACTAGGGAATCGGTATCGGTCCGATACTGGTCAAAATCACTGGTTCAGATATCGGACAGATAACAATGTAAAATCCAAAAAAAGCATTTTTGCTGAGTCATGTTTGGGCAGTTTATGACAACAATATTTGTTACGCAGTTGGAGAATTGTGTCTTTTAAATGACTCAGCACAAAATGTGGTGTTAACAACTTCATAGTTCAAAAGTGCTCTAAAATGACTAATATCTGTAACGATAGATACTCGAGTTTGTGATATCGGTATCGGTAGATAATCTAGTTTGTGATATCGGTATCGGTAGAGAATCTAGTTTGTGATATCGGTATCAGACACAAAGAAGTAGCATCATCCCATCCCTAGTTTTACACACCGACATTAATCTCATTCATCCTTTCATTTCCTTGATTAAGACCCATTTGAGTAAAACTGTAGAAAACATGTCTGGTTCCATGGCTTAAATTATCAGTCCCTCAAAGTTAAATCCAATTAAATGGATATGTAAGATTTTTATTGACACACCAGGTGATTATATTTATATGATCTGCTCCGATTCCGATGTGAAAATTTGGCCTAAGCACCTGAATTTGCAGAATCTCGATCCGTGGAGCAACAGGTGGATCCAACACGGCGGCACCATACTATCTGTTGTTCCTCCATCTGCTGCACATGCACTGTATCGCATTAGCAAGTTGAACTGTGCTAAATCTATCTTATTTATGTCATGTGTCTCTGATTTAGGTCCGGGCTCATTGTGTGTCGGCTGGCCCCTCCATTCTGGTGCGCTATCATTAAGCAGATGTTTTACGACGAAAAGCACCTAACTCCACATTACTTAAGCTCGAATCCATATGTGGTCTATGAGGGAATCAAACGCACAACTCACAAACAACCATACTGACCTATGGGAACCATGTGTGTGTCTCTGTCTGTGTTTCCCTGGGGGCCTGCTTTTTTGTGTGCTGGGTCAGAGGAGGCTGAGGCTTTAATAAAGAAACGGGCCTGGTACAGGGATGCCAGTCTGACTGCCTGGGGACAAACAGCCTGATGGGGTCCAGATGAGAGCCACCAGACTGGACTTTTTCCTCCAAACCAAAAGCCAGTTGGTGCGAGGATTATGTTCTTCTGCCTCCCTCCTTGAGCCTCTCTGTGGGTTTACAGTGGGATTTGAGGAGTAAGCAGCAAGATTAAAGTAACATTGTCTTTTAGAGGGTTTTCATAGATCACAGGGAAACATGTTACCTCATGCTCCTCAGGAGATAACTTGCATAAACACAGGATGCCCAGTTCATACTAGAGGCCTCCTTTTTCTGTTGGTCATCAAATGTAAATATTTAATGTGTTCCTGGCCGCTGTGTTAGTGGGTGTCTGGTAACCTACAAGATGAGGTTGCTGTTTCCCTCTTCAAGGTGATCAATACATGTTCGTCAGGTTATCTTGCCCTTCCTGACGGGCACTTACATCATCCTCCTCTGGTGAGTGTCAGTTTCAGCTGGGCAGTGGAATTTACTTACAGGTCAGACACAGGATCAACTGTTCCGGAGTGAACAGGGCAACATCAGGTGACAGCAAAGCCTTAACCATAAAAACAAGACAGGTTTATCCATTCACAAATTGGTTACCCAAAAATGTATTATATGAGTTTTAATCTCATGATATATCAGTGTTTTCTTTTATTTTTTTCATAAAAATGAGCCAGGCAAACTTCTGTTTCATCAGATTGCATATATATATATATATATACATATATACACACATATAGGCCTCTGGCTGATGTCATTTCTGTCCCTTGAGTTTCGTTTTACTTTTTTTTTGTGGACCTTAAGAGATACTACTAAACCGAGCGTACTGAACAGGGCTGTTTTGGCAGGGTGATTGAACTGCTGTGATGCTTCATTCTTATGATATTTTGACCAAAGCATGTCACAGACATGTTCATTAGGACACTAGGGAACTAGGTTAACTTGGAGAAATGGGGTATAATATGGTCCCTTTTACACCTTATTCTACCTATATTTCTTTTCCTACATAAGGTGCTTAATATTTACTAATAAAGGGCTAATTATGCTACTTATATGCATGTTAGCAAGCACATAGCTAAAGGTGAATATGGAGTCTCACTGTCTGAGTAAAAGCATGAAAATTAAAAAAAAAAAAAAAACAGTAAAACCCTTCACTTAGATGAACCAACGCAACCCAATTAAATAGATAACAAATGTTACATTTCACCTGCAGAGCCTTATGTCCCACATTGTGAACAAAAAGTCAGTTAAGTCAGTTCGTGATTTCATTAACTTACCGTTCTTTCATCAGCAGCTGATCACATGCATACAGAAACCATTCACATTCACACCTCAAGTCACTATGCTGACCTAAATCTGCACATCTTTGGACTGTGAGTAGGAAGACCTGAGTCCTGAAAGGAGAAAAGAAATGCAAACATTAGGAGAACATGCCAACTCTACACAGAAAAGCCATTGTAGGACCAGGATGTGAACAGAGAATATTCTTGCTGTAGGTAAATAGACATAAGCAAGCTTTAATACATAATATTTTTAAACACTATCCAGTAAGTTGTCGCTTCCCTGCCTCCAGTCAGACATGTTCTAACCAATATTGTAACATGACTTCAAAACTTTGGAGGCAACATCTATTTGCTACTGTTGTTACTGTGCAGAGAACATCTGGAAAATATAAAAAATTATGAAGTAAACATTCTACTGTCCAAAACCACTTCTGTTTGGCGTTAGAACACTTGGATACTCTTGCACGAGCTGTTAAGAGCAATTTTATGGCAACGTTTGCTGCATTTTTAAAGAAAAATCTCATGATAAAAACTGTTCAAATCGATCCGTGCCGGGTAATTCACAGTTTAAGATGACGTTATTTTCTCTTTTAAATGAATTGTTACCTTATGAAAAACACGGTCATTGCCTACGCTAAGAAGGTTTATGTTTTAAAAGTAAATCTTTCTGGTGTAAGAGGGAATGGTCGAAGGAATATATTATTAGAATTTACTGGCGAGACAGATATGGATCTGGATTGAGAATGGCAGACATTTGCACTCTCTGAATGCTTTCTTTGGCGTTACATAATTTAAAGCCTGTCTACTTTTGAATCATCAAAGATTCAGAGTAGGAATACATCCATACGTAGACGAGACATTGTAAACAATAAACAAAGCTATTAAAAACCTCACTGCCAAGAGGTTAAAGCCAGAGTCTATTCTGATATTGTCAGGCATTTCCTTATTGATCCTTTTATTTCCGCCCGTTCGAGCCACAATTGTGCAACTCTGCAAATGAAGCAACACAAAATGACATAACAGAAATGTGGTTATGCAATACAACTGGATGCGGTTTGCTCTGTCATGATAACACACACACAGACACACACTCACAGTTTTTTAGGACTCGATGCTCCACACTGACCCAGGGTTGTATTACTCCTTCCATTACTGCTGACTAACTCTCGGTCCTGGCTTGAATGACAGCATCGGGGTGTGTGAAGCCGGGCCACGTCCGTCCGTGTCAAGTTATCTGGCAACAGAGGAGCCTGGGAAATCTGGGCCAGCTGAACTTGATTCCTGAAACGGAGCTCGGCGCTACTGATTCTGGCGTTACACATCCAGCAGCATCTGGCACTCTGAGGCGAGAATGACCTTGTTAACATGAAAGGTCAAAAAGCAGACAGCCACGATTCAAAGAAGAAGCGGAGGAAACTGCGAACATGAGGTGTTAATACTGTTATTTACACCATGGAAGTCAAACAGTGCCCCAGCTGTGCGTGTCAGTGGAAACAGGAAATGCATGGATGAATGAATGGATGGATGTCAAGATGTGAAATTTTATTTAAGCAGTTTTATCACAAATATCTTTTATCAAAACATTTAACGATGGAGACATGAAAAAGACAAAATGAGTCGCAGTGATGTACCAGATCATGTAACACCTGTACAATATCAAAAAAATAAAAAATAACACAGTGGCCATCTTTAGAGGGATGACCTGCAACACCTCTTTGTCACTGGTCAGTCTCACATCAGAGCACGAGCACCACAGGCTCAGGTGGAGAACGCTGCAGATTCTGCAGCTTAGGCACTTTTGAAAAAAAGACCAAAACTGACTGACACAGAAATGTGTACCGAATGAATGTAAACACACAGCGCCAGCTCTGAGGACGAAACAGCAACAACGCGCGCAGAAACGGCTAAATATATGAGCAAAAAAAACATAGATTATCAACAATTTAATAAAGCAGTCACAACTAAATCTTTATTTACATTCTGTTTCACTTTGAAATAAAAATAGATCTTTTTTTGTGTGTGTATCATTTGCACCTTGTTTATAAAAGCCTTTCAGGCCCCGGCAGATTTGCACCATAAGTCATTGGAGGTTTTTTTATATTGTATATTGCATACTGCTCTTTAGCTTTGGTTGTGTGAATCTTTTTCTAAAGTATTTTTAATTATTAATAGTAATAATAATAATAAAATGTAATATGTAATTATTGTACTCGCCTGCTCAGAAATTCATTGTGATTGTGATTTACCTACATTCTGCATTTGTGCTCACTGCACCACAGTTTGATGCAAATTAACAGGTTTTGTTTTCTTTCTTTTGCCAATTTGTCTAATGCTTCAAAGAAAAATGTTTCATTGGGATAAGTTACTCAAATATATAAAAAACAATAATATAATCCCCGTTGACCCATTTTTGTTCGTGCTGAGTTCGATGTGCTTGTTGCAGTGTTGTGGTGTTATGGACGTTGGTTGAGAAGACGATGTCTATGGATGGTTCCGTACAGTTTCATGCAGTAACAAGTGTTACTGTAGCTGGCATGTGTCCATTAGAATAGTTGTGCTTATTAATACATGTGTGTAGGTAACACTGGCTTAAGGCCCACAGCTGACACAACACTGTCTGTGGACCGACCTGAAAGAACAGCGACCCAGTAGCTTCAGCTTGTCACAGAAGCGGGAGGACATGGTGTTCTTCTTGCAAACTGGACCTGCGCGAGAAGGAACATGGTGTCAAATGTTATGTTCAAGGAAAAAAGTTTAGGTAGAATAAGGTTATGTAGAATAAGGTGTTTAAAGGAGACCCTATTTCTCCATGTTAACCTAGTTCCCTGGTGTCCTAATGAACACGTCTGTGACATGCTTTGGTCAAAATACCATAAGGATGAAGCACCACAGCAGTTCAATCACCCTGTCATAACAGCCTTGTTCAGAACACTCTGTTTAGTAGTATCTCTTAAGGTCCAAAAAAAAAGTAAAACGAAACTTAAGGGACAGGAAATGACACCACAGAGGCTACTGGGAGCTAACAGCAGTTAGCATTTGGAAAAGTGATCATTTGCAGGCTCTAGCAGGCACATTGCCGTCGTATATAACATGTGTCCACTGGACAGATAAATCCTCTGAGGCTGGAAGTTTGTGTAGAACTCTGTGCTGCACTGTGGAGCCAAGAATAGAACTTTTCGCCTACTTCTGGTTTTCGGATACCGTTGCCCTCGCCAGCACACTTGTGTGTTTTATGGACAAAGGACTTTGTGCGGAAGTTAACATCGCGTGTTTTATCTCCTGTACTTGGCCTGAGGAGGACGACAAAACATGAGTGAGTCATCTTTTTGTCACACTTTGCCGACTGGTAGGGCCTCCAGAGTCCCAGGTATAAGGATTTAAAAGATTAAAAAGCTGACTTGTTGCATAATATGGGACCTTTAAGCCCTGAGTGATCCTGAAGCCTTAAGTACGACAGTTCACACCTGGCATCCTGGATGTGCTTCCTGTGATCAAATCTGACCTCAACCACGCTATATTCAAATACACACACTGATGTTAAGTCCGTGCACAAGATTTTTAATGAGTGTGACTGCACAGATGTGTCTGTGTTTTTGCATCAATGACATGAGGTGACACCGATAGATTGATAGATCGATAGCAGACGATGGATTGCTTTCATGCATGCTCAGAAATGTGAGCTACACATGTGTCTGCAAACCACCTCTGAATATGATTTGTGTGATCAGATCAAAGGACACATTTAGGACAGATTGGGAGTGTTTAGAACTGAAGCTGTGATCACATCATTCAGGAAAGACATTAATACCAAGTCTGAATCAGGCCAATATGTAGACCTATTTATAAACGCAGACTTTGGCACAAAGATTGTAGTGACACATCTGTGTTAGTGTGTGTGTCTATTTAAATTTCACAAGTATTTGGGGCATTTTCTTGGTGTTCGGTTAGTTGGGTTGGTTAGTTAGGCAATGCTTCATTTAGGCTGTCCAATTAATGAGTGCTCATCCATCTTCTACTGCTTAATCCTCCACATGAGGGCCATGGGCAGCACTGGTGCCAATCTCAGCTGACATAGGGGAGGTGCTCTGTCACAGGGAGACATAGAGACAAACAGCCTTCCACTCTAACACTCATGGTCAAAGAAAAGAAAACAGTAAAAATAAATACATAAATAAATAAATTAAATAATGGCTTTTGAATCTATGGGAAAAGCCAGTTTGAACAAGTAGGTCTTGATCAAGGATTTGAAGGTTTGTAATAAGTTCCTGATATTAATCCAGTGTCATATGATGAATAGTGGCACAAACCTGTGTGTGTGTGTGTGAACCTGGTATTCCTAATGTTGTGGGGACCTAAATCTGTTTACACAGTCACATAATGGGGACTTGTCTTCCTTATGGAGACAACAATCACGTCCCCATAACTCAAATGACCACATTTTAAGGCGTGTTTTATTAAAGCTCGGCTGAGGTTATGGTTAGGGTCAGGGTTAAGATTAGGTCAGTTGTAATTATGGTTAAGTTTAGGGTTGGTCTCCCGGGAAATAATGTACACTACCTTTCAAAAGTTTGGGGTCACTTAGAAATGTCTGTTATTGTTATTTTTGAAGGAAAAGCACTTTTTTTCAATGAATAAAACATTCAATGAATCAGAAATACACTCTATACATTGTTAATGTGGTAAACGACTATTCTAGCTGCAAACGTCTGGGTTTTAATGGAATATGTTTATTTATTTATTTATCTGTTTATTTCGGGCATGTCAGTTGGATCAATCATCAAATATGTACATAGGTGTATAGAGGCCCATTTCCAGCAACCATCTCTCCAGTGTTCTAATGGTGCAAGTCAATGTAATGTCTATTGAAGTCATGGAAACCAGAGCGCCTATGTGTTTGTTTGTTTGTGTGTGTGTGAGCCAGACCAGATAGTTTCAGTGTTGCGTACAAACCTGCATTGGTCTTGCATTCCTGAATATTGCACTTCCTGAGTGTTTCTGGTTTGGATTTCTTCTCACACAGGTTGTTCGGCGTTACAGCCAAGTCATGGTCACTCACACAGTTGACTTGACGCTGCTGCTGACCCCCACCGCAGCTCACGGAGCACTTCAGAGTCACAAGCCAACACAGAATTAAAAAATCATTTTGTGTTTACAAACAAACAAAAACAAAAAAGCCTCTCAATCACAGGTGCCTGACCTCCTCCCAGTCCTGAGTGTTCCACCGAGTGCAGGGCTTTAGAATACACGGTTCTGTGCTGTTCGGCCTCAGTGTGTTGCTACACCGTTGAGGCTCAGGACAGTGAACCAGACGCTCCTTGATGCCTTTGCCACAGCTGCTGGAGCACTGAGAAAAACACAGAGATTTAAGGCTAGGAGGCTAGGAGTATCTGTTTTGTGCAGTGATTGAAAACTAAATCAATTTTTGCAACATCTGTTGTTGTTAACTTGTCTGACGTAGACAGTGTCCCACTACATTTATCTGACGAACTTCAGTGTCCAGAACCAATTGTCATTTCATAGTTCACGTCTGAAAATGTCCACTGAGTTATAAGGAAAGTCTATTTTAATAGTTTGAGGAGGAAAAATGTATAAGATAAAAAACAAAATAACAAAAAAAAAGTCTTTTGGAATGCAGTCTCAATATTCTAAGATTAAATTGGTCATATTTGACAAATTAAGTTGTATTTATTATTTGAAAAAAAAAACATACTTATAAGCTATATGTATTGTGGGAAAAAAATTTAAATGTGCAATCATATATTTAACATTTGTGTAAATACCTTAATCTTTGTCAAATAATTTGCTTCTTAATTATTTTTCACCGATTTGCCTATAAATCATTTTTAAGAACATATCTTAAAACCCATTTTTAGACTTTGACTTTCAACCCAGTATGAGACATTAATTTTAATGTTTTTACTGTACGATGTTTATTTGTATTGTTCTTATATTTGTTATTTTCTCTACAGTATTTTATTGTTTTATTGTCTGTTTTGTTTGTTTGTTTTTAGGTCTTTAAGGAAGTTGAGTTTCTATAGTTTATATTTATATATTAGTTACACTTTAGTAAAGATTTATCTCAATCAGATGATGATCAGATTAGATGATCCTTTAGTGATCCCACTATCCCACTTTATCGTCCTCTGGTGTGTCTTTATGTTTTGATCTTTATATGTTAATAAAAGGTTAAATTCGACAATTAAGTAACATATTTTTCAACTTTAGTTTCCGAAAATTACTAACAAGTTGACAGAAATCCAGTCCAGTGCATTATGTATGTGTATAAATGCTCCTACCGGTTTCCATGGTGATACACTCCAGGTCATACAGGGCTTGTGGGGACAGGTCAACGAGCTGATGGGTTTGCTGGACACAGCCTGACAGTGGAAAGGTCTGAGTGGACGTTTAGTCTGAGAATCAACGCACTGGACGTCACGGTACCTCCTCACCGCCACCGCGCAGTCAGGACACTGTGGACCGCAATAAACTGATATTGACAACGCATCTATTTCCTCATCTGGATGAGTAAAACGGACCTATTTAACTTCAAAAAGAAATACTTGAGAGTAATTAGTGGATTCAGTAATTAAACATTTCTCACTTTGCTCCAGCTGCCACTTTGCCAGATGGCGCAGGGCTGCAGCTGACATGTGCGTGCGGGTTCAGGTCTCTTCATGTTGGCACAGTCCTCATCGTTCCCAGAGCTGCACATGACCATGCGCCACACTGCGCCAATCCCACATGTTGTCGAACACTGGGGAGGGATGAGAATGTCCCAGTTAAAACTTGTGCATATGCGAGGCAATGATATTAAGAGTTTTATGAATCCCCCAAAACAACAACATAGCTTTGATGGGACTGCACCTGCGGTTTTACAAGTTTCAGCCTGATAAAAGTACATCTTGTTACTCTGTTGTAAATCAGAATGCATCACTGATTAACCTCCACCTATGAAGCCATTGGAAGTTACCATGACTATAAAAGTGTTGCTATTTAGTTTTGAATACCCTCCTTTTTGGTAATTTATCCCAAAATCTACAGTAGGTTTTGTTGCCAGAATTCTGGAAAATGAAAGCTGCAGGAGAATTTTCAGTCAACGATAGCAACTCAGTTTTCAATTTCCTTACAGTTATAATATGCCAGAAGGTTAAAAATCATCCTAAAAATCATAGTCTGCTTTATAAAATGTTTGGGATTAATGTCAACGGCCGTTGGCTGTGATTGTTCTGCTAAAATATGTTTAGTTTTCATAAACAGAAATGATGCAACGTCATTTATATAGAGTAATTATGTAATTTGTATACAGTGGCAGTGCAGGGACAGGTTGTTCTGTTCAATGACTGAGTTTATTTTATGAGCAGCGGAATTACAGTTTTCAGTCATTTTCCAATCTGGTTGAAGTCGTCTCACTTTTGTCCTGAGACAAAAAAAAAAAACTACTTTTATGAAGCACTGGAACAGACAAGACCATGAGGAGTCATGTGGATCTGATAAGCTTCATTAGCACCGTGTCAACTAATCTGACAATGGTTTGAATGGTTTGTATTTAAATGTTACACACTACACTTTCAAGCATGCAAATATACTGGTATGGAATTAAATATCTGTACCCACCTCACTCCAATTTCCCACAACCCAGTATAGGTCCATGTTGACCGGCTCTCTGGCCATCAGGTTGCTTTGGTCACTGGTGGAGCTACTCCTGGTTCTTGGTGGTTGCTGTTTTTGGTTCTTAGAGAGACCTTTGGACCGTGGAGAGGCCTTTTTACCCGGAGAGGTAGGATTATTTTTCTTCGGCGTCACGGCAGGTTTCTTCACTTTAATGATCTTTACTGTAGACTGGGGTGATTTTTCTGTGGTGAACAGTTTCCTCACGGTTGTGGAAGGAGCTTGTGTTGTGCGGAGGCCACTTTTTTGTGAGACGGAGTGGTTCTTGTACATTGGAGTGGTGAGGGGAGCCCTGTTTGTCCAGGGACTGTACGTACTGGTGTTTGCCTTGGTTAAACGGGGGGTGGTTTTTACCCATGTTTCAGTACTGGTGTGTGGGGTAGGGTAGGTTGTTGTGGTGTGTTTTCTGGTTGTGTACGTGGATGTTGGACTTGTTTGTACAGTGGTTGACTTGAGGACATTTCTAAATGACGTAGCTGTGGGAAAAACATCCAGGTCAATAATCCCCTCTTCCTCTGTTGTCCTCTCCTCAATGACATAATCATTCCCTGGAGTGTACATCACCACATTTGGTGTGCTTCCCTCCTCCCCTTCAATGATTTCCTTTTGCACGGCAGTTTCTTTTCTGTCCTTTTTAACGGGACTGGATGTAGAAGGGAAATCCCTCCCTCTCGTATCCCCATTTTCCCTCACTATGACATTAAACTCATAATCATCTGCGTCAACGGTGTCAGGGTTTGTGGTTTCAGGGGTTGAAAGGGACGTGGTGGTGGGGATGAAAGCTGTCGTGGTCTGTTTGGTTGTTTTATTCTTTACAGGTGTAGTCGTCGTGGGTGCAGCTGTGGGCGTCGTAGTCGTGAGAGCCGAGGTAGGTGAACCAGGAGGCTGGGTAGGATGGCTCTTGCGTGGGAAAGGGTGGCGGTATTTAGGCAGAGGCCCAGGTCGTCTACGAAGGCCCGAGTTAGGGCAGGTCTGCAGGGCACACAGCGATCTGGACCGAGGTTTGGTCAACAGATCGCAGGTCTTTACGGGCGCTATGGCACACGTGACTGTGCGTGAGCGAACCCCTCCTCCACATGTAACAGGACACTGCAAAGAAACAAATTGTCCTGAGGAGGTGAAAGGAGGAGAAAATCAAAGAGACATTTCAAGAGAGCCTTACCTCTTGCCAGCTCCCGACCGCCCAGTCCTGTCCGCAGGGAACATCTCTGTTGCACGGCACCACAGGTTTGGGTTTGAGGAGATGCTTGCACTCCACAGGGTGAAGCACCCTCTCCTCTGCAGAGACTGTACGCACACAGAGGACTGTTCGCTTTCTCACACCATCTGATCCACAGGTGGTTGTGCACTGCTGCCAACCTCCAACCCACCACCTGAGGGAGAGAGAAAAGAGTCAGAGAGAGATGGAGATAATTAACGACTTACAAAAAAAATAAAAAAAACTTAATGGGATGCACTTGGTAAGTTGTTATCTTGTTGAAACCATTAGCAGTACAACACATGTTTTGATTAATTGAAAGAAAGGACAAATTTTAGTCATTTTAGAACATTTGAACATTTTCAAACCTATTTAATTTGAAACAGATTATAGACTTTAGAGCAAGTATACCGTTTTTAATAGGTTATCTGAAGCTATTTTACAGACAAAATAAAATAAATAAAAGAAAAACAAACCCTGAGATTTCATACCGGGCCATAAAAATAAAATATTACAGATTCAAAATGTTTTATTGGCTTATGCTTTCAGTCTCCCATAATGAAACTCAGGAGTAGTGAGAGAGAGAACACAAGCCTGTCACAATCTGCTCCTGTGTGAGTGTAACATTTCCTTCTTTATTTTGATCTATACATTACCTCTTTTATGTTCATATGTAAATATATATATATATACCATATATCTCTTCAAGCTCTTGACTGTTTCCAGCCCCACCTACATCTCATTACCCATCTGCCCTTCATTTTGGGAGTTCCAGTACATTTAGAGTGAGATGCCCTATTCTTATACATCTTGGGGCTGTTACTCATCACTACGTTTAGATTTTTAAACAATAAAACGTTATAATATACAACTAAAGTATTGTTTATAATTTCATTCACATAGCATAAAATGAATACAAAGTACGACATATAATCATAATCGGATGCATCGCTGCAGTGGGCAAGTACATACAATGTGGCATCCAGTATCTATGGTCTATATTGTTATACTTTTGTGGGTTTTTTTTTCCAAGTATGTCCATTGATCTCTAAGACTTCAAGACTACTTTATTCCCTGGTTTATGAATCTTTGCCTGCTCCTCCCCTGCTTTGTTCGCCTTGATCAGACCCCCACCGTGTAAAGAGCTTTCTGATGCTCAGGAACAGACTCTCACCTGCTTCCTGTGAGTGTTTCCTGTCTCTGTACCCATCTCTTATGACTCCAGACTCCGATATTACAAAGATTTCTCAGAAAAGAATGGTTATGTAACCATAATACAGTACGACAATGAGAGAAACAGAATATTTGATTGTAACGACCTTGCAGGGCAATCCATAGTCTTGCATTTTCTGTGTCTATCATCAGGACGGCTTTCAGGGTCACACAAAAATTCATCCACGACGCCCACATCCATCTCAAAGCATCGCACAGGCTGGTACTGCTCACCTACGACAGACAGCATGTCAGGAAGAAGATGAAGTCCTACTAATTCAAACATATAGTATAGAATAGAATAAGAAGTTTTTCTAGTTCTATGCAACACCAACCTAAGCCACAAGTGGTGCTGCAGTCAGTCCATGCCCCGTGTCTCCATCTGTAAATGGGTTCGATGATCTCATTTCCTGTCTCTTTAGTCTTCTTAATTATGTACTCGTACTTCAAACCCGGGTTATTCTCCTGAAACAGCAACTGGACAATCACAAAAAAAAAAAAAATATTAAGCAGATTATACCTCATAATTTATTTCCAGTATCTGGCGAAGGTTTTTGCAAACTCTATCCCCGATTGGTTGCAATCACACGACAGAATTCAGTGAAACCCTTGAGACATATTTGACATTTTAGTGCGTGGGCCTACCTGGAGCATGATTGCTTTCTTGGTGGGTCCAGGAGCCGTGAGATTCTCCATATTTCCACTGCGCTCGTAGTAGAACGTCGTCTCTCCGGCCTCGTACTCCCCATTCCACTGTATGATGAAGTTGCCGTTGAGGAAATAGTCCTCAGAAGCCACACTCCTCAGAGCCAGGAAGTTACCTGCCTCCTCCACTTCCTTTATCAGGATGTCCCGTGCCCCCTCAGGTATCACACCCACGTCCATGTACCCTGGGAGAGTCAAGAGTCACAGCGAGGTAATGAATGGGCCACCATGGCTGCTGCCACGCTCTTTCTCTGATCTTTAATAGAGGGTGGGCTCAGTCTGTGGGGGTGCCTGGCATATGTGTTTGTGTGTGCATATTCAGTGTGGGGGGCACTGTCCTGTCTGTTTTTTGATTTTTTTACTGTGTGTGGATGTGGGGTACTGGATGGGGGAGTAAAAAAGCCTCTATGAGTCGGTCTCTGGCATTTAATGATGTTTGTGGGAAGGTGTGTGAGTTTCAGTGTTTGTGCAAAGAAGAGGGGGGAGGTGTGCTCATGGTCTGTCTTTTGAAGTCTTACACATCTGGACTGGTTATCTGGAAAAGATGCTGTGTGGGGCAAACACACACAGAAAGAGAGAGGGGAGGTTTTATTGTTTTAGAGCCTCTCTATTAATCTGTCTTCGTGGTATGCTGATTCTGAGGGTGAGTTATACTTTTCCAGGCGAGAGTAAAAACAGCCAAGAACGTGTGTATCGACAAATGCAAACATGGCCCTGCAGACACACACACACAGACATTAAACCGACCAAGTGCAGCAGGACAAACAGCTGCACAGTGTGGACAAGAAAGCTGCCATGACAACAAGAAAACAACACAATGGCGTAATATTAATGACCTGTCCTGAAACGACTTGAAGTCTACAGACGTAAATTTAAATTCAGCCTCTTTTTTTTTGTTTGTTTTCACACGGCTTTAGTTATAACATCAAAGTGTGTTCTCATTAATAGGTAGTCTGTTTTGTGTTACTACATCTTTTATAATTGCATGATTTCTTATAACCAGATAATTGAATTTGCTTTCCAGCTGCTCAAATATCCTTTCCTGTCGCGCTCACCAAAGCCCTCTACTTGATCGAATGTCTTGTGCACCGTCTCGCAGCTCATGCCGTCGCCGAGGCAAACTCCGCAGCGGTCCTCCAATGCGTTTGAGTCAATGCCGTAGTCACAGCCGAGCTCCTGCAGACCAAAACACACACACAAATAAATAAATAAAGATGCAAAAAAGTTATTAGTTTTGCACAGAAAACCTCCTCCCTCTCTTAAACTATCCTGCACCACCCCGCAGCCTCTTTTAGTCTCTTACCCAGCCACAATACCTTGCACACTCCATTGACGCAGAGGTTTCTCGACTTGTTGTTCATGAAGCACGGCGTTCCGTCGGTCACTGTGTCGAGCATCTTCTCGGAGAAGAACTCACTGACGGGGCGACAGTGCAGCTCACAGGGGTTTACTAAAGATAATAGTTAAAAACAACTTTAATGGTTGATGAGTGAGAGTTGATTACTTGTGTCTAATGTGAGGTAAATGCTTTTTAAAACTCACCATTTATTTATATTAATTAATTTCGGGGACAGAATATGATATGATTTGAGAAGAAGACTACAGAATTACAGCGAGGACTGACTGCAGAAGTGATGTGTCATCATCACTGATGCCTTTCTGGTGCAAGTGCTGCCCCCTGTTGGGTAACACATACAACTGCTTCTATTGAGTTTTGGGTACACCAGGACAGTGTGTTTGTCTGTCTGCAGGACATGATCATACAGTGCTTCACACATTTATTAGACCACCATCCAAAGTCTCAGCTGTCCAAAATTAACAGCTGAATATTGTGTGTTTCTGTAATGGTTAATACACCAGTATGTGGAAGATCATTCACTGATATTATGTTTTAATGCTAAAATATATTATTATGTTATTATCCAAATTTTGTTTTTAAAAAATCCCTGAAAAAAACAGTAAAGGGCATTATTATTTCTTGATTAAGATATCAAATTCTAGTTATTTACTTGCATTCCTGAACAGAAAAACAGTTGAATGTTATAATGATCGATTCATTTCTGACTTGAGTTGGCTCAAATTTGGGTATATAAAGGTGAATTCAGTTTGTTATTAGCCAAATAAATAACACTTACGAGGATTAGACACGGGAATCCACTGGTAGAGCTCATTTTGGTAGGCTACGGTGTCAAACTCGCTGCACTGCATCTCCCGGAAGGTGGGTTTATTATTCTGGCAGGGTTTTGTGTTACAAGTCCGATAACGCTTCCTTTCCCCAGTGCAGTACTTTCCACCAAATTCTGGTCTGTGGAAAAAAAGCGGGAAAGTTTTGTTTCAGTGTGTGTCATTTTGTGAAAAGATGACGTTAAACACATCAACGAAACACATCTTACTTGGGGTTGTTACATTCTCTCTCTGCCGACTGAACGCCTGTCCCACAGGTCTTGGAGCAGTGAGACCACGTGCTCCACTGTCCCCAGCCTCCGTTCACAGTCTCTGGGAGTTTACCCACAATCACGCACTCTCCTGAGATACACCACTGACAGAGAAAGTACATGTAAATTCACTCACATTTAACACTAAAGGCTCATATCATATCATTGGTGCTAAACATTCCCTTCCTCAAACAAATGAAACCCTCACAAACTAACTGTTTACCTTCTCTGGTCCACAGCGAGTGCCGTCTATAGGCGAGTCCAGTTTGGAGCGGCAGGAGCCGTTTACCGAACACCAAAGAATCTGGCAAATGTTCTGAGAGAAAGACATACACCAGAAACAATAAATAACATTGTTTTATAAATTATAAGTAATGATTGATGCTTATTTCGTCAATACTCACATCAACCTCAGGGCAGAAGGTAGCATTTGGCCCATACTGGAGCTGGCACTGGTGATGTGTGGTGTAGCGGACCCCAAGGCGAGCTAGCGGGGTGGTTAGATCCCTCTTGGAAGGACGATCGTCGAGACAGAAACCCCAGCCACGACTAAGAAAAAAACATACATGTGAATCAAAATCAATAGTAATATAAAACACCACAAAACTGTGCGAAAGAAGAAGAGAGAAAATCAATAGACAAGGCAGCAGGGAGGAGTTTGGTCGTTTGTCATCTCTGTGTTCTGTTTGAAAAAAAAAAAAGAGTTAATTTTCTTTTTAAAAAGTACAAAATTGATGTCATGTCAAAACATGAACAGTGAACGTGTTTGGTTTTGTGGCCGCACTTTGCACACTCTTCATAAGACGGTTCAGAAAAAACACCAGCAACACTTTGTGTCTAAGGAGCAACTTCTAATTGAAAAACATGCCGATTCACAGGTCAGCGTTCAACAAACATGAGCTTTGACCTCTGACTTTGTGGAGGAGGAGGAGGATAAACGGTTGTCAGAAAGGAATTCTTGGATTGACACAGTTTTCAACAGAAAGTTTCTGTCATGGATTGTGCCTGTTCAGTATATGAACCTAAGCTCTTTTAAAAACTTAGCCCATCATAGTTTTGTACTCATCAATGCTTTAATCATATAAATTCTCTATCCATCCATCCATCCATCTTCTACTGCTTTATGCTCCACATGAGGGGCACAAGGGGCGCTGTGCCAATTTCAATTTAATTTATTTGTATAGTGCCAAATCACTACATAAATTATCTCAAGGCAGTATACATCGTAAAGCAGAGACCTCTACAATATTATAGAGAGAAGCGAAACCCAACAATTCACACACTGAGCAAAGCACTAGGCATCAGTAGAGAGAGAAAAACTCCCTTTTAACTGGAAGACATGTCTGACAGAACCTGACTCAGAGATGTGCGGCCGTCTGCCTCGACCGATTGGGGTGAAAGGAAAAATGGTATTGGTACCAGGACCAGGATTGGTACTATAGTGTATCAAGTTATAAGCAGAGGCGCAGGTTGTGAACAGGCAAGGCAGGCAACTGCTTGGGGCCCCCAGCCAATAGGGGGCCCCCCGACACTCGGAGCCTGAGAGCTGTTTTTACTGAAATGTGCAGTGACCAGCCACATTCCAGTCCCCCTTAAACAACAATGGACAATTTGCAAAGACATCTCAGTAGGAAACCTCCCTAAAGGGGCCCCACCTCACGTTAACCTGTGTGAAGTTATTGTTCTGCAAGTTGGAAAATGAAGAGGATTATTTACAGTGTAATGCATATCTTTTTTAGTCAGTTTATATGTTTTTTCAGTTATTTACAGTATTGTATTGCTCTATATATTTATATCGTTTTACAATGTGGGTTCTTTACAGTGTAATGTATTTCTTTTTACCAAGTTTATATAGTTTTTTAAAAGCTATTTACAGTATTTTATTGTTCTTTACATTTATATTTTCACATACTTTTTAATTACAAGGTTTTTCCATGTTATTTCATTCATTTTGAAAAAAAGTATTTTGAACTCATACATTTTTTGTTGGTGTCAGATTATTTGTAACATAATGGTGATGAACACTGGTTGGAAGGGCCCCCTGGGAATTTTTGCTTAGGGCCCCTACAGACTCTAGAATTGCCTCTGGTTATAAGTTTAGACAGGACAGTTTATATGCATATAGTATAACAGTGTCATTTATACAAGCAGCAGCAGAGATTGTTGATAAAAAAAAAAACCTAACCCTAACCCTGGCAATATACATGGGGAAAAACAGTTTTAAAGGTGCGTGAATCATGTTATTACTATGGTCATGAGTGACCTCAGAATATTCTATGAATTCAACCTTACTCGAGGAAGCGTGTGATGTATTCTTTGGAGCAGGGAGACCAAGTGAGAGGCGAGCTGTCGTACATCAGCTGTCTGGACATGATGAATGGGTGCCTCCCTTCCAGCTCACAGTCGTTGCCCTGACCATCGTGGTGGATTCCAAAACTGCATTGAAACACAACAACAAATGAGAAAATTAGAAATATAATCATTGTTGTTCAATAAAGATAAATGCTCAGGCCTAACATTCAGCAGTCTCCATAACCAGGCGTTAGTTGTAAACTTGTTAAATTGTGTTTGCTCAGTGAGGGAGGGGAACGCTAAGGTCAACAATTGATTCAGTTCAAGCCACTTTATTTCAGACATTCTGGAGTCCATATTAGAGCTGAAACAATTAATCGATTATTCATCGATTACTAAATTAATAGTCAACTATTTTTTTCATGATTAAAACAAGATTTCTGATCGTTTCAGCTTCTTAAATGTGAATATTTTCTGGTTTATTTGCTCCACATAACAAAGAAATCATTAAAAACTGAATCATTTTGGTTTGTGGACAAAACAAGACATTTGAGAACATCGTCATTTCCAGGTTTGACAAACACTGATTAACATTTTTTTTAGCATTTCCTGGACCAATCGATTAATCGTGAAAATAATTGACAGATTAATCGACTATGTAATTTAATTGTTAGTTGCAGCTCTAGTCCATATCACAAAAAAATAAAATGAAACAGATAAAAGTTTTGCCAAAAGATGAATTCACGGACAGCATCTCTAACCATCTCTGCACCAGCTTTCAATTCATCACCAAGCATTGTGTTCTGATTCAACATTGTCAAGCTTTATTATAATCTATTATACTCTAATGAATGTCTGTTCACTTTTAATGTGTTTAAATCTTTTGACATTTACACCACACAAGCCTCCTCAGATAACATTCTCCTTTCATGACCGGTTACAAGAAACCTGCTATTATTTGCAGTCAAGGGTTCACTGATAGGTCGACGCACTAAAGTTAGCAAATTTAATAATGTAACTGTATATTCCCCTATGGTTATCCTATAGGATCTGAGAATGCTTTCTTTGTCACATGGCCCATTGTTATAATTGACAGTCTTTCAACATTACAATTCACACAACACACCCACACATGAACACACAGACCTGTGGCCCATTTCGTGAGCGACAGTGAAGGCGACAGGTAGCCCTGAGTCCTCGTTGATATTGCAGCTGCGGTGTGGCTGACACATTCCAGAGAGGTGAGACAGACCCAGGGTCTCACAGGGCTGGTTCATACCAGCACAGATGTCTTTCCTTAGGGGGGGGAACACAAATACAGATTAAGCAGTAATTACGTACACCGCATTTTATGGGGGGAACGCATCACGGCACATAATACATACATTCTACAGAAATGGCAGGACCTACAGTGCACGCACTTGTGCGCGTTTGACTTGCCTGGTGATAAGGACGGCCACGTCATGGTGAGCTGGGTGTGTGTCACTCTGAGGATTGAGGTTTTTCTGCCAAGCACAGAAACTGGCCAAAGTGCTGTCTGCGTGGTGAACAATCTTCAGCCCTTTCTGCAACAAACGGCAAAAATACATTGTTTTACAGTCATGCCACTTCTGACGCTAGGGGTCTCTCAATTCAAACAATAACAAAAGACATAGTTTGTAAAGTTTGATGATGTTGGGAAACAGTGCGGGATCTTGGAAGGCCTGTTCGGTTCTCATACGTTTGCACTTTCTGTGGACATTTACAGGAAGTAACTGCAGAGATGAGTAAAGCGGATTTGGTGACCAAAATTAAAATAAAATAGATTTCTTTTGATTTATAGAGTGCTGTAAGCATTTTGCTTATGTACGTACTTAATTATATCACATTCGTCTCTTCGTTTTTATTTATTTTAATGCATACATGTTATATATCATAACTTTAAAGGTGCCATATGTAAGAATGTGGCCAAAAAACGGTTACTACATTCAAATTCAAAATACCAAGGTCTTTTAGGTTTCGTTTTCTGACGCAACTGGCAGATGAGACTCTACTGACTGCAATGATTGGTAGACGGCGGTAGGTGGCGCCACATGCCAAAACATGATTTCAAAACATAAACATGATTTGCAGTCTGCAAAATATTTTTTTTTATGCAAATATTTTGGCTGTATTGTTGTTGTTGGTGAGTTCAGTTTGTTATATGAACATCATTGCTGAGTCTCTGTGACAGGATTTTATGACCAGTTGCTTTAGATTTATTACATAATGCACCTTTAACAGCAAGTTATAGAGTAGTAAGTACTCATAATCTTTGCATTGAGAGAATTTGCAAAAGTAGGGGTTCACTTTTAGTCACTTTCTTTTGTGAACAGGTATTAATTACAGACATGGTGTCCAAATAGCACGTTTTTGACTTGTAACAGGAAAAGCACAGGTAGAACAGGTTTTGTTTACGAATGCTCATTTCAATCAAGTGTCGCAGTGAGACATTACAATCCCCAAGACCAGGGGCCAAAGACTAGCTGAGCTAAATAGAACGCAGTGATTATCTGTGCTTTTCCTACGATGACATGCCAAAAGGTTCATGCTTCATTCCAATGAAATAAAAATGATGAATAGAACATTTTAGAATTTGAAAAAGTATGATCTTGTGTTGCTTGTTGTCCAATCATTGCTCCCTTGTTATATTTCACATCACTCATTGACAGCCTGCACATTTCGAGCAGCTGACTTAATATCCACATCTGAGGTGGCTTCAACCTTAAGTCTTCTGTCGGTCAAACACTTCAGGCAAAATGTGTTGAGTACTCTTTTTTTTCAACAGCTATATGTGATTTAGAGTATTAAATACTTTTTGTTCAGTCACATGGGTCTCTTATGGCACTTTTCCACTATACAGTTCTAGCACAACTCGGCTCGGCTCGTTTTTTGCTTTTCCATTAGCGATAGTACCTGGAGCTTTTTTTTTAGTACCTGCTCTGGTGAGGTTCCAAGCGAGCTGAGCCGATACTAAAGCGTGATGTCAACAGACTGCCGGCCACTGATTGGTCAGAGAGTGTCGTCGCAGGAAGAGTCATGAGCGTGACGTCCGACACAAAATCAAACTGAACAACGCCGAACTGTAGATCAATTAAACAAGACTTAAAAATCCTGAAAACATGCTTTAATCGCCAAGATTTAGCAAGGAATTTAACAAAGGAGTCTGGTGGATTTAGCGACAGCACTGCCAAAATCAAAACCTGTTCGGTCACATTTCAGTTCAGTGACAGACTGAGTCTGTGCACCGGTCATGCAGTAAGTACTAAACTAATTAACTGATTCTTATGATTCAGGTACACTGAAAACAACTGTTCTGCTCGTCACTAGTTTGTGTCGCGTATAAAACAACGTCACGGCATTTTCGTGCAGCCGTGCTATGATGACCCAACCCACGTTGAGGAGGTACTATGGAGTAATGGAAAGTGACGCGCCTGATACCAAACCGTATAGAGCCGAGTCAGGTAGAGCTAGTGCCAGAACTGGACTCTGACTTTTCCAGTATCCCACAACTCTTCATTTCAATCAAAGAGGTGTTCCTGTCAGCACACGAGGTTTGGTTTGACAGTGAATAAAAACCAAAATAAATGCTTGCTAACAGCAACAGTAAGTGAGCCAAAAGGGAGCCAGGAGACGGCATAACAAATAGCAGCTTTAAGCTGAACGGACAGTGCTAAGGGCTGACAACTTGACAGTCCAACAGTTTTATTCATACCCCTTCTACCCCCACAACTTAAGGCATATTTAATGGATGTGCATGCACTTCTTTTGCTTTGTGTTTATTGGTGGAACTTGACTAAAACTTGTGTTTTATTACTTCAAAATAAAGCTAATTGGGATTTCTTAGCCTAAGAATAAACCTTATATAAGTCACTTTACACAGGCTGCCACGTTTCTACCTCTGCTCGAACAGGAAAACCAGAACCAGAGCATGTATTTCGCATTTTGAGGTAGAAGCTTATGAGGCAGAGAAAGACGAATAACAACCTTTCTGGTGTGCAAAGGTCACCGTAATTCCTTGACACACTTGGGGAAGACAAGGCAAAAATATATAATTCTCCATCACATGCCGTTAAAGACTTCTTTCAGTTAAGAGTTACCTCTTCTCCCTGTAACAAAATGAGTCGAACCAAGATGACATGGATGGCATTTCCAATACTGGCATCATGAAAGATTCCTGCCACCTGTGAGCACAAAGAGAGTATTTTAAAGGTTTTAATGAAGGAGAACAGAGGGGTCACTTAGAAATGTTCTTATTTATTAAGAAAAATCACATTTTTCAATGAGTATAAGATTAAAATAATCAATATACACTCTATAGAGGCCCATTTCCAGTGTTCTAATGGTACATTGTGTTTGCTAATCTCGTTAGAAGGCTATTGGATGATTTGAAAACCCTTGTGTAATGATGTTAGAACAGGGCAAAATTATAATTTTGAATAAAAATAATTATTTCTAATCTTGTCAATGTCTGGACTATATTTTCTATTATTTTGCAACTCTTTTGATGAATAAAAGTGTGGGTTTTAATGGAAAACACCAAAAAAATGTATAGGTGACCCTAAATATTTGAACGGTAGTGTATAGAAAAAGGAGCTGTTTAATCTAACCCCTCACCATGTTCATGATGGTGAAGATGTATGACTCCACGTTGTCACTGCCGTGATATTCGATGAGTTTGGAGTCGGCCACCACCATGGTCTCCACCCAGCGCTCTCTGCTGACCGAGCGATGCGAACGAGACCGAGCGTCTTTATCCCCCCTCTGCTGCTGCTCCCTCTCCCATTCCTCCCTGTCTCTCTCCACCGAGAAAGAGTCACTTGGAGCATCTGCAGCATTGATAATGGAAAACATCACTCTGCGTTCACTTGTGGTTTATCCCTTTTTCACACAGGCGCAGTCATTGGGGGGGGGGGGGGGGGGGAGAAGCTCACACTTGTGTACAGCATCAACTCCTGCAGGATCATACACACACACACATAGACACACTAGTTCAAATACACACCTTGAACTCCACAGGGACTGGGAGTTTCTTTGGACTCAAGACTGCGTTTTTTTCTGTGATTGTCTGCAGTAACTCTCGGGTAGATGATGTGGGGCTCGGGAGTCCCAGCGGGATCATCGGGAGACTTTTGCACAGGTTCAATAAAATATTGTCCCTCTGGAAGGGAGAAGAAGCCTCTCTGAAGAACACAAAAAATCAAATACATTAATTATATGCACTGCGAGATAAGTGGTTGTGACACAGGCAGGACACATGCACATAGTGATTGGACATATCTCAGTTGTGACAATGGGTTCAATTTGTAAGATTAAAAAGATGATCTCACTTGTGATCGTTTCACACTGTGACTAAAGCAGTCATGTGACGTCTATGAATGCAAATACAAATCACCAGAAAGTGTAGCACTCTTTATAATTGCCACTCTTTAAAGAAAAGTAAGTAGTCGTTCCCTAAAGCATGCTGAAAAGGTCACCCCCTCAGCAATTTCAATCTGGGTGGAATCCCCCATTAGTCAACAGATCTGAAAACTAACCTTTCTCCTTCCCCAGAGGCACATTCTCTGTCTGCAGCAGAAGCAGCAGCAATACAAAGACTTTCTCCTAACTATGCCAATGCGTGTTCTTACAGGTGCAGGCTATTCACTTAGTGATTGAGGTCTGCTTGTGAACACACACAGACAGGTTTGTAGAAACAAATATTCAAATCTACATGGAAACATGCACGCATATAGACACAAGAAAGAGGTCAAGTCTTTTCCTTGTAATAATATATATTACAAATGTTCATCCTCCAGCTCAAAGTTTGTAAGTCCTTATTGTCAAGGTGATTATATATAATATGTGTGTGTGTATATGTGTGTGTGTCAAACTGAGTTGAAACAAGTCCAGACTGGGGATGAACCCTTCCCTCTCCTTAAACTTACTTGCAAAAACAGAGAATGGGGGATATAAATCTTTCACAGGGCAAACAGATAGAAAGAGGAAGCTCTGTAGGCGGACAATATAGTCCAAGAGAGAAAAGAATCTTCATTCTTCAACACATGAATAACTGTATCCCAGAGATGCTAATATATACATATTGTGTCAAACAAGGGCAGTATGAAGAGTGTTGCCTTGGTGATTCTTTATTTCCTCAGAGTGTGAGCGGATCCAAAAGCAGATGTGGAAAAACTAGGCCAGGCCGTGCGTTACAGTTTGGTCCAGTGTGGTTCCAAGGGTCTACCCTGCTATTCCCTGCAGTTACACACACTGCTCTGCTTTCTGGGAAATCCTGACAAGTTTTACATGTGTTTTTTGGAAAGACTCCTCATTGCTCCGTTCAGGGAGTTTAGAGAGTGCAAATTTCATGGTAACATTACCCTTTTTAAAGACTATATAACAGCACCTGTTACAAAGACTCTTGTAAAAAAATAGTGCAGTGTCTGCAAACTGGAACAGAAGCTTTGCAGGATTGGACAAAGCTGCTGCTCCCTGTTCATGCAAACCTTTACGACCGCAAATGCTTCGCAGAAATTCACACACATAAAAAGTCATATTGTTTTGGTCCAAACACAGGATTAAATTAGATAACGAGAAAGAAATCTCCACAGCACGGACCTAAGTGCATGGCCCTCAGCCAGAGGTCCCAGAGCTGTGGTGGACTCATCCAGAAAGCATGCAAGCTGATATGTATACAGTCAGCTGGGGAAGTCTCCCACAGGCCCCTGCTCACAAAACACACAGCTGATTTCACTGCTGCTCTGCATGTCCTCCTCAACACACACACGCATGTTTGTGCAGCATTCAATGTTAGGACACCCGTAGACATATAACCCCTTACCCTAACTTGCAGCATGACAGCTAAATGCCATGAGCATAATGCTAACCTAAACCTAATCCTAACCCTAACCATAAGCCCTTTTAAGGAGTGACAGAACACGAGGACCAGCCAAAATGTCCTCACTTTCCAAAAATGCCCTCACTCCTGATAGTTTATACGTGCTTTGGTCCTCACACAGATACCCATACAAGAACACAGAGACAGAAAGAGAGAGAGAGAGAGAGAGAGAGAGAGAGAGAGAGAGAGAGAGAGAGAGAGAGAGAGAGAGAGAGAACATCTTATACGGTTATGCTTTAGGTTTGTTTTTTTTGCATTTGGATCATCATCGATCTGTGCAACATAAGGCATGAATGCACTTTTTGGCTTCGTGGCCTCATACTTCCCCTCTTGTCTCCTATAAGTTTTTCAGAGAGCTCGACTTTCTAAATGAGTCCCAGCAGAGAAAAGCAGGTGGTGGAGTGCAGATCGACCAGGAAGGAATGTTGCAGAGAGGCCCATCCAAACATGCACAGCAGCGCTCTGCATGAGCTGTATGATCTGTGCACTAAATGCAGTCTCGTCGCACAGCGTGCAGTGCGGCATGTGAGCAGTTTGCATGAGCAGTTGTGATTATGGCATTACTCGCTATCCTTAAATTGCCACGTACAGATGCTGTGTGATGTCTGCACTCAACAAAGACAACTTGAATGAACACCAACTCGTTTCCCAATTGAATAAAACTAAGTGATTCTTTTGGCACCGCAGCTTTTGCTCTAAATCCTGAGGGCTCAGCCAGCTGGAACAGTCTCAGTCTCGAGTTCATGTCGCACCTTTGCCACCTCTGCTCTGCCACCCCCTTTTCCTCCTCCTCATCTCCATTAATCCCCCCCCCCCTCCTGTGACCTATAGAGGAAGTGTGTTTGGGTGTGAGGTGCCAGTGCCAGAGGAGGTTACCATAACACAGGTCTCTGTTCTAAATTCATTGGCCATGTGGAACTGTTTTACTTTTTGCTTCCTGCTTCTGTGGGATTTGTAGTGCTGGCCAAACTGGGTTTGGAATAAAGTCTCTACTATTACAGCAGTGATTAGTGGGACAGAGGCAGAGGTGGGGGCGGTGGTTGGTACTCATTACTGCAATATGATTAATTTCCATGATACTCGCATTTCTCCACAGTCAACTGTTCATACATGATTGCTGCTTCACTGCACTTAGTTCAGTGTTGTGCTGGGTTTTTTTTTCTTTTAATTTCACAGGATAATTCTGCCTTAAAGCTACTTTGTTCCACAGAGGTCAAAGTTATAATTGTTTTTCGTCTACAAAGTGAGAAGAAACATGCATTTAAGTGAGGAAAATACCAGTATAATAGGCTTGAACCTGCATGTTCATGTACTGGATAATGCCTTGGGGATTATGAAAGACTCCACTGACAATGCGTTGCTTGATTTGGAGGTTTTCCCCCAGAAAGAGGAAAAAATAGTGACAGCAGCCTCCACCCAGTTGCCCTGACGGTAAATGTATAGGGTAACCTGAACATAGTTCGATAACTATAGTATTTTTCACTGTTGAGATCTCTTTCTTTGGAGAAATGTGACTATTTTCACAACCAAAGCCCGGATTATTATGTATTAAGTATTAAGTCATTTAGAGGTTTTCAAATAAGTTTGTTCAAAGTTATGGTTTAATAAGTAAGCATAAAGAACTCTTAGTTTCACACCAATTTAAGATTTTGCCACATCCACCCCCAAACTTGGGTTGCACAGTAATCATTGTAAGACTCCAGTACGTCTCAATAAAGACTTGACATGTCATTTCTGTTTGTCAATTTCTTAATACTTTTGGTTGTGTTCTACAAGAACTTAAATTATGGTCAAGCTGTATCTCGATCTACTTCCAGAAGGTGAATAACCTCCACAACAGCTGACAGTGTTTCACTCCCAACATCTGTCTGGCTTAGTCTCAATATTTAGTGGTTTTAGCTGCTATAAATCTCAGAGTCAAAAAATATGTGTAATAGATCACAGTGGTATGTTCAAAAAGAAGGGTTACATTCAGGATTGTTGGAGAAATAAAATGTCTCAGTGCAGCAGGTTATAGATAAATCGACTTTTGAACGACACAAGGATAAGGTGAGGGTACGTTAGTGGGCCGGATATAAATCACAACGGTGCAAGGATTTCTGTCATTGTAGTCTGGTTGCTCTGAGTCAGACATAGAGCAAATTGTATTTACAGGATGTGACAGGAAGAGGCAGTGCAACTAGAGCTGATTATCGATTATTAATCATTACTAAATTAATCAACTATTTTGATAATCGATTAATCGGTTTGAAATCATTAAAACTGAATAATTTTGGTTTGTGGGCAACACAAGACAGGTTTGACAAACACTGATCAACGTTTTTTAACAATTTCTGCCATTTTATGGACCAAACCATTAATCTAAAAACTAATCGGCAGATTAATCGATTAGGAAAATAATTGTTAGTTGAAGCTCTAAGTGCAACCCACACAAACATCACAGAGAGGCAGGAGGCAAGATCATGCAGGACAGGCATTCTTGCTGGGACACAATCAAACATGAACACCGAAACATTCTTCACGGCTAAGTCTGACACATCCCATCATTTCAGAGGCTCAACATTGCTCCTTTTCCACACCCTCTTCCTATTACAAATCTGAAAGAAAAAACCTGTTCTTAATGATTATTATTTGGTGCGTGACGGTTTTAATTTTACAGGTACAAAAACAAGTTGCCGCGTTTTTTTTCCATATTATGTCTTTAAATAACGATAAGAAGAAAAACGTCTTCCGCTGAGCTGATAAATCATCTTTATTTGATTTTCAGCTGTCGTCTCTAATCTAAATTTCAACGATGAGAAAAGCTTTTCAAAGAGCAAAGCCATTTTTCCCCTGGTCTCCATCTGTTAAACCTTATTGCTCCAGTTGATAAAACAAGTGCCAGAATCCCTGACTGAAGCGTCACAGCATATAGAACAAAGTATCACTGCATGCAATGCACACTAGTGTGGGATTGGCTGCAAAGAATTGATGCAAAGCAGACGGATATGTGAGTGAGCGGTGGAAGTTAGGAGGAAAATAACCTGGAAGAAAAATAATTGAAAAGAAAGGGGGATCTCATGGTTGGCTGCAGTGATCAGTCAGTGGGTCTGCAGCACAGTTGGTCTGCAAATAGTGTCAGGAAGTAGTGGAAGAGCAAGCGAACAGTCGAGGCACTGTGTGATGTAAAGGTTTGTTGAACAGCTTGAACCAGATAGCAGCTTCTCTGGACAGACGTCCTCTCTCTTCTGTGTATTAAAAACCCTTCCTGTTAAAAGTTAGTGAGGGATGTGGTCCCCAATGCAGATTTAAGTGGACTAAAAGGCTCAATCTGTTGAATGAAACACTTATTTAGCTTGTTGTGTTGTAAAATAACTTACCAGTCCTTTACAGGTGCTAATGGCGGCAGTTCCTCGCACATCAGAGGTTTCCACAGTGCCATGGAGGTGGCAGGAATTCCCCCCCGAGCGGCGATGCTCCGTCCTGTCGCCGCTGCTGTTCCTCCTCTCCAGGATGTAGTCATTTGAAACCAGGTTGTCGTTTGTAGTCAGATTGAACATTAAAGCTCGACCCTCATAGTTGACCCTGTAGTAAACCTGTCCCTCAGGTGAAAAGGGTCGCAGGTCACGCCTGACTCGTCCACCCGGGAAGTGGTGAGCCAGTGAGTGGGAGATGAACTCCCCATGAGCATCAGTTTTCTCTGGGTAAATGGGCACAGCTGACTCTGACTGCATCAACTGACCTGCAGAAAGAAAAACAACACATTAAAGCAGATTAATGACATTCAAAAGCATTGGGGCTGTATGATTTGGGTAAAATATGTAGTTGCTATGTTTTTGACAAATATTGCATTTGCAATTGTGATATAAATTGTTGTGCTTCAAACAGTGATGCGGTTCTTTTAATTCTAGGTTCAGTGTGAGAGATTTAAATTGTGGTGGATCATACCATCTGACATCATCAAACTTCTCTTTCCAACAAGTATGAGTCACATACAGCAGCCTGTGTGCCGCTTCAAACTGTGCTTTCAATTTGAAACAGATTAATTGTTAATCCCTAACTAAAGCTGCAAGTGATGATCATTGTCACTGTCCATTCATCTTTTGATTTTTTTGGGGATTAAACGTTAAATCATTTAAGAAACTGAAATCAGAGAAACACTTAAACTGCTTCATCAATTACATAGGGCTGAAACCATTATTCAATCAATCATCAACTATTTTGAAAATTGCTTTTCCCCCTATTATTAAAGCAAGTTTTATGATTGTTCAGCTTCTTAAATGTGAATATTTTCTGGTTTCTTTGCTTCATATACCAAAGAAATCTGAATCAAACAGCAAACATACAGAACAGCAGATCTGTTGTCCTTGTATATACTGGAAAATGTTATAAAAAAATTAATATCTGCATATGGACCAAACAAGTACTTGATTAATCGAGAAAATAATCAACAGATTGATCAAATATGAAAACAATCGTTGCAATTATCACGATAGCTGGCAATCAATTCACTAATCCCAACTAATTAACTGATTAATACTCCATCAGTGTGTGGATGCATATTGGAGCCGTGCATCCAACCATGCAAATGTTTCCAGTCATGCATTAAAGGATGCAGACATGCCCAGGAACGCAGCTTGTGTCTGCACTAACCTTGCTCCGTGGAGAAGGAGAAGAGTCTGCTGCTGCCAGAGTCGGGGAGCTCTTCCTGGCTGGATGCCAGAAGGAAAACAAAGTGCAGTAGCAGAGAAAGAACCGGACACTCCTGCGAACATCGCATATTTCACGTAACCAAACTCAAGGCGCAGGGAAAGAGTCCTGGGCAGTGGAGGAGTTCCCGCGACCACTTGGACCGTGCGCTGCGCTGTGTCATGACATGAACACGCTCACAAGTCCCTGCTCAGTTAGGGCAACATGCACAGAGGTAGACTGACTGAGAGACAGACCATGGTTTGGAGAGGGAGAAAACTCCGGCTCACAGAGGAGGGAGAGGGAGGAGGAGGAGTGTTCTTTGAGCCACTGGCTACTTTCTTCACAGGAGTGAGGGGGAGCGGAGGAGAAGCTTCATTCATTTGATCTGCTTTATGTTTAGACTTGTCACTGCATGCCTGCGAATAGAGTGCGTTGTTTAATTGAAATTGGCTATATTTTGATACATGCAAACTTGACTATTCTTGACACAGAATAATGGAGTTCTTATAGTTGTTGTTTTGCTGTGTCCTGGAGCGAGTTGTAGCCACATAACGTTCTGAAACGCACAGTGGATTATTAAAAGACAGCGTCTCGCATGAGAAGGCATGTTTTAATCCCTGTATGCGACTTCGAATGAAATAAAACTCACCCCACAAAAAGACAGGAGGTTAATAAGAGGTTCGGGTGCTGTATTATTTCAGAATTAACTACTGTGTCTGTTCTCCTCGGTGTCCAGTCATTATCACAAGCATAAAGTCCGTTAGCTTACATTTTAAGCTAGCGGACTTTATGCTAACGCGTTAGCCCCAAAGTGGGGTGTACCTATGTTCCCCGGGTCCTATGTTCCCCGTTTTTCCCCAAAAAAGGTCCACTTTGTATGTGACAGGGGAACATAGGACCCTTTTTTTGAAAAAGGGTAGGGTTAGGATTAGGGTTAGAGAAAGGGTTCTATGTTCCCTGGTCACATACAAAGCGGGGAACGTACTACGGTCCCCTTAAAAGTTAGCATTTAAGGCTAACGTATGTTAGCATAAAGTCCGTTAGCTTAACATTTATGCTAGCGGACATTATGCTAATGTGCTAGCTTAAAGGTTAGCATTTAATGCTAACGTATGTTAGTAAAAAGTCCGCTGGCATAGCATAAATGATATATGTGTTAGCATGACCAGAAGCTTCTGTCTTTGTTAAAGATGTACAGCCTCAATTTAGTTCTACGTTGTCCATCTTCTTTCAACAATGAACACACACAGCAACAGTGAGGAGCCTCCAGCAGGGACTGCATATTCAGTAGCCATATTATGTTTCCTCTGTGACCATCGATCAGCTGATTGGCGGAAAAAAATAACAAAAGCACTGGACTCACAGCATCAGACAACCCAAATTAATTCAAAGTTTATGGTTTTACGACCCACAAAACTGTGATTTGAAGCATAGAGTGGCTTCTTCGAACCTTAACCTTGCATAGTTAAAAAAAAGAAAAGATAAACTTTTGTTTGTTTACTCGGTTTGCGCTGGGACGACTTGTTGCTACTTTTCTGCAGTGTTTTTTCATCAATTAGTAACGTCTTAAAAGTGAGTCAAGGCTATTATGCAAAAGTCATTTAAAAAAAATAAAAAATAAAATAAAGGTCCATCTTTGGCTGTTCATGCATGAAGACTGCTGACTGAGACAGTTTACGAGGGAAACTACAGAGAGGAGATCATTGAGGGAAACACAGGGCTTTGCTAAATATAACTCTGCAGTCCACTGATCGCCCACAGTTCCACACGGATTATGTCAACTGAGCTTTGAGTTGATGTCAGTCGACCCTAACCTTACCCTCCACGACCATAGAGAAAGCAACAATAACAACATTAATGAGCCATACTGGGGTGTTTCCCTCTAAAAGGACCCAATAACACAATAAGCTCCTTGTGTTGAGGATTGAAGATTAAAAAAACAACAGTCGTGCCTTATGAGAACTACCACACCCGCACATTAAAGGGTATAATTATTATTACCATTATTAGCAAGTGTTTAACTGCACATCTGGTATGTCTCATGTAGATGGATGAAGATGTAACACTTTTATTTTGACATGAATTGTCTGGTCATATGGCAAACATTCTTCTTCTTCTTGTGTGTTACTGTGGCAGAGAGCCAGTCTTTCTTTGAAGAGGAGCTGGATTATGGTCCAGACAGCTCTATATTATAACGTGTATTCGTTTCCCACGATGACTCGATCCTTCATCATTCCCACAGATATTACCCACGCTGACCCCCATGAAGTTCCCCCGTTACAATAATGTGCAACAGACTTTGAAATGTCTCCATCTGGAGACATTTTTAGTCGAGGTGTCAGGTAGTCTGTACCACAGAGACCGTGTTTTATCATTCCTTTTGTGCAGGTCACTAAACTGCCTGAAGGTTTGTGGTTTATTACTTCAGTCATAGTGGTTCCATGAATGCATTGACGTTTAAAACATCTGGCTCAAGTGACAAAGGTAATTTGTCATCATGTGACCCCCAAGAAAACACTCCATATCCAGATCACAGTATAGTGCCATAGTGCTCACAGACAGATAAAAGAAAAGCAATGATAAAAGGTGATATAACATGAAGTTAAGTAATGATCAGTTTTATTTTTTATTTTTCTACTTTAACCTCTTTCTCTCTTATTCTTTCTGCCTCCAGTCTGAAATTACTTACTCAAAAATAAATGTACATATCTTCACAATTACAGGGTCCGTATGTACAATCTTGGTCTCAAAAAAAAAATTACAGAATCAAGATATGTGTTACTGTGTCAGAGTAAATTAATCTGGAACATAGTAGATATTTCTCTCTGCCTAAAAAAAGCAAATTAGTTAGAGTGAAAACCACCTTTGATTCATAGGTTAGTAGCCCATTTCATCTAAGAAATAGTAAAGTGGATGCTAAGAGAGTGAACCTGAGCAGTTTTACAGATGTTTTAAGCCATTTACTGTGGTATTTATGTAAATTCAAAGCAAATTATGGGGGAAAATAATCACTTACTTTGTTAAATAATCTAAATTCAACCAAAAGTGAATTCAATTGTATGTTAGTTTCATACTAAAATCTCAAGCATTACCATAAAATTACACATTTAAATTTGACTCAAAGGCAAATATACAATACAGTCACTGAACAAAAATAATCTAAGTAGTTCCCCTCCAACATGCAGGTTGACTTAAATTAATCTCAGGTCCACGTGTCTGCATTTCCCCTCTTTGTCCACGGGAGGCGCTGTTGCTACCTCCATTGAACTTTGTGCTAGTTGTAAACGGGCTGTCACTCAGCTGCTGCTCCAGCCCTTCACACACTTCAGGAAGCACGGACATGGATTTGCGGTCGGTTGGTAAGACACGATAGTTTAACTAACTGTAGAAACCTTAAAAAACTACAACAACAGTGAAGGCATTTCAAGTATATAAAAAGCTATGTCGTAGTTGGTTTATTTTTGAGTTTATTTTAAAAAGAGGACCTAAAAATACTCGTGTTTTTGTCTGTGTGTGTGTGTGTACATGTCTTTAGTAGGCTGTGTGAACCAAAAGTCAGGAAAACCTATCTTTGTGGGGACATTTTTGACCTTGTGAGGACATTTGGACTGGTCCACACAACTTTAACGGGCTTTTTGAGGATTAAGACCTGGTTTTAGAGTTAGGCATTTAGTTGTGGTGGTTAAGGTTAGCATTCTGAGTGTCCACACAAAGAATACAAAAACAGCATGTGTGTGTGTGTGTGTGTTTACTTCTGTTTACTCGAACTACAACATTGTGTTTACTTTGTTTTTCTTCTTCTCCGCATCCCGATTACTGTGACATTTACATACATGTTTCAGACCCACATCACAGCTGAGCCACAGGGCACACACACACACACACACACACACACACACACACACACACACACTTGCACACTCACTCAGGGAACAGGGTGAAGATGGAGGACGTATGGACCGGAGCCCTCTGGGCACTGAGGATCTGGCTGTACCTCATCGTCAGCCTCATCATGATTCCAGCCATGTTTGGCTTCTCACTGGGCATTTCTGAAACATACATGAACATTCTTGTCAAAACACTAGAGGTACCGTCAAACCAGCGTCTCTTCTCATATATTTTAAACTATGAGGATATTTGGTCCATACATGAGCAATGACCATGAATGTCTCCTGTCTGTCCTTCTCCACAGTGGGCCACTCTGAAGATACAGAGGGCGAACACGGTTGAACGGACACTGAACACCTCCGCATCTAACAGTGAGATGAAAACTTCTTGTTTGATAGATCTATGGATAGATAGGGGTGTGTCTGTAAAAAGTAATCCTATCCGTTGTTGTGGAAGATTCAGTGATCTAGTGACAGTTACGTGTTGCCTTGCAATACTGGATTTCCTAACATACTGGATTGCAAGTTTGGACAGGGAGTGTGACATCACTTACCTCTGTAAGTGCAGCTGATTGACTTATTTATTGTGAAAGAATGCCTTTCTACACACAAAGACGTTTGAATTGGTGCATTTTCTTCTGCTTTTGCGGTCTCGGTCTGGCACCGTGACTCAGTCACTTTACAACTCACATCAGGGTGAAGTTGCTATGCAAACTTTGCTTTTCTCACAAAATGCAGGCCATTTTATGAGTCACGCTAAGCTACACAGGGTGGTATCTCCTGCTGTAACAGTCGATGTTATGTCAGCGCCATGTGGCCTATGCAAAGTGCAATAAATGAATGACATTTTGAGGCTGAATAAAAGAAAATAAATTTTTCCTTGGCATAGATGTGGCAGACTTCAGAATGCTGAATGCAGAGTTTGATAATCCAGGTTTTGGACTTTGCCTGTTGAGTTGTCAGGTAGTCTGGAGTCTTAACTGTTCTGAGATCTGCTCAGTAGATAGTGTTAGAGGTGTTGCACACTCTCGCTCTCTGTCTTAACTCTCTGATAGAAACGGTCATTGACACATTTTGTCAGCTTTTTGAAAGTTTCTGCTTTCACAAGAATTGTTGATGGCTTAAATTATTTGATCTAGTCTTAGTATAGCTATAACTTCATGTTGACATATGCAGATGCTTTTTTTTTTCACGCCATACAACACTGCAGACACTCCTGTCCTTTAATAAACGCATCCTGCTTTCCTTAATTAACTTTGAGTTTTTCTCCTGGCTGGCTGACTTTTGTTCCCCAGATTGCTTTGGAGATCACAGTGTTTGAGTTTGATTCTGTGTGTGTTTGTGTCAGGTCTTATCCAGAGGGGAAATGGCTCCATGGAGAAAGAGTTGGGGGAACTCAGACGCAGTCGTCCCAAGCCACCAGTCGGTGGTGATTTTACATTCAGTGACTGTTTTTATTTCACTCGAAAAGGAATTGAGAGCATTGTAGAGGACGAGGTACAGATTACTTATTATCATTAATAAGAACACAATACATGGGAGTGAGTTGATATGATGTGATTTTACCTTTCAGACTTCATTTTGTTTGTGCTTTTTAAATAAGGTGACGCAGCGTTTCACGTCAGAGGAACTGGTGTCCTGGAACTTGCTCACTCGCACCAACGATTTCCAGTACATCAGCCTGAAGCTGACTCTGGTTTACGGCCTCGGCATCTTTGTGAGATACTGCATCCTCGCCCCACTCAGGTACATGCGCTGTCTGATGACAAAATGCAACTGTTTTGTACTTTCTTAATGAGAACATACAATAAACACAGCACCTATTTACAATACCAACCATGTTTAGACGCGAAGATAAAGATATGACAACTGTAACACATTCAAAGTCCATCATAGTCCCACTAAAGAAAGAAAACAGCTTATACTATTTATTTATTTTCCATTGGAATTTTAAAATTGAATGCGTTACTTAATCCAGGATAACACTGACACTTATTGGCCTGAGCTGGTTGGTCATAGGAACATCAGCAGTGGGATTCCTTCCAAACTCAAGGTGATTATAACTAGTTCAATAGTGTTTTTTTGTATCTTACACTTTGTTTAATGTTATGCCAGTTGAGCTTGTTTAACTTTTGTGGATTTTTAGTGTCAAGTCGTGGCTCAGTGAATGGGTCCATGTGATGTGCTACAGAATCTGTGCTCGAGGACTCTCTGCCACTATTCACTATCACAACAGGTGGGTGTGCACTCTCAGGAAGTTTCCTGTCCAACAACAGCAACCAGGAAAAGCTCCATCCTCTGATTCTGTATTTTCCTTTTTAACCACAGGGAAAACATACCTAAAAAAGGGGGAATCTGTGTTGCCAATCACACCTCTCCCATCGATGTTGTGATTCTCTGCAACGATGCATGTTACGCCATGGTAGGGGAGATGATTTTCTATGCTGTTTTCAAGTCATTTTCTGTGCTGAATCATGACATGCTGTCCTAATTTCACTTTATCAGGTGGGACAAATCCATGGAGGCTTGATGGGAGTTTTGCAGAGAGCCATGGTGAGGTCCTGTCCTCATGTCTGGTTTGAGAGAGCAGAGATGAAGGATCGCCACCTAGTGACCAAAAGGTCTGTTGTTTTTTCATTGCTCTACTTCTCATGCTTGAAACTGCATGGCTTTCTGATTACATTTTCCTGGCTGAATAAAGTTCATGAGAAGGAATATTTTTTTTGAAACTTGCTACTGAACAGTGACTCATCTGAAAATATGATCTTTACCAAAGGACTTCCTGCAGCTGTGGTATGATGCATTGTCCAAAATGTGCAAAAAAAAAACTCTCCAAAGGGGCAATTTGTAGATATTTATAAAGGCAAGAACTTGTTTCCATGATCTCTTTGTGTTGCCTCCAGGTTGACGGATCATGTGAATGACAAGACAAAGCTTCCCATATTAATATTTCCAGAGGGTAAGTGTGACCGTGCAGAGAGACTGAGATACATAATCCACACCCGTCTGATGTTTGCCTTTGTACCATCAAAGATAAGGCTCGGCAAGGGTTGTTATTTCAGCTCAGGGCTTGACGGCAGTCTGGCCACTGGGCAGTGACAAATGAGCAGCTTTTTAATGTGGGTTTGGACAAAGCTCAGACAACTTCGTCTCCTTTAATAACCCAATGTCTGGTTTCTGCAGGGACCTGTGTCAACAACACATCTGTCATGATGTTTAAAAAAGGGAGTTTTGAAATAGGAGCAACAATACATCCAGTAGCCATTAAGGTACATCAGTCGCATCTGTCTGTCATGCCCAATTTTCTCTTTTAGTCTTTTTCAAGTCTTCTGATTTTTTTTTTTTTCCTTCAGTATGACCCAAAGTTTGGAGATGCTTTCTGGAACAGTTCCAAGTACAGCATTGTCAGTTACCTGCTGAGGATGATGACCAGCTGGGCCCTTGTCTGTAATGTCTGGTACCTGCCAGCCATGCATCGACAGGTGAGTAAATAGTGTCCTGAAACGTGTGAGCACATGTATATACATGAACCGTTATGGACAGCCCACAGGGGAAGAGTCCACCTCCTTATCTGTGCTAAAAAAAATGCATTCCCTAGTCCCTTACCCTAACCATCACAACTCAATGTCTAACCCTAAAACATAATAGTCTTAACTCTTAACTCAGAATGTGAGGACCAACCAAAATGTCCTCACTCTCTATGGATTATAAGTTTTTTGGTTTTCACGCAGACAGACAAACACACACACAACTGACTGACTTTGTTGTTTATTCCAAAATGGAAGGAAGGGGAAGATGCTGTCCAGTTTGCCAACAGAGTGAAGTCAGCCATCGCTCACCAGGGGGGACTTTTAGATCTTCAGTGGTGAGATTCAACTGCTTTCTTTTTACATTTACAAACTGGTGAAATGTTCCTCTTTGAAATGAAATCCTCCCTAATAAATCAGACCATTAAAGGGGACATAAGTGAAATATGAAGTGACCTTCAGTGACCTTTAGACTTTGAAATTGTTATTGCAGTCCGAATTCACAGCAATATAGAGTGCAGGTGCCAACGTTTCAAAACATGGAAACAATAGCTCACTATAAAAAACATTATATATGCTAAATATCCACCTTCACTGTGTAAGAGAGAGGGAGAGAGGCCACATTGGCTAACCTTGGTGGCAGCTCTCTGTTTTGTAGAGAACGCTCCTCGACAGCATGTGTTTTCAACTTCCTCTCTGGTTTCAGCCATCTGTATTTGAACGCATATGCACTGCAGACGCTCAGTTTTCTTCTCCTCTATTGGAGACGTTTTTGAAAGTAGTAGTGAGGCTTTTTTAGGTCCAAACAGGTCCAACTTCTCCAACCCATAGCTGCAGCTTTCTGTGTTCAAACTACTTTTTTGACAACCAGGGTGTCGAAGTTGCATTATTGGGTTAGTGAGTCAAATTTGTGTACCACAATGATTCATGAATTTAATCCAATATTTGAATTTAACATCTCATGCTCATTTCACTTATTATATCTTTTACGTATAGCTCTTTGAAGGGAAGGGCATCTTAAACATTCAGTTTAGTCAAAGCCAACATATAATATGAGACTGGAATTGTGATCCACTTATCACACTGAAGTAACTGATATCCTAGGAAAGTTACCTGTTCTGTCTCTGCAGGGACGGAGGCCTGAAGAGAGCAAAGGTTAAGGAGACGTTTAAAGAGCAGCAGCAGAAGGAGTACAGCAGCATGGTGGTGGGAGACGACAGCAGCAGCAACAGCGACTGAGGTTCCATGAGTTTCCACGGTGATGGACAAACCCTTGCTGGGGTTTTTTTTTTTGGACGGTTCACACTACAAAGAGGCCTCTCTGTCCTCCTGCATTGTCCTTAGCTGGACAGAGCGTGGGCTACAGCACTGCCAAATGGACCTGATGGGACACTGTGAAAACTTTGGTGCAGATAAGATTACAGGAAGCACGTGCAATATTGACCTTTGACAGATTGACTACGATAAAGAGAATATGTAATTGTAGATGTCATTGGAATCATGAATGTCATAATGTTCAGTCACTTGACTCGTTCATTAGCTGCTTGTTGTTGTTGTTTTTTTAAAATAAAATTAAGATTACAAATGATATATTAATGGTTTGATTACATAATTAGTTTCTCATTACAAATCTTTGTAATGCACATATCCACAGTGTCAATTGTGCATATTTACAACTAAATGAATGAATAACCACAATTCCATTTTGAGACATCGACAGTTTAATTCTGACGAATCTTAATTTTGAACACAATCCAGAGTTTCCAGAGTTGTAGTTCCCTTTAAGCGCTCTCTGGGGGTCTGCTTCAAGTCATGGACAATGGCCTCCAAATTGTGAGTGTTCTACCAAACTGATCTGACTTTTAGCTCACATGTCCTTATATGGAGAGCATTTCTGGTGCGTCACTGCTGTGACTGCTGCTGCTGCTGCTGCAGTGCTCAACTTCTGACAAGTGCGCCAGCTTCATTTATTCACCTGATATACGTGGAATAAAGAGCATGATGGAGGACCTCTGGGTGAATGTCTTGTTCACTGCAATAATCTTTAGTAAGTACAAATGATGATGATGATTATTATTATTATTGTTATAGTCTATTATAACTGGCATCTACTAGTTTCACATATGAAAAATGCCTTTATACACTTATATTCAAAAGTTGCAGCAGTTAAAGTTAAACAAAAAATGCAAATAAAACACAACATGGGGTGGAATAAAGAGGAACTAGTTGAAGGTTAGAGTAAAAAGATCAAAATATCAAAATATCTAGTGAGCTGGCAAAACCTAATTGATAAGAACAAGGTTGATAAATATGAGAGAATAAAAAGAGTATAATAGAATGAAATCATGCTTCACAGCTATACAAGGATACAATGAATAAGGAATAAAACGTGTTAAATATGAGAAACATTCTGCACAGCTATACAGAGAATACTGATATCAACTGGATGAATACATACTCGACAGTGCAAGTCAGACGTTTGTGTAGAATCATGAATGGGGGAAAGTGCATGGGAATTCAAAGTGGACAGGTGTGTCTAGAAGGCATCCTCATTCCCTTTGTAGATATATAAATATAACATGCAATGCCATCTGTAATACGCAATCGTCAGCGCTTCATGGGTTGCAGAACTTTTTTTTGTTTGGTTTGCCTTGACTCACTGAGTCAAGCTGATGTGGTTTTTAAAAACACATCAGACACAAAAACTAAATTACAGACGCAAAACAGGAGCTGAGGCAACTGCTTAAAATAAACCATCAAACAGCACCTCCTTCTCATAGTCACAGTCAGGATGATGATGATGGTGGTTTTCTTTCACTGTCTTTCATTCACATTAAAGGAAAGTATGTTATACATTAACTGGTAGTTTTATGGGTAAAACAGTTTTTTTTGTGTTTTTTTTCTTTCAATGTTACCAGGAAAGGGTCTAACGTCTAACCTCAAACTCTCTCTTCCACCAGCTGACAGAGTCTGGCAGTCACAGTCCTTCAACGTGGGCACTGAAGGTGCTAAGATTTTCACTGGTTCAGCGGCGGAAGAGTTTGGCTACACAGTCCTACAAACAACAAACCACGAAGGCAAATGGTGGGAATTTAAGTTAAAAGAAAAGACAATGCAATAAATGACCTGACCTTGATTTTGGAGTATATATTTATATTATATCTAATGCCTCTCAATCCCCACTGTAAACACTGCAAACATTGACTTCCTCCTCTTGCATCACTGGAACGTTCACATTTGTGGTTTTTACTGAAATTCAAGTAAACGATCATACCTGATTAGAATAACCAGTGTGGCAATCACCAGTGTACATATAATCTGATTCACTGACACTTATACTGCAACATTTTTTTGGGGTTTTTACTTGCGCAAGCGACAAATAAGCAAGACTGATAAACACTGAGATTTCAATCTAATCTTTATGTTCTTCTTAGAAGTTGAAGTGGCCGTACACTCCTGTAATCGTCATCATCATTCTGTGAAATTGAACTACATGTTTATATGATAGCGCAAAACAACGCAACAGAGACACAACAGAATTTTGTTTTTCTGCAGGCTCCTGGTCGGCGCTCCTTGGAGCGGTCGAAACAGGAAGGGAGATGTTTACAAGTGTCCAGTCACAGGGTCCAGAAACCGCTGCGACAAGCTCGATCTTCAAGGTACAGTTTGACGTCTGATGTTAAACCTTTGGAATCTCGCCGACTAACACTGGTCAAGCACATCACCAGAGAAACATCTGCACAGACATCCACAGCCACAACACTACAAGCCTGGTCAAAAAGACGTAACAGAGACGTATACGTCCTCTGGTAATTGAAAATCCAGTGCCCAGAGAAAACTTCAACTTCTAGACAGTGGCCAACCACGATGACCTACATCAGGTGGTGAAGGAGATCCTGCTATATGTGCCAGAGGAAATAATAAAACATATATGGAATACTAGTCAGGCTTAACTCTTTAACTCATAAGCCTCAAAATTTATTTTTCCACTTATTTTAACCATAAAACAGACAGAAAATGTCCTGTGAGTAAGTGTAAGTTACTTTCAATATCTGGCACTTATTTACAAATTACTATTATGTTAAAATTGTGTATTAACAAAAAATGTCAACACCCTCTAATCTAAAAAATTTCCAGCCAGCTTTTTGGAAGGCTGTCCAGCCAGTGGGCCGGTCAACCCCTGTACTACTATTTTGTGTTGCATGTACAGTAAACATATACAAATAGATAATAAATTATTTGGCACATATTTATTGAAATGGCTGCTAGTTTTGTCCAAAAAATGTAACCACCAACATTCAGGTACAATACATTTTTGCGTATAGTGCAAAAAGGTTACAGTTACAGAACCAACAACATTTTAGTGTTGTGTCGGTCAGGAGTGATTCGTTCGAAAGTACGAATCATTTGAGTGAACGAACTGACTGGGATCCCTTCATGAACGGATTCGTTCCATTTTTAGTTCAGTTGAGCTCAGCAGCGAGCATGGCGGCCCGGGTCCTGTGAATCACTCGTGAAGTCATTCGCCGACGCCGTCGTCCGTCACTCACTCGTGAATCTTCGGCAAACTACGCCAGCACACGAGCGCCAAGCGGGGAGGGAGAGGGAGTGACTGTGAGCTGTGTCTGCCCGGACGTGCTGCTGTGATTCGTACACTGTCAGTACACTGACTCACTCATGATTCGCGCGTACGAACGAACTGAGAGACAGAGAGCTGGTGAACTGACGCTGAGGTACGAACTGACACACAGAGAGCAGGTGAACTGACGCTGAGGTACGAACTGACACACAGGGAGCAGGTGAACTGACGCTGAGGACATGAATCTCGTCCGCGCTGTCACTCACTCACTCTATGACCAGCGGCGCGCACGTACTGCACTCAGGGAGGAGGTGAGTCACGTAGCGGGGCACCGGGCTCCTGCTTAGAACTGAACGATTCGGTGAACGAATCTTTTGATCGAATCATTTTAATTAACTGATTCAAGTGATTCAGTACACTCAAATGAACTGCCGATCCCATCACTACAACATTTGGGTATAACAGTCACAATGGGCTCTTACAAAATTAGAGGTAACGATATAAAGACAAAGTGTCGCAAAGTGCCAGAAATAAGCGAAGCTACGGTTTTATTGGCCTTTTAATAGTACATTCATTATTTATGGGCCGTGGTCCAAATTGCTTGAAGGGCCAGTTCTGGCCCCCGGGCCTTAAGTTGAATAGCCTTGGTGGAGGTGTACACGAAAACACCAGATCTTGTGTGTTAAATTTTAAATTTGAACAGCGTAACACTATATTTAAAATAACATTTGTTTGAGTCCGTTTTTTAAGGGGCGTTTTTCCAACTCTCTTCTTTCTGGTGACAAAGACTCTGATTTGCTGGCTTCCTGCAAAATTACCGTAATAACCCAGATGTTGACTTTGACTTGCAACTTCTCAGCTTTCAGAAACCATTGGAATTTCCCCCATAGCACAAACCGCGGTGAAATTACCGTAATGCAAAGTGCGCTTGCATTCGTCTTCAATACACTCGGTGTGTCAAAGGGCTAATAGTTGTGCATACATTTTCATTGTACAACATTCATTCTAATGTTGTCTTTGTCACTGTCTGCATTTACAGTCAGTCTTCCAAATGTTCACAACTTCAATGGCAACATGGGCCTGGGTTTTACTCTGACACGCATTCCTCCAGACAATGACCTGATGGTTTGTATGTTTCCACAAGAAGATTTTTTGTTTGTTTGTTTGACTTAAAATAGTAATATATTGTAAATATATGTGCATATATGCATATATGTGCAATATTGTGTTTTTAACTGCTCTGAGAAGAAATGCAAATAATGCCATAATAAATCGGTGACTTCCTTTGAAATGTATATCAAAATCTTATCTTTTGGTGACAGGAAGTGCATTTGTAACTGCAAAGCAGAAAGTAGTGACAGACTTGTTGTTTTAGGAAATAGACCAGCACCCACTGAGTGGTGATGCAAGTTTTCACCATAGCCATATTTATAATAAAACACAGACAGTTCTGGGAGCCTTTAAGGATGCGGAGAAACTTGAACATCTACTCACATCTCCTCTTTCTTCTTCTGTGGTCGTCTAAAACAGGTGTGTGGTCCTCTGTGGGGACAAATGTGTCATTCTGAGGACTTATACCCTGGAGTATGTATGAAAATGAGCCCCTTATTCCAGCCTCGACCTGCCTTCTCTCCTCTCATCCGGTGTAAGACGTTTCCTTTTTGCTGCTGTTATCTGCAGAATTTGTTACAGTTTAGAGTGCATATTATTTGTCTTCCTTTTATGTTGTCATGTGTAACTTGATATTTTTTATCTGATTTATGTCTGATTTACTGTGAACCACCTTGATTCTTGTTTCTGGTGTTTACATGATGCGGGTTCCCATAAGGCGATAGAGAAATTGGGAGGTCTCAGTTTGGATTCAGTGCCTACTACTCCGTCCAGCAGGTACAGAGCTCTGCTTTGTATATTTTTTTAATCCTTCGTATATTTTGTCATAAAGTGACATGAAGTGTTCATTCTTAAAATCATGCCGTTTTAGGAGGTGATGATGTTTGGAGCAGTAGGAGCCTACAGGTGGACTGGGGCTGTTGTCCATCAGAAAGGGTCAAATGTATTTGTTGTCCCTTTGTCAGCCATTGATAAGACACTTCAATACAACCACATCAGCCACAGCTCATTACTGGGTAGGCAACCACAGCTTAATCAACACTGAGGTCTACAGTGTTTTGAGATGCAGATTTGTTAAATGTCTGTGGTGAAGTTGAACTCAATGGCTTCTGTACAAACTGACTCTTTCATCATGTATCATTCTGCGACAGGACAGTCATAAAATTAGTATTTCCAAAATCTACAATTGTTGCATTTATGCCTACATTTAGTTTGATTCTGTAGTTGGGGATTAAACGGATACATCATTAAAACCAACATTTTAATGATGATTTTAATGAAAATGAAGCCACTTCCCCTTCAATAAATGTAATTTTCTGTCTTCCGTAGATGTTCAGGTCACATCTCATAAACATGTATGATGATGTATTCTGTCTAAACTGTCTCATAGCTGCTCGTCACTCTTTGTTTATGTTGTTAAAAAAACTTTTCCACCTCAGTGGAATGGAAAACATCTTTTTGGTATATTCTTTTAAATTTGCATTATTTCTGCATGATAATAATAACAACAATAATGACAAACCTTTAGTATTACAGCTCAAATTGCTTCACAATAAAAGGAAAATAAAATTTAAAAATAAAATCTTATCTGCTCAGACATTTTTTTTTTTATTCAGCCACCATTCAATTAAAATTTCCCAAGTTCAAATGTCATTTAGTAAATGTGTGAATATTTTTGGACATTTTCCAGGTTACGCTGTCACCACACTGACTGAAGGCTCTACAGTGTACTTTGTGGCTGGAGCACCTCGATCCAACCACAGTGGACAAGTTATCGTCTACACTGTCGATGCTGAGGAGAAAACTGCTGTAGTAGATTCTGAAAGAGGGAAGCAGGTACTAAGATTAGAGGGTGTTGTATTTATACTGTCCCCAGGAACCAGCTGTGCGCGTTAACGTAAGCAATTTAAAATTTTGCCGGTAGATTGGCTCATACTTTGGAAGCGTCCTGTGCTCCCTTGACGTGGACAAAGATGGGGTGACAGACCTCCTTCTGGTTGGGGCGCCAATGTTCATGAGTGAGCTAAAGAGAGAACAAGGCAGGGTTTATCTCTTCTCTGTCACCAAGGTAAAAATGTGTAAAGTGTCATAGTTTTGTTTGACAGTCTGGATCTCTACTGAACAAGAGATGATTGTGGAAATGTATTTCTTTTTCAAACCAGTCCCAAATACACTGTACTTATAAATTTGGTTTCCAAGTTGATGATAGTTAATCTCTTCCACTCTCGATTCTGTCTTTACATTTAAAGGGTATACTGAATGAGCAGGGGTTCCTTATTGGTCCACCTGCCACTGAAAATGCACGTTTTGGCATGGCTATCTCTGCCATTCCTGACCTGGACCTCGATGGTTACAATGATGTTGTGGTTGGTGCACCACTGGAGGACAAAGGCGTCATTTACATTTACAATGGAGAGAAAAAGACATTAAACAAGCAGTTCTCACAGGTGAGGTCTCTGCAAGACGCTTAAGATTTGATTCAGATTATCCTGTGTCTTTGAGTTAAAAAAAAATCTGTTTAATTCATCTCTTTAATTGTAAAATTGTCTTTTTCAGATAATCCTCGGCTCCAAACTGGATCCTCAGTTGCAGTATTTTGGAAGGTCCCTCGATAGCTTCAATGATATGAATGATGATTCACTTCCAGACCTCTCTGTCGGTGCATATGGCAAAGTGGTGCAGCTGTGGTGAGTTAAAACAACATGTGCCAAATTATATCTTTGTAATAGACTGTGAATGAGTAAATTATGTAATTTTTTTTAACCCGGTTTTGCAGGTCCCGAGGTGTGGCAGTTGTTACAACTAAAGCGTCTTTCAACCCCAATAAAATCAACATTTTCAACAGACCCTGTGACATTGATGGACGCAAGCTCTCGTGTTTCAACACCAACCTTTGTTTCACTGCTGCATTCAGGCCTAAGAATCCTGTTGGACCCGTCGGTAAATCAGTTTACTCTTAGACCTCTTCAGATTATGAAGATTTTAGTTAATTAAAACGGTTCAGCTTTTTGGGAAACATTTTGTGAATATCTTTGTTATCTTTGGATGGAGTCAGCAAAGCTCAGCTAACAGGTTGCTGACTGTAGGTCTATATACTGTTTGTAGATATATTTAGACATAAACGTCACAGCAAAGCTCTCATCTAACTTTCATGAAAAATATCACTGAGTCAGAGTGTTTCTAATTGAGTCGATTTGTTGACTTTCTTTCTGTTAGATATATCGTACACTTTGACTCTGGACGCTGACTTAGAAGCCTCACGAGTGACATCAAGAGGAATGTTTACAAAAAACAACGAACGCTTCCTCACAGAAACGGCAAAAGTGTCATCTACACCTCTTTGTCGAGACTACCAGGTTTATGTTCAGGTAGTTGATTTCATTTGTCTTGGTTCCAGATTCTGATTGTGTCAGAAATTGTTTTTTATTAGATATTAAAATCTCCTGATTTATCCATATATGATTCTGTTTGATAGGAGACACCAGACTTTGTGAAGTCCCTCAGTCTGAAAGTGGAAATCGAGCAGAAGAATAAAGATGCGGATCCTGTCCTCGACATGTTTGCTCCCAGTGCCTCGCAGTTCTTTGTAAGTGACCGACACAGCAGGAGAATTTGTGCCATTTTCTAGTTGTATTTGACACTACATGACCGACAAGAAACGCATCCAGTGACACACAACTTTTAAAATGACATGTTGTTCATGGGGGAGTGCATGTAATAATCATGTAGTTTAAAAGTTTTTTCAGTTGGTCAAACATTCTGCGTTTAACCCAAAACACTGAGCATATCGCAGACAACACATTTGTGCAAGTGCACTTTGCACTACCGTAATTATGCAACTGCTTGTATGGAAGCATTCGAGCTGTTTCTGAAAGCTCAGAAGATAGTTCATTTTATTTAGTAACTGAAATTTCACCCATGCTGTTGCAGGAAACTGGCAAATCGGTGTCTTTGTCACCAGAGAGGAGAGAGTTGGCAAAATGCCTGTACATAGTTTCCATTTTTGGCCAGTTTTTGCACAGCGAGACAAAGACTCAAGCAAATGCTATGTTAAATATGTTTTGTATTTAAAATTCAACACGCAAAATCTGCTGTTCGTGTACACCTACAGTGTTTTTAAATTATTACAGAATTTAAACATGCAATAAATTGTAAATAACTGCCAGATACAGAAAGTTATTCTGAATTTTTTTTTATAAAAAAATAAAAAAACTTAGTTACAGGACATTTTCTGGCCCTTTTATGGTTTAAATAAGTCTTAATGCCCAGACGGACATTTTGAGGCTTAGGTGTTCAAGGGTCAAAGTGTATCCAATGCATCACCACTGAAGAATAAATCATCATTCTGTGCTGAAATTTCTGCTCTGCTATTGTTTCAGATACCCTTCACTAAAGACTGCAGCTTTGATGAGGTGTGCATCAGTGACTTGGTGCTGAGTGTTAAGACAGACTCACTAACGTCCAGGTGAGAATCACTATTGAACCGTTACATGTAGAATATATCAAATGCATTTCAGCCTTTAAAGTTAAAGCTGGAAATAAAATGACATAAAAAATAACAGTGTGATAGAACAATAAAACTTTCAGCCTCATCTTTTATTGAAATGGTGAAGATGAACTTTAGCTTCTTTCATCTGAGGCATCAATACATATCAATCACATGAATATGAAGGACAGTAACCTGAGCTTTTCTGTTGCAGTTCAGCTCCCATTCTGGTCAGCGCTAATAACCGAGAGCTGTCATTTCAAGTTGTTGTGAAGAATAAAGAAAAGAATGCCAACAACCCTCGGGTCGAGGCCAAATTCTCCAACAACCTCCACTACTCCTCCATCTTTCCTCATGTGAGTGAAAAAGAATTAACAGTAAAATGTCTGACAGTAACAAAGTCATACAATCTTAATGTAATCAACTTCTTGGCACGTTTCACCAAGTCACACATTCACTCTATTAATCATTATTAGGTGTAACAGAACACTGTCTATTGTACATGAGCTGTGGTGAATATTATATACTTTCAATTTAGGCCAAATCAGAAGATATAGTTTTGCAGAGGCTATATGACATGGACAACAGTTAGAGGAAAAGAGCAACAAAAATATTCTTTATTGGCAGGAAGCCACACTTCAATTGCAACAAAATAAATAGTTCAGCTATGACTGAATTTATAAAATAAAAAAAAATAAAAATATTACAATATGAACAAAGTAATGCTGTTCAAAGTGCAAATAAAATAGAAAAAAATGGCCCCAAAGTAATAAACAAGTCCAATAAAGTCCAAAAATAAAGTCAACCGTCCAGACGTCTTGCGACCACGAACCTAGCTTTAGTTCTTCAGTGTGTAGTTGTGCAAGTGTTCATCTACCTGGGTAGTGTGACTTTTAATCTTATCTTCTGTCTGTATGATGCTATAGATCTGCTTTCTCCAGATACTTCCGACGTCACACCCTCCAGTCATGTAAGCCAGTGCTCTGCTCCATGTTCCTCGGGCACAGGCTCGCCATCAGAATCGATTCATACACACACAAAAAACCTGCAAAGAGCAGCAGTATTTTTCTTTTGATGTATTTTTTTTAAATCTCTTTTTAAACATTTATCCAAATCAACTGTAGAGTATTCATCTTCTCTTAATCTTAAATCAATTCACATAACTTATCATATACAGCTATGTAGACCTGAAACAATTAATTGATTACTAAATGAATCGTCAACTATTTTGATAAAGGATTAATCGATTTTTTTTTTTACATTTTCTGAAATTTTAACACAACATGGTGTCACATGAAATATTTTAAATATTCTTAACCAATTGTGTTTGAGAATATTCATTGAATTACTGTCTCTCAGCACAAAACCAACTCGTTTAGCTTTGTAGCATTAGCTAGCATAAAGCAATAGCACAGGTCATATCAGCACAAGCCCAATTGCTAACACATAGCACTCGTCTGATTAGCGCACAGAAATACAAGTAACTACATTCTCAAATTCAACACTTCTTATATAACTCCGGTTGGTTCTAAACATTTTCTCAGAAGCATAACGGCACAGAATAATGATATATTCATGGAATGAGTAAAATTAATGAATAATTGGCCGTGGTCGGCAGCTGCTAGCATGCTATGCTAAGCGCTAATGATTACTACTCACCGGAGTTTTCTCTCGAGAAACGAAATGTCCGGCGACCCAAAAACCTTCTCACAGTTGCGAATAACTTGAACAAAATAAAGATTTATCAACTCTTCATTTAAATTATTAACATTAACTTGCTTTCTCTCGGCTGTAACGTGTCTGTTCTCATCGATGTCGGTGCAGGGAAAAAAGGAACTATGACCATGAGAAGCGCCTGTGTGTTAATAATGCACACCCTGCTGGCGAAAATAAGGAACTACAACAAAATACAAACTCGTTCAGACTGTATTGTAAAAATTGGGGATTACACTGTGTGTAGTGTAACTAATGGCGTTACAGGTGCACACTTTTGTTCAATCAATTTTGTTTAATCTCACTATTTATATAGTTTATATTGTTTCAAGGAATGTTAATAACATTCCTTGAAACGAAAGAGTGTTAAGGAATTGATTGTGGATGTATTTGTCTATGTGGGTGAATACTGCAGTTGTAATATTCATGTTCTAAAAATGTTTTTCAGTTATCTTTTCAATGATTTTCAGACGGAGCAAGTCAAATGCACCTCAACACAACACATCGTAACATGCCTGGTCGGATACTCAGCGTTAGAAGAAAACAAAGAGGTATGAGCAAAGAAAAACAAAATATAAAGTATTTGATGATGAATAATATAATTACAGGAAGTAAAGAATGTTATTTCATTACAGGTGAAATTCCAGATCAATTTTGAATACAGTCTTGAGCAACTTCAAAATCGAGCTGAGGTCATGTTTGAAGCCAAGAGGTACACTGATTTACTTTTCTATGGAAAAATGGGTCTTGTAATAAAAACATGTAATAATATTGTCTAATATTTTTCCCCTCACAGTGATGATCGAGAGGAACCACATGCCGTATTGATATCAATTCCTGTTATATATGATTCAGGGATTGTTTTATTCAGGTGATTTCACAGTTTTTCTTTTCGCAAGATTGTCTATTTTTATTTGAGCTTGTTGATTCCAGCTCAGCACCTACGGTAAGTCTAAAATACACTGTACAAACAAGTGTTACAGCGTTAAGCGCAAAAAACTAACCCATCTGCTATTTTGATCTCACTTCCATTAACATTTAGAACACAGAGCATTTCGGCTGCTTTTTACCATTACTATGTTTAAATGCACAGTATCTACAGAGGCTATCAGAAATATAGATTGACTTATATCCTTTTTTTTCAGCACAACATCGGCAATCTGATGAAACATTTTGTTTTTAATTTTCACCAACTATATTAACACACCTGAGCAAAAGTACTCAGAATGTTTTTTTATTAAAATTATTATTTTTTGAATGAATTTTTAGTATGTTTAAAATCGGATTGATTTGGAAAATACGTCACAGTTCAAAGTTCACTTGGCTCGTTTTTATGATCAAAAAGAGGAAAAAACCCGGTTAATGTGTGACTTTTGCACAATTATTGCCACTTTATATCACTAATAAAAAAATAAAATGAGTCATAATTTTAACAACACATAAGAAGACAAAAAACCAAGCATTTTTTTAAAGCCTGAATATATAAACACACACACACACACACACACACACACACACACACACACACACACACACACACACACACACACACACACACACACACACACACACACACACACAGGATGTCCATATAAGGAGCTGTGTATTATCCACATGGAAATTTACCATGGGTGCAACTGCAGCACAGATCCATGGCACATGGGGTTAAACCATAATACATGCATTTTATTATTATTGGGTGTCAATGTATGCTTTTGCCTTGGAATTGATCATTTTTACTACTCTCCACCAGATTGTGTCATTTTGGCTATCTTCGGCATATGAAGCAGAAAAAAAAGTCCTATTTCCACGAGATGGCACTGTCACAAGTGTTGCTGCTAATCGACATATCCCAGGCTATAATAATTCAACAGAATTTTTTTTTTACTTTGCAAAACAATAGTAGCATCAATACAAAAACCTGGCTATTCTCTAGAATTTGATATCAATAATGAGGTCAGATGTAGGTGAAAAAGAATCAGCTCAATGAAAGTAGAATATAACAATGTATAATGTGTGGTTGCTTCTAAAAGGCAAATTGTTTGTGCTTAGCGGTATGAGTGCGACTAATGTTAGACCTGGCCCTATTACTCTATATATTTATATTTACATTTTATATGTCACAGGCAGTCAAATATCTATTTCTATGAGGTCAATTCAGCCAGTAAAGTAGTTACAGAGGTGCGATCTCTGGATGACATCGGCCCAGAGTTCAACTTCAACGTGCAGGTGCACTGAATCTCTATCTTCAAAAATAAATTCATATTTTCCTTATATCAATTTAAATCAATATCAATGAACCATTTTGTATTTCAAGATTTTAACAGGTAGCTTGGCAGTGGGTCCCGTGTATCTGACTATTGCTCTCCCTGTAACCACGGCTGGTGGAAATCGGCTCCTCTATGTCACCAACATAGACACACACACAGTGAGTACTCAGTTATATACAAACATGTTCCTAAAATTGTATAGAGGGACTGAATTTGAGAACGCAAATGTCCAAATGCAAATCTATCCGTCTGTCTGTCTGTCTACAGTATCTATCTATGAGATTAATGACGTGTTCACCTGCAGGGAGGTTCTCTCAGCTGTGATTCTGGCAGCCTGGTTGATCCTCTAAAGATCAGGTGGAGAAGAACCAAAGTGTCTTTCTCATATGATGAGAGCTTCGGAACATTGGTCAGACTGGTCAGTCATTCATTTTCCTTTGCATATTTTCTGTTTATGGCATCTTTTCATTTAGTGAAGCCAGTGATGCACACACACAATTCAAATCTTATCTAATTTGAATATATTTATATATTTCTTTAGACGTTACACTGCATAACGTGTAGATTCATGATACGCCATTTGATTGCACTAACCTCATGTCAAAGCATTCAGAATCTTTTATGGGTTTGTTTGTTTAAATGAGCAGGACTGCAACTCCGCAAACTGCATGTACATAAAATGCATCCTCAAAGACACTGAAGCTGGGAGGGACTACTTTGTGACGGTGAAGACACGGATCTGGAGCGGAACATTTATTTTGGTAAAAAAAAAGTCTTTAACTTTGTTTGTAATATTGTAGTATTGTTATTACTGTCATAACGTCTCGTGTAAAAAAAAAAAAAAAAGAAGTTGTTTACTAATCTCTGTTGTTTTTTTTATGGCAGGCCACCTATCAGAACATCAAGCTGACCACATATGTCGATGTCGAAACCTTCAAACCCGATCTTATCTTCATCGACCGCAAACGGCTTCCTGTAAGATTGCATTTCAGTATGCGATGACTCACATAAAGGATTATTTTTTTTAAAACACATCATACTTAACACATTTTATCTGTAAATGAAAACACCTACAGTTGGGTTAGGTAGGATATATTTTTGAGGTTATCCATATGTATATAATATATAATCCTATATATCCTATTGGCTTTTCAACTACTACAGGCAGCAGCACCCACTGCAAAGAAAACAAATTAAAAAAGGAAAAAGGTACAATAAATGTATTAAAAATGTCAATATCAGCGGAGTTCCGGACAGAGAGTGGATAAATCTCAACAATCAAACTTTTCTTCACAAGAAAGAAACTGTTGATTTTATATGTGGATATTTTATATATAATATAATCTGTTATTTGTTTTCCCCTCTCTAATCCACTGGTAATGGTCTGATGTGCAAAGTGTCTGGTTTTTTCCATCAAGGTTACAGTGATGATCAGCAAACCAGGAGAGGAAGGCAATGTTGTGGTACCAGTGATATTGATAGTCCGCGGTGCCATCGGTGGACTGGTGCTGTTGGCTCTGATTGTTATATTGTTATGGCAGGTAACACAACACACACAGTGAAAAAACATCACAAAATATTTTTGATAAATTAGGTACATAAGTTGAGTAATATAATAACGCGAGCGAGGACGACTCGCCTATATAAGACGCAACAGAAACTGTACATTAGATACTGTACTAAAAAAGGCTGTTTAGTCCATGTTCCATGTTAAATTGGTGCTTGTCCAGATATACACAGCTACATACAGTACAAAGCTAGGGAATTCTATCAGATTTATCATGACTGTTCACTTAGAATCATCACTTAACTGCTTAAATTCAGGTGCTCAATGGTCAAGATCGCAGTAGCCTCACAATATTTTTTTGGGGCCTCTTGAACATTAAGTGCCTTTTAAACAGAGGTGGAAAGTAATGAATTACATTTACTCGTGTGACTGTAATTGAGTATTTTTAAATAAATAAATCCCACACTGGAAAATTTGACACACGAGTGAATGATGAGGACAGGTGAATAATTAGGACGGGAATGATGAGGACAGGTGAGTGAATGATGAAGACAGGTGAATAATTAGGACGGGAATGATGAGGACAGGTGAGTGACTGATGAGGACAGGTGAGTGAATGATGAGGACAGGTGAGTGAATAATGAGGACAGGTGAGTGAATGATGAGGACAGGTGAATAATTAGGACGGGAATGATGAGGACAGGTGAATGAATGATGAGGACAGATGAATGAATGATGAGGACAGGTGAGTGAATGATGAGGACAGGTGAGTGAATGATGAGGACAGGTGAGTAAATTCTGAGGACAGGTGAGTGAATAATGAGGAGAGGAGAATGATGAGGACAGGTGAGTGAATGATGAGGACAGGTGAGTGATGAGGACAGGTGAGTGAATGATGAGAACAGGTTAATAATGAGGACAGGAGAATGATGAGGACAGGTAAGTGAATGATGAGGACAGGTGAGTGATGAGGACAGGTGAGTGAATGATGAGGACAGGTGAATGTGCATGTGTTTATTTGAGTCAAAAAATATTGTAGGGACTGAAACCGAGGCATGTAGCACATGAGTGGTAATTCCGGTTGTTTGAGAAATACAAGTCAATTGTTAAATACTGATCATTACAACTGTGTTGGGATTTAATCTGTTTGCTTTCTAGTTTGGGTTCTTCAAAAGAAAGTACCACCCACTTCAGAGGGAGACTGGTGAGAATGAGCAGAGCCCTGAACACGTTGAAAAAGAAGTGCCTTTCCCTGTGAACTTGAGCTTGCAGCCTCCTCCGTGGTTGTTCCCAGTTTGCTGTATTGTTCCCAGTGTAGTTGTCCTCTGCTACTTCTCACTTCTTGTTGTATATTCCAAATGAACTGCAGTGAAAATGCGCCATAAATCTCTGTACAACTTGACTTTTTACTTTGTGGACTGTACTTTGACTGTTTGATGCTGTGCACTGACTTTGAATAATCATATATGTAAAAGTTGTATTCCCCCACGTTTCAATTGTCAATTTGGATGCATGCTTCTTTGTAAACCTTTCAACTTTAGAAAATACATTTTAAAACATATTTAATGTGGTCTCTCAGCACAAAGAAAGGAAATTAATTATGGTCATATCATTATGAAAATAAAATAGAATAGACTCTATTGATCCATGATTGTTTAATGAAATAATAGTTTTAACGCTTACATATGTGTAGGGCAAAGGAACACAATGCTCTACATCAACAAAATACTCAATGTTCCTCAGGAACAAATAATGGTCTTTACTTTACAGAGGTTGCGCATTGTTGTTCACAGTTGAATGCAGGAATTTAATCCTTAGAGGAGAACGCACAGTCTGGAGTTTTTAGATGCTTTTCCGCTTGATGGTTTCCCCATGATGTGATGACCATCACTGTCTCCATTTTCCGCTGGGGTCTCTTCTGTGGCAAATGAAACAAATAAAACAAATGGAATCATTTGTTTCAAAGCTGTAGTGTGTAACTTTTTCATGTCAATTACATTAAAACTTTATCAAATTAGTTCACTTGATGGCTCTCTCTCTGTGTCCCTCAACACAGCAGCGTTTTCTTTACTTCATTGTCTGTGGTGACAAAGAGCGATGCACAGCTGATGGAGGGAAAGCTGAATAACAGCTAAACAGGTAGAGTGATGCTTAGTGATTTAGCGTCACTTGCTCTGAGAATATTTCTTGAAATATTTCAACGAGGGAACAGTTGTCTTGTGTGGTTTCACATCACCATAGTGAGCCACTGCCGGAACAAAACCTGGCCAGTTTTCGAGCTCCCGAATTTAGTGGCGAAACTCTGTATGGTGTTGTGAAACCACACAAGACGACGGTTTCTTCTCTGCAGATGTTTCAACAACAGAGAGTGAGAGTTGTGTTTAAAATATGCTGACTTGCGGCCAGCGCACCCATCGCGTCAATCATGTCCATTGCGTCCACAGTGGACGTTCGGTGTGAACACAGGATGTGGCATAGGGAACTTTATGTTCATTCATTAACTCGGCTTAGGGTAAACAAATGTTGAACGATAAATTTCGGTTAAAGAATTAACTCCAGTGTCCTGCATCATGAGTGATGGAGTGAGATACTGAAATCTATCAATAAAGCAAGTTGTGTCTGTGTGTCTGTGACAGGCATATCTCGCTGACCGTTAGTCAGATCGCCCTAAGACTTTGGATATGGGTTGAGCATGGCCCGATGGTGTGCATCCTTGCTTTTAAAAAATTTTTGGAGGAATTTTAATTTTCGCTGATTTACCACGCTACACCAGGCAGGCAGGGGCTCATCAGCAGTAGCTGTGCTGTCTGGAGCGGGGAGGTGGGAGTGAAGAGGCTGTCCTCACGGTGGGTGAGACATTTTCACACGGTTCACCGCAGAACATGGTGTTATACTGAAGCGACGAAGTCGGTGTCCATTCACCAATACGCAAGCACTTTGCATTAGCATGCTACTACTTTGCGGAAAACTTGGCGAACCTGTTTCCAAAGGTAAGCTAGTGAGGCCACTGATGTGGCTGACAGTCACAACAGCTAGTTACGCTAATGCTAATGGAAAATGAAAATATTTGCGCTGTGCCCAATGAGGTTGCACAGTGTTTGTATTATGTTAGCCTTTATGTTCCTTATCATGCATTGCCATAACTGAAAAATCTTCAGCTCCCATTATAGGATACATTCCTAATGTTGACCTAGAGTTGACCTGCAAAAGTTGCACACTGGAGCTTTATCAATTTGAAATAGTCAGCAGTCTCACCATTAGTGTCTTGATGACTCTCTTCCGTGCTGTCCTGCATGACCTGTGTGTCACAACAAACAACCTCCTATCACATCAGTGACCATCACAGTTCCTGTTTGTTTGTACAGTTTCGGGCCTCGATCTGTTGACAGCACTTACCTGTAAAACACTACTTTTGTTTTTCTTGCTCTGCTTGAGCGCGTTATACCTGCAAAAGGCAACAATCGGGAGAAAAAGTTCACACGTGACAGCCGAGTCTGATTTCCTTTATTAACACAGTCAAGAGAAACTGCCGTGCAGATAAGTGCCTCACATATGTGTCGGCCGCTCCACAGTTCAGATAACAAACAGAGTTCTGTTGAGTCGTGCAAAAGAGATGAAGCTCTCAGCAGTAAAAACTCTAAACCAGCTCCAGGGCAGATCTCAGTGAATTTACTATGTGTTTTGTTTCTTGTAGGATGTGATTTGAAGTCGCGACAATCTGCATATTCAATTAGCTGCTGGAAATAAGCACTTGCTTATAGTCGTAATACAGTCAATACCTGTAAATATGACAATCACAATATTGCATGGAGCTGAAATCTACCCACCGCTGCAGATAGGAGTCATGGGTCTTGTAGGCAGCTTTGGGCTTCCTCTTCAGTCCATCTGGTGTCCATGTTGTGCTTACATCCTCTCCTACATCCACCCTCCCAGCAGCTCCAGATGCAATAGGCATCTTTGGCAACAGAATATCAGAGATTAAAAAAATTAAATCTGTCTCATTTGGATGCAAGGTGCCGGATGAGATAACTCCCCTTTCGAAATCTCGCTCACGTCCTCAGCGTCCATTTGCTGCGAGGGTAAGAAAAAGTGGTCATGGAGTTTATGGGGATGTTTGTTGTGGTATCCGTGGCAACGGTGACCCAAAAGAATGAGGCCTCTCTGAATGTGACGAATCCAAAGACTAGCTACCGTACTTGATTTAAACGGGGACTCACTTGTATTTGGTTTCTGTGGTTTCTACTGTGGTTTATTTTATTCAGAAATGAATAAATATCATTGGGGTTATAACATAGAGGTAGCTACAAGTCTTTTACAATGGGAATTATCACTAAAATGTCAGATAAAGTGAGAACATCTTCTCGGATCGCTGCAGTAATGAGGAGTTTTTAGTTTTTCCTTTTATCTCTGTGTGTTGCTGCTTAACAGATTGAGCAAAGACACTTTGGAGGAGCCAACACTTTTATTATTTGCACATCATGCAAACAAATACGTTTACACAATAGTTTGGGACACCAACAGGACTGCGGCATTTACAGAAACAGATTCCATTGTTAATCCAACAAACATTCATGTGTCCTGCAGGTTTGCACGACCCAGGATTTTGACGTCACGGACGTGCCGTTCTTCTTAGGATTCTTCCTTCTCATCTCCATGTGTGATGATGTAGCAGAGTGACTTGTAGTCAATGTTTCCCGTTGGGTCAATGGGAGCGAGAGAGAAGGCCTGATCCGCCTAGAAGGTTTTATTAAATCCAGGTTAGAATCTGAAGGAACACTTTGAACATCTGTCAGTGGGACAATAGAAAACAACAAACCTCATCTGGTGTGAACTTATCAGCTTGGGTCATCAGCAGTCGCTTAAATCTGTATGAACAAAATATAATAGAATTGAAGGAGAGATAATTGAGATGTTGCAATGGAAGCTTCCTATTAATAATAATAGCAAAAAAAGGTTCTTACTCATCCTTATTAACAAAGCCTGTCCCATTTGGATCAAACAGTTTGAAGGCGGCAAGTATGGTGTCTTCAGGATCAGTACCTGACAGAGAAAAAAATCTATTATGATCAGGAAATCTGTTATTTAACCCTAAGTGCACCTGCAAGGCTGTGTGCCACAGTTGCACCCATGGTAAATTACCATGGGGATAACTCCTTATATGGACATCCTGGGGGGTGAGTGTTTATAGGTCACATATTCAGGCTTTATGTCTTCTTATGTGTTGTTGAGTCAAGTCAAGATTCATTTGATATCGCAGTTTTAGTAGCGATATAAAGTAGCAACAATTGCGCAGAAGTCACAAAATAGAGCGTTTTTCTTTTTGTTCAAAAAAATGAGCCAAGTGAACTTTGAACTGTGACGTATTTCCAAATTTCACAAGTCCAATCCGATTTTAAACATTTTGAGTACTTTTTTCTCAGGTGTGTTAATTGGTGAAAATGAATTTTTTGATTGCCTATAGGTTGTGCTGAATAAAAAAAAGAAAATAAGACACTAGGGATGTGAATTTGGGTGTCTCACGATTCGATTCCGATTCTTAGGGTCACGATTCGATTCAAAATCGATTCACGATTCAAAAAATTATGGAATGCATAGTGTGTTAAGGCAAATTATGGCATCAAAACAATACAGTTTGTATAAGATAATGTGATTTTTTTTTTTTTTTAAACTGATTCCAATGATGTAATCACACAAAGGCAAACTAAACAAACAAAAGTTAACATTTATTCATAAAAAAAATAAAAAATTAATTACTGTACAAAAAATAATAAATAAAAGCTTAGACTAGCTGCCTTTTTCTCCCAGAAGTTACAAAAATAAACTTTACACAAATAACACAAACTGGTGTGTGGTTTTTCAAAATAGAAACTTCAAAAAAAATATTGATTTTTGAAGTTTATGAATCGATTAAAAATTGTGGATTTATTTTAATTTATTTTTTCCCCCACCCCTATAAGACACTCTTTTCTTATAACCTCTGTATATATTGTATGTTTTAACATAGTAATGGAATAGTTAGTGCCAAAATAGTTAATGCTCTTTATTAAAGGTCCAGTGCATAATCTTTAGAAGTGTTTTTGACAGAAATTGTATATACTTCCCACAAGGGTGACTGAAAGGACAGTCACAACCTAATGGCAACTTTTCCACTTTATACAGTTTGAACACGACTCGGCACGGCTTTCAGCAGTGCTGTCCCTAAGTACACCACACTCCTCTGTTTAATATTGAGATTTCAGAAATTCAGCAGATTAGCGCATGTTTTCTGATCTACAGTTCGGCATTGTTAGGTTAGATTCCTGTGTCAGACGTCATGTCTTCCAGTGACGACATTCTCTGACCAATCGGTGTCAGAAAATGTCACATTTTAGTATCGGCTCAGCTCACTCAGAACCTCGCCAGAGCAGGTAGTAAAAAAAAAGTAACTTGTATAAAACCATTCACGTATTTGAACTCGTGCGACTTACCATTGAGTTTCTCCCCAAAAAGACTGAGGAACACAGTGAAGTTGATGGGACCTTTCCCCTCGTTCAGCATCTCCTCCAGTTCCTCGTCTTGGACATTAAGCTTCCCTGACACACACACACAGTTAGATACAGTATATGTAGAGAAATATATACGTAAAAAAACATAAAATTAAAAGGTAAATAATAATAAATACCCAGCTGTGCGTAGGTCTCCTTCAAGTCTTGTTTTTTAATAACACCATCTCTGTCTTGGTCAATACAACCAAAAGCCTATCAGGTAAAAAGCACAAACTTATAATCCTTAATCAGATATTTAATAATTTTTTAACTGCTTTGTTCTTGCTTCAGAATTTTTAGTGCATCCAAAGGGAAGTTAAACATAATTATTCATTAATTGAAGTCAAAAGTTTCACATTAATCTTGACCTATTGCACAAAATAACTGCTTATAGGCAAATATAATTACAGTCAGTGAAATACTGATGCTTTTAACTCAATACTGTAATATCTTTTTACCATTTCTCAACAAAAAGTTGGCTTTTCGGTGCTTAATAGAAACATGATTTAGAATGCGGATATACTCTTCCGTCCATGCACTTCCTTTAAGAAGAAATTTAATTGACTGAAGAAAATAAATTGTAACAATTTCTCCTTCGTCTCACCTCCTTGAACTCTTGTATCTGGGACTGCTCGAACATGGAGAACACATTGGAGCAGGACTTCTGTCCTCCCCTCTGTCTCTTATTAGAGGCCTTCTTACTTGCCTGAGAAGATGAAGACACATTTTGACAACCCACATGTTTGGTGTATTAAAAAAAAAGGTGTATAAAACAACTGTTTTCACCACTGCAAATAATTACATTATCTGGCTTTCCAATATTAAAAGACTGGAAAAGACTTACCATGTCTTGACTGATGTTAACACGGACTCCCAGCAGAGGTGTGATGCTGGTGTGGGTTTTATGTATACTCCATCTTATCTTCTACCGTCCCATTATAGCCTGTGGTGGGCAGCACAGTCCCTTACATGGCCACGGCCGCTCTGCTCTGTGCGAGTGTCAGTAAAGGGACCTGATAAGAGGTGAAGCAGCCAGGATTCCTCTGCAAACAAAAATAGAGATATGAAGTATCCAAAACTGAGCAAGGACACAGGGGGAAAGTGACCTCTGTTTGAAATTCAAGGTTTATAACGTTCCATGAGAATTGTCTTAAATCTGCAAATAAAAACAATTCACTCAACAAATGGAGACATGGTAAAGTCAGGAATCTCTCAAAGTATGTATGTCATATTTTCTAATATCTTTTTGTACATGTAGTTTCTTGCGGTCCTATAATTTATTCAATTTCTCTTTTTAAAAACAACAACAAAAGAAACCAATTAGAAATGAGAGGAAAACAACAAAGAAAGCAGATTCAACTTTGTTTACAGATAAACTACTGTTGAATTATGTGTAATTAGCTAGCGTGGGTGCATAAAGACAATTCAATGGGATCTTTGCACAGTAACCGAACAGAACCTTGGTTTGAGTTTGAGTTTGAGTTTATTTAAACCAGGGACAATACATATTAATGAACATATACATGTAAATATGCAAGATTATAGCCAACCGGCTAATTTCCATCTTTAGTCCCTTTGGCAGGTTGATGTCAACAACATAGGATAGTAAAATCAATTAAAACAATAGTAACAACAAATAGAACAGTTAGCCTACATGGCTAGTATGAGTAGGGGAAATAATTACAGAGAGAGAACTAACAAAATTAGACAAAGAATAAAAAAACAAAGACAAAAGCAATGAAGAGTGTAGTGGATCATGAAACACATGTGCACCACACAATAAAAATGTTTAGGCAGGGTTGTGGCAACAGTGCTGTTCTTCCAATAGCCAGACTTTGAGATGTTTGGTAAAAGAGGTCAGAGTCGGGAGTTCACGTATTGTGTGTGGTATTGAATTCCAGGTGTGAGAAGCACGAACAGAAAACGTGGTTTGACTAAAGGCACTCTTGTTTGATGGGATTAGTAACATTCTGTACTTTTCCTGCTGAAAAATTTCAAAATATCTTCTGCAAAAAAAAGACCAAATAATATAAATAACTGTACTGGGTGCAATTACACTAATAGTTTGTGGTGAATCTCTTATCTAGGTAGTGACCCACTATAGCAATAGCTGTTGTGTAAACAGGAAAAGTATATAATATGCATGTTTGGAAGCATTTGTGTAACACTAATAGACCTAATACAGGCCTGATTTCACTTTTATATGACACCGTTGCGTCTAAGATTTGTGTAACTCAAAAATTATTAGCTAATCCATTTTAACTGTGACATTAAATTTTATTATATTCGGAAAAAAACATAAAAACCGTCAGTTTATAGTATCCATCATACATTTTATAATGGTCATCATGAAAAAAACAAGCTAAACACACACACACACACACACACAGACACACACAGTTGTAAACATAATATTTAAATGTATAATACCAAAAGTAATATGATTCACAAGAAGAAATTACTACAATAGAGCAATGAATATATTATATACTATCTATATAGTTTACAAGAGCATTTACAAAAATTAAATCTTAAATCGACCAGTCCTCACTGGTACTATAATACACCATAATCAATAATACATTTATGAGATGGACCAGTCCAAACCCAAATACTATTAACAGACAGTGATACACACAAGAAGCAGGCGAAAGTTTGGGGTCCAACAGTAAACAAGTTCTTAAAGCTCAATAACACAGACATTGCTATCAGTTGGTCCAGTACTATACAGCAGTCGATACAGTTTACAGCTTTCTTGTCAATTCATCCTCCAAACACAAGTATCCAGCACATCCCTCTGAGCCTGAAAAAGGCCAGAGCTTCATGTCTGTGGATGAAATGTCACCAGTGTTCACCACTGTCCTGCAGGGAAATAGCTCAGTTCACTGCTCACTTCATGCATGAAGCCATCTTACAGGCCACTGCTGAGATAAGGGCTGCCCCCCGTCCGCTCCCTTCCTCTGACTGGATGAAGGTGATCTCACAGTGAGGCGTGAGCTCCCAGACGATTTTGTGGAATCTGTCACTGAAACTAAGAAAGAGAAACAATATAATTAACCCCTCAAGCTTCCCATTTTCACTTTCACCCCCATTATTTCATCATACAAAAAAGGATTTGGGGAGTTTGACCAGTGAGACATAGAGAATATGGTTTAGAAAAGGGTTAACTCGTATGAGAAGCATCTTTTCTTTGCTGCTTATTTACAAAAGTGATGTGAGACACGGCATTCCTCACCATGGGTGCAGCTTGTAGACAGATCCATCAACCCCCACAGTGATCTGCAGGGCTTCCAGACTGCGTCGCGCCCGCATTCTATTGATCACACCAGCAAGCCCTGCACCGCACATGTGAGCGGAGCGTGTGGAAACACTCTCACAGACCAGACGCACAATATCACAGTCTATCTCTGATGGCAAAACACCCAGTGAGGACAGGATGTTGTAGATCTGTTTTCTGTCACCAGTGTCACTAAAAAAAGAGAAGAAAGGCAAAATTAAGAAGTAGCTTATAAAAAATATCTCCCACTATTCCATCAGCATAAACTAATCTGACCCAAAATATGCTTTGTATTGCTTTTTTCCCTCTGTTTATGCAAATGCAATGACTGTCTATAAAAATAACTAATATTTTATATCATATATTATCCTTTGATTTATTTGATAGGCCACTTTCACTTTACATGTAGCGGTTTTACAATAAGCTGTTGGAAAACTGGAGCCAACGACGCTCACCTCTCCACCTGTGAGACGTAATGTGTCTCAAAGCTGCCTCGTGTCTTCAGCAGCTCTGATGCTTCACCGTCAAACAGCAGGTCTTCATTCACCAGCTTCAGCAGAACAAGTCTGACCAGCTCGCCCATGTACTTCCCACTGATCAGCTTCTCGTACCTGCAGCGGGCAACGCCAACAAACAGAGGTCACTTTAAAATCCCCGGAATACTGAAGGTAAGTAAATGAGCCCAAAAGAGGATGTTGAAATGGGGGAACAAAGAGGAAGTGAATCGTGCAATGCATGAGCAAACAAATTTCAATCTCAAACAGCTATCTTTCTCTGCACAGACAGGGGTGAGTGGGTGAGGATGGCAACGTTTCTCAGTGTGAAGGGCCGCCGGTGCAAAAGGCAAACAACCATTAGGCCGACAGGCACCATGACAAGCAGTCGAGAGAGTGATCATTAATCTGACACATCCACCTGCTGACCAGCCAATGACGTACGAGGGCCATGGCCATTTACAAACATCCTGACAAAAACAGCTGGTAGCTCAGGACTTTCCTGGTAACCTTGGATAAGGGTCTGGTGAGTATTGCCACAACAACAATATTAATCGAGAAAAACAGAGGGTAAGTGATGGGATGGGTTCAGGCTAAGGGGAGGTGTTTGGCATGTTTTTAATTACTACTCACAGCTGATGTCCAGGGTTAATGGAGGTCTCGTCCACCACTCTGTCATACTCCAGCCTGAAGTCCTCCAGCTCCCCGTTGTCTCCGAAAGCCCCCCACTCTGTGTTCACACACATGCGCCCCTCCTCCCCTTCAACCAACTCGACAGTCCTCATCTCCTCCATGTAGCAGGTGTTGCAGCCAGTCCCTGGATACAAAAAAGCAAATGGTACAGACGTTAGACCTGTTTGTGTACACGTGCGAGTGCACATGAGGGTTATACGAGTAAAACTTCTTACCAACAATCATTCCAACTTCACAGCTGCGATCTTCATAATAGCAGGAGATCATGGTGGCTACTGTGTCATTCACCATAGCAACTACATCCATCTCAAAGTCCTGAATGACAGAGAGGATAACATTGTAACTACAACCATCTACGTACAGGTGGTAACATCTGTACGTGGTAACACTGACTTGTTAACTTTTTATAAAGGATAGACCGATTAAACATAACTCACTCCACGTCTCTTGATTGCATCTCTGAGTAAACCCACAATGTTGTTCCCTTCTGCCCCAGAAGCTTTGAACCCTTTGGTCCAGTTGATGAGAATTCCCTGTGGAAAGAAAGAGACGAAGTTCAGAGGTATAAGTTTATTATTATTATTATTGTTATTATTATAATATATAATATATATATTATTATTATATATATAATAATAATAATAATAATAATAATAACTACAGACCGTGAGTCAAATGCATTCTATTTTGGTGGGGGATGTTGTTGGTGGATGTCAGTGTTACACATTTTACTACCGACTTCGTACCTTGTCAATGTCCTCATGTCGTACTGGAAAAGAGAAGGTGAAACCCAGAGGAAGCTTCTTGTGCTTGATGTGGTGTCTGTCCAAGAAGTCTGACATACATTCTGCAATGTAGTCAAACAGCTACAACAAAAAAGATCAGCATTTATAAATCAAGGACCTGACGACAGATGTCATAAGCCTTTATCAGCTGGTGGACAACTGAGATTCTGCATTTACTGACCATTTCAGCTGTCCCGGTCATGGCATCTTCCGGAATGGAGTACATCTGATTCTTGGTCTCCACCCTCCATTTGCTCTCCTCATCTTCACCCACTATGACCAACATGACACGGATGTTTGTTCCTCCCAGGTCCAGAGCCAGGAAATCACCAACCTCTGTCAAAACACAGAGACATGACATCTGAATACATGTACTGCTTTACATGTGCCTGGTGATAGAATAGAATGGAATAAAACAATATAGGGAGAGAAGATTAAAAAGTAACTAAACCAACTGCTCGAATATATAAAATGACTCAGGATGTCAGCTCTTTTATAGCACATGGATTGAAACTGTTCAGGATTCTGAATATTAGATGACATATTTGATTCTTGGGAGGAAAAAAGGACAATTTTAGGATGAAGAATGAGTTTCTACCTGAGCCCTCAGGGGTCGAGCACACATAAGTTGGAAGCATTTTGACACTGGCCTCTTCATGCGTCTCCACACGTAGTCCTCTCTCCATTTCCTTCTGCATCCGCTTCATGATTTCTTTGAGTTCTTCCTTATTCACTTGGAACTCGGACAGAATCTGATTGACCTGTGATGAGTGAAGAAAGGAGAAGGTCAGCAGCTGCATAAAAAAAACAGTTTCCCTTTGGTTCTGGACAAAAATAAAATCTTACCATTAGGATTTTATCCAACACAGATCTGGAGCTATAAGGCATCTTCACCATCTGGTCAACATGAGCGGTAACACAGGGCATCTTCACAGGTTTAACTAGATGAGCTTCTCTGTGTGTTTCTAGGTGTGTTGTAAGTGCGAGGTCACCCGTGTGTGCAGAGAAGAGTCAGTGAAGTGTGAGTGACTCTGAATGAGAACCTCAGCTGTTTTTATGCTTAGGTGAAGTGGGCTGGATGCATCAGTCACAACATTATGCCCACCCCCTCCTAACCTCACCCCATCTGGACACACACATGCACATGTACATGCAGGTGCACAACTGCTGTACAGAGTTTAAAGATCTAACTTTAGTTTACCACTGACTGGATGAGGATTTTATCATATATACATTACATTTTTTTTTATATAATAGTTTTCATATAAATGTATGCTTTATGTCATTGAATTTGTTTATATTTGAAAACATACTCAACATAAATGACACATTAAAAAACAAGTTTTATCTCATGATACATCACCAAAGTTATACTTTCCCCAAAAAGTCCTGGCGTCAGACAAACATAAAAGTTTAACAGGATATTCAAACATGCAACTCAATCTCTCTCACACACACCATCCTAATCATGTCTTCACCTTGAAATGTACTGAAGTAAGTCCCCATAATGTGACTGTCTAATGACTATGCAAAATTGTCTGAATATTATTTGATTCATTATTGGGAAAAAATGGATGATGGATAGTGATAGAATTTATATTATAAATAATCACATATTATTCTAATCTAACTCTGAACGTGTGACTTATGTTTTTAACATGTTGGCTTAGGTACTTTTCATTGCAACTTTTAAAGAGATATTTTTCTCGTTAAATTAAAGTTGGATAAGCAAAAGGGACGATCTAACAATAAATGCTGTGATAGGTCGGTGTCAAAAGTGAAATGCTGATCACTGTTCATGAACAACAGTATAGCAAATTGCCTTTTAACTTACACCCAAAATGGTTTGGTGAATCATTCTTTGCCTTCTTGTGGCAATGTCTGACCAATGACCTAGAAAACAACATTTTATAGCCCAGCAACATGACTACATATAATAGAAATAAAAATAGATTCATTTGGACACGCAACTTGTGTTCTAGGGCCATCATCTTTTTTTAGAAACGTTGCTCAATGCAGGTACTTCAAAAAGGCAGGGTTAAATATATATTTGTTCAACAAAAAGGTCTAAAATTAGAAACAGTGAGGGATGAACAACCTCTAAAACTAACAATAGTATGCTACAGGTCATGGCCTTTGTGCTTATCAGCTCCAGAAGTTTAACTGACCATAGGTGAGAGCTTTTCTTAGCTCTGACATCTGGTCTGTGAGGTAACTGTGACCCTCTCCCCCAGTGCCCTGACTGGAAGTTTTGTAAGTAAACATAAATGGTGACACTTACCCAAAGATAAATAGTCACATACTCATTATTAAGGTACACCTTTAAACCACAAACATGTCTGATATACAGCATGTGGTGCTGGGATATGTCCAAGACATTTTACCTATAATTTATGAAATATACAAAATAATGATATTTAAAGATCATGTGATCTATATAATGATTAACATGGACCATACAGTGGTGCAAGTGGCTAGACTGTTGCCACACAGCAGGAAGGTTTGCTGGTTCATGTCCTGGTCCGAACCTTTCCCTGTTCTCCCTGTGTTTGCATGGGTTTTCTCCAGGAACTCTGTCGCTCATGTCCACAAAATATGCAGACGTTAACTGAATACTAAATTGGCTGAGTGTTGGTCTCTACATGTTGACCCTGTGATAGATAGTTCTGGTGACCGGTCCAGGGTGCTCCCCGTCTTTCGCCCAAGTTCAACTTGGCGATTGCAACCACATCCCTCATGTGGAGGATAAAGCAGTATTAAAGCTCAAAATGAGAGAATTTAAAAGGTATGTTATGTATGTTAAGGTAAGTTCAATTTGTGCACACTAGCACTGACTTACTTTGTGTTGTGTTCATTTGCAGGTAGGAGTTGAATGTGTGCCAAGTGCTTGTCAATTGCAGATCATCTGCTTAATTTAACCAACTGGGTTGTTTGCACAAGGAGCTGCCTGATGCACTTCCAGTCAGCCAGCTGTCTTCCGTGCTGTAAATGCCTATGTCAACACGTTACTTGATTACAGGGGAAAGGAAATGTAAAGATCTGTAGCCTTGTGGAACATTACCTCATACTTTACATCAAGGAATCTATGTCACAACTCTTTCTTGCTCCACGTGAGTGGAAATGATGGCAACTTTTCGCACACACTCCGAACAATAAATTACTATCACATTCTGTAGCAATGGGCTTCAACTCAGCCACTGACTTAAACTCAACAACCTGTATATTTGATTAGTTACATTCATGAGCAATTACAGTACACTTTTGATTAATTAATGAATTACTTATTTATTTTTATATAATTAGATTACTTTATTACAGTGCCTCATTTGTCTGGAAGATACTGACCGAGTATTATTTGACAAATAGATACCATACCTTTTCCATCATATCCATCAATCAACGAAGATTCCTCATTGTCCTGCCAAACATCAGGGTTTTGCAGTGAAAGTTCACTCCTTTTTAGAGAGAGTTGTGGAAATCCCCAATTTTCTGCTGTGAGGACTGCGTTTCCCCCACATGAATTGTAAAGAATGTTAAATGTATACGGGACACCGTCCAACCATAATATCAGGTTATAGTTAGGTCTTTGTTTCAGTCCAGGACACGTCTCAAACACAAAGGCCTTTTCGATGTCTTTTCAAGGTTTAGGTAAATCCTGTGGATTGGTCTTCATTCTTGCAGTTAAATGGTCCAGTTAATATCCACATGTGCCATCATCTCCAACCGTCATTGAAATGAGCTGGTAGACTGAAAATCCCGTTCAAATCTTTGTTTTATGAATAAAACATAAAATGTCATGGTATCAAAAATCGAGAAAACATTACGACCCTAACCTCGAATTCGAAAGTGGCAGCTACTTGTAGTCATCATGGGTTCAACTTCAGCAACCGAAACTATACCGGAGAAAACAAGAAAGAAAAAATCCCCTGGTATAGTAGGGAGACAGATGCACCTGAGGCTTTGCCGTTTCCATGTTGAAGTGGTTTCAATGTGTTGCCTTGGCGATGCATTACAAACACACTTCGACCATGGAAAACACTTACCACTGACTGAGTTAAGTGGCCGAGAACATTGTTAAATGGAGCACGATTACGAAGAAAACATCAGTAAAAGCAGAAGCTGGTAGTGGATGACATGGCCAACGTGTTTTTTTTAATACATTACATTTATATGGACTTCCACACATTATTGTTCAATTAGATCTAGTTGTGTTTTGTCAAAATGTTTCTCACCTTTTAAAGTGCTGTGTCTTTGAAGATATGCAAGAAAACCATGGGATGTTATTGATATCCAAATGAACTGTTGATTTTAGTGTCTAATATGTCACTGAAAATAAAACTGTAGAATGCAGGATGTGAGAAGAATAATTAAATATTTTCTACTGAATATATTCAAGATTACCCACTTGATTTCCACATCATAGTCAATGTCTTCCACTTATTGGTGTCAAGGGTGATAAAGATGAAAACAACATTAAATTGCATGCTTCAATCCTGGTAAGAGACAATTATTTTATGATAGTGTATCTTAGAGATTTCATAATTACAAATTGGCTGATCTATTTAAACAAACGAAGATTGAGAGTATTTGAAAGTTCACATGCATTCTTCTTTTCCAGGGAATTTCTAATTTTTACCCATTTTTGTCAAGTGTGTATACAAGTATCCCAATATACACAAAAATTACATTCATGTATTTATACAAGTGTTAACCATTTTGAAAAATCCAGGACAGGTCTGACAGAAATTTTTAAAAACTTGGTAAGTACTAGAGGCAAAACCTTTTATTTCAATTACCTAATAATTTTTACATGTTGTAATGTTTTTTTTTTAAAGGATTCTATATATTTAAATTCAAAGAAATATCTTGTCAAAATACAAAACACAGAACCATGGGGAGAAAAAAAACTTTATAAATTGAGGGAAAAAACTGATCATAAATAGACTGACATGGTGGCCAAGAACAAGCACAGTCTAGACACAGAAGGTGATGGGCAATAAGGTGAGACGTACAATAATACAAATAGGCCATGAAGGCACGGTGGCCAACATTACCGACGTATGCTAATACAAAAAGCAATGGCACAGCGTCCATACAAAGCCAGGTATGATGTAGATCGGGATCTATTTTTACATGTTAGGGCTAATGGTGGATTAATGGCCATGTTGGGAAAGAAAAAAGGCACAGCAGCCAAGAAGTAGAGCAGTTATAGCAGGGCAAACCTGATTTAGCCTCTGGTCCTCCAACACCACTACACATTTTAAGCTAAAGACATCAGAATTTCAACATTTACAGAGTTCCATTAAAAAAAAGTCTAGGTTGATATTTTAAATAGTTAATTACATGTTTGTTTTTTGTACTTGTCCCTGGGTTTTTTTTTATTATTATTTCAAAGCTGCTATATAAATTTGTTTTCGTTTTGGTTCATTTGTTTTTCTTTTAGAGATTTTTCATTAAAGTGAAGAAAGGCACGACGGCCAGAAAAACAGTGATGGCACAGCAGCTAAGAAAAGGTAGCACAGCCCATAAGAGGGCACTTTTTGAGCTGTATCAACCTTTTTGTCAACGTCTTTTGCATGGAAGTTGCCAGTTGTGTTGATTTTGCTGTACTTATGGGCACACTTTTAATCTGTTAGCTGTGAGCAATTGGACTAGCAAGTCAGCAGCCGACTACAATGACTTCCACAGCACAAGTTTTGGATTGTATATTCCCGCTACTCTACAAAACCTAACCACACAGGAGGGAGGCAATGAGGCCAACATGGTAAGATTATCTCCACGACTCAATTCATACATCGCACATACACACAAAAAACCTAATTCTTCTAAATCATTTGCTCAGCAGTTTCACAAAAAGATAACAAGGACCAGATGAACACCCAAAAACTGGACAATGTCACTTGAACCAGCAACAAGCAGAACACAAATAGACTAATGCTCCATGTACAGCAGTCAGATATTTGACAGATGGAAAGGCAGAGAAGAGACAGGACGTGGCCATGACAGACAGTTTCAGCAAATTCAAATGGAAAATGCAGATGGATATATGCAAGCACGGCGGCCAAGAAAAAGAGTGAGTGGGGGCACAGCGGCCACCCAAAAAGGAGTTCAGTCTCAAATCTGGACAATGTCCAAGCTCCTGCCATCATGGCAGGTGTAAAACAACTAGTTCAGGTGTTCTGGCAAGTGGTTGTACTAGGTACAGAAATGGTTCAACCAGCCTGAGATATCTAAAGACTCACTTTCAGTGAAAATATGGCTGCCAGCAAAAACTCTACAGCTGTGTCTCAATAGGTAAAGCTACATCAAAGTGTGCATTTTGTTGTCTGGATGTCATCAAAATGCATAACAGCACCTTTAGGATATTTTTAAAACATCAAAAGGAGCAAAAAAAATAGACCAATATGGAGTTTGATGCAGTGAGTGAGAAATTATTCACCTAACCCAACAGTGAAATAAAGAAATGAATAGGATCACATTAATTTAATCACAAATGTAATATAAAATTGTTGAGTTTGTTAGCCAATTGAAATAGCTAACAATTCAGCTAGGAATGAGCCAAAATTGTTCAAGCATAATTCAGCCCGTTGGCTCAAATATTTCTTTATGTTGGTACAATGAGCCAAGGCTAATTCTTAAACCAACCGTAAGCTATAATTTAGCCAAAAGTAAGACACGATTCGGATTACATGGAGCCAAAGCTGAAATTGGGCAAATAAGCAAACATTAAAGCAGAATTGAGCTGACAATGGAGAACAGCTTGGCTACGGAGCTAATGCTAATTTCGAGGATATAAATGAGAAAACAACATCATAACATAATTCAGCCAACAGAGTCACCATTAAGATATCTTGACAAAAGTTGCTCACCATTCCTGATGAGTCATCAATCTGAACCAGGTCGAACGCGCCATCTTGAATCGCTTTTTGCTGCTATACGCAGCTAACTTTTCGGCGTCTGACGTCATGCCGGTAGTTTTGTTTTCTTTTTTTTGAAGTTCCCTAAACAGCGTCACATTTTTCGTGTTATCGTTTTGCGGCTCGTTTATGCGGCGTCTCTTCGAAGTGGGCACATTGGCTGGGGAAAGAGCAGCAGGAAGCTGCGGTCATCAGCTGATTGAGAACACCTGCGTGAAGATGGTCAAGTGTGTTGTATCACCAATCAATCAATTCTTCTCTTCTTCTTTTTGTTTTACGGCGGCTGGCATCTGTCTATAGGTGCATGGTGCATTACCGCCCCCTTCAGCTCTGGAGTGTGGACCAGCAAATAGGCCAACATCAATCAATCAATCAATCAATCAATCAATCAATCAATCAATCAATCAATCAGTCTGCTCTTTATATGTATATATATATATATATATATATATATATATATATATATATATATATATATATATATATTTTTTTTTTAAAGGTTTCTTCCATGCACCATTGACCTCAGAACAGAACGGAATATTGCTGTTTTAGTGTAGACATGCAGCAACAAAAAAAGGTACTTTTATTATGAAAAATTTAATTGGTCTTAAAAATCTGTGTTAATATAGGTCTATGCTGCTTTAAGGCGTGCATTGACCATAAACTACATTTCCCACAATGCACGGCGATTGCAGACTTTTTTGGTTTGGGTCTTATGAAAGTTAATTCATTTTGAAAATATGAATTCTCATTTTTCTGTGTTTTGCTCTCCTGTTTGTTAAACTCACTTTTTTAGTACACAGATGATGAGCCCCCCCTGGTGAATAAATGAAAGTACTGCATGCTTTTGCTTGTTTGACAGTGTGTTGAGTTGGAGATGGAGGTTCAGCTCCAGATTATTCCCAATCACACTGTTGCACTTTCACATGGTGGTAACCAGAGGTGTTTACAGACATTTGGAAGGGCAGGGATGACAATTAAATAGGCCCTTACTGCAACAAAATTAAAAGGGAAAGGGCACCTACTGCGCAGTGCGCACCGGTGCGGCAAGCGCCACTAGTTAATATTTTTCACATTCTCACACGCCTGTGTATGCCCATAAAGGGACAACCCCACTTTCTATGATCAACATTTTCTACAAAGCAATGAATATAATTTCCTCTAAAGTCACCATTTGGGACACTGTCATGGATGGACAGTAGGTAACTTCATAAATTCACTAACAGCTTCCTTTATGATTGGAAGGACAGGACACCCGTTCATGGAAAACAACTGGAAATGGATTATTATTATTATTATTATTATTATTATTTTGAAGAGTGCTTTCACTGTCATTTCAATTTTCATAATTTGGCATGTTATTAATCAAAAATGCTACAGCAAATTAAATTGAAAATTACCAGACAATGCAGAATCAGGAGTTCATAGAAAACAATTTGTTTTTGTTACATGGCAAAGGTAAATCTTTCAGGCATCATGGTTTATATTTGTGTATTTATATTTGTATTTGTATTATTTAAATGTAAGATTAATAACTGGAATTACAAAATGTTATGTAGCGGTGAATATTTTACATTGAGTAAGTCAGTCACAGATATGACGTTTCCGATTCTATGGGAACTATGAAAACAGTGGCGCACTTGTTTCTACCGGAGCGCTAGAGCCGTTGGACTGTTTGACGATCGTGACGTGGTGATTGGTTACCAAGTACTATCGCGAAAAACATTGCGTTAGCGCAAATTAGATCGAGGCTGGGTCGTTGGAATAAGTCATTTCGGTTGGAGTAACAGGTTTATCCTTTTCTTTTGACGAGACTTGAAGTGTTTGCTGCTAATTTGTCTGGTAAGTTACCCGAGGCCCAAACGTAGACCAGAGGAACATCTGTAGCTAACACTGACTGTGGTTGACTTGATTTCAGAAGTATGTACAAGCTTTTACATTTATCTGCATCACCGTCGCTGTGTGAGAAGTCAACATATGGAGCTTTCAGATCAATCGTAGCACGGAGGGTAAAGTCTTACTTTAGCCTATCGTGGCTAACAACAGCTAGTTAGCTTATTAGCTTCTAGCAGGGCGGCTCGGCTACTTTCACTAATCAGATGAATTTCATTTAAGTTTCTGTAGCCGTGTCGTCAGCAGAGAGGCCGGGTGGCTGAGCTGGACAAGGATTAATGCTCTCATGTGATTCTGCTTGTGTCATATCCTCAATCGGTCGCCAGTGCTGTGGTGTGTGAGAGAGAGGGGAAGAGAAAGAGAGACTTGACTGATTCTGAACTGATACAGCGGCAGAATGAAGCTCTACAGCCTCAGCATCATCTACAAAGGAGCATCCAAACCCAACCTTCTCAAATCGGCCTATGACCTGTCCTCCTTCAGCTTCTTCCAGCGCTCCAGGTGAGTCTTAACTCATCAACAAACACCTTTTTTTATATCTTTGCTTTCAGTTTGGCTGTGGAGCTCAGCAGATGTGGGTGTTCTGTGACGTGACTGTGTTGTTTTGATTTTAGTGTTCAGGAGTTCATGACTTTCACCAGTGCCTTAATTGTTGAACGAACAACACAAGGAAGCCGTGCCTCCGTCAAAGAACAAGGTAAATAGAAAACAAAGATCATTAATAATAATGGAAATGGACTTTACTCAAATCTAGTGACCACTGTCTAGAAACTCTAAACAAGTTAACATTTAATTCCCTGGATTCTCTAATAACTTATATTGATATAAGGAACAGTTTGTATTTATCAATTAATAGTGTTTTACTGAGCTCAGCTTGAACATCAGCAGGTAATTTTCGCCATGTCTCCATGCCAAAGTCCATGAAGTTGATGCTGTGTGATTGGCTGATTAGATAGTACCTAAATGAAAGTGGCTGGTGAGCTAAATTACCATAATGACCTATCAAGTGACACGAAGCTGGTTACAAAATAACAGAATGCACAGCCCAATTGCACATGTGCATATCAGTCTTAGGGTCAACATGTTAAGCTTTATTTGAGACGCTCTCTGTTTTGTTTCTGTTTTTCTTAAGAAAGTGCACGAACTGACTGAGTTCAGCTGCACCATGAGGCCAAGAAAGGCCAATGTTGATGATGGAATATGGGGTTTCTTTCTGTTTCAGAGTACCTGTGCCACGTGTACGTGAGGAATGATAACCTGGGTGCTGTGGCCATCGCAGATACAGAGTATCCACAAAGAGTCTCTTTCACGTTGCTGGAAAAGGTTTGAACAAAAACATGACAATAAAGACGCATCATTTTGCACTTTGATGTTATCTTGTACAAAGAGATGGATGTCTGTTTTTGTTTATTGTTTGTTTTTAGGTACTAGAGGAATTCTCCAGGCAAGTGGACAGTATAGACTGGCCCTCTGGTAATCCTGAAACCATAAACTACAAAGCCTTAGATATTCACCTGTCTAAATACCAGGTCAGTGTGTATGTATATATGTTTATCAGAAAATGCATCTGAAGATGACGTTCTTGAATTGATTTTACATCAAACAGAGCTTCTTTTTAACACTTTTTTTGTACTGGTTTTTCCCAGAACCCTAGAGAAGCAGATGCAATGACCAAAGTGCAGGCAGAACTGGATGAGACAAAGATCATTTTGGTAAAATACCTCCAGACACTACTGAAACAGCATATTCTCTTGCTTGGGCCCCACAACTACCACTTAAACTGTAACATTCTACAGGATGGCATCTGTTACCAGAGTTCATCAGTTATCAAACTGTGACTTCACATGAATTACCTTCTTGCTTTTGCCATTTACTTATCAAGTCATTCTCTTTAAACTACACATGACTTAATTAACTCTGTCAAGGAGTTAAAGTTTTTGGTGGCATTCGTCTGTCTGATGGGAGCAGTGTAACTAAATAGGTAATGGGTGCTTTTTTATATATGACAGTTGTGGAGGGTGTTGGTTATGGTCCACTGAAGAAATAATATATGGTGATCAATTGTTAACATAAACCTTGTGATGATCGGGGAATGTATTAATACTGTGTAGGGCTGGGCGATATATCTATATTTACGATATATCGATATATTTTTTAAATGCGATATGGAATTAGATCCTATCGCGTATATCGATATAGTTCAAATTAGCGCTGTGATCCTTGCTCCAGACAAGCCGCTGACCGGAGCTCTCTGCACTGCTCCTCCCGCCCCTCTTTCATGCACAGAGAGGGGAGGGGCAGGTACAGACACTCCGCTTCACATGGAGAAAGCAGCAGCGTCTGCGGAGCGTGCGGAGGAGAGCGTCTGGGTTAGTAAAAGGAAAAGCAGTGGCTCAATAATTTCTAGATGGTTTGGATACAAATCATCGGACGAGCAACAAAACCATGCTATATGTAGGGAGTGCCATAAGCACGTTGCAGCCAGTGATGGAAGCAATACGAATCTTTTTCACCACTTAAAAGCGTGGCACAAAGTGCAATATATGCAGAGTGTGTGAAACTGCGCGCTGCAGAAGCCACAGGCGCAAGCCGTCCACAACCCGACAAAACTCCAGACAAGTGGTGTGCAATAACAAAAGCGGTGTCCTTTCACATTGCCAAAGACATGTTAATGAAAAGCTAATGAAAACGATGGACCCGAGATATGCGCTTCCCAGTCGCAACTATTGTGCACAAGAAGCACTGCTGCAAATGTGACGTCAGACAGTCTTGCAAACCGGCTTGCTAACGTCACCCATTTAGCGTCGACCAGCGATATGTGGTCAAGCAGCACATGTGACAGCACTACTGTTATCAAAGTAAAATAAAAGAGGGGGAAATGTTTATTGAGTTGCTGCTCTGTTTCTTGTGCAACTGGTTGAGACTGTTCAGATAAGTTAACAAAAAGGAAAAGGTAATCTGAAGCTGATGTTTTAAAAAAAAAATGTTCTTAAAATTAGCACTTTATTTTGTTGTCTCTGTATATGAATGCTGCCCTTACTAGGGTTTGTCATATTTTGTTCTTTTATAAGAGAAGAAAATCTGTAATTTGATTTTCAAAAGCCATTTATAGTTGTCAAACTAAAACATTTTGATATTGTACTTTTTTCTCATATAATATAGATTGGCCTATTTTATAGGCTATTTTTATTTAAGATATTTTTTTTATTTAAATGTGCACCTTATGGAGCTTTGATTTTATAAAAGGCACTCCTGTTGCACAGTGTTTATGTTTTCATTTTATTATTATGAGTAGTTTTCAATAAAACTACTCATATTTGGCTTTGACTTTGACTGAACATACACAGCTCTCACTTTGCGGAAAAAATATCGAGATATATATCGTATATCGTTATTCAACCAAAATATATCGAGATATGACTTTTGGTCCATATCGCCCAGCCCTAATACTGTGGTAAATTGTGTTTCCTTGCCAGAGATTTGCACTGTCATGTGTGCTTTCTATTTTTAACAAGTCTTTTGTTTTATGTAGCACAACACCATGGAAAGTCTTTTGGACAGAGGAGAGAAACTGGATGATCTTGTGGCAAAGTCAGAACACCTGGGAAACCAGTCTAAAGCCTTCTACAAGACTGTGAGTACTGACCACCACCATCATCTGAGTACTGAACTGTAAAGGCAGTTGGCCGGTCGCTATTCAGATGCCTGACTTGTGTGCATGTGTGTCCATGTAAACCCCGCAGGCACGGAAACAGAACTCATGCTGTGAAATCATGTGATGTCACTGCCTCGTCCTTGTGGAAACGCGTGTCTCTGCCTTTCTGCATTTCCTACACCTCCCATCATGCACTGGTCACCAGCTCTCAACACAACGGACAGAACAGACACCGTCTTGTAGGGAGTGGGGTGCCAGGATGAGAGCAGGAGAGGGTGGAAGGTGATATACTGTCTTAAGTGTGGCCTATCCGGATTGTGACTGATGGGGGGGGATGAAGGAGTGATGGGGCTTAGTCAGGGGGAGAAGTAACGTTTGAATTATTACTAACCTTGTCAAAGGGTAACTATCTGTATGGTGTTTTAAAACCAGCTGAGGACATAATGGTGTGACGTTGTATGTCGGTGATGTTTTATCTTCAAATCATTTAATATTATTTGGATTGAATCAAATCTTTATAATTTGATCTCAAATCTTTTTTTTTTTTTCCCAACAGAGTATTAACCACAGTTGTACTTTTGCGTCAATGCAACTCTGACAATCCCAGATTGTTCTTATCTTGTGAACTCGTACAGTGTGTCACTGTTACGGTTCAGATCTTCATTATTCACTTTACTCGCAGATGTAACCTTCATGTCCACTAGGTGGCCCTGTTTATTTCCTTTAGTGTTCAACTGAGCCTCAGTATTGAGGTTTAAACTAAGCACAGCCAAGATGGCAAGTCGCTGCTTGGACATGTGATCTCAAAATCTCTCCGAATTTTACGTTGATTTTAAAAAATATCTTTATTATACTGGATTGAGTTACAGGATTTCTTTGCTTTTTTTTTGTCCTGTAGTGGTAAATAAAATCTTAAACATTCCCGCTTTTGGTGATTGTGTTATATTGAGTGATAAAATGTCAAGATGGAGATGAGATGTTTAAATGTAGATACATGTTTCTCCATAGATGCAGCCTTATCGCAGTGTGACTTATGTGTAACTTTACTGTCCTGTGTAAGAATCGGGTCATCTAATGTGCAGAATTGGACTTGTAAGCTTTTTCTCTGTTGCTCTGCGTACCATGCTTGTTACTGTGGTAGCTGCCACACAACAATGGCACAAAAAACAATTTTTTTTGAAAACAAATAATTAATTATCTGCAAATAATATGGGTATAAATATTCAAGACACTTTGATAAGAATGACTAAATTGTTAATATAGGCTACAGAGTATCATTTTTAAACATTTTTGTTTGGTGGTGTGCCTCTGGATTTTTTCAATGAAAAAAATGTACCTTGGCTCAAAACAGGTTGAAAAACACTGCACTATTCCACTCGGGCCCATCAGGGCTCGTCTACACCTCTCAGACTTACCAACATAGAAGTTTTACTGTCATTCCTTGAGATATGGATCTTAGGAACCTACAGTGCTGTTGCACTCTCTGTCCTCTGATTATATACCGTCACTATAAATGGTTAATTTCTTATTGTCAGACACTCCACAGTTGACTGTTTGCTATTGGGCTGAGTGGTGAGAATCATTTTAAAATGAAGTCATGCCTTTGGTTGTGTGTTTTTAGATGTGTATCTGCTCTGTTCCCGTTCTGCAGTACGATTTGCTGATCTACAACATGCGCAGGCTGCAATGATGTCGAGTGTTTGTGTGTTTGTGTGCGAGCGATCAGAATTTGCTCTTTCTGCTTTTACAGTGTAAACATTTGTGCAATATCTCTGCAGACTGTTGGTGTTGCTGTGTAAAGCAGAGAGAATAAATTGAAATTTACCATAAAGGACACTACCTTTGTATTTGCTATTTTTAATTACTAACTCATTTATGGATTATTTCTGAGATGTTGCTATTTACAGGCAATGTCTTGCTGAACAGTCTGCATCTAACATTTTCATATTTAGAAAGTCTTTTTCTGTCAATATTAACAGTCACTTGAGAAAAATAACTTTTGTTGTGGCACGACTTCTCTGTTTTAAACATGCAAATGGGAAAACGTTTTCTCAGGCTTTAGTGGTGTGTAGTTGCAGAACATCCTGTAAAACAAGGTTAAGGTTAACCTGTTCTTAAATATACCTTATGTCAACATTTCATCTCCACCTCACTGCAGGCAGGCTGATTTATTTATTTTAAAGCACCCTTCATGAAAGAATTGCAGCATTGAAGTAAGTTTTAGGTTATATATTCAACACATTCCGTTCAAGTTTTTCTTCTGAGCTGTAACTAACTAAATAAATAAATCCAATAACAATGTTTGCAATAGCTTCCACACCATGTGACATTGTTTCCAAATCGTGAGCTTACAAGATTCCTCCTCACAAAGGCTTTACGATAAACCGATGAATCAAGCTGATTTGGAAGGATGTCTACATCCGGTTTTCAAAATAAAACACCGAGCTCACTATCTGAATGGGAGAAATGAAGAAAACCCTCACAGCTTTAAGTTTCAGAGGCCGAATAACTTGACTTTGAGCAACTGTATAAAGAGAGTTCTCTATGAGTTCTGAACAAGACTGATGCAATTATGTTCAGCTCAGTGATATCTACCAGTGTACTAGAAATTAGACATTTTAATGTTCAATATTAGAGAAGTTTCAAATTAAAAGTCCTGCATTAGCACCTTTAAATCAAAAGAGTTCTCTCAACTGTGAGATGTAATAATAATGCATGTTAATGCAATGCAACTTGTGATTATTCTTAAACTGATATAGGCACAACAGAAGAAAGATGTTTTTTATTGCATCATAAAGTTGATTGTGAATGTGGGAATTTTAACTGTACAGTAAAAATGTCTGATTTCCAGTATCCTAGTAATCATAGATGTCTCAAGCACAATTTAATCTAGCTTGTCCAAAACCCGTGGAAGTGTTTGTTTCCCCTCTATTTTTGGATTGAAAGTGTGAATATGGGACTTTAAACTTGAAATTTCTTTAAAACTACTAAAACGTCTGGTTTCCAGTACACTATGTGTGCTTTCAGGGATACGGTGCTCTGGGTGTTTTATTTTGAAAAACAGATTATTATTTTTTTTTTTACCGTAAAAACCTTTGTAAGGAGGTTGGTTAAAATTCAGCGTCAGCCTCAGGTAGACCCGCAGCTTCACATTCACAAACGTGTGCCTTTATTGGCGTCTACGCTGAGAGTGTGTGTTTAAAGCGCTGGTTCCAGCAGAAGCACCTGAACGCAGCACGAGAGGAGGACGTGAAGGAGGGGAAACAACTGACGAACACCGAGATGAAGTCTGAAAACACGAGCTCACTAATGTGGACCGAGGTGAAAAACACGAGCGACACTGTGAGCAGCAGCAGAAACAACTCGAAGGTGAGAGTGTGAACTTGAAAACGTGTTATTGTTATGTTTTTTTTATGTTATGGCACTTTACACTCTTGTTTACAGGCCTTACGTGTCTGGGTTTAAGCAATTCTGTACACACATTCATTAAGACTAAGCCACTATTACTTCAAGAGTCAGGTCTCTGTGGAGCTGTAATGTCTCCCTCTTCTCTGTCTTATCTCAATAAACCCTCAGATTTTCCACATTACTGGACTTCCTTCTGCTGGTTTCCTCTTTTTTTTTTCCTTCTTTCGATTTCTCTTCTGATCCAAACAAACATAAGTGACACACGTTAATGATTTCAAGCTGCACAGAATGAGACTGGGTGTGTGTGTGTGCGCGCGCGTGTGTGTGTGCGCGCGTGTGTGTGTGTGTGTGTGGCTGTCCTGTCTTTGCCCCCATGCTCTCTAACTCTTTGGACACGAATGTTTTTGCTGCATTTTCAGATGGTTGACCCAGATCTTCCAGGACAGCTTTTACATGCTGTTCAGCAGAGGAATGGTGAGGGCTCATTTCCTCTGTCCTGAAATGTGTACTTCTGATTGACTATGTTGAGTATGCACATGAATGCATCCTACTGATGGTCAGGGTTAGGTGAAACACTACTGGTCACAGTATGGAGACAAACATGGGGTTATAATATAACATGGGCTAAATGGAAAGAGAATTACAGTGTAAGATAAACACACTTAAAAGTAAAATCCCAGTTGAAAGTACTTTAACTTCCAATCAACATCAATGTTAATCAAAACTATCCAAGAATTGTGCTTTATTTTCGGAGAGCAGACAAAACTGAACATGTTCAGACAGACATGAGTAACTGTAAAACCAGTAATATGACTGTTTTAAATGTGCATTATGTAATAAATCTAAAGCAACTGGTCATAAAATCCTCCTAATATGTCACAGAGACTCGGGAATAATGTTCATATAACAAACTGAACTCACCAACAACAACAGTACAGCCAAAATATTTGCATTAAAAAATATTTTGCAGACTGCAAATCATATTTATGTTTTCAAAATCATGTTTTTAGCATGTGGCGCCACCTACCGCCGTCTACCAATCATTGCAGTCAGTAGAGTCTCAGCTGCTGAGCAACCACGGGTTGCCAGTTACGTCAGAAAAGGAAATATTATCGGTATTTTGAATTTGAATGTAGTAACTGTTTTTTGGCAACATTCTTACATATGGCACCTTTAATATTTATATAGTACATGAGCTGAAGAGAGTTGATGATTAAAAGATCAGGAGAGTGAACTGATTGATTCTTGCTGTTTGACAATCGCTGTAGAGAACTTAACTATATAGAAATAACCACAGTCCACAGTTCTAACACTTGTTTGGAATAAAAACCTGTTCACAAATAAGCATATTCTAGTAGCTGTCATTCAGGTTTTATAATTTGTTTTGTATTTAGTGCATGACTGAAATGCTGCGTACATTTTTTTTGTTGTTGTTGAAAATATTAATATTTTTCAAAATAAACTGAACGTAAAATAGGTCAACACTCGTAGCTTTTAGCATAGTTTTTATCGTCTCTCTCTTCTCTGTGAAGGTTCAACAACAGCTGTCACTGGTCCTTCCGACACAGAGGAGCCTCTAACACAGAGCAGTGGGATCATCCCAGGTGAGAACCACTTTGACCACAGTCTCATGTCTGTGCAGATCCAGGTAAGACATTTGTAAGACATGCCTCCTTGAGTCAACAGCGAAACAAAGACCACTTACTTCAGTCGTAATTCACAAATAAAAAAAGTTACTTAACGTGGTCTGAAAACGTCTTAAATGGCACAAGACTGAGAACAAAGTTGCAAGGGCGTCTTTTAGGTCACTGCATCGCTTTAATCCACCAGAAAGGCACTCCTTAAATTTACATTTGGCTTTAGAGCTCACATAATATGAGTGGCAGACACTTCCTCATGTTTTTACCACTCTAGAGGGAACTTTGGTGTGCGTTGTTAGGACATTAGGGCACCGGGGGGGGCAGTTGCCCCCTCTGTGCACGCCACTGGGAAAACGGGACATTTCTGTAACACCAACAAAAACATGACTCTGCTAATGTGACCCAGTCTCTTAACTGTTACGATGTATTACAGATTACTTCAGCGTTGACAGCTCACGTTATTTGTATTTTTGTGTGTGTGTGTGTGTTGTCTGACTTTTGTGTTGCCTGCCCTTATCTTTGTCTCTCCACCTGCCAAACTACTGAACACGCCAGCAAATGAAAACCACACCCATTGCTCTCATCAGCTTATAATAAAACAGTGTGTCTGCAGCTTAAATAAACTGCTCCCAACACAAACTAAATATTAGACTAGCATGTAATGTTTTTTTTTTTCAATCTAGTTGCGGTGTAAGAAAATACTGCAATATTTCACAGCATGATACTGTATCGGTTCTTTGAGGCGCTGTATTGATACGCTGTGGTTTATATTTAACCTGTCACACGGTTGGTGTAGAGGTTAACATTCTTACCTTTGCAGCAAGAAGCCTCGGGTTTGAGTTTGCATTTTTCTCCCCGTGTGTGCGTGAGTTTTCTCCGGGTTCTCTGGCTTCCTGTCCAAATACATGCAATATGGGGATTAGATAAATTGGACATTGACCATACACTAACGGTTCAAAAGTTTTGGGTCACTTAGAAATGTCCTTATTTTTGAAGGAAAATCACTTTTTTCAATGACATTAAATGAATCAGAAATGCACTCTATACATTGTTAATGTAGAAAACAACTATGGTTTTTAATGGAATATGTACATAGGTGTATAGAGGCCCATTTCCAATGTTCTAATGGTACATTGTGTTTGCTAATCGCGTTAGAAGGCTATTGGATGATTAGAAAACACTTGTGCAATGATGAAGCTGAAAACAGTTTTGCTGCTTCTTTGACGAAAGCAACGTTTGAAGGGCAACATTTTGCAACTCTCACACCGAATAAAAGTGTGAGTTTTAATGGAAAACACAAAAAAGTTGTATATGTAACCCCAAACTTTTGAATGGTAGTGTCGTTGTGAATGGTCTCTATATGTGGACTGGCGATCTATCCAGGGTGTACCCCGCCTATCGCCCTATGTCAGCTGACATTTGCACAGCTCCCCCCGCGACCCTCTGGTGGAGGATAAAGGGTTAGAAAATGGATGGATATTTAAACCTACAACAAACTAGTTGGCAGCAGGTTTTCAGCCATTTGCCTCTCACCTTTACTTCCACCTCTCTCGCCAGACAAAGTAACACATATTGTTTATGCATAAATACATTACATCACCCTTGCATGTAGTATTGCAACATCCCATTGTCGTCGTTGTAATGGCGTGTGTGTGTGTGTGTGTGGTTGCAGCTGCCGACCAACAGAATACCTTTGGCCTCACGTTCCCCGTTTTTGATTCGTCAGTTTTTGCACCTCATAATCATAATCAACAAGGACTTATAATGTAAACACAGCAGTTCTTAATTTTTACAGTTTTAAGAGAGCCTGGGTTGTACTGTTAACTATATAAGGTTTTTTTTCCCACTTTGTGGACGTTATTGATATACTGTATGGTCATAAAACAGTACATACTGTATATAGTACAACTAAAATACAGTGTAAGGGAGAACTTTAGATATGAAAATGACGAGTACAAATAAACAAATGAGCATGCACATAAATCACACAAAGCTCAAAGCAAGTAAACACATTTTTCTATGGAACTCTCTGCAGAAGATAAGATCTTTGAAAAAAAAAAATGAATCACCACTGCTGTTGCCTTTCTTAGAGCATGTGTTTGTGTGACACAGTTTTATTTTAACTTGTAAAAAATCAACAACATGCTGTCTTGCTTTTAGGTCTAATTGCAGCTACAGTGTTCATCACCCTTTTACTTGCTCTTTATGCCGTCCTCTGGAAGTGCATGGTGTCGCCACCGCAACGGTAAAGACGAGACAGATTTTACGACCCCGTTGCTTATGTCCGTCACTCATTGGTGTTTTCCCTTTCAGAAAGCACAGCAAGGTGAGGGTGAGAATACATCAGAGGAGTTCTGTGTGAAGACTGGCCTCCAGGTTGCACCTGTGTTCAGCAGGTTAATATAAGACGCCGTAATGGTACAGACTCCACTCTGAGAGCAGACTTTGCTCCCAGTCATATGAGAACAACCAAGTGGTAAAATACGCCACTGAAGATTCTCCAAATGGATCCAAAGATCAGACCATGAAAAACTGACTAACCAGTGTCACCAGTTTCCCCTCAGTGTGACTCTCCACTGGTGACTCCGTGATGATGATGATGCTGTGAAATATTGTTGTTTTACTAGGTCACTTTATGCTGCTTTTTTTCCTTTTGTTTTGATTTGAACTCTGCATTCACTTTAGGCCACGACTCACTTACACTTAAATTATTGTTTTATTTTTAAAAGCTGATGCTCAGGCCCAAACTGTTTTTTTTACTTTAAATACATATTTCTTCATTGAAATGCACATTGTTATATTTAATCGTTTACTCGGGGTGTTGGAACTGCTGTATTTTACAATAAATTGTAGTTAGTTCAAGTCGATGTCACTATATATATAAACAATAAGGACACAACTTAATGTCTGACGGTCACAGCCACGGGCGTAAGGTCTGACAGGTTTTCTGGACCAGTTCTGCAACTGCGAAAACACGGCAGCAACAAAACACTTTTATTGTACAGTTTTAGAGAGATTTCAAGTTGAAAGTGCCACATATGCACTTTGTAAATCGACAGAATTGTCAATTTTGAGGACATGTGTGTTCAGGACATGTATGAATACGAACATACTGGAAATAAGACATTTTTACTGTGCAGTATTACCAGAAACGTCAAAATTAAACGTCTCACGTTGACACTTTTTAAGTTGAAATGTTTGCTTCTTTCATAAGTTCCGTCACAGCCACAGGGTTTGTTTTCAGGACCAGTTCTGCAACTTTAAAAAAACAAATGAAGTATTGAGCAGGGAATGTGGTTTGGTGGAATCTGGAATAGTGTCATCAAATGAGACAGACAACTGCTCAAAAACCTATGATTGACTAAATATGAAATAGAAAAATATTAATATTGTGATCATTCTAGATTGAGAGAGGCATGAGAAAGACATCGGGATCTCCACAGGTCATGTCCTCTTCTGTCTGCTAAGGTCAGAAATCAGAGGCTGTTGTGGACACAGGCTATTCAAACCTGGGTTGATGAATCTGGATTCTTCTCAGGTAGGGGCCAGGTCAATATCTGGTGTGTACAGCAGAAATTGAGAAAAATAGAGCAAACCTGCCTTTTGGCAACAGCTTATTTGCTGCTGTTGCCTCTGGTGTAATGGTGTGTTAGGGAATGCTTTCCTGGCATGAGTTTAGGCCACAGTTTTTACTGGTTGAGTGCTTCCCTTAATGGTCACCTTTTACCATCATTTAGTGCACGTGTCAAACTCAAGGCCCGGGGGCCAGATGTGGCCACGCCACGTCATTTTATGTGGCCCGCGAATGATTAATTGGTCTTAAAAATCGGTGTTAAAATAGGTCTATGCTGCTTTAAGGCGTGCGTTGACCATAAACTACATTTCCCACAACGCATGGCGATCGCGTTACCCGCAAAGTGACGGCATCCCGCCACTAGATCGCGGTGTATCGTTGTATATGTGACGAGTGAAATTGAGATTGAGACTGTGATCGCAGCAGAATGTGTTCACAAAAGCCACAACCAAAAAACGATGAGGCAGTGAAAGCTCGCTTTATTGTGGCTGAAGAAATCACCCGTGCTTCAAAGTCTTTTTCTGAGGGTGTGTTTTTGAAGCAGTGCATGCTGAAGGTGTGTGAGCAGCTCTGATCCGACCAGATACAGACTTTTAAAACTGTTAGTTTGTCAAGAAACACCATCGTGGACCAGGTTACATCTATAATGCATCATATTTGTAACTTGAATAAGTAATAAATACAGAAAGTTATTTAGCAATATGTTACGGAGTAGTTACCTTTATTTTATTTTAGTTAAGTTACATTTATTCTGTATGACAATTACATCTGGCCCTTTGAGGGTAACCATTATGCTGATGTGGCCCTCAGTGAAAATGCTGCTCTCGTGGTAACAACAAGTATAGTAATGTACCATGGCAACAGTCTCACTCTGGTTTCCTGAATACTGTTTGTCCGTGAACTTTAGTAGCCTGAGCTGTTACTGTTCAATGGAATTGACAGAGCTTTGAGGCTAAAGTAGTTTCTCACACAAGCTCAGTGAGTGTCAAACTAGTCTAAATCAGGAAAATCAGCAAGATTCCTCTTCACACTGACCTGAATTTCCACCCCCGGAAACAAAACCAAGCTCATGTTTGCGTACAGCCGTGTCATTCCTGAACAAAAACGCCTAAACACAGCAGTTACCGGTGAAGTGAGACGATGCAGTAGACGGCAGTTCGCTGCAGTCAGATTTCCTGCTGTGAACCAGTTAAGTGTGTTTTCTTCACGAAGCTGTGAGAAAGCGCGAGAGGAATTCACTCCACTGAGCGAACTTCCTCCGACGTCGTTGATAATGTCCGTGATAACGTGTCACAATGTTTTCTGCTATCAGCAAGTGACCTGTTCCAAAACATACGAGTCAAGTGTGAGATTCCACAAGGTTTTCATATTCAAGTCAAACTACAGAGAACTGAAGTGAAGGTTTCTCAGCCTTTGTTCTCCTAACTATTCGATTAATTTTGCATTTTGTTCATGAATAAATCCTTGTACTACTTTATAATGCCTCATCACTGGTATCATCAGCATCCTGTAGATACAAAAAATAATAATCTCCAGTTGCTGCAGAATTAAACAAATTTTCATTGACTTCCTCTTAAGCCCCCATGTATGCAACCAAAAGCATGATTACTGGACAACGTGGTTAAAAAACTAGCTGCAAATTCAGATTATAGACAATAAAAAAAAGCATATCTGTATAGTATTTAGACTTAAAATAGACTCTGTGCTTACAGAGCATCAATGGAAACGTAACCATATGTAACTGAACATGAACTCTGCTGACGATCAGAAAGGTCAAAGCTCGGTTTGACTTCACTGGACGTCATTTCTCCCCGCGTCTCAGAGGATTCCTCCTCGGCCACCGGGTGAAAGTAGCTCTTGTTTATCATGCAAGTCATTTGCTGAGGGGCCGGTCCTTCGCCAAGCGGCGCGACCGAGTGCGGGCAGTAGTCTCGGACTGGCACGACACAGGAAGTCGACAAAGACGGAGCAGGAAAAGGTGTTTTCACGGAAACAGGATCTCTCAGCGAGGACGGTTTGTCCGGAGGAGGGTGGGAATTTAGGATCTCAATGTCACAGCTGATGCACTCCTCCATCTTGTGGGAGTGCACCCTCTCACCAGCCTATGCAAACAAGTACGGTGAATTATATTAACGTGCATTTATTTGTGTTTCATTGCAGTGATTTGTCCATACCTGCTGCAGGAAGCTGACTAACTCAGGCTTTTTGATGTTCATACCAGCAGGATAAACAAAAACCTCTGTCAGTCTTCTTTTCAACCTGAAGGTGAAACACAACAACGATAACACAACATAGTGTAGATGTGAGAGTCATCTTGTTGTATAGATTTAAATGCTCACAGTTTTCTTTGACACCACAGGAAAATGATGCAGCCGAGTGGAAACAAGGGAAAAGTCAGTATCTTGGCCAGTTGAGCAGAGTCTATGAAAAGGAAACACAGAGTGCATAGAAAAATCCAAGCCATAGTATTATATATTAATGGAATATGATAAATAAAGTGAATTATAATGGTGCTCACAGTTAGGTCTGGTTTTAAAGGTGATGCGGGTCGGTTGTCCCTGCCCGTTCTTAGTGAGAGCGCTCACACAGAACGTGTATTCACAGCTCGGCTTCAAACGCTCTATGGTCACAGATTTCCTTCCGGGGTCGTCCACTGACACGTTGAACACATCTAACGTAGAAGTAGATAACAACTGTTATATTAATGCCTTGTCACTGTGGCAACACAGCGTGCTTTACCATGAAATCTCATTTTAACCCTTGCCGTACCGATCAAGTGCACACTTGACACGGGAATAATACACAAAATGCATTTTTTCATGTTGTCGAGTCAAAGTTATGATTGAAAATTAAATAGTATATGAGTCAAGTGAAGTTTGATCTGTGACTTTTACAGATTTACAAAAAGAGACATACATACATATGAAAAGTGCAAAAGCATACAGTAAACGTGTGTGGGTTCAGTGAATAGTGTCTTTTTAACTTTAACTTTTCAGAAAAGGAGCTTCTCTCAGGCAGCATGTGCCATCTACTTGGCTCACTTGACACAGAGTTGGTGTGAGGGATGGCTAAAAGGCTGCTGCTGCTGCTGCTTGTGGATCTGATTGTTCAAGCTGATTTGTATCTTATGAACATGTACTGCAGGCCAGGGGTCTGCAAACTGCAGCTCTGCAGCTAAATGCAGTGGCTCCCTGAAAACAAAACAAAACAAAAAATTATTTTGAAGTAACACCTCTTATCTGAAGATCGAGGCGATAAAGTGTCACATCCTTATGACGACAAATGTGATACTGACAACCCGACAAAGTTGTTTTTGTACGATGGAAAATCATTCCGAGCTCCGGTTATAATTTATTTCATTAATTTTCCACAAACAATGTAAGGACTTAAATGGGTCTCCATAGTACTGTGTTTTTTTCCCCGTTAAATGTCAAGAATTTTCTTTTTCTAGTTTTCCAATGTACAAACTTGTTTATACATAGTACAAGTATCTAAAACTTGATATACATGACATTATTTTCATTATTTGGGTGAAATAGGTTTTGCAGCTCTGCATTTTTCAGCCTCTTTTCATACTTGAAAGCTTTAACCGGTTCTCATCGGGAGTCATCGTAAAGTTAAACACTGTAATACTTCCTCTGCACCCACCTGCGGAATGACCCGGCCGCACTTCCTCGACAGTAACCAGGTAACCAGTGATGAACGCCACATGAGACGGCTCGTCCTCATTGTAGCGCCATTCTAATGTCGCAGAGGAGGATGTAGTCTGAACTGGTTCAACCAGAATCGGGGACGGTACTTCTCCTGTGGGGGAAAACAAGGTTTTTTTTTTTGTTTTTTTTTGTAAAAGATAACCCACACCGTAGAGCTGGTGCCAATAGATACGTTTGAATCCTGCTCTTTCAAACCTAATCTGCCCTGACAATTAAAGAGTAAATGCACAAAACACATCAGTTCGAATTAAAACAACTTCAAATAAACACTGAGTGCTGATTTGCAGCAAAAGCCTCCACCTGATAAGCAAAAATAAATGCTGCTATGCTGTGTTTTTTCACCTATGGCTTATTTACAAAAAAGAAAAAACAGCTTTAAACCTGCTGCTGTGAATCTATATCAAAGATTTTTATCACTTCCTCCTCTCTATATATCTTACAAACAGGAAAGAAAAGGTGACATCTGGACGATGTTTTCACAAGAGCCTCAGATGAAGACATCCTGTGTCAAAAGTTTGCCTCCCACACCTTATTTATGCTGCAACGGTTCATTTTTAAAGACCTCTCTGTGTTTCGACACTCACATTTACAGAACATCAAATCTGATCACTCAGTTTCAACACTTACCAAGCTCTTGCGAGTATCCAGTCTGCATCTCCAGCAGTCTGTGTCCGTTTTCTGTGCACCCAAAGATATTGAAGGTATACCTACTTCCTGGTTTAAAATGCCCTGAGAAGATAAAGGTCTTTGACAATCAATGCAGGAATTCATATATGAGTATATGATGCACTTATATCAAAAGCCATTACCAACAGGGAGGAATAATGTGTTGTTTCCATGTGGGATTTTTTTCCATTGCAGAGAGCAAGGTGCCACATTTCCCAGGATGCACCACTCCACTGTATAGCCACACGTTGCTTCGTCCCACTCGGACCAGGACAGATTGAAACCACCAGCTGAGCCGCTGCTCAGCCGCTTCTCCGCCGGGAGGTTCTCTAGACAGAAAACAGTTCGTATATCATTATGTCAAAAGTGCTCAGTGAAGGAAAAAACTAAATGTCACTTTAAATTCTGTAATTAACCATATATAAAAGTACTGTAAGCAGCCAGCCGTGGATCAGTGGCAGATTTGATCCCAGCTCAGGCTACATGCTGCTGTGTCCCTGGCCAAGATACTTAAGCCCAGGTTGTTCTTGTGCTGGCAGCATATTAATGGTATGTAAAATGCATGATAGAAAAAGAATGCTGAATAATGAATAAAATGTATGTAACTGAATGGATGTGAAGGGGAGAGAACTGCAGCGTAAAGCACTTTGAGTGGTCATCAGTACAAGAAAGGTGTTATGTAAATACAGATCATTTGCTATTTGCAATGACACAAAAAATCTTAAAGGTACAGTTGGAGATCCTGGGAAAACCTTCTTGTATTCAAAAGTCCAAGCCCCTTTTCTTCAGACTTCCCTCTGAAGCCACGCCTCCAGAGCACAGGAACGCGCAACGAACACCGATTCACGAGCACTGCGCAGCATTGCTAACCTTCGGTAGTTTTCGGTGAAGTTTTTTGGATACTTTGATCAATTGATGATGAAAAACAACATAAAGACATAAAGTTAAACTACCGTTCCAGTAGAAACGACGTCACTGTGTCATCACTTTGCAGCCCTTTCTGGGCTTTCAGTTTCCGCCACCGTTCAAACGCAGCACCTTTTTTTTTTGGAAGTAGCTTTCCCAAAAAAACGTCTTTTCATTTGTTGGCACGTTGCTACAAGTCTTGCTGACCAATGCGCGATTAGTGCACTAAGAGGGGTACGAGCATAAGGGGGTTGAGGCAAATGGCAGTTTGACTGATGAATTACGATCCAATGATTTTGTTCGTGCCGTTCGATCTGATTTTTACAGGCCTGTCTGCTCCACACTGACTGACATTTTAAATTTTTGTGACAATGCATTCATTAATACGGGCCCACGGTTGGTGTAGTGCCTTGCAGCAAGAAGACCCGGGTTCCTGGGTTCGAGCCCCGTTTGGAACAACTTTGGAACAAGGGCCTTTCTGCAAGGAGTTTGCATGTTTCTCCCTGTGTGTGCGTGGGTTTTCTCCGGGTTCTCCGGCTTCCTCCCACAGTCCAAAAACATGCGATATGGGGATTAGGTTTTTTATTAGGGCCACATTAGGGTCACTCTAGAGTCTACATTGACCATAGGTGTGAGAGTTGTGAGTGAATTTGAAGTTGTTTGTCTCTATATGTGGCCCTGCGATGGACTGGCGACTGGGTGTCCAGGGTGTACCCGGCCTATCGCCTAATGTCAGCTGAGATAGGCACAGCGACGCTCCGGTGGAGGATAAAGCGGTAGATAATGGATGAATGGCATTCATTAATTGGTTACAGTTGGGTTGTCAAGAGGATTTTGAGCAATACAGTAAAAAAAATGTTCCAGAAAATGATCTCCCACCATACCTTTAAGCACCCTAATGAGGCCCTCATGCCACACACTTGCTGCCAAACACATAACTCTCCCATTGCTTGGGAGGAGCCCCAAAATCCCCTGGAAAAAACATCTGAGAAGAAGTTAAGATGAAGAGGTGAAGGCGACTGAAAAAGAGAGGATCTCAGCTGACTCCATGATTTGCCCACCTCTGTCATCCAACTTCGGGATGGTGATATGAGCAGGGACGGAGGAGCCGGCGTGGAGATCAGCCTTAACAGTGAAGTCACACCGTTGTGGGCCAATGGAAACCTCCGCATGGGTCTGTTCACCATCCGTCCGCACAGTCCTGTTCTTGCCCTCCAGCCACCACTGAACTGTGTAAGCTTTGGCAGTCACGGTGGTCGCCGAGCCAGAAACATCCTGAGAACAGAGGCGGTCATAAAAGTAGATGGTTTTACATGTACTGTATATTCTCCCATATTAAACCAAACACAATCAAAGACCGGGCACCAGTTCTTTAGTTAAAGTCTCACCATTTTCCACAATAGAGTAACTTGACGAGTGTAGGGGTTAGACATATGCTTTATTTTCCTCCATAAGTTTAAGGTCACCAATGGATCTGAGGGAAGCACATGAACATTATGTTATTATTATTCAGTGCATACATATACACACGGGGCAATTGTGTACTAATAAGACACGAAGAGCAGTGATAATGATAAAAGAAACAGAACTTTAAAAAAAAGTTTAACAAAGTGAGTTTAGTTTGAGATTTATTGTTTATTATTTTTAAAATGAGCTTGTTGAGGATAATGTAAAGATCATCATGTGTTTAGTGCATCACAGGCATCAACAGATCTATAGATCTATCAGTATGCTGGTACAGCAGGAAGCTACAGCTTGGCTTTGAACCAGTGTTGTGATGTCAAGGCTTTATTTTTTTCTAATCCCAGCTATTTCTGGCTGCTTCAAATAAAGATAACATTTGATAACATACAAGAAAAATGTCTTCTGTGGGTCCTTTTTGGTCATTGAACTCAAAGGACTTTTTTTTCCAGAATTTTGTACTCACTTGTTGTAAAGGTTTTTGGCTGCGTCCAGTTTCCCCAAAGTCTGCCATTTGCAGAGCAGCGCACCCTGGTAGAGTAGTGAGTGTTGGGGAGCAGACGCTCCGCTTTGACTTTGCAGGGTCCATTTGTGCTACTGCAGTTAAGCTTTGACACAAACACACAAACAAAATGCACTAAGAGCTCCACGTCTACTGCTTCAATATTTTTAGTTCTGTAGCGTGTCACTTTAAAATACAAACACATATCCACACAATTCTCTGTGTTTTCCATGTGTAGCGGCATTTAGATCTCGTGTCGCCCAGTGACATTATCGCACTGCAGCAGGGAAGCATAGGAGGTGAAGCCAAGATAGACAAATGCAACTGCTATGCATTGTACGAGTAAAGCGAAGCGCCTGCAAACTGAGGAAAATAAACTGAAAGCATCATCAATAGTTTCAGAAGTGAACTCTGCTGCTCGAAAAACTGCAAAAATTGACGGGATAAAGACTTCTTGCACCTTCCCAGCCTTGTGGTGCTGCTGTATACACACAAATGCTCCCTCGATCAGGTCTGACAGTATTGCGCGGTGCGAGGACGCAGCTTACAAATAAATGTAGGGAGAGTAATCATTCATCCATTATCTACCGCTTTATCCTCCACCGGAGGGTCGCGTGGGGTGCTGTGCCTATCTCAGCCGACATAGGGAGCGATAGGCGGGGTACACCCTGGACAGTTCGCCAGCCCATCACAGGGCCACATATAGAGACAAACAACCATTCACTCTTACTCCTCAATGCATTTAGAGCAGGGGTTCTCAAAGTTTTGATACCTGAGGGCCAATTTAAGAACCCAACATTGGACTGAGGGTCCAATGTTGGGTTCTTAAAGTCAAAGGAGTCAAAGGGGAAAAAACTGGAAAAAAAACTGAAATAAATCCCATTTGTAATAATTGTAATGACCAGATTGCAGTTCTACAGTTTAAACGTATTGGTCTGTATCCAGTTATGTCAAATAAACATTTAACAAGCTTAGTAGCTCCTGGATTAAAACTATCAACTGTAATTCATTGCGGGCCACCAGAAATGTTTCTGCGGGCCGCCATTGGCCCCCGGGCCGCACTTTGAGAACCACAGATTTAGAGTGTCCAATGCACCTAATCTGCATGTTTTTGGACTGTGGCAGGAAGCAGTAGAAAACCCACGCATACACGGGGAGAACATGGAAACTCCATGCAGAAAGGCCCTTGTTCCAACCGGGTCTGGAACCCGGGTGGCAAAGAGTAATCAGAGGCAAAAAACAAACAAACATCGACGACAAAAAAAAAAAGAAACTTTAAAATGGAAGAACCTCACCTCTGTGGTGGCTGTTGTGTTGATGGTGAGCTGACAAAAGAGTTGAGTCAAGTTCCCTTGTATGAACCATGACACGGTGGCGTCTGTCACTCCTGGGCTCACAATGACCCTCTCTGCAACAGGAAACACTAACACCCACGCAGATATGAAAACCCACATGGTTGATAAAAAAAAAAAAAAAAAATTAGGTAGGTAATTTCCTAAGAAACGATTTATTATTAACATGTGATTATATCTCTGGGTCATATGTAGTTGTGCAGACTGTACAAATCGTTCAGGCTCACAACTTTTCACGACGTTTGAATAAAAGCCAGACCTCTGTCAGAGATATTGAAGCTGTAGCTTTCTGCCTCCTCTCCCAGCTTGTCCTTCACTACCACAGTGATGTTGTATTCATTCAGGTGTGGTACGGCCGGGAAAGTACAAGACGAAGATGTCTGGCATTGGATGGGAGTCAGGTTTGCATTCCTGTGTTTACACCAACAAAGAAATTAGAGATATTAAACAGAACATCGTTATTCGGTGACGTTATATCTGTTGCTCAGGTTCACCGTTTTCATTCATTTTTTGTTGAGTTTTTAAAATGCGTTCGCTTTAATTTGTTTTATATTTTTAGCAAATGCTTAGTTTTTATTCGTTTTAGTGTTAGTTTGAGGTCATATGGAGTATACAAGATGAAAAAATGTCATAATAAGTAACAAAAGATGCCATTTTAAATAAATGTTTGAGGGCAGGTGAACAACCATCCCTGAATCAAATATAAGAGTGTACAAGAAATTAGCCTGAAGTGCAAAATGACACACATGAACATAAATAATAATAAATAACCCTCATGAGATACATCAGCTCAATCTCAAAAATAATCCAAATAAAAGATTTGAGGTTTTCTGTGTTATATTGTTTGACTTATTGAAACAATATAATATGTATTGTTTTATAAATCTTTATGTAAACATTTGTTGACATTTGTGTGCTTACTCTATATGAAGGGTGATCGTTTGCTTGTTTTCGTCATTCGGGTGTCGTTTTCTGCCCTGATCCCAGGTGCAGGTAACAGTTGTCATATATGATGTCGCACAGCTGAGGTTTCTGGGCTTCTGCGAAGGAACTACAGAAACATAATATGTATAAGACTGTATGCTGAGGTGGAAAGTAATGAATTACATTTCACGTTACTGTAATTGAATTGAGTAGGTTTCTTGTGAACTTTTTGTGAAGTAATTTTTTTCAAATTTGTAGTATGTTTTTTTTTTGTAGTATGTTTTTTTTCTGGAAGTACTGTACTTTACTACATTTTACATCACATCTGTTACTGAGTAAAGAAATGTTGGTCTGAATTTAAAAAGTAAAATTCAAGCACCGGAACCTTTGGCAGTTAATGATGAGGACAGGTGAATGATGAGGGCAGGTGAATGATGAGGACAGGTGAATGATGAGGACAGGTGAATGAGTGGTAAGGACAGGTGAATGATGAGGACAGGTGAATGAGTGATGAGGACAGGTGAGTGATCAGGACAGGTGAATGAGTGATGAGGACAGGTGAATAATGAGGACAGGTGAATGATGATGACAGGTGAATGATGAGGACAGGTGAATGATGATGACAGGTGAATGATGAGGACAGGTGAATGATGAGGACAGGTGAATGATGAAGACAGGTGAATGATGAGGACAGGTGAATGATGAGGACAGGTGAATGATGAGGACAGGTGAATGAGTGATGAGGATAGGTGAGTGATGAGGACAGGTGAATGATGATGACAGGTGAGTGATGAGGACAGGTGAATGATGATGACAGGTGAGTGATGAGGACAGGTGAGTGATGAGGACAGGTGAATGATGAGGACAGGTGAATGATGAGGACAGGTGAATGAATGATGAGGATAGGTGAATGAGTGATGAGGACAGATGAATGATGATGACAGGTGAATGAGTGATGAGGATAGGTGAGTGATGAGGACAGGTGAGTGATGAGGACAGGTGAATGATGATGACAGGTGAATGATGAGGACAGGTGAATGATGAAGACAGGTGAATGATGAGGACAGGTGAATGAATGATGAGGACAGGTGAATTGGCGTTAGTTAAGTAAGACCTAACCTAAGTTGACCTATGTTGACTAAAAAATTATGTTTACATATTTTATTTTGTCAGCACTTTAATTTGTAAAAGTTTTGCCTTTAATTAAAAACAATTCATGTGAGATATGTGTCCCCTTGTAACTTTGCACGACACAAGAAAGAACCCCAACTATTGAAAAAGTAACTTTTACTCTGAGTAAATTTTAAAATAGTTACTTTTTTACTTTTACATTTTTAGACTAGTACTTTTACTGTACTATTGAGACCTCTGACTGTATGGAAATAATATTATAGTAATATTATGGCAATATCACCTTATTTCTGTAGCAATAACCAAATGTGTGCGGGGCATAAGTGAGGCTGGTTTTCACATTTATAACATGGTAATTAATCACAGTAGCCTATAGTAATTTATTATTATCAAGCTATAACCTGGATATCACTTTGGACCTGATTTAGTGCGACGTAATACCACACTGTTGTTATTGTTATCACCAAGCTGGAAGTTGAATTACAAGTTATATGGCATTGCCATAATATTGCCTCCCAAAAACAAACGTAACCACCATAATATTATCATTCTTCTTTCTGTGCTGTAAACGTAAAGTGTTCACAAATAACGTGAATGTAATGTTCAAACTCACAGCTGACGGAGTTCAAGATGGACTTGCGGTTGCCTTTTGAATCGCTGCAAGTGAGTCCTATGACTTTAAAGAATTCTGTTGGGAAAGGCAGGTTCTCTACAGTGATGGCCTTGACTCTGGATCCGATGCTGATCAGAGGGTATCGATCTGGCCAGTTATTGAACGTAATGCTGGTGATGTTGACTCCTGCCTGGGGAACACAACAGAATGTGCTGTTGCTGCCCTCTTTTAGCATCTGGTCGACTGGAAACATCTTGATCTCCGTTGCCTTTGCACCTGCAGGCCACAGAGTCGTTATGCAGTGTGTAGATGATATGAGCAGCTAATTTGATCTTCGGTCTTCTGAAACTCTCTCTGCCATCACTCCTTAATTAGTTACTGGAGATACTAGACAACAAAACTGTGCTACTGTACTCCTATCCAAGCATACTGTAGACATATTGTAGGAGGTGCATTACAAAAGACACTTCTAATCGCTGCAACTCTTGTTGTGAAACACTGATATTTAGAATGGTGAGAGCAGAAAACAGGAACTAGTGCAACTATCTGATCATTAAACTTGTTCCCCCGTGTGTTTGGTTCATCTTTACTTGTATTAAGTACATTGCCAATGAAGGATCAGAATGACATCATCTCACCATTGTTAATTTTCCATTTGCTCCAGGGACTTGGAACAGACTGGTTGTAGAAATGTCGCACCCTGACAAAGTGATCCACGCACTCCAGAGGCAGCTCTGAGGTCCAGGTCCATTCATATCCATGTGAACCGACAGAGCGCGCGCTGACATTTTTCTAGATAAACAAAGACAAACGTTACAGTTAATACATTTAGTTTGATTGGTGACATCATCATAGTAAATTCTATTAGAGAAAGCAGGATAGTCAGTATTGTTAAAATGACAGGGATGCAACTATGCAGATGCTTTAAACAGCACGACTGCAAGGGAAAAGTAATTACTCACATTGTAGATAACGATGTGGTCTTCAGTGCGGCTAATCTGGATCTCATTTATGTCCCCAGCTGAGCTACTGTGGTTTAGCAGCCAGCTCACCACGAGGCTCTGCTTGTCACTGACAGCCTCCAGATGACTGATAGTTGGCTCCGGTGGCCGCCAAACTGAAAGTGGTGCACAATGGGTGTTAAGTCAAATATTTAAGGACATCCAGAGCAGGGATGTGGAGAAATTAAACTCACCAGGGTCAGAGCAGCATCCACCGTCATCCTCAGAACACGTCAGACACAACCAGAAAAGGTTGATGAAAGATATTCGGTGAAAACTTTTCATTCTTTAAGTAGAGAAATGATGGGTTAGCATAACCGGAGTGAAGCGCTGTCCATTCACTGCACACACTGGTCATTTGTGACTGCGTTAGACAGTTATAAGCAGCCGGCCTACGATTACAGCAAAAGGTATTACGTAAAATAAACCCCTCCCCCCCACACACACACACACTGACGTTTGCCACAACAGTTTTATATACAGCACAATACGAATATGGTGCGTCATACTTATGATTACAAAGATTACAAGAGCACACATATCAAACACAATATTATTCATCTTGATAGTGAATGAAGTCATTTACATACAATAAATTATCAGAAAAGCAGAGAGAGGGACAAAAAACAAAAAATACAGCCGTTCTTTAAAGAAAACAGTTAGAGCGTATCAGATAGTAAAAGATTTTTGGCACTTGTGTGAAAAAGAGGAAGTTGTGCATAGGTAGCTTGTCCATAACACTATACATATATTTATTATTTATACAATGATGTCATGTATATAATTTATATCTTTCAGAATCGCTAATAAATACCACTGAACATGACATGGAGAAATAATAGCACTCTCTGTTGGCGTCTTCTCAAACGTTTTCCGTTTTCTTATAAGTGCTTAGGGGGAAATAAAAATCCAGATTTCCTGACACTTTAGCTCCCAGTGTTTGTAGAACAAAAGGTTCCTCTTTCCCGTCGAACACATATTAAAACAAATCAAAGTAAAAACACAGCAGATGCAAATAGAAATGCTCGTTTTAAGAAAGGCACAACGGGTTTGATCCCAAAGAGAATGATTAATGGCTAATTAAGGCACATAAAATATGTCTTCCTATTGTTCCCTTGTGTGAACTTCAGAACTTCAATCCATCATTTAGATGGATACACACGCACAAACACATACATATAAGCAACAGATATATATATATATATATATATTAATGTTGGTCCAGTTATATATGTCAGGCAGCTTGTGTTTATTCTCAGAGATAAACAACATTCTCTTCGCCTCCCTCCTCCCCGTTCTGTCCTTCAAGCGAGAGGTAAGCCTGCGGGTGAAGGAGTGGGGTGAGAGTTGGCGAGGTGGAGGAGTAGTCCTCGCAAAGTCCGTGACCTGTGACCTCAAACCTCCAAGGACTTAGGGATCGTTTGTCTGATGGTGGAGTGAAACCTGCTGGAAGAAGAAAAGGACGTCATGTTTTGGAAAGACAAAAGAGTAACTTACAGAGACAGTATGTAACATTATTCATGCATTAATCGTCAAAAGGAGTCCCTCTGCAGTCAAAACAAACGAGCAGCTCCCAGCACAACACAGACTCCATACACACACACCCCACAATAAAAAGCATTGTAAGTATTGCCTTGGTTAACTCAAATAAAAGCAGCATCACGCTCATTTCAGGCCCAGATATTTAAACATAAACTCTTACATAAATTCTACAAAGAACAACTAGGAAGTGCAATAATTATGTAAAACTGAAATGCTATAATAGTGAAATGAAAATGAGCAATATCGCAGAGCAAATAACCACCAGCTATTTGTCCACAGACTTCCCTCGCTAAAGTCCACACAGGACTGAGACAGAAAAGGCTCCTTTGTCCTGTATGTAGTTCTGCAACGCTGTCAATCACACAGCTCCTCCAATCATCTTACAGAAGCCCAGCGGCCGTGCCCGCCCACTGCTCCATTGACTCGCAGAGAAACTGAGCTTCCATGGAAGTGACGTTTTTGCGCCGCCCTCAAGTTCACCGCAGTGAAAAAAACCTATACGGTGTCGTCTCGTACAGAACAGTTTAAGCTGAGCGTCAAGTGGTTTTTAATGCGGAGGCCGCTACGGGAATACGGAAATTACGTAAGACTATCTATTGCCGCGATAAATAGCTGATTCTGAACAAACCAGTGACTGATCGCGTGCTAGCGCTAGATTTGTATTTAAATGTAAATATAACACAGTACATATTCGACAATATGTTGTTGTCACAAAGCCCCGCAAATATAAGCCCCCTTAATGTGTTCTGTTATGATTCACCAGACTAGTATCACTTTAACTTGTATGACTTCATGTACGGCACATAGTCTTACTCGTATTTGTCCTCTGTGGTTGTGCCATGACTCTGCTGTTGAACGGGTGGACAGAGTCATTCAGAGGCTGAGGGCAGCTGTGGTTGTTGCCGAATTTCGGGTACGTCAGACAGTCGGGGGGCTGTTTGCTGTGGGCCTGACTCAACAGGGTGTTGAGGCTGTTGTAGAGGCTGGCGCTGATTTCCAGGTTAGCGGTGTAGCTGGAGCTGCGCACGGAGTCGTCGTCGTCGTTCGTTCTCGATGTGGAGAGCAGACACTGGTGTTGGTTGTTGTTGTTGACGGGCTGGTGTTGCTGCAGCGAGGTGAGCAGGGCCGCTTCACTGTACACTGACGCACAACCGTCCAGGCTGCCTGAGCGGCTGTGGCTGGACACCTGGGACAGTGGAAATCAGAGGGGGACATGATTTGCTCGGCAGTCTTCAGGGTTTTGTTTGTTTTCACATATCCTGCATGTTCTCCTGATCCCTCTCATACCTTGAAACCATCCAGTGGTATTGCAACAGGCAAGCTGCTCTGGCGGCTGTGTCTCCAGCTCTGGAGAAGCCTCTGCTGTGCTTCAATGTTCTCCTTCTCCCTCTCCACACCCCTCTGTCCCTCCCTCAGTCTGTCCAGATTCTGCTTATACTCCAGAAGCTGGGCCTCCAGCTCCTCACGCTCGCAGCGCAGGCGCTCAGCCTCAAGGAGGCACTGCTGCTCTCGCTGCTCCAGCACACTCTCCTGCTCATTCTATGAACAAACAGGACATAAGCACATCAGAAAAAAACAGCAGCATTTAGAAGTTTAAAAAACTTTAAAGTGCTCTAATTCAAACTTTGGTGCCGGGTTTCTCACTCCTTTTCTGCATCAGGTGTGTTTGAGCAGGGAAACATCTAAAACATGCAGATCCCCAGGACCAGGAGTGAGAACCCCTGCTTTAAACCAATGCTCCACTGAATGCGAGAGGCTCACCTGCTGTTTCTCTTTGACCAGACACTCTTTGTCCCAGCGCTGCTGCTCTTGTTTCAGCTTCATACTGAGTTTCTGCACCTCATGCACTTCTTCTTTCTTCCTGTCCGTACCCCTTTTTTCAGCCTCCTCCTTCCTCCTATCAAGGCTCCTCTGCTTCTCCTGCTCCTGGATTAAAACAACAGACAATGGATTTATCTTTTCTGACATTATTCACCAATAAAAAAGCAACAGAATTACAGTCCAAGTTCCCTTAGAGCACTCATCTGGTAGCCTATATGTGGTTAAAAAAAATAAATAAATACAATTTAACGTGCAAATAATGTGTCAGGTACCAGAGTGTTTTGGAGGGAAGTGAGGGTTCGTAGATGTGGTCTTTCTCCGTCCTGCAGAAGGAGTTTCTGGACTTCGTACCAGCTGTCCTGGAGCGTTACAGCAGCCTGCAACAAGGAAACGCCTGCTCACTCTCATCTCAATGTTATCAACGTGAATGCTGCCACAACAAGGTTGTCTATGCGTCTGTGTCAGTTTCTATCTCTTATCTTATCTGCCATGTTTGACCTCTACTGTAAACAATTTTAACAGGGTGGAGCAGGTGAACAATGCCATCATCCATCAAGTCTTTTCAACATACTCAGGCAGCTACAAATCAAAACAAGTCTTTGTCTTATTTAGTTTTTTCTTACCTGAAGACTATAGAGAAGCTGAGTCAGGCTCTGGACGCTCTCTGCCACCTACACAACAAAGGGCTTATTATTTCCAGTCAGACAGTTAAAGCTGGGGTGTGTAATTTTTCAGTATTAACAAGTATCTTTGAGCTGTGCCCAATGGCCATGCCAGCCAGATACGTAGGGTGATGTTATACCGGTGTGACGACAACAGCGACACACTGGACAACAATGGAGGACATTCAGCATCGTTACTCTGGTATCCCAAGGGTATTGAAAAATGGAACAGTTGGGGCCGGTTATTTTGGTACTATTCCAAATGGAAACACCCAAAAAAAAAACGTACCGCACTGAACCAAACTGTTCCACAGTATTTTGTTTCCGCGTCTGTGGTGACACTCAAAGGGAGTGAGACAGTGGCAAACTTTAGGTTAAGGAATTGCCCCCAGTTCTCTGAAAAACTGAATGGATTCAGAAAACACAATGTGACACTCGCAGTGTTCTGGTGACAGAAGTTACACGACGGAGCTTTAACCCTTAGTGCTCGCGTGGCACAGATCTGTGCCACAGATGCACCCATGGTAAACTGCCGTGGGAATAATACACAACTCCTTATATGGACATCCTGGATGTGTGTGTTTATAGGTCACATATTCAGGCTTTGAAGGTCTTCTTACATGTTATTGAGTCAAATTTATGATTCATTTTATATCGCACTTTTAGTAGTGATATAAACTAAGTAACAACAATTGTGCAGAAGTCACTAAATAGACTGCTTTTCTTTTTGTTCACAAAATCGAGCCGTGTGACGCATTTCCAAATGTCACCAATTCCATCCGATTTCAAATATTTTGAGTATTATTTGCTCATGTGTGTTTATATAGTTGTAATCAGATTGCCTATAGATAATGCTGAAAATAAGACGCTCTATATTGTACATTATTATAGCCCCTGTATATACTGTACGTATAAATAAATAATAAATATATAAATAGTAATGGGAAAAAGCAGCCATAATGCTCTGTGTTCTAAGGGTTAAATAAAATAATCCATTCACAGACAGTGCTAATGAGGAACTACAGTAGTCCAACCTTTAAAAGCGTCCCTTTGTTGTCTCCTCGTCTCAGCTCAATAGCAGATCCCCACAGCACGCTGTCCAACCCCGTCAACTCTGTGTCTGATCCAAGAGAAGTGGAGCTCACACTGTGCGTGCTGAGATAATCTGCTGTAGGAACAAGGCATATAGAGAGTGAACATGGTGAATTGCACTGCCTTTATATTATGCAATGTAGTTCATACACACATCAGTAAAGGCCACGCAGTATGTGCACTGCAATATCCATGTAGGATCAAATACTGAAAATGACATTCAGAACTAGGGCTGAACTAGTGGGGGGGGGGGGGGGTTGTGCCAATCTCAGCTGACATAGGGCGATAGGCGGGGTTCACCCTGGACAGATCGCCAGACCATCACAGGGACACAGAGAGACAAACAACCATCCACTCTCACATTCACACCTATGACCAATTGACCTAATCCCCATATTGCATGTGGGAGGAAACCGGAAACCCAGATGAAACCCATACACACACGGGGAGAACATGCAAACTCCATGCACAAAATGTTTGTCAAATTCCTAATCGCAAATCACATCGCAATTTCAGTCAAAAAATCATATTAAGTCATATTCGGAACTACAGCATACAGTATATCTGTGGCTCACGTTCAGAGGGAGACTCATGGATGCTGCTGCCATGACTGTTGTAGCTGCAGCACTCTTGTCCTCGCACAGGAGACTCTTGACTCTGTACAGCACTAGCAGAAGCCTGAAGGATGATGATCAGGTTCTCTGCTGCAAAAGTCAAAATATAATACAGATATAAGTCAAAAAAAGCAATATTATTAGGGGAACAAATCTGTGGAATAATATTGTTTTTCCAAACTCAACTTAAGTGAAAGTGAATTTGTTACAGCCAGAACTAAGTTCTCTAATTTAATTCTCTAATTGGATTAGGTTGCTTCATTTGGTGTCCAAGGAGGCAATGTTCAGTTTTTATTTTTACACATAAAAAGAACTATGTAATACATTTACTGGTGTGAAAAATCAAAGTCTCACATGCTGGGAGACGTCAATACAACATATCGGTGTCGGTCAGGGTTTCTCACTGGTCCTGGGGAGCCACTGTCCTGCATGTGTGTGACCAGGAGTGAGAAACCCTGGTGTAGGTGAACCATAAGGGGCTTACAGTAGTGTTATTATTTAATATCAATTTTATGGAAAAAAAGGTAGTTATTTCATATGTGTATGGAGATGTAACTCAGAGAGCGACACTGTACCCACACAGCAGAAACCTCACCTTCTCTGAGCGCAGCTGTGAGAAGCGAGGACGCCTGTTGTGGTGTCTCGCTGTCCGTGTCTGGCTGTACCAGCAGGTGGCGATGTGGCACAGTCTCTGGTGAGTGGAGGGTTAACTCCGTGAGCTCAGCATACAAATGAAGCTTCTCCTCCAGGCTGCTGCAAATATGCTGATCCTGACCCAGCAGTGTCTCTATATTATACGTAACCATATTAAATGCTTAAGGTGACATTGCGCATTATTTGCAACATAATTCCCTTCAAAACAACCATTATTAATATATTATTTACCCTGGAACTTGGTGATCTTCTGAACCTTGGCCTCTGCAGCTCGCTTGACTTCCTCCGACTCAACACTTCGTTCCTCCTCCTCCTCTTCCTCAGGACAACTGTAAACCAGTGGGTCAGATAATGAGTAACGCACACATATTTATACACACTGACCCCCCACACACACAAACGTGCACACACACACCTCTCTACAGCTTGACGTATGTGTTTCATCCATGCATTCCTCTCCTCTCTGGTGGTCGTGTGAACTTCATACATCTCTGGTCCCACTGAGGAGGCGGAGATAAGGAACATCCCTCTCTCCTCATTGGCGACTTCTCTAACAATGAGCTTCTGCAAGGGGATTACAGGAGGCTTCTGGTCCTGAAAATGTGGATAAAGCAAATTTAAAAAGTGGGTTAAATGTCGTAAAGGGATGGAGAGTGAAAGAGAGCAAGTGTGTCGCTGATTTTAAAGTGGAATGGCGCTTACAACAGCAGCAAATACAAAGCGCTGGTCTTTCTCTTGCAGGAAAACCAGTGCGTCTGTGAGCAGGAGTGCCAGAGTATCTGAAAACAGGAGTGGAAATACATATGCAATGGTCATCTCGAAACAAAAACAAAAAAAATCTTACCGGTATTGATGACATCATACATACCTTTTAGACGTCCTGTGGCAGTCTTCCAGTAGACCAGACCTTTATACTGCAGGTCCCTGTGTGAGCTGTGCAGGTTCTGTTTCCGAAAGACCTTGCCATTCTTCAGCTTGGCAAAGCTCTTGTTCTCCAGCCGGGCGAGCACTTCCTGCAGCTCCTGACACCTCACATACTTACTCACACTCAGGTCCACTGCTGCAATTACGTCACGGATCTGGGACAAGGCACTGGACAAGTCAGAGTGTTCTTGACTTGGCTCTGTCGAGAGAAAAAGTGAACATAGTCGTAAGAGAAAAAGAAAAACAACAATTTTCCAGCAATGCTGCAGAGGAAGTAGAAATATTGTACCCTATTTCTCCAAGTTAACCTAGTTCCCTGGTGTCCTAATGAACATGTCTGTGACATGCTTTGGTCAAAAGACCTCATGGATGAAGCACCACAGCAGTTCAATCACCCTGACAAAACAGCCCTGTTCAGAACGCTCTGTTTTGAGTGCCTGTCTCTTTAAATGCAAATGAGACACAGGAAACTACGTCAGCGACACTGAAGCTCCGGCAGCTAACAGCAGATAGCATTTGGAAAAGCGATCATTTGCCGACTCTAGCCGGCACATTACCATCATATATAAAATGTATCCACTGGACTGCCGCTCTTTCAGATACTTTTGCCCTCGCCTGCACGTTTTTTAGGGACAAAGCGGAGCTCCGTGAGACAACAATTGCAGGAATGTCTCATTGTGACGTTGCAATGAGTGCGGAAGTCAACATTGTTTGTTTCATCTCCTGTACTTAGACTGAGGCGGACTACAAAAACATGAGTCATCTTTTTTCACACTTTCACACATAGGGCCTCCAGAGTCTCAAATATAAGTATTGAAATGATAAAAAAGTAGATTTTGTATAATATGTCTCCTTTAAAATAAAAAGTTCAGAAATGTACACACAAATACAATACATGCTAACCATGTGGCATCATCATACTATGAGTTAAAACAGGGTTTCTCACTCCTGGTCCTGAGGAGCCAATGTTTTAGATGTTTCCCTGCTCAAACACACCTGACGAGGAGTGAGAAACCCTGAGTTAAAACATCTATAAACTGTACAATTTTTTTCATTTATGTTGATTGTATAATACATATCTACACAATACATTTTTAAATATTATTCTCTCTTTCCCCCAGAGTTAACACAGTTGCAGAAATAGTAAGAGTGGCAGTAGTAGTAGAAGTAATAGCAGTTTTATGACCCTATTCAAAAACTCAACTGAATATCATTGACTATGTAAAAATCTTAAAGGTCGTTAATGTTTAGAGTTTTGTGTATTTGTGCAGAACACACGGACCTGACCTACCCTGAGTGTAATGTAATATCCTCTCCAGCAGCACTGGATACTTGGTGATGCGCTGAGTCACCAGCAGAATAAATTCTGGCACCCCTCGCCGTCGGACCAGAGAGTTGTTGCTCTGTTGCTGTGAACGCAGGCAAAAATCAAAACACTCAGAAAAGATATTTTACTGTAAAACCTTGATTTTTTTTCGTTTCCAGGTAACTTACTCTGACAAAGTTTTGTAGTTTCTTGTTCTGCTGCTGCAGCTCTTTGAAGACGTTGACAGCCTCGGTGTGGTGACTGCAGAACTCGCCGTAAACCTCCTTCATCTTCTCAGCATTTTCATCTGAGAACTGAGAGAGAACACTGAGTACACACAAGTTACTGCGTTTATACACAATGAATGAGTGCTTCCCCAACCTGTTGAAGCAGGATATCTCCAATATGAAGGATGAGATAATCTTGGGGGTTGTCAGGTTGGGTCGCGGCCTGCCGACGTTCCTGCAGCGCTCCGAAGAGGTTCCTGTGGAAGAGCAGCAAGGGATCCAAGCATGGGAAGATCCGGGCCACGCAGTCCATGTCCAGCTGTAGCTCCTCCAGCATCCCTCTCCTGAACACCTCGGACATGACCGTCAGGGTCTGGATGTGGTGCAGCTCTGTCTGCATCAATTCTGCAGGTGAAAAGCAGTGAAAGTGGATTATGAGGCATCTTGTGAAAATGTTACCAGGTGCAGGCGACTCATTTATTTATAGAACCCACGGTGCAACTAGCCTATTTGATTAACTACCAGCACTTAAAATAATTTCATACAAACAAACACATGGAGAGTAAGTTTCACCAGATGTTTTTGGACTTAATAAGGATATTAAGGCCTGCTTTAACCTCTCTACATGGAATTTGCATGTTGCTCTGGGTTCTCCAGTTTCCTCCCATCGTCCAAAAACATGCAGATTTGGGGATTAGGCAAATTGGACACTGCAAATTGAGTGTGAGAGTGAATGGGTGTTTGTCTCTATGTGGCCCGGTGATGGACTGGCAACCTGTGCCGTGTGTACCCCGCCTTTCGCCCTATGTCAGCCAGGATTGGCACCAGCGCCCCCCCACGAACCTCATGTGGAGGATAAAGTGGTAGAAGAGTAGTAGAATGAGTGAGTAAGGTCTGCCGTTGATGGAAGTAGCACAGGTTCTTTGGGTGAAGCACGTTTAGTTGTTGAAGGAAAGAACGGAGAAAGAATCTCACCATAGATGACATCCTGTCGTTTGACGGTGTGCCTGTCGTGTTGCCTACAGAACTCCGGACTTACTGCCAGACTCCATGACTCCGCATCAAGTCCCAGCAGGTCAGCTGACAAGTCACTCAGCAGAGGAGCATCAACAGCATCTGTGAGGACAACCATCGAAAGGGATGAGCTGATAAGATCTGACTATGAATATCACTACTGGACCGATACTGGTCAAAATGACTACATTATATATCAGAAAAAGAAAACCATAGAAATCCAATATGATCTTATCACTCGAAATATCACTTAAATGCTTCACTAAATCGTAAAAATAAACTGATATATACTGAGTAGATACTCCTTTAATTCTCTTTCACTCACCCTGCGTAGCGTTTGGTGGGTCAATGGCGGGTGGAGTCGTCGTGACTGGTGTCCCCTCATCAGACAAACTGTTAGAGCAAAGTGAGGCCGTGCACTCTCCGTCCATCCCTGCTGAATCGCTCAGACGCCTGCGGCCACACAAATCACAAAGTTGCTTGTGTGCAAAGACTATATTTATTTATTTTATTCAATCTTAGGCTGGAGACGGAAAAACTGCTTTGTAGGAGTTGTCACACATCGAAGTATAGTTTCGATACCTGCTGTCTATGGAGATGGAAAGGCTCTTTGTGAGGGGAGCGACTGTTTCTCTTCTCTCTCTGGTCATCGCTGGCAGTGAAGAGGTTGAAGAGGAGGAGACGAGGAAGGCTGGAGAGTTGTCCTTCATCAAGTCTGAATAGGAAACCAGGAGAAAACGCTTTGGACGCATTCCCATTCAACAAAATAAAAACTCTGAAAGTCTGTTTCGTGTTTTCATGTTTCGTCTGCGTCTGTGTAGTCCCTGAATGCAACAGTAACTGGCTTATACAACTACATGTGTTATTATTCACTGTTTATCTGGGCATGCGGTCTACAGCTATGATCGGTTATTGATGTGGTGTGATGTATATACACTACCGTTCAAAGGTTTGGGGTCACCTATACAATTTTTTTGTGTTTTCCATTAAAACTCCGACTTTTATTCATCAAAAGAGTTGCAAAATTAATAGAAAATATAGCCAATTCATTGATAAAGAACCAGCAAAACTGTTTTCCGCTGTGCTAACATCATTACACAAGGGTTTTCAAGGGTTTTCTAATCATCCAATAGCCTTCTTACGTGATTAGCAAACACAATGTACCATTAGAACACTGGAAATGGGCCTCTATACACCTATGTACATATTCCATTAAAACCAGAGGTTAGCAGCTAGAATAGTCGTTTACCACATTAACAATGTATAGAGTGTATTTCTGATTAATTTATTGTTATATTCATTGAAAAAAAAGTGATTTTCCTTCAAAAATAAGGACATTTCTAAGTGACCCCAAACTTTTGAATGGTAGACAGCTGACTACGCATTGATTTTGCTGATGACAGAATCTCTCTTCCCCATTACTAAGACACAAACACACATGTAAACACAATCCGGGACAGATCCCCTACCGAGAAAGATTAAAATTTAACTTTTTCTGAACCTCGGAAAAAACAAAAGGGAGGAGGGGGAACGAGAACGGAGGGTGAGGAGGAGGAGAAATGGTTTACTTAATACATGACATGCAAAACGAGGGAGGACAGGTGAAAACCACATGAATCAAAGACCAGAGGAGGGGAGGACATGGCAGAGGTGAGGGTGGGTGGTGGTGGTGGTGGTGGTGGTGGGGGAGACAGGTTGTAATTTCTCACTCACTCTGTGGGAGGGACAAGGTCTTGCTTTTCACTAGAAGTGCATTCCTCTCCTGCGGCTTCTGGGGAACGACACAATCGTATTAGCAACAACAGATATCACAGTTTCTGTTGCAAATATCAACTTGCTGTGATTGCATGACACGGGAGTCGACTTATGTCCAGCTAAAACATTAAATAGACCCCCGTCTACACAGACAATAGCCATTTTGTTGTTGTTCATTACATTCCAGGAGTTCCTTTGTCTGTACCCACCTCCTCTCAGTCGGCCTGATTCATATATATTGTTTTTGGCATCAAGCCTTTACTCCGAGAGTGAGAGGAAACACGGAAAGAATAACCTGCAGTAAAAGCCAGATTTGAACGTGGGATGTTGTTGCCACACAGCACGCTTCACCCCACTGGACATGGTCGGTGGACACTTAAAGAAGAATTTTGACAACCGAGTGATAATGTGTGAACTTCCTCTTGTCATAACACTGAGTGGACAGTGGACAGAAAGTGTTAATACTGTACTTTAAGGCAATATATGGAGTTTTTGACCTCGGAGCCATGGTTCCATTATGTCTCATTTCGTGAATGTGCACAAGGACACAAATAAGTGAGTGTGAGCAGTGGTTTGATGACTTTCCACTGATGGACAATTGATGGAAACAGGATGCTTTATTCAAAAGACTTTTAAAAGAAGGGCTCCCAACCAGCCAGCAAAGGTCATATCTGTGACGGACCAGTGGGGGAGAAGGGATGTTAAAAAAAGCTGATAGTAATCTTCCATTGTACTAACGTCATGTTGCGATATACAATATGAAGTAGAGCTGGAAAACATTTTCATTTTCATATAAAAATAGCAATAAGAAACCAACGTAAATAAGAAAACGACAAAGGCACACAAAGTTGTCATCCTTGCATTGCAGCAGCACGGTTAATATTCTGATGGTATCTCGTGTGCTGATGCTCCATCTTGTTTTCACTCAATAACACACCAAATATTGAACTGAAGCTTAAAGTTATATCACAATCACAAAATCGCAGCACATGTCATTGTTCAGCCCCAGCACGAAGCATAGAAGCATAATTCATGGTTCGTCAAATGTTTGACAATGTTTGTGAATTGTAAATTAGATATACTGTATATTAGAGTTAAAACAATTAATCGATGAATCAATTATTAATCGATTACTAAATTAACAGTCAACTATTTTTGATAATCAATTAATCTGTTTGAAGCTTTTTTCATTATTAAAACAAGATTTCTGATTGTTTTAGCTTCTTAAATGTGAATATTGTCTTTGTTTCTTTGATCGAAATAACAAAGAAATCATTAAAACTCAATCATTTTGGTTTGTGGACAAAACAAGACATTCGAGAATATCGTCATTTCCCGGTTTGACAAACACTGATCAACGTTTTTTTTAACACTTTTCTGACATTTTATGGACCAAACGATTAATCGATTAAATAATCGACAGATTAATCGATAGCGAAAATAATCGTTAGTTGCAGCTCTACTGTATATAAAGTCCAAACATGCTCAATGCCTCCTGTAGCATCATCTCTGTAACAACTTTGCAGTCTCCAGGATCAACCAAGGATTTCCTTGATGTATGTCCTCCAGAGACACAGACAGAAAACTGTCACTGAGAAAGGGAAAGCAATACTTTCTCGCTGAGACAACATTTGACTTACTAAATCCTTTGTCACCAGCGCAAATGTCTTGAAATATAGTTTATTTGCACCTTTATCCATATTTGAAATAAAAACACATTTAATAGTTCAGGTTTGAGATTTAAAAGAGCAGCATGTGATGTTAGTAGTTACCTTGACACAGGCTGCAACTGACTCTCTGCAGCTTTTGTGGACGTTCAGGAAACAGCCTGCAGACAAAGGCAAATACCAGTTAATTTTGATCATTTCAGTGATCATAAATAAATGTCCAGATGTGTTTGTGCTGTGTGCTCGTCGTGGTCCATGGTGACTTCTGTGGGAGGAAGGAAACCGACTTCTCCTTCTTCTTCCCAACAGCGCAACATCAAGGCAACGCGAGCAAAGAGATTTACCCAAATCCTAAACAGTTCAGCCACCGCAAGACATCAAACAACAGAAACACTGACAATATAATACTCACTGGAGCACTGCAGCAGCTCCTTCCCAGAAACAGACTTCTCACAGGCCACACAGAGAGCAGGACCAGATGGAGAGACGGGAACAAACTGGTGTCCACTCACAGCTCCAGACTTCTCCTTCCCCTCTTTCACCTCTTTCCCCTTCACCTGGAAAACAAGTCATAAATATTCCTCATTTACTAATTCAGCCGTACTGCACTGAGTGCCACGATATATTAATTCAAACACAAAATTAAAAGTAACACGACTCTGAGCCAGATGTGGAGGTCGTCTGCTTGCTGAAAGACACCTGTTAAAGTTGCGTTAATGGAGATAAAGAGGCCTCAGAGTGAACTTTTCTATTTACTTTCTTAAGGTCCACAGGGACAGCTGCTGTTGTGCAGCTTTACCCTCTTCTTTGACGTCTGCCATACGACAATGTTTATTTTCAAATGAGACTTTACAGGGAAGTCTAAGAGAGCGTGTTTGTTTTTGTTGTTTTTTTTCTTCTTTGACTGCATGTGTGCATTGCGTGTCTGTGACATACGTGGAAAAAACGTTGTCGAGCACATGTACACGTTTATATAATTGAAAGTATACTATGGAATGTGTTTTGGTTCCTCATGCTGTGTGGAGGGGGGGGGGGTCTATGTATTATGTAAGAGGATATTTTCTCTGTGTCCCGTTGCTAAGACCTGTCCAGAGAGAATTTTCTCTCTCTCCAAATAAAGGCACAGTGAACATACAATGGCTCCCCAGCACAGGAATTCTGACCTGGCTTGTCTGAAAAGTGATAAAACCTTTTACTGCTCTACTTTGGAAGAGACTTCCAGTCTGACCTTTACTCCCAAACTAAAGGGCTTTTTCAGTAGTCCTTTGACTTCAACTATCTTTGAATAACCGCAATTCTAATCATGCACAGTGCTTAACAAATGTATTAGACCACACAAGAAAACTGAAATATTTTAGAAATAACAACCTGAATTCATCTTTTCATCGACTCACTGGGCTCCTGTTCAGGAATGCAAGTAGATAACTATAATTTGTCATCTAAATCATGAAATAATAATGTGCTTTATTATTTTTGATTGGTTTTTTTTGTACGTGGATAACAATAACAATTATTTCTTAACCCTTACAGAAACATGATTATTGCCATTGCTGTTAATTTAGGGCATCTGTGGCAAACCTTACATTGGGTGGTGGTCTAATAAATATGCTAAGCACTGTAGTATTCTTACCTTTAATCACAAAAACAGAATAAGACAGGTTTTTTTAAAGTTTTTTTTTTAGACTGTATAGCTGAGATAATAACATTTTTTTTAATTTTTTTTATAACAAATGTATAGCTCATAAACCGTTACATCCACGTTGGTAAAATGCCGGCTAAAAATCCTCATCCCCACTAAAGCTCAGGCCAACACCACAGCGCCTCACCTTGGTCTTGTTGCGGGTGCTGGACATCCTGCTCTTTAAGAAGCTGAAGGTCCGGCTGACTTTGTACTTCTCCGACTCCACCTTGGACGGGATGATGTATTTATCCCACTCCTCATCCTCGATCCTGTTTCCGTAGCGAACGTTTAGTCAGTGGTCATTTTTTTTTATTTTCAAAGCTGTGCACATAATCTTTGGCTTATGGAACGCTGCAGATTTCAAACGTCAACATGCACACACTTACAAAAGCAAATCCTTATTTCAGTATCTTTTAATATACTAGTTAATAATCCGGTTTTACTGGTGTCATGCTGGAATGAAAGAATGTCCAGACAGTCTTCCAGCCCCCCCTGCTCTACAGACTATTACTCTTAACAACATGCTTGGCATGCTTGGAAGTCACTATGGACTCTAGTGGATGCTATTTATAGAACAACCTTGACAAGATGCAATTATTAATGTGTCAGGTGTCTGAAGCAACGTATGCATTAGACATTCTCAGTGCGAGGCAGCAACAAAGTCAAGAGAGGATAGAAACATGACATGCAACATCTCATCCGATCTATATTGTCATATTAAACGTGTTAATATCATCTTTTCTGGAAGATTTGATGTCCACAAGGTTAATGGATGAGTTTTTTTTTCTGATGGGGTTAGAATGAGTTAAGCCACGCATGCTTGGTCGCGGGGGGTTGTTTTGCTGAAAACATACTCTTTGAGGAACTCTGTGAGGGTGAGGTGTTGGAGTGAAGCGCTGCTCTCCTCCTCCGCTGACTGGGCCCGCTTACGGAAACCCAAAACCCTGCATGGATATAACACACCTCAGACCAGGTTTTTGAGTTTTCCACTCATCAGGAGACACAAAACGTGTGTGTGTTTGTGTGTGTTTGTCATCTATGATTAAGTCTACAAACATCTTCTAGGCCTATGTATGGAAAAAGTAAGGTTTTACATGTGCATATGCAAAAAAATATCCACTTATTAGTACTATGTGAACAATGAATGAATCAAAATATTGTAATCAGTAACATTAAAGGTCCCATATTATACCCTATTTCTCCAAGTTAACATAGTTCCCTGGTGTCCTAATGAAAAATGTCTGTGACATGCTTTGGTCAAAATACCATAAGGATGAAGAACCACAGCAGTTCAATCACCCTGCCAAAACAGCCCTGTTCAGAACGCTCTGTTAAACAAAATAGTAAACAAAACTTAAGGGACAGGAAATGACATCAGCCACAGAGGCCACTGGGAGCTAACAGCAGTTAGCATTTGGAAAAGTGATCATTCGCAGGCTCGAGCAGGCACATTGCCGTCATATATGACATGTATTCACTGGACAGATAAATCCTCTGAGGCTGGAAGTTTGTGTAGGACTCTGTGGAGCCAAGAATAGAACTCATCGCAGAGTTTTTTCGGATGCCGTTGCCCTCGCCAGCACTCTCGTGTGTTTTACGGAAAAAGCAGTGCTCCGCGAGATAACAATTCCAGGAATTTAGTGTCTTCTGACGTCCCAGTGAGCGTGGAAGTCAACATCGTGTGTTTTATCTCCTGTACTTAGACTGAGGAGGACCACAAAAACATGAGTGAGTCATCTTTTTCACACTTTGGCGACTGATAGGACCTCCAGAGTCCCAAATATAAGGATTTAAATTATTAAAAAGTTGATTTTGCGTAATATGGGACCTTTAAAGTATTAACATGACCTATTCTAAAACAACAATCAATTTATCCTCTATGATAAAGTTGATTTCCAAAAGTGTTTCCACTGTCTGCGGTGCATAGTTATTAGCAAACAAAAAAGCATATTAGCACATGATAAATGTATGAAGCTGCGAGATGAAGTAAACAAAAACATGAATATGGATTATGGTAGTTGCAGGAGGAAACAGACAATTTTGACATGGAATGGATGGTGAGTCAGTACACATGGTAAAACGTATAGAACACAGTAACGCCAGCGTCGCCCATGTGATCTAGAAACGAGTAGGATGAGTCTGAGGTTTTATGTCCAGGAAAACCCTGGCTTTTTGCCGTTTACTGTTTACGGTTGTTTTTGAGGTTGCAATCAAAGCTTGTCCCTGCCCCGGTCTATGTCACATCCTGCACACTCAGACCTCAACCACACTGGAGATACACATACGCACAAGCAGACTCAACTGAGCCGACCTCTAACCACTCATCAACACTGATACCAAAAAAAGGGAGGGGCAACTTTGCAAGATCCCGCACAGTCCGGCGGACCTTGTCTGAACTCATGGAATTTCACACTGGTTTTACCTCTTTTCTCTCAGCGTCTCTGTCTGGGTGAACGCTCGCTGCTCTGTAACGTAGCGAGACAAGGAAAAATACATTTTAAGACATTATTACAATCAGACAGAGATGAAGACAATATCACAAAGTCATTCAGCTGAGAAGGTCAATAACCATTATTCCAAATCAAATCGAGTTAGACACAAACACAAGAATCCCTCAAGCAGTCAGTATCCAGCAAGCCCCAACAGAGAGAGAACAAACACAGCAAACAAGTTCTGCCTCGGAAACCCAGATGACAGTAAACATGGGAAAAATAAAAAGCAAGAGTGAAAGAAAAAAGAAACCTCAGAGTAGAAAGGACTTCTCCTACAGATCATCTAGCAGAGTTATGTGGAGAACATTTTTCCAAAGCCTTGGGATATAAAAATCTTACAGATTCAGACCTTTACTTGTGAATCATGTTTGAGATGTTTTTTTATTTATTATTAAGATGACTTGGCATTAAACGTTGGAGAAAGTGTGTTTTTGATTAACCGGCTCGTCCAAAACAAACTCCCATTTACATTGAAAAAGTCACATCAGCCACCAACCAAAACTAAATCTTACCACCACGAATTAAGAGTTGCACAATTATGACCACAACGAGAAAGACTGCTTTGTAAAAGTTTGTCACAAAAACCTCTGCAAATGAATTCGAATGACATGACTGAGGCATGTTTGGTAGATTTAAACATAGCAAATATGATTTATTAAATGCCGCAAATGAGCCTTTTAATTGTGCAGCTCTTGATAATCAGAAGATTGTCCAATAGTTTGTCCCCAGAAAGAGCCAAAAGACACAGAGAAGTGTATTCCACCAACCAACCAGGACTAGTGCTTGTACTTACTAACTTGGTTGAGACGAGTAAGGGATTTAGAGAGAAATAAAGCCTGAAGTAGAGAACGACTGCCGCTGCTGAACGAACCATCTATGTGGGACAAAGCAGGGACTTAATGCTGCACACTGGCTCGCACAGAGGAGTCGTGGTGCTGTATCAAAGTCGACCGTGAACACGCACATGCAGCGTATACACTAAAGAGTTTTAATTTACGACACCTGGCCTCCCCCTCTTGAGACATGTGTGGCACATGTGTCCGTTCAGCTGGCTCCTGAGAACAGAAAGGTCACAGGGCAAAAAGGGTCAAAGATCACTCACCTTCTGCCAGGTCAGTGACGGCTGCGTCTCGGTTTAGCAGCGGCCTTGACGGCTTTGCCTTGGGGGAAGAGTAGGAGTAGGAGCGCAGACGGACTTCCGCCTCCTCTGGATTCTGGATGAGCAAACAGATCAGACGGAGCAGTAAACAGATGTTTACAGGTTCAGTTGTTAAAGGACTGTCAGCAGAATCCTGTCGGGCAGACAGACTCACGTCTGCTGATGGTCTTGGTTTATCAGCTGATATTTGACTGTATTATCTGTGTTTAATTGTGACCGACTGTGATGCACTTTTACTTTATTGCTGCAAAAATAGTCTGCTAATATAAAACTAAAAAGACCTGTGTAATTTGATGTTATCAGCCAACTGATTACTAAATCGGTCTGTAAAATGACAGACATAACTGTTAAAAATCAAGGTGTGATTAAAGTGTGAATTCTCAGCTTTTATTAAAGGGATTGAACAAAAAAAAACATTAACCGTTGCGGAATTATAAGCATTTTTATACATTTTTGTCCATTTTCAGAGGCTTAAAAATTATTGGACAGTTGACTTAAAAGCAGTTTCATGGCCAGACGCCACGTCCTCACTATTTCCTGCCAGACCAAGCAGATAAAGGTCTGCAACTGATATGCAAGTGTTGAATTTGCGTTTGGTGGCTTTTTACTGACATTTTCAATATGAGGTCCAAAGATATGTCAGTGCAAGTGAAAGAGGACCATCATACGACTGAGAAAACAAAAGAGAGTGGGTCAAATCAACTATTAAAAGAAGGAATCCACTGGTAAAGAAAAAACACTTTACAACATCTAGCAAAGTCAAGAACACAATCAAGAGACACCTTCATGAATGTAAATACAGAGGGTTTGCAACAAGGTGCAAACCAGTGATAACACTAGAGAACAGGAAGGCCAGATAATAATGAAAATAAAAAAAGCTTGCAGAGTTCTGGAAAAAGATGCTCTGGACAGATGAAACAAGGATGTACTTGTACTAGAATGATGGGGAGAGAGAAAAGTGTGGAGAAGGAAAGGAAGAGCTCATGATCATCAGTCAAACAGTGGAGGAGGCAGTGTTACGACAGTGCCAGTGGAGCAGGCTCACTTCTGAAGTGTACAGGATTATAGTCCTTTCTGCTCAGATTCAGCCACATGTTGCAAAACTGACTGGACAACATTTCACCTCGCAGATGGATAATGACCCAAAACATGCTGCAAAAGCAACTCAAGAGCTTTTAAAGCTAATGAAGTCACCTGAGCTCATGTTTTTCAGTTACTGAAGACTAAACTGAAGGCCTGACAAAGCATATCCAGGGAGGAATCATAGCATTTGGTGATATCCATCGATTCCAGGCATTAGGCAGTCATTGCCTGCAAAGGATTTTCAAAATAAGCCTTTTATTTATCATGATATGAGTTTGTCCTATTATTTTGTAGACCCTGAAAATGGACGACAATGCATAAAAACTGCTTGTAATTTCTCAAAGTAAATGCGACTCGCTTGTTCAAATCCTCAAATTAAAGCTGCAGACATTTATAACAACGGTGTACCTTGGTGGGCGTCTGTGCACTGTTGGACTGCATGCAGTTAATGTCCGGAGACGCGTTGAAAGAATCCCTCTCCTCTCCTGAGCTGGATCGCAGGAATGGCTGCTGCTTTAAAGAGGAGCAGGGGTAGGAATGTCCCAGTATGTCCTCTTCCCCACTGTCACACTCCAGACTAGGACTATTTATATAAATACACACACAAACACATGCTTAGGTTATGAGCCTGCAGCCACAATATTCAGCAATGACTGCATCTCATTTTTGGTATCAGCTTCTTCAACCTGAAAGTCTGATAACTCCGATGCTAATTTTAAGCTCAATAATCAGGCTGCGCAGCCTCCTAGTCGTCGTACTGTACGTCTCAGCACAGAAAAACACTGCCGCTCTGAGGAAATTGGAAGGAATGTTCAGCAACTGCAAAACAAACAGCTCAATAGTGTCCAGACTTCCTGCCATTTTTCCGCACCTTCACTGACAACAATCGCTGCATGGGAACATCAAAAAGCGCTTCTGCTAACATTCCAAACATCTGATACTTGGCCGTCGCAGTGGGATGAAGTCACTGGACTGTTTTGTGACAAGTCATCATCACTGAGGAATCACATTAACCATAAGGTAGATAAAAACTGAATCAGTTGTGAGGTGTTCTTCTATTCTATTTAATAATAAAATTGCATTTTTAAATCGAGAAAACAACAGGAATAACAGTCTTACCTCAGGCCGCGGTTTGCCTCTGTCAAGCTGCATTCTCTTCGTTTTAAAGTAGGAGAAGCTGGAAGGCACGACTGTTTTTGACGCCTATGTGCTCCTTCAAACAAACGGAAGGCAGAAGCCAACGGGGAGGAAGGAAAAGACGGAGAGGAAGCGCAGGGAGAAGGGGGAGACATACGATGGTTCTCCTGACTGGGGCCTTGGATTCCCCTCTCTTCATTATAAGGTGAGGACGGGTGCCGGTGCTGGGGACAGTTTCCTGAGTCTGGGGGAGTTGTGGAGAAAGAGTCCCAGCACTGGCTGTCAACGTGGGAGCCCGGGCTCACCTCCTCCGGTCCTGGAGAGCGGTATCTAATGTCCACTTCCTCCACCTGGAAGAGAAACGCCAGAAATGGGTGACAAAGAGAAGAAGAATTGGTCTCTCTCTGTAGTTTGCATTCAGGTTTCTTTTTGACTTAACTGTACTTGAATTGGAATTGGAATAAAAATCAAAGCCCAACTCACCTGGTCCACCAGCATGGCGTTGGCATACACTCGATCTTTGCCGTGTATCATCGCCGTCAGTCTGGCAGCTGCAGCCAGAGTTGGGGACAAGGCCTGACTTTCTCTTATGGACTGGCTTTTCTCTATAGAGAGGGAGGGAGCCATAGAGAGAGAGAGAGAGAGAGAGGGAAGGAGGTAGAGAGAGAGAGGGTTTTTCAATATTACATTTGGTTTCCACAGCGACACCAAATAACTCCTCACAAACACAGGAAGTGACATAGACATCCTGAGCAGTTGCATGTCATTGTTCTGAACTATGAGTCTCTGTATGTGTGTGTCTGTCTGAAAGGCTCCACACACACACACACTCACACACACGTGTATGTGTGTGCATGAACTTGTGAGTAGGCATCTGTCGGCATGTTTTTTCCCCCCACCCTGCCTTCGATACACTGGGTGAGTGGAAATAACTCCCGGTGAGCACACAGTAGCATTGACTTGAAGTCTTTCAGCACAGTAGAGTCACTGTGAGCCAGTCGCCACGTTTTTTGCTGTTAAACAGAAGAAAACACTCCTTCTCTCAAAACACACACACACACAGAGCTCCCTCTGGGAAGTCGCTCTGTGCACCAGCTTCTCCACAACACACGTTCTTAGAGGAGTTCTCGAGCCAAGCGCTTTTTAAAACCACAGCCCCCACTACAACAAACCTTTGATGAGACGTTCATGCAGCACACTGATGTATTGTTGAAGCTTATTTGTACAGTGTCTGGAGACCTAATAAAATAAAACAGTGAATCAAATTGTAGCGGGATCGTGTGCAAAAACAACTGAAAGACAGAAATTCAAACACAAAAAGTTTTCCGCTCAACAAAAACATGAACTGAATGAAACACAAACAACTTGGAATTGACCTTTAAATCTGTTAAGAATGATTAGCATTGAAAAATGAGGATTGATTGATGAGGAAAAAAGGCCCAGAACAGCAATAAAAAAAGAGCATGTGATTGTTCTCTTTGTCATCTGCTGCTTCTCAGGCATTAAAAACAAAAACAAACTGTGGAACTGAAAAGCCAACATGTACAAATCTTTGGCAAATGCTGATATGACACACACCTTAAAATAAGCTCCTAAATGGACCGACCATGAGAATGAATGAATGCTGTTTTAAGGTTGGAACTCAAAGGCGGAGGGTGTTTTCTTGACAACCAAGTGTATGACCTAAACCTTAGCTTCTAACTTGGGTGAAGTACCACATGGGCCATAGTTTCCACTGGGTTTAAAGAGAATATGGCTGCAACTTAAGATTATTTTCTTAACCAATTCATCTGTTGTTCTCAAATGTCTTGTTTAATCATGTTGCAAACCAACATGATTCAGTTTTAACGATTTCTTTGTTATATGGAGCAAGGAAACCAGAAAATATTCACATTTAAGAAGCAGGACAATCAGAAAACCTGTTTTAATGACAAAAGAAACGCCACTGAATTAATTGATTTTTTTGATTAATTGATTAATTATCATTTAATAGAGTAATTATTTCAGCCCTAAAAGAGGTTGTTGTCTAAATGTATATAATCTCAGAGTCAATGTGGTGCGTCCCACACACTGTGTAAACCATATGTTCTTGCAGTTTTATCACTTTCAGTTTAATATCAACTTGAACATTAGTAAAAATCATTTGAGAAGAATAAAGCAATGGAAATGTTTAGGAGGTAAAAACTCCAATTAAAGCTGGCCAGTTGTCTGTGACTCACTCAAACAGACAGTATATTTGGCTCATGTCTCTACCTTCTCTGCTTCAGCAGTGTTTGCCTCTCTGGTTTATTGTGAAAACTCTGGTCAAGCTTCGCAGGAGTGTGCGCAGAGTACGCAGCAGGTAGGCCGGTCACTTAGTCCGCTTAATCATTCCATGCAATCTGAATGAAACTGTTTGTGTTAGAATTTGATTATTTATGGACACTAGTTTTAGCAGCACTAAATTACAAAGGCCTTAATGCTCAATAGATTGTGCGTACTTTAAAGCTTACATGTTATGACTATGTTATGCATTACAGGTGCAACACTGAATAGGTGATTTCATACTTCATACCTAAATAGAAATTAATTCTAACCTATGCTCATTTACTCCCATTTATAGAAACAGATGACTATTTCTGAAGCAACAGACTCCACAAAATAAGAGGAGTCCAGCATCTGCAACAGAAAATAAATCAGACCAACAATTGGCTGTGCTTCCTGTAGGCGGTGAATCCAATAAATCTGAAGAGGCAACGTGGAGTCAAGCGGACGTTGATGAGGACACCAGATGATGCCTGTTCCATCCACATCCACAGACTCAAGTTTAACCGCTGCAGGGTATACAGAGACCACTGCACTCCAAGAACTAGGTGGACTTTAACACAAATAAGCCTGTTTGAACAGCAACAACTGGTTCTTCTGCTATCAAAAAACGTCTAAGGTCTTACATGAAAACAGTATACAGTGTGTGAACCTGAAGCCTAATCCATAATACCTGCTGAAGTCACAGTAGATCTTCTACTACGTATTGCAGGATTAGTTTAAGTCTAAAATCAGATCCAGGGAGGGGGTCAGGTCCTGGATGTGGGTCAGACTGTTGTTTGAAAGCAGATACTATTTCATATCAACTCACTTCAGGAACCTGACAGACAGACCTAATATTTGAAGTTCTGGGCCAGATCCAAAGCCACAGCTGGCCGCCATGGGCCCGATCATTCACACACCTCTGACCCATAAACGCCGCTTCAGCGAACATTACTGTCAGGCACTGTGATCTGTGTTTAACATTAGTAAACATGTGGAATAACAAAGAAGCAGAGAGTTCATATTACTTGGACGTTTAAGCTGCACAAAATCAATCTTTCTCCAGGAGAGGCTCATCAAGGCAGAGTCACTTTTAAAGAGCGCAGACCAATGAGTGCGGCTGTATGAATGGGATTAGAAAGTAGACTTTGAGTGTTGTGATATTTATGTCCACGAGCGAGAGCCAACCCGATACAGTAGCAGCGCCGTGAGCGGGCAGAAGAGAGGAAAAGAGAAAGCTGGAGCTTTTACAGAGAGCCAGACAAAGACAGCAGTCACAGCCAGGTTTCCAGAACGGGGCAGTTAAACACAGAGTGTGACCCTTCAACCCATGCACACCCCTGGGAGAGAGATTGAGGAAAGCAGGATAAAAGGGGGAGGACGGGCTGTCACAGGGGGTTCTTTCTCAGGGTTCACTCTAATTTAGGAGCTGCAGTGCAAAACAAAAAGTAGAAGATAAACACAGGATTATGATTTTAAGTGCACAAACACCTCGGCTTGTTTGTTATGAGTAGAAAAATTATTATTTGTCCGGGCTGTGTCTCCTTTTATGATGTAAGTGTCGTTTTAAATCACCGCATTAATCAACCGTCACTTTGGAGAGAGCTGGGAGAAATTAGGAGCAGAATAAAATAATAAGCAGAGTCTAAAAAGAAGGGAGAAAAATAATCACAACAGAGTGTTTTATTACATCCTGAAGGGAGAGGTAATTATTTAACTGCACTATCCCGGGAAAGGACATTTAATTTATTAGAACTATAATCTACCAAAGTCCACAAACTCACTCCGAGTTCTGACACCTGTGGTCAGATGATCCCGATCCAAGCATCACATTGTGTGTTCCGACTTTGTTTACATTTCAGTGCGTCACCTGGATGAAGAGATCCAGGAGGAGATGAACCCCCAAAGAGAGCAGCCATCAGTCCTCAGAGTGAAGAAACAAGCAAACGTGAAAACACATGTCATTTTGCAGGTGAGCGGTTACACCAGAGCTGTTTTGCGTCTAAAAATATCTGAATTCGCTTGAAAATGGGGTTTAATGTTACTCGGCACGGTGGTGTTTTTTTTGGTATTCAACTGGATAGCACCAACAGACAGTTTGTGTGAAGTTTTGCCGACGTCAATCACAATTAAGAAGCAATAACTTGTTTAATCTTGCAGAGGTTTAGAGTGAAAGATGAGGAAAAGACCACTGGAGTTGAGCCATGACACAGACATGGCAGTAACCTGATCTTGCTCTGTGTCTGTCTTTCAGCACAAAGACATTTTCACACACAGGCAAAGAAAATGTTCAACTGTTCTGGTTTAGTTTGGAGCTTGTACGTAAGTTGAAGCACAAGAATTGACTTAATTGAGAAACTGGTAAAGCCTGAACTTGAGCTCCCACACAGACACATCACTGCCACCTGAACAAATCACTGATTATCATTGATTATCCATTTGCGGGTGCCTGAGCCCATGAAAGGACACATTAAGCTCTCATTTTTCTTTGCACTTCCAGCTGTCACACGCGGCCACAACAACTCCTCGCCAGGGTTCATTCATGCACAACAGTGTGGCCTGAGAACGCCTAAAGCCCAGAGCCACTTAATCAGCCTCGAGTGGACATCTGACATTCCCCAACATACTGTCACATATCAGGTTACATCACTGGCAAACATGCCATTATCTCACTCTCTGTGACTTGGTGATGCAGTGGAGGCCGGTGAGTAAAAATCTGTAATGGGAATGGTCTAATTTTAACTTTATTGTTCCACAGTGAACGGTGAAAACGTGTCCTGCCAAGAGCGCAGTTTGCTGTAAAGTTTTCCATTTGTCATGTGTAACATGAGGCAGCTATAAGGCTTAGCTCTGTGTACATTTCAGCGGCTCTCTCTCTCTCTCTCTTTGAAATCAATCCACACGCGTCTCAAGTCTGCCAAACACTTCAATTATCAACATGTCACATGAATATTTCTGCCTGAAGTGGAAACGTGGCTCAGTCAACATTTCTGCAACTGTCAGAGTGACAGAGGAGTTAAGAGTTACTCTCCACATTTACTCTCCGTTACCTTTCTTTCCCGTCTTCCTGCGCATCCTCATCTTGGGGAAAGACGGCCAAGAGTAGTTGAAAGGAGAGTCCGAGTCAGAATCCATGATATGATGCCTTCAAGAAAATCTTCATCTAAGCTCTTCAAGGTGTTTGATAAATAAAAGGAACAGCTCACAACATCCATTGCCTCATGGCTCTACAGAGTGCAGCACTCACTCGGCTATTCCCAGAGTTCCACTGTAGACACTGACACTTCAGGACTGAGGCAGCATGTTCCCCTCTGTCTCCCCCATCCACCCCTCCCCCTAAAAACCCTAACCCTCCCCCCTTCACAACTCTGAAACAACTGTCAGACAGTGCTGGGACCAAACTCTGCCTCCTCTCGGCTTATAAAGTTTTCTCTTTCCTTGTCTTCTTTTTGTCTCACTTAAATCTGTGCCACACTCCGATTACTTTCATTCGCTATACTAACTTCTAGTATGAAGGCAGAGGTAGAGTCACTGAGGCGAGGAGAGCGGGGGGGGGGGGGGAACAGTATTGACAGCCGGAAAGAATGAGGGAATGAGGGCAAGAAACAGGGGGAGACAAAGTCAAACACAGGAGTGACTTCAGAACCTACAGGGAAGACAAACATGTGGACAGACAGCTTAGTGGAGGTGAGTCTTAGACGCAAGAGAAATCATTAACCCTGTGAGTTCATGATTGTCTCACATATTTGGAGGCTACAGAAATGTAGAGCAACTCATTCACTGTAAACACGCCTGAGGATCACACCATTCCTTTGTATATTTCATCATTTTAGAGCCAAGCTGCAAAGGGTTTTCTCTGTGTTTGTTTGTGTGTGTGTGTGTGTGTGCGTGTGTGTGTGTTTGGGGGTGGGTGGAGGGTATCAGCAGGTCAGCAGCCTCACCATGGAGACAGCAGTGAGAGCCGCCGCTGTTTTCTCCGTCTATCCCCCCCTTGCCAACTTGCAGGCGTACAGTGCTCCATTTGCGACAAGCAGATTTCACATGGTGGTATAATCGAGAGAATGGGACGGTGGAAGGGGTTTAAGAGACAAACCGGACAAAAGGCTCTCTGGAAAGAGGGCAAACACGGGTTTATATACGCACATAAATGAAGGAATGTGATAAAGAAAAAGACAGAAAAAGGGGGATGAGTGGAGTTTTGTAGGCAGAGTATGTGCAGAGAGGTGTGTATTTGTATCGTCGTGAGGACGATTTTGACTTACAAACCCTGGAAGTGGGGACAAAAAGTGAGCACATTTTAGTTGGTAAAAGGGCTGATTATGGGTTACAAGCTGGTTTTAGGGTCAGGGTTAGAATTAGGTTAAGATAAGGGTTAGTTATTGAGGATTAGAGGCTAGGGAATGCATGTCTATGAGTGTCCTCACTAAAACAGCTATACAAAACTGTGTGTGTGGTGAGTGCATTGGCACTGTGCTGCAGAACATTAATGCTGCCACTGTTGGGTCTGTGTAAGACTTTGTCTTTTTTTTCCGTTTCCAATTAGATCCCTCAGCTGGGGTCAGAGCTTGTTAGTGTTCCTGCAGTTTCGCTCATTGTCTTATGTCACCATGCCAAACTATTTATATCATACATAATTCCAACTCTTACAACCCATTTTCCCCCTAAAACACACACACACACACACTCCTCCTCTCACCTCCCTCTGGGGATCTCACCAAACTGATGGGAAGACTGCATTCAGCAAAGCCCTGGCAACCTCCATTCAGCTACAAACAACCCCTTTTTTCACTTCCCCACACTCCTTGCCCCCCTCAGCGTGTTCTTTCCTACCACATGCTCCCTCTCAAACACACAAGTGTGCGCACACACACACACACAAGTTTCATTCTTTCTTCCGCAGAGCTCCTCGGGATGAAGTGGCCTTTGCTGTTTGTTCACTGAACTCAAATTAAAATGCTGTCCTGAGAAGATGGGACAGGGAGTGTACGGCTGAGGTTCTACCTGGAACCATTTGCTTCTGAAAAACCCTTTCTTTCCCAAAGAAAGGGTTTTTCAAGGGTTTTGGTAACACTAATGGTTCCAGTAAGAACCATTTTGATCCAGAGAACCCCTTTCCTGAATAAAGGGTTCAACCAAAAACCAAAAAGGGTTCTCCTATGAGGACAAGCCCAAGAACCTTATATGGTTCTACTTAGCATTTTTATTTCTAAGAGTGTAGGTATCTGGGTGCAAGTGTGTGTTTTGGGTGGGGAGGTGGGGGGGGGGGGTTGAATGTTGGGGGAATTAGAAGGGCAGAGGTGAGGGGGGGTATAGAAAATGAAAGACTTCATCTTTGTCTATGAAGATGTAAGAATATTTACAGAAAACACTGCGGCCTGTGTTTAATTTCAGTCATGCTCAAAAAATCATGGTCATTTAAAAACTGAAAAAGAGGGAAGCGCTGACATCAAGTAGAGGGAGGAAAGGACATAACAGCTACGTTCAAAATTCCACATCTCTTGCTGAAGCTCGGGCTATAGAAGCTCTGTCTGTCTATTTGATGACGCATTAGCACAAGGAAACGGCCACATAGCATGCAATAAAAACAGGCTGCGATCACAACACATGATTCATTTCTGTAAGAATAACTGTCACTCTGAAAAGCCTAATGAGCACAGAATCAAACAAACACTGTAATCCCGTAAGAATGGCGCGGACAAATCCTGAGTCATTTTCAATACAATTTTTCTTTTTCTTCATTCAAACAATTGAGAAAGAAACTTGAAGGGAAAACTTGAAGAAAACAGAAATCAAGTGACTAATGTTATTCGTCTGAACCACAAAAGGCCTTTGAGGGATTTGAACAGGGTCATCGGCAGGCAGCTTGGAATGACTGCACAGAAAATGTGAGACCAGCCAACACACACACACACAAACGCACATACACATGGAAATACAGCATGGAAAACAACACCAGCCACAGGACGTTCAGATTGCAGATGTCCAGCGCCAAGTGTTATAAAGCCTGAAGCCTCAGCTTGTAACCACAGCATTCTTACACTAAGGCATCAGTCTGCCCTGCAGAACACAAGCCAATTATTAACCCACAGGATGTTCCCTTTCTCGATCCCAAATCCTTCCCTTCCCTTCCAAAAGCAGATCAGAGAGAAGCCACCTTCTACCACCTAGTTAGGCTTTTTTTTCCCCTGCCATTCCTGGCAGGAATAACATGATTCAGGATTACAGCGGTCTCTAAACAGATCCCCTTTTATTGCTGTTGAGAAGATGCTTCGTCACGCTGGCTTTGTTTGTTTACACGGCACCAAACTAGCTGGCGTACTCGAAATCAGAGGTGTGACATGCAACAGCATCATCGTGTCCTACCTTGCTGATTCATTCCTCCAGCATAAAGCTGTAAAAAGAATGCCCCCAAATTGTTTTTTTTTGTACCTTTTACACATAACATAGGAGGAATAGAGGTACAACATTTGCACCTTGAACATGAGCTATAGAGTGACAAGACTCCAGAGAGAGAGAGGGGACGCATGGCAAGCCAGGTAACTGCAGAAATGTGATCTTTTAGTCTATGGGGACAGTGGACAACCACAGGCAAGGATTAGAGCTGAGTTTCAAGTTCTGTTCAGGAAACAAAAATGTTTCCTTCCTGATTGTAAGCCACTTGGATGACTTCCTATGACTAGAACAACACCTAAAAAAAACAATCATCGGTTTCAGTCGGCACAAAATGTGATTTACAGCTGAAGCACCACAAGCTAGACAACAAAACCATATCCAGAAACGGAGAAAGTGGCCTTGCTGGGAAAGAAGTTAAAAAAGACTTTAAAAATATATATATTTACCGGAGTCTGACTGTGATTGATCGTCCTCTTCATCCTCCCCGTTCAGGCAAAACATTAGCGGCTCCTCGTCGTCCTGAGAGAAGAAACGGGGAACAGTTCACTCAACAGCGTGCAACCGCACTCGGACTTCACCAAGCTACAAGGCTAACACATGCGCTAAAGAAAAAGTGTTTGGGCAAGCGTGTATACCTGCGTAGTGTATAGAAACGGACTTATGTCACCACCTGCACCACATTAAAAATGTCCCTCTGGATTCTCAACACACGGAATACACACTTGACACCTGACCACGAACATAGTCGCCTATTCAGTGGCATGTGCGAGGTGTCAACTCCAACACCTTAACAATGAATGTGAAACAATGTGGAGCATTGAGGAGCAGTAAAAGTCTTGTGTTATTAGCCATGGATGCAGTGGCAGGTGTTCATGGAGAATGAATGGAGCTTTGAGAGTTTTAGATTTTCGAAATCAAGATAACCCAGTGGCAAAATAGACTGTCGAACAAAATTATTATGGATGTTTTAGTAGTGTAGGACCCAGGTTCGCGTCCTGGTCGGAACAGGGGTCTTTCTGCATAGAGTTCACATGTTCTCCCTGTGTGTGCGTGGGTTTTCTCCACGTTCTCTGGTTTCCTTCCACAGTCCAATAACACGCAGATTTGGAGATTAGGTAAATTGGACACTTTAAATTGACCGTATGTGTGAGAGTGGGTGGTTGTTTGTCTCTATGTGTTGGCTCTGTGATGGACTGGCAACCTTTTGCCCTGTGTCAGCCGGAATTAGCACCAGCATGTGGAGGATAAAGTTGTAGAAGATGAATGTATGAATGAACAACAAATCACTATTTTTAAATCTTTCGGCCGCTCACATTAGGGGTCACCACGGCAGCGATATATTTGACTCATGACTCAGTAGATAGTGGTATATAATCACGCTAACATCAGTGAACTTGTTAAAGTGAAAGGGTTTTAAGGGAAGATGTTTCTTTGACCAGCTGAAGATCTACGGACAGAGGAAGTCGCTTCATGCAAAGTGTGATTTATGAATTATGGTTATAAGAACGAATTGATTTGGTCTGTGTATGCGAATTATGACGACAAAACCAATAACTGTCCGAGCGTCAAATACGTACATTCTCTTCCACAGCTGAATTTCCTCCGCTGATATCTGGATAGAGAGCTGAAAGAAGAGAAAACATATTCAGACGCAGCCATCAAACTTCAAAAGAATCTAAAGTAAGCACAGATGTTTGGCAGTCTCCAACAATGCTGTGTCAAGTCTTATGTTAGTTTACTTTTCATAACCTGAGGCGATTCTTAGCGTATGGCCTTGATCTCCTTTTATTTTATTTTTCTACCATGTGGATCCCGGTTTAAAAGACAGAAGTGTACTGTATGATCACTTAGCAGCAACACAAACCTTTAAGTAAGGGTGGTTCAATGCGTAGCTTGAGAAAAAACAGTAAATAAAAGAAGGTGGTAGCAACCCATAAAGGACATATAGGTTGGAGAGAAAACCAGAGACAAGAAGATGTCAAACAAATCTGCTATCATACATCTTTTAAAATTCTTCCATAATGCTTCTGGTTCAACCTGTTGGAGCTAAAGAATGCATACTGTTGGGCTGTGTTCCACTTCAGGGGGTGGGAGTGTGCAGATGGTCATGAGATTGATAGACCTTTTATTGTACATATTAAAAGCTTAACCCCTGAAGTCAGAGCTTAAAAGAATGAATAATCACTTATGGCTGTAGAGGTCACTGCTGCTCAGCAAAGTTTGGTTTAAACACACTGTACAGCTTGGCTGCTCCCTGGACATTCTTTTTCCCACATATATGTAGTACCTCTATTGCCCCAGAGGAGGGCAGCCAAGTTATTTCAGCCTTTGCAAATGTTAGTCTTGGTTTAACCAGGCCAAATCCCCACAAATCAGGACGATTATGAAGCGTGTGATACCATTCTCTGAAGGATCATCCACGAGTTCTTCCTTCCCAACAACGATCTCCAACCTTTCCCTCCTTAGTGCCTTGATCTGAGGAAATACAGGACATATTGCAAATAATAAGATGCAATAAATGTTATACAAACATCAACCAGTGAGAGACTGCAAGCTTGCTTCACTACACAATTACAGACACACACATGTATAGAGCTTGTATCAACTATCAACGCTGATAAGATGTGCTCACCTCTTTGAGGAAGTCCTCGTCTCTGAGTCTCTGTCTGAGAAGCAGGATGTCGGCGTGCCGGCTCTCCACTGAGCTCCACCTCAGGTTCTGTCGCACGGTCAAAGTCAGGTTCCCCGTGTCATGGCAGAACCTCAGCAAGCGTGTTCGGTCTGCCCACACCTGGGAGAGACCTGCCGGAGGCGTAGCTAAAGGGTTGGGTGGACTGGAGCAGAACAGCTGGATTAATTTACCAATTGTACAGTTATATATCTTTGTGATAATGTTAATAACTAGTGTTAAATGTGGGTATACAGTATATGCCACAATCAGAGAATGCACAACTTTTTTTTATACTGTAATAAAGTACTTCTGACATCCATTAATATAAACACATGTTGGTGTAATTTTCACACTTATTTTATATAAGCTTTAGGTCGTGTCTACATGAATAGGTTCTAAGTTGCAGATGCATTTTTGAAATACGGATGATATAATTTGTGTGACTTTGTTGTGACATCACTACTGATATAAAAATATAAGATAGGGATCAATCTTCACTTGTGTACATAAAGAAATATAAATAAAGAAAATGGATAGTCTGGTGAAAACCATGATAAGTTAAATTCTCACAAAATTTAGCGACATTTCATCAATATATTTTTGAATTAGCTGTGTTGAGCATTTCTAAAGGTACTAATGTTCGGTGCAAGTGATTTGTGTGTGCTTTTTTAGGTAAATGGTCATTTAAAGTTATTTTATGATCCAGGCTAAATGAAAAAATTTTACAAGTGTGAAATCTAAAAAATTTAAATTATCAGGAATAATGTTTTTCACATTTAGAAAACCTTCTCTTACTTTGGTGACTTTTTGTTTTCTGAAGAACTCTTCACTGAAATCATCACGTTACAGTGCACCAGCAATTCGTATCCCAGTGTCTCTCACTGAAGTCCTTTGCTGGAGCTTATAATCTTACTGTGTGAGGAGCTCCAGGAGTTCAGTGTTCCCTGCCGTCTGTGCCAGCTGCAGCGGAGTGATTCCCTCTTCGTTTGGCAGGTTTACAGCCATCAACCCTCCTGGTTGACAAAGCAACAGCTCCGCCAGGCGACAAAGACCCCAACGCACGGCCAGGTGAAGGAGGGACTCTCTGGGAGTGTGCTCTGCAAAGGAGTAAAGACGTACAGTATAAACGATACTAGTCATACTTTACCGGGTCACTGAGGTGGGGGTGGAACCAAACTCAGCTCTCAACAACCACCTACTCATGATAATTAACCTAAATATTAATATATTCTGAATCTCTCTGCTCCACTGACCCACTTTAAGAGACACTTTTCTGTGTCTCCTTTCCAGCATTTTCTGAATCCAGGTGATCAGCTGTATGCGTACCTCAAATCCACTTCAAAACTCGTAGATGATTACATTTACAGTATTTAATGATGTTTTTTATTTTTATTCTTTCCCTACAGGGCAGGGCAACTTTGGTTACAGAGCACATTTTATCACAAAGAAACTCAATGTGCTTTTCATCGAAGGAAAAAAAGATGACATGAAACCACAAACACACACACACAAGTTTGCACTTCTTTCATGGCCAGGACAGTCTTGTAAAATAAATTTTTATTCTCAATGTGTCTTTTACTGCTTAAATAAAGGTTAAATAATAAATATCTAAATAAATAAATAAAATAGTGAGGATCCTTATGCATTCCCTACTCCCTTACCCTAACCTTAACAATCACAACTAAATGTCTAACCCTAACCTTTACCCTAACTCTACCATAGGAAGACATAATGGCTTAATGTGACTGTGTAAACAGAGTTAGGTGCCCACATGATTAATATCTGAAACACACACACACTATACTAAACCAGCTTAAAAGCTTGGGACAACAGGGAAGTATTGAGTTAAGAAGTAAAAGTGGAAACCATATCTATAAAGTGCAACTCATTAGGTGACGAATTCCACAGTGCAGGTCCACAATAACTAAAGTATAGTCAAGGAATGTTGGAATATCTGAGTGGTCAGACAGAACAGTTACACGGTTACTGTAAACACACTGTTTAGGATATTCTATGCAGGATTCCTGAAGAGATTCCATAAAGAAGCATATGCTTACTATGGCTGAATTTTACCTCTGCAGCAAGTCCAGAGAAAACATGGTGATGTAATAATAACAAAAGAAAAGTTGGAGCCTGAAAATTCAGTCACACACACAGCGTCAGCGATAAAGTGATGTCATGGGTCAACATTATCGAATTAACCGCAGACATTTAGGCGGGCGACACTGCGATGAAACAGACTGCCGTAACAGTATTAGCGCTAAATCTAGTTTGTTATTTATGTAGGTGGCTCTTCGCAAAACACTCAAATCATACAAACAGATGGTGGCATCGAGTAGTCATAGTGGTCACACACACACACACACACACAGATTTATTGAGCTGTGCCGAAGGCTACTTCCAGCTGGAAAGGCTCTATTAACCACATTACACGCTGCTTGATTGACTTTGATGAATTCAACAGGAGGTCACATGACCATGCTCACTTCCGACTTCAGCGCAACGAGCATGGAAAATGGGAATGATGGCGGAGACAAAATAGGAGGGTGTATCAGAGTTGAAAAGTTCACGTTCTCCTGCCACGATCAGCTTTAGCACAATGATGACGGATGAAGATGTCATTAAACCTGTGTCAATGCTCGGTAACAACACCCTCAAAAATATTGGCTTATTAACCGACATGTAAATGACTAATTAGGTCCTTCTATTGTTTCATAATAAAACACCAAAAACAGATCTGTGCAGAAAACGCCGTTCGTCAAGGTAAGATAATCCTGCTCTCACCTTCTCCACTGTGGCTGCCCAGTACATTCCAGTTTTGAGGGATGTCCAGGTTGGCCATGGCCAGAGCCACGCGGCGGTCCATAGCCCAGCGAGAACTCTCCTGACCCACGTTGAAGAAGCTCCTCAGCTCTTTGTGATCCGTGGAGCTCAGGCAATGTCCGTGGATTACCAGGTGCTCTGCAAGGTCCTGAGAAAACAGCAGCAACCGTGAAGATGCAAACTGAGATAACTGATAACAACAGAACTGCTGCAGAAGTGAAATGACTGATGCCAAATATAGGACGTTGTATGACTTTTAATGGACCAAACAAGGAATCAATGAATAAAGAATAATTGTTAGTTGCAGCCCTAGTGAAAACTCCATCTCCTCAGTGGAGTCGTCACTGCTGTGCTGATGGATGAGGTTATTTTTTCCAGTACTCAAATAATCCAAGAACAACCTGACTAATGTTTCACCTAATGTCTGATCACCAGGGAAAACATTTTTCATAACAGTGCCCTCATTTACAAAACCATAAAACATAATTAAGACACTTTTCATTTTGCAAAGAACAACAATCTAAGTTATGCAGACATTTTGTAGCTGCAGGAATAAAAAGATTGTCATTGTGTGCACCATATAAGATCACGTTTGTGTATTTGTCTCTACCTGCGCATCGTCTTGGACATACTCCAGTGAGGCTCCGCCCACCCATATGAGGGGTGTGGTTTTAGAGCACAGGTAGGCCTGGACAGAGACCATCTCAGCCTTGTTATGTCCTAGAGAAAAATACAACACAGCAAAAGCTCAAATTAAAGCTGCACTGTGTAAGTTTAGGTGATTTTTGTTGTTGATGTTATTATTCTGCCTGTTTAGACTTTGTGAACAGAAAGGCTGTAACACTATCTGTATGATGAGCCATTCATGTGAAAATGGACTTAGTCAAGCTAATATCAGCATTGACTAAGGGGGCGTCTGTATGTATACAGCAGCAGTGCAGGAGTGGGTGGGGGCAACAAGAGTTTATTGTGTGAAACTGCTGAACAATTTTTTTGAGCAGTAGTTTGTTTTCCATAGTCTAAAATGTTTTGCAGAAATTTGCTTTATTAGCACAGATACCTGTTGCCTTTGCCTGTCTTGACATAAAAAAAAAAAAAACAAGTTCTGTGTGTAGCACAGGAATGTTGCATTGTGGGAAGTTTACAACATTTTCGAGTTAAGAAATTTGAGGATGTAATGCTGCAAGTCTGGAATAATGTCCAATGTAGCAGTTTCCATACTCATGAAAAGCACCCAGGGGTTTCGTGAGGATTACATAAATTCAGTCTGACAGGTTCTGAGATTTTTTTTTTTTCTTGATCTCTGCGGATTTAAAGTGTGCATTGATCTCTTAAAGCTTGAAACCAGCACTGGTGCTGCTAATGTTTCAGGAGCTTTTCCAGCCAATATGGCGCTGTGAGCAAACTGTGTCATGTGTATTGAGACAGTCCACTGTGAATGATAAAAAAGAAAACTGGCTAAAAATGATGACTGCCAGGTTTCTATTGAATTGATAACAATAACACCTTTGCAGAAAGAAGACCCAGGTTCGAGCCCCACAAACATCGAATACAGGAATTAGTTAAATTGGACACTGAGAGAGTGTATGGGAGTGGAGCGAGTGGATTTGGCCCTGTGATTGGAGAATAAAGCGGTAGAAAATGGATGGATGGATGATGACAATAATGTGTAAAACAAGTCCAATTACACACAGTTTTGTCATACACTAGTGTTAAAAAGTTTATAAATATAACATTAAATGAATCAGAAATACACTCTACACATTGTTAATGTGGTAAACGACTATTCTAGCTGCAAATGTCTGGTTTTTAATGGAATATATACATTGGTGAATAGAGGCCCATTTCCAGTGTTCTAATGATACATTGTGTTTGCTAATTGTGTTAGAAGGCTATTGGATGATTAGACAACCCTTGAAAACCCTTGTGCAATGATGTTAGCACAGCTGAAATCAGTTTTGCTGGTTCTTTGACGAAAGCAAAGTTTGAAGGGCAAAATTATTATTTTGAATTATTATTATCATTATTTCTAATCTTGTCAATGTCTTGACGGTATTTTTTTTTAATTCATTTTGCAACTCTTTTGATGAGTTTTAATGGAAAACACCAAAACATGTATAGGTGACCCCAAACTTTTGAACGGTAGTGTAAATACAAAACAAGTCACATTTTTAAAATGCCTTAGTGCTTAAAAAAGCCGCAATGTAATTAACATGTTCTCACTTTTTCTTTATATATACACTAATGAAGGCTTTTTTGATGAACAGAGAGAGCAAGACCTGGTTTGCTTACTCCGTCAGGCTCAGTGCACAAGCCTGCAGGACTTCCTGCTGTCTGTGTCAGCCTACACAGAGGCTCACTAATGATGACATACTGTTTATATGGTGCTGCTTCCCTCCTGAGAGGAAGCTGATAAGATTCTGTGCCGTTCCAGACCTCAACACAGACTACTGTATGCATCAAGTGTGTGTGTGTGTGTGTTACTCGTATTTCTTACCTATTTAGGACCTGTTCTGGGATAAACACTGACCTTGTCAGGACCTGTTGTCTTTGTATGGACCAAAGTCTGATCGTAATGAGGCAGGATCTCATTCATGAGGAACTGGTTGTTTAGATCTCAGATATGAACTGTGGTTAGGTTATGGCAGGGGTTTGGAATCGACTGGTATTACGTTTTATTAGGTTAAGGTTAAGGCTTTGTTTTGGCTGTCCTAATGAATGGAGGTCAAGCAGGGTCTTCAGAGGAATAGTGGTGCAAACCTTTGTGTGTCAAAATACAAATAATGATACACTGCTCCTTACTGTACTGTATACACAGTATGGAGTTAAAAACCTGGGGTTGTCAGTTTGTTTGACTTATGAGGATATTTTGCTAGATAAATTCTCCTTGGATGAACATCAGAAATTGGCCAAATAGAGAAATCATCCATCCATCCTTTCACGTCACATTCATATAATGAGATAGAGTACATGTGCAGATACAGATATATTTGTGCACGTACCAGGCACTATAAAGCAGAGCATGACATCACTATGAGCCCTGGTGACATGGACGAGCGTGGATCCTTCCAAAACAATATAGACCTCTGCATCCAGCGGCACAGAGTCCAAACCCTCCAACAAAGCAAATACCTTGGCCTGGCCCTGTAACAAAGAAAGTCGAGAGAGGTTGTGGGGCAAATTTATAAAGGAACATGCTACAGAACAAAAAATAAATCTACTCCCATAGCTGCAGGCTCATTTTAGAGTAAGGTGTTCTAATGTTCTACTTTTCTCTAAAGTACACCAAATCTCCTGACAGCATTCCTCTTGAGGGTATAATAAAATATTACCCCTCAATAAAAAGAGGAATGTCTTAAGTGTCTATTGTGGAAACCTGCACTGATCCCAACAGGGCAAAACACTTTAGATCAGAGGCAGAGGAACATGAAAAAGGCCTGAACGCTCACACATATGCACCCTGATTGGTACTTTTTACAAAAAACACTTGTGCAGGTCAGGAAGTTCAGGGCGAGTTGCTCTTGGGTCACCGATTCATCTACGGCAGGGTTTCTCACTCATGTTTTAGGTGTTTCCCTGCTCCAACACACCTGATTCAAATAAATGGGTCATTATCTGGCTTCAGCAGAGCTTACTAACGAGCTAACGAGGGAAACATCTAAATCACGCAGGACGGTGGCTCCCCAGGACCAGGAGTGAGAAACTCTGATCTACGGTGTAGGGTTAGGGTTTGAAGTTTTGACACTCGAGCTAGCACTCTAACTGAGCGCTCACCCTTGAGTTTTTCTGTTTTTTTTTTTTTGATGAATGATGTCCAAAAACTTGGACGTGGATGTCGAAGGCTGGGGAAACACAATCAATATTGTGTGCCATTTTGTGCGTTTTAATGACACAAAAATCAAAAATCCTTCTGGTAACTTTTGTGAGGCTTGGTCCAAGGATCATGTACGTAAAGTTTCGTGAAGATCGGACAAAATTTGTGACAGGTGAAAGTTTAGTTTCGCTTTCTATTCAATCCAATATGGCGGAAAAAAGACAAGGGTCAGTAACACTATGGAGCAGTGGAGATATCTCAAAAGGTCTATGAGCAGGAGCTGACCAAAAATCTGGCTGACAGGAATAAGAAAACTTAAGAAGGACAATAGTGTGCTGCCTTTCAGCAAGCACACTAATTCCATCCATCTTCTACCACTTAATTCTCCACATGAGGGTGGTGGGGGGGCGCTGGTGCTAATCCCAGCTGGGCAAAAGGCAGTGTACACCCTGGACAGGTCGCCACAAACAACTCTCACATCTATGGTCAATTTAGAGCGTGCAATTTGCCTAATCCGTAATTCTGCATGTTTTTAGACCTGGAGAAAACCCATGTACACATGGGTATAACATGCAGAAAGGATCACAAACCCAACCTAGTGCTAACCCACTACACCAACCGTGTGGCCGAAAGATTAATCAATGATAAAAAAAAAGGATTTTCTTGTAGTACCAACAACAGGTCAAATTAATTTAGTGTTCCCACAATGTTGGTTTTGATTGCAAAACAAATCCATTTTGTTTCATGCCATGAACAAATTTGCTCACATACTAATGAGATTTACCTGATATGTATCAGCATATTAGCATGGCCATTGTGAGCATCTGAGCAGGCTTGTTAGCATTTTTGCTCCAAGGAGGCTGTAGGCCAACTGTGGGCCACTCTTGTTAAATCAACAGTTCACTTAAGTGTTGCAGCAAACTATCCTCTGCTGCATAAATGCATTCACTCATTTATCTGAGCATTAATGTGTGCGCCCCCGGAGAAAACATGTACATGTAAAGGCTGTGTGGTGGTGCATCGACAATCAAAGCATAGTGACCTTTAAGTAACCTCACGCACGCACAAGGAAAACATCATTTCACATGTCAAATTATTATTGACTAAATGTCCAACTGTACCTCGTCTTTGATCTTCAGAGCATTAGTTCTTATTAATGTTTGTCTACTAAGTGAAACCAATCAAATATTATATACCTTGTTTGACTACAGCTTAACCAAACGTTTCACAGATGCATCACGAATCAAACTGCGAGCAAATAAGTAAAATACAAACAAATAACACCACGGTGAATGAATAACGAGAGTTATTAATTTGCTAGTTATACACAGAAGTGCCAGGCTGCCATTGTCGCTGTTGTGCTGATGGATACGTTTATTTTTTTTTTGCCCTGGAGAAACTATGATTCAGTGCTCAAACAATCCAACAGCTAAGCCAACAATTTTTCCCACCAAAGACCAATAAAAGCCATGTTTGATCAACAGGGGAGACATCTTTCACAATGTTGCCCTCATTAACCTCTGTGACAAATCTGCCGTCTCACTCATACAATCGTGAACTGACTGACTCAAAGTTAGTGGACTACAATCATGACACATAAGCAGAAAACACTTGTGTCTTTTCAGATATTAGATGTTGTTTACTGTTATGTTTTCATCTTCAAATATACCTTATTTCAGTTTATCCCTTCAGGGGTCACCACAGCAGATCAACCTATCACTTGCGTCCTCTTCTGTTACATCAACTGTCCTCATGTCCTCCTTCACAACATCCATGAACCTTCTCTGTGGTCTTCCTCTTTTTCTTCCACCTGGAAGCTCCATCTTCATCTCCATCTCAACCTTGCCTCTCTTGATGTATCTCCAAACTATTCAACCTGAGCTGTACAATCGGATAAGCTCATTTCTCATAATTTCCATCCTATTTTTTTTTTTTTTGGCTGCTGTCAACCTCTCTGGCTACTTTCCAAACCCAATTTTCAGAGATGTTCCAGAGGGATAACAAACTCTTGGGATTAACTGGAAAATAAGAAGACTAAGAGAAAGCTGGAACATATACTTACATACAAAGGCACTTTCCTCCTGCTCAGCTCCATCTGTACAGTAACTGCAGGCGAAGACACACATGAAACAAAGGAATAACGCAACAATTAAAAAGTCCTAGCTCATTCATTCTGCTTGCTCCTTTGATCCCAAAGAGATTATCAAACCTTAATCTGTGCCAAGTAGAGAGTCGGAGGTTGTCTGACAAGACAGGATAATCTCTTGATCACCAGTGTGTGGGTAATGATTTTAATGATGATACACTCCAGCTAAAGACAGTGCCAGAGCACTAGTGTGCCCAGTATGCAGTGTAATGTACACCTGGACAAACATGTTTGTTTGTTTGTTTGTCACCTCTGTGGGCCCTCCAGTAGTCCTCTTTGAGACCAAAAGCTCAGTACTAATTAGGTAAAACCTCATTTTTGTGGGCTCTGGTTTGGGTTAGTAAGATGTGATTTGTGGTTAGGTAAAGATTAGGGCAAGGCATTAATTGATGTGGTTGTGGTTTAGGCCATGGATAAGGCTTTAGATAGAATGTTCAAATGAGTCAATGCTGTCCTAACAACTGTGTGTGTGTGTACCTGGTATTACTCATGTTGTGGGGACCTAAATCTGTTTACACAAACATATTATGGGGACGAAAATCAAGTAGCATAAATGACTACAAGGTGAAGATGTGTGTTAAAGTTAGGCTGTTAGGGTCAAGGTTAGGGATTATTAATTACTGGATTAGGCCAGTGGTAATTATGGTTAACCCTAGAACACTATTGCCAGGTGGTTTTCACCCGAGCAAATAAATGCATGTGATTTTCATGAAAACCAAGTTTTCATCTTCATTATTGTTTTTTTTTTTGTTTCTTTGTTCCCAAATTCCTTATTTTCCAGTAATTTTTGGAGGATTTTTATATGGTTACCTCGTGATGCTTTTCTTTTCATTTTGTTAGACATGACACAGTTTAAAATAAAAGAACACTGCTCAAATGTGTCATGTATTGTCATGTTTTGAAATATTTTGATGATAAAAAAAATCACCCAGCATTAGTGATGGTGTTTTGAATTTGAGCGATAGTGTTCTAGGGTTAAGGTCAGAGTAAGTCTCCAGGAAATGAATGTAAGTCCATGTAATGTCCTCTAAAGTGATGAAAACCTGTGTGTGTGTGTGTGTGTGTGTGTGTGTGTGTGTGTGTGTGTGTGTGTGTGTGTGTGTGTGTGTGTGTGTGAAACCACTTCACTGCTGTTCTTCATCACTGGTCACTTTCTAAACTGAACACAACACTGTCTAAACAAATACAACCATTTTGTTCCCCATTAAAATACACACACACACATATATATATATATAGAAATGCAGTTGCAAAATATATAAATATGATTAAGTAGTTATTTAAAAAATGATTTAATGATATAATTATGTCGTTAACAGACCAAACGTCACAGTGAAGTCAAAACACGAACAAACCAAAGAGCAGAGGACTTCTTAGTGAAGTGCCATTCTGGCGCCATGACTCAAACATTCAAACACGTAGTGCTAATTATCCTGGAGTTGTTGTAGAAAAGCGTTTAAACTGTTCATGTACTCACCCTCACGAAGACTCCAAAGTCCAGCAGAAGAAACCTGCGTGCTGCGTTTCATACAAAACCAAAGAAGAAGAAAACAGCAGAGGCTTTAACTGGGACTCATCCTCCCTCCAGGGTCGGTGTTGAAGCTCAGTGCTGTCAGTGTGGAGCTGTTGCTTCTGTTTCCAGTTTAAACAGCATCCTCCTCCTCTGCTCTGACCGTCTTTCCTTCCTGATGAATGCAAATTCCTCCCTGTACGTTAGTGTTTGAAGTTACAGCGCCCTCTACAGGATATAGATACAACTGCGACACTGTACTCTCTCATGATGCACACCACCCTATTTGGAGTACATAAACGACTACGCTCACCTGACACCTTTAGTTACACCTGTGTAACTACTTGTAAATGTAAATATCTAATCACACAATCACGTGGAAACAACTCAAAGCATTAAATAGTAGAGACGACCTGCTGAAATCAAACAGAATGGGGAAGAAATTCGATTTAAAGTTGCCATATGTAAGAAAGTGGCCAAAAACGGTTACTACATTCAAATTCAAAATACCAAGGTCTTTTAGGTTTCGTTTTCAGACGTAACTGGCAACCCGTGGTTGCTCGGTAGCTGAGACTCTACTGACTGCAATGATTGGTAGACGGCAGTAGGTGGCGCCACATGCCAAGACATGATTTCAAAACATAAACATGATTTGCAGTCAGCAAAATATTTTTTTTTATGCAAATATTTTGGCTGCACTGTTGTTGTTGGTGAGTTCAGTTTGTTATATGAACATTATTCCTGAGTCTCTGTGACATTAGGAGGATTTTATAGCCAGTTGCTTTAGATTTATTACATAATGCACCTTTAAGGGACATATATTTCACATATGATTATGTCAAATGTTTACAGAGAATGAGAAAATATCCAGTTAATGTTAGCGTGTCTCCACACTGCACCTGATGAAGTGACCGGGAAATGTATATTTTAGGTTTATTAAGTGAGTCAAAATATACATAAATGGACCAAAACTGTAAAACCAGTTGCTAGTTATGTTGTGGCAGAGTAAATGTTGTACAGTAGTGATCGGTTAAGTTTAACAAAACATTTGTTATTTGTCACTTTCAATATTACAAATTATTTTTTATTTCATCTGCTTATAAAACAATTCTCAATGTCAAATATTATGAAAAAAAAAAAATCACAGCAGACATTTACAACGAAACATTTCATACACACACTGAGGCTCAAACTATTGAAAGTGTAATTACTTACACTTCCAGTCAAAGTGACGCCTCGTTTTACAGCCACGCGTTTCTCATACAGTCAACGCATGTTCTCTGCGCCATCAGTCAGGTTATGTTAAAACTCCAAAATGAGACCTCCAAGTTTGTTTGTCTCACATTTGGTGACATGTAGCCCGACATGCCGGCTTGTGTCTGACATTTCAAACAGAGGTTTATAGATCTGTGATGGTTCTCGAGCCCAGTCTAAAGCAGTGTTTCCTCCTGCTTACCAGGCCTCAGGTGGCCTGAAGCTGTGGCCTTGCTTCTTCTTGAGCCAAGCCATTAGACCTGCTGATGGCAGAGCAGGGCACTTCCTTCTTAGGGATGGAGGAGGCGAACATTGTGTCCAGCATGCCCAGCACCTCCATGAGGTTCTGCTGGAAGTCAATTTCCCTTTCCAGCAACTCCTGTAGACGCAGCAGCTGTCGGTCCACGACCGGTGACTGGCCGATTACCGACTTATAAATGTCCAAGATCATCTCAGCTGCTGTAACAAGGACGGGAGCAAACCTGGGGTCCACCAAGTTCCTGCATAAAAGCAGTCACAATATCTCTGCATTAGTTCATCCAAATATAACACAGGATGTCAACACTTCAAGTTTGTGGGGTTTTTTTTTTTTATTATCTGCCTCTTACCCAATGAGGAAATTAAGAAAACGAGAGAGCCCTTGCTCGTCCCTTCCCGCCAGAGCGTTCTTCAGCGTTCCTCTTCGATCCAGCTCTTTTACAACAGCAACTGTGATCTCTGGTTTTTTCAATCTTGTCCATGACTATAAAGAAATTGCATACAAGTATAATAACCCCACTGTAAAGCATGTTTGTGCATCAGAAATGGTGGAGAGTTTCCCCAAATACAAGGCAAAACACTCCACTTTACATGACAAAGTGAATGAATTTTTTTTATATATATATAAAAATTGAAAAAAAGGCCATTAAATAAACAAATAAATTATACCTCCAGAGCTGTATCCAAAGCCTTAGATACATTAAATCTCTTCAGTTGCTTGTCATATTTTTCCAAATGCTGTTTCACTGGTTTACTGACAAGATAATCATCCTGAAAAGAAAATAAGAGAAATTAGTCATAAATTAACCCAGAGTCATAGATAAAGTTGTCACAAGAGCCATACATAACATCAGCAAGCTAAAATGAAGTAAGTGTCAGACAGTTTGACCTTTGTCTCAGACTGTTAAACCACAGCTACTGCTAAATGGGAAAAAAAGTACCTGTTTAGGGACATAGTTCTTCCCCTTCACAAAAACACGATACGATGGCCGTCGCCTCTGTTGGCCAGAGAGTTCCTTTGACTCCTCAGGGTTTTTCCTGTGTTTCAAACTCAGAATACCGTTGGTCATACCCACAACAATGGACTCGTCATCCGGCTGAGAAGAAAGACATGAACATATATTGATAGTCTTACTGTTTAGGTATCCAAACTCTTTTTCCTAAAGCAGGAGCTTTTTGTGCGTCTGTTTACAGAACAAATCATTTCTACTCTTAATTACTCTTCAAATAAAAATAATAGAGTTGAATGAAATTTCTTACAGCCAAAGCCAGACTGAGGATTGAGGCAGAGTAGTCGAAGTTGTGGACCACTTTAAAGTTGGTTGTGCTGTACACCTTAACATGCCTGAAAGACAAACGGGGACTCTGCATGAGATCAACTTCACATTTTTGAAAGTGCTACAGAAGAGTGGCCACTGATTTCCACAGTTACGATTTTTTTTTTTCCATTTGTCTGCCACGTCAGACGCACACATTGTACATTCACCTGTCCAGAGAACCAGAGAGCAGTCTCTGTCCGTTGCTGCTGAGACACAAACAGGTGACTGTTTTGTGATGATTCTTCAGGGAAACCAGAGGCTGGCCTCCTTTCAGCAGATCCCACACCTTCACATAGCGCCCACCTGCAGGGAGAGAATTTGCACAACACGTTTTCTGATGTATTCGGTGAACATGAATAAACAGAACAACAATATTGTTTATATTGCAGACTACCTGCAGAGACGAGGAGACCCTCCGAGGGATAGAGGAGCACACTCTCCACTGGCTGACCATGGTCCATGGTCATTGCACTCTTATTCACCCTGGCATCAAACAGTTTCAGTGTGTGGTCATATGACCCTAGGATCAAACAACAAATATTTAGTCACACAGACAAAGATTTTCATTACTCAGAACTTTTTTGCACATTATTTATGAATCCTGTGGCATGTAGAGAAGAAATACTTAGAAATAAAATTTTAAAAAGATCAGACTGGCTGTGTCTGTCACTTTAATCTAATAGCCACATTTTATACTAGATTAAAGTAAAGTGGCTGTTGAAATTATAAAAAATATAGCTTCCTTCTCACCAGTAATGAAGAGATCTCGGTTGAGCTTGCTCGTGACACCACAGCGGATGTAATCGGTGTGTTCTTGGTAGGTGTTGAGTTCTGCTGCGTTTGCGAGATCCCAAAGTCGACAGGTGTAGTCGTCTGAACCGGTGAGAATCTGGTATCTGTCTGACGTGAAGTCTGCTACGTGAACAGCCCTTAATAGGAATAAAGACATTCGTATTAGTTGTGTTTCACCAAGAGAGAGAGAGACCTTTATAAGTCAGTACGACAGTTTGCATGTTGTCAGAACTCTTGAGCTCATCATGAAATTCAGTCGATGGATCACTCAAGATATCATCATTCAACAGTTGTTTGACAATAGCAGACTAGTGCAGTGTGGCAGCGCGGAACGGTCTGAAAACTGTTATTTATGTCACATAATATCAGCGGAAAAATCCACACAACACACAGAGGCTGTCAACCTCTGGTTCTTAAACTGGTTCTATTCAACTGAAAATGTGAAAAGCAAAATTGCATTTTGAATTCCTTGAGCTCTATGAAAACCCTCCACTTGATTTTCTGTATATTTATCTTATTGAGAACACACAGTTCTGAGAAAACCTGGCAGACACACAGAAGAAGAAAAAAATCAGTAAAAGTAAAGCACCATCATTGACACCTACTTTGTGTGCCCTCTGAACATCCTGAGTGCCACCTTGCCACCGACGTCAAATAGACGGACAACAGAGTCCTCACATCCTGCAACGAGCAGCTGGCCATCTGACCTGAACCTCCCGCAGTACGCTGTGTCTTTAAACCGCGTAAATGTCTTCACGGGCTCTTGGGAATACGGCCCATAAATGTGGATCTGAAGAGGAAGCAGGGTTAAAATGAGGATACATCTTGAACAAATGCTGCCTTATTAATACCAAATTACCAAGTGACTAATCAGGATTTAATACATACTCTTGTGAATGCTGTCACTGCAAAATTATGTGGCGCCACAGGGGAAAAGTCAATGTTTGTGATTGCTCCAAATTCCTTTATTTGCACCGGAGCCTGTGGGAGGAGAAATAAAAATGTCTTGTTAGGTAAGGAAAACAAACAAACTTGAAGAAATCAGCCATTGTGTTTTATTTTTAAGACACAGTAGCACTTTGAGTCCACAATAAAGTCTGGGATAGAAATGGATTACATTTGAATACACTCACCTTGTAGTTTTTCCAATACAGGGTGTCTTGTGTGATTTTTTCTCCAAGTTTGGGATAAACTAGAACTTTTGTAGGTTTGAACGAAGCCATGTTCGTGGTAATTACCGTCTGGTAAGATACAAACAAATTAGATGTACATTAGAATACAGTACAGAAGCATGACAATAGCGTCAGTACAAGATTTCTCTTGTAATCTTGTACTCTAGCTCTACGGTATTGTAATTTAAAGAACTCAGGCATAAAGACACAGTACTATAATAACTAAAATGAATAGCTGAGATGGCAAAAGCTGTGCCAACATAATCGCGATTTATTACTGTTAACAACATCAACAGTAATACAGATCATATTTGTTCATCATATGTGGAAGTTAGATACAATATGTTTATGATTACCTTTCCTGAAGAACAAAATGATAGTTAACTTTTTTGGTTTGAAACAAAAAGCCGCTTGTGAGACATTTCCCTGAACCAACGTGGTCTGAGCAGTACAACTTAGTTAGCAAACTGCGCTTTAGCCAGTTAGCATTCCCTACTAATCTGGTTCTGATGGCGATTCTCACCTTTACGGGAAAACGTCCTGGAGCACCAACGACTGGTTTTTGAAGGGTGTACTGAAATCAGATGATACAGACACCAGCAGTTCAAATAAACCATGAATTGGTTATTTCAACGGGTGGTCACGTTGCCTCTCAGTGAACTGGAGGACGCCATGATTGTATCCGAAAATTACTTCCGCTGCGAAAACTAGCAAATCCTTTTAAATATTTCGAAATCTTTTTTCTTTTTTGTATTTTTACACTGATTTATTTGGATATGGGTAGTTTATTTATGTATACAAATATAACAACTCTCAGTATACATTCATTTGTAATGATTAAATTCCTTTTGGGTGAAATAGTCTAAGCACGTCACTTCCGCTCTTCGTTCCTTTCTCCGAGAGCGTCTGTCGCTGGTGGAACCCGCGTGTTTACACACTCACAGGTCAGTTCGTGTTTATGTGGCCCTTTTCAATCGTGTCACACTCACATAGTGGAGACTTTGTGAAGAAAGTACAGTTCCCAGTGTAACGGTGTGTTGAATTGTGAGGAAATGTTCAATCTCGATTGGACGTCTGTTTGGTTGGCCTAAGTTAGCTGCCTAGCATGGTTTGCTAACTAGCCGACAGTTGAGTGACACAGTGGGGGTTTATTAACGTTTTCCACTAGTGGCAGTTCACGCTAGACTTTTCTCGTTAGAGCTCACTTAAGATAAGGACACGACGTGGTTATTAGCCGACTCTTCCCTCTTCGCCTCTGGTAAGGTTGTGAACCTAACTTAGCCATCAACTTTAGCTTCTCACCTCTGTCTTATTCATGCAGAGTCGAGGCTTCAAATGTGTGTAGCTATTTGTGGGGCCCTGACAGCTGTGCATTCTTGTTAGATTGGGGGAAACCGTCCGTCTGCAGTTATTTGAGTTTAAAATGTGTTTTTTTTAAGTAAATAGCCTTTCGTCTATTTGTGTAGTTAGACGTGTGGGGGTTTTGTTTTGCATAAGTGTTATTCTCATAGTTTCATTCCCACCATCACAATGGTGTGTGAGCAAATCGGTATTGATTGTAAATTTGCATTGGCCAAACACCCCCATCACGTCAGTGCTGTGTTGGGGCTGCAACTTACATTTGTCACTATTGAATAATCTGTCCATTATTTTCTTGATTAATAAGTAGTTGTTTAATACTTATAATGCAGAGTAAGAAGCTGGAAAACAAATGGTTTAATTAGAGATTAGTGATTGATTTAATAATGAATACATTGCTGTATATATCCAGATGATATAGTGAAATGACTCATTGAATGAAAATGGTTTATGTGCCGTTTCAGATGAAGGAGTCCATAATGAATCAGGAGAAGCTTGCCAAACTGCAGGCGCAGGTCCGCATAGGAGGCAAGGTGAGTTGGTGTACATGCTGGTTACAGATCTAAGACAATGTTAGTCATCAGGCTACGGGTTTACACATCAAAGCTCACTGTTGTTCTTTGTAGGGGTCAGCCCGCAGAAAGAAGAAGGTGGTGCACAGAACGGCAACAGCAGATGACAAGAAGCTGCAGTTCTCCCTCAAGAAACTAGGAGTCAACAACATCTCTGGCATTGAGGAGGTATTTGGCCATTTCATTCCAAAATTGCACAGTAATAACTAGGCAGAAATGTCTCTGTCAGCTTACAGTTATGTACATTTACTAATATTATATAAAACAGTAAATGCACTAAGCATTTTTGGAAGCATTGCATGTATCAGCAACTGTCAAATAGGTCAAATGTTAAATAAGCTGCAGAGGACACAGCCTTTCAAGCTGTTGCATTATCTCTTCTGACACAGATCTCAATTTCCTCTTATTTTTCTCCTCCTTTGTTCCATTCATCACTTCATTGTAGGTGAATATGTTCACAAACCAGGGCACAGTGATCCATTTCAATAATCCAAAGGTTCAGGCCTCTTTGGCAGCCAACACCTTTACCATCACAGGGCATGCTGAGAACAAGCAGCTCACAGAGATGCTTCCCGGAATCTTAAACCAGCTGGGAGCTGACAGTCTTACTAGCCTCAGGCGATTAGCAGAGACCCTTCCCAAACCAGGTAACCTCTAGACTGATCTGTTCACATACATCGATAATTGTGTCTGTTTTCTGTGACTAATTCACTTGTAATTGTTCTTTCTTAGCTGGAGAGAACAAAGCACCCATGGTTGCTGCTGAAGAAGAGGATGATGAAGTTCCAGGTAGGCAAATATCCCCACCTGGTTTTAAACCAATTTGCATTAATTCTTCCATATAACCAAATTAATATCAGTCCACAAGTTGACCTGTTATTGGCGTTTACCTATAATCACATCAGAGTACCTATGAGTTTATAAGTTAAGTCCTTGGTAGGTACGTAAAAGTTTCAGACAGTCTTGCCATCATTGAATCAAAGTCCTGATTTTGGTGGCTCACAAGTGTTGTGCTAATTCATTTTATGTTTTCTGTTCTAAGCCAGTATTTTACCTTTTTCTGTTTTCATTTTCAGATCTTGTTGAAAACTTCGATGAAGCTTCAAAGGACGAGGCCAACTAACAAAACACCGTTGAACATTTAGAAGCTCCTGGCCTCACCATATCTCCACACACATTTCTGCATTTGGAGTTGGTCATCAACAAAACTTCATTTTTTATTGTAACACTTAGAATTGATGTAAAACAAGTAAACACGCCTTTTTATGGCAACTGTTACCTATGCCTTGGTCTCATTTAGTTCATCCCAAAGCACACGTGATTTTATTTAATTCAGTGCGATGTGCAGAGCTTTGTCTTTCTCATGCTGCCTCCTACATTGTGATACCCACACATCAAAATTGCATTGTTGGAATTAATCATGTAATAAAGATTACATTAAAGTTAATCACTTTTTTTAATGTTCCACATTATTTACTGTGAAAATGTCCACTTTGATGACATGATTGGTTGATATAAATCTTAAGTTTACAGTGATATATTCTGGTAAGGCCCATTTTGACAGCTGCATTGGACAAATTGACTTTAATTAAACAATACCAAAGGCTAAATGCACTGGAACAACATGAAATGTAGACAGTTGACAGCAAAATTGTGCTTCAGAAGTAGTACTATTGTGTCATTGGCTCTAACTCCTGCACAACCCAGACAGAATGTTTTCACAGTTTTTAGAAATATTTTAATGCTCGTCCTGTGCATTTTCAAGGTGACCCTATCTCTGGATCGACACGGGTCACGTTTCCTCTGTTGCAACAGTGTATATCGGATGATGAAAGAATCTGTGATGCTCAGCTTCTTGCGAGTAATCATAGGCCACAAGTGAATCTTGAAAATTTACTGAAATAACTTGAAACTGACAAAGGAATAATACTTAACTGAAAATAAACCAATGAAAATCAGCTTTTGAATTGTGGTTCAACAAAATTATAATATTAAAAAAATGAATCTGGCCGTTAATCTGTCCATAATACCTGTCAACAGGTGCAGAAGTCTCATTGAGTTACAGGAATCACTTGATTGCAGTGATTGTCCAAAAGGTTGTGCAACAAAATATTAAGTTAAGGGTACCATCATTTTTTTCCAGGCCAGTTTCATATTTTTATTTTTTAATTATTCTATTGCACTTTCTACACTTCAAAAGTAATGTCTGATTTTCATTAGTTAGTTAATTATTATTATTATTATTATTTATTTTTTTATGTAAGTTTGTAGTTATTTCAGTGAATATTGTGGGTTTTTCTTTCTTTAACCCTTTAAGGTACACACCAAGAAAAAAATAAAGGAAAAGTCATTTCTTTGCATAACAATAACGACAATCAATATATATATATATATATATATATATTTTAAATTAGACCCTACAATATTTCAGATACAGTCTTCTACCAAATAATTGAGTCGTCTGTTCATAATAAAACTACAACATTCAGAGAAGTCACATTAAGTGCAATTCCTTGATCAATAAATTAAAGTGATCATTTAAACAACACTCACTTTACCATAAAATGACAAGTCAACTGTTTGGTAGAGCATGTTTTGAAAAAAATATTTGACCCTTATAAGACTTATTTTGGTTGAATTAATTTACATAATTCTGTACAACTCCTCTGAAACGATAATATGTCAACAAAATAGTCTTGCCTTCGAAAGTCCCTCTGATATGCGTCATCAAAGGACGAGTGAATTGTCGTTGTGTCACTTGCTGTTTGAAGGAATGCTGTAGAGATGGCTCATTCAGGCTGAGTTCAGCTTGATGCATTTTTCAATGAGATATAGTGACTTAAAGTGTGGTCGACCAAATAGTTGAGTAGTACCAGGATTAACGAAATAATTTTGTCCAATATATGTGTGACCTTCATCACCTCTGCGGTCACAATAACTCATTTAAGGATGTATATGTTTCAAATAGTTTGAGGTCCAAAACATTCACCGTCATCACTGCAGCGATTGAAAAAAAAAAAAGGTTATTCAAGGTCATTTACATTTCATTTACAGAACTATATCTGTTGATATGTAGTCAACTGGAATTGCTTGAAATCCTGAAGTTCACTCTCATGTGAAACTGTAGATGCCTTGAGAAGTGAGAAGTGAAACATCTGCAAAAACCTCAAGCAAGTTAACATAGAAATGCCAGGAGTGCCTTTACTAAGAATCTTAGTAAAGTTATTTATGCTTTTAAGGAAATGAAACATGAGGAGAATTATTTGTGTTTGTCTGACCTAATGGGTAAACACATGATTTATATGAGATGATCAACACATGAGCAAAATGCAAATGTGTTTTCTCTTTTTGAATGACCTAATTCTTAGAAAGCTGACATTTGGCTGCCCCACATGTGACTAGGGGAAGTCCATTTATCTGTCCCTTTGTGTGTGTGTGTGTGTCTTTTCATGGTAAGTTCTAGGACTGAACTTTGTTCCACTTTTTCCATAATATAATGTTAATTTAAACAGTGTTTAAACTAAATGTTTTCAGATATAGTCTCCCCTAAAAAAATGTCAAACAATTAATGGATGAAAAACAATGACCAGTGCAGTGATCAATTTGCAAAACTTCTCGCTCGTAATAGCGTTCCAGCTTAAAGGCCCAGGGCAAACCCCCGCCTCACTGAACACCCACACTAACACCTCTTATCGCCATCCTCTCAGTCCCTCTAGTTTATCTGTTTACATCATTTGTCTTGCAAAGCAACACCGAGGAAATGCACTGCCTATCACCTCTGTAATCAGTTTTATTATCACGGTTTCTCTCTCGGGGCTGAAACAGCGATGATGATGATGATGATGATGATGATGATGATGATGATGCATGCTCTGTATGGCAAGATATAAAAATGAAGCTCAGTGGGCTGTTGGCCCATTCAATCATCAGGATTACTACAAACCTGTTGGCACCGCTTCATCCACTTGCATCTCAACAGTAAGATATAATATTTGTACTAAAATTCAGTTATTATTAAATGTTTCATTTGATTTTTATTTGATTTTTTTTTTTTTTTAATAGCCTGTGATAAATAATTGATTATTTTTTATGATCATGTTGTAAATTGCATATTTTATAATCAAATGCATTCAGCAGTTTGGAAGGTCTGATGAAGTGATTTAGGTTGGCAATTTAAGATGATTTTTTAATGGTCTCCTCTTGCTGTCCCTTAGATGTCAATGTCTCTGTGGATCTTTGGGCTTCTGCTCATTAGCGTCACAGAAACTCATGGACTAAGCCCCTTTCCAGAGAATTGTACGTTGAATTGAAAATGTGCATTTCTTCCATATTTTCAAAGGTTATAAATGTATTCATGTCTTCTATCGCTCTGTGTTTTGCATAGTCGTTGTGGCCAAAGAAGGTGATGCAAAGCCCGTCATACTGACCTGTGGAACGGAGAAACCCGTCACATGGAAACATCTTGATAAAGAAGTGTTAGCAGATGGGGTCATGATTCAGCACGAAGGTCAACATTTGAGCTTGTCAGGTGTCGTTGCACCCATGTTGGGAAATTACAGCTGCTGGGCTGGTGATGAGATGATATCTTCAACCTATCTACTGCTGGAGGCTGAGGAGGAAGAAGATTTAGGTGAGACGCTTCTTTTATGTTTCACTTAGTCTGCAAATGACTGGACGCTCACAGACAGAGGAACATGCTGCCCACAGAGCCAGTGTTTTCGTATTTGAAATGCTCTGCATGGTAGTCTGAGTGGAAACTTCCTTCTTTTGCTCAGTTAGGGTCTTTCAGCAAAAACATTCTGGTAACACTTTACATTAGTAACAATATGGTGATAGTATGGTAATATTTGACCTATTTCAACTGCAACTTCCAGCTTCATAATAACAGTGGTGATAATGTGGTAATAAGGAAAGAGTATTCCAGTAATACTGTTATTTCCAAAGTAATATCCAGCTCAAAGCTTGGTAATTAGAAACCTGTGTCATACATCCTCAAGAAAATGTTTGAAAAACAGAATTGATAATGATCATATTAGTAAGCTGAAATTCACCATCCCCTAAGCCATGTAATGCACAATAAACAACTTTCTTTTATTCAGTGATGTTTTCTCCACATGACAAAGTCAAGACATTTTCCACTAAACTTCAAACACACTGTGTGTGTCTCTACAGATTCCCCCATCACCTATTGGGCAAACTCTTATTACTGCAACTTCACCTGTAACTGGACTGACAATAAATCCTCGGCAGTGCGTCTTGGACTAGGCCATGAATGGTAAATTAAAAAAAACACAAAGAATACATATATTGATAGAACAAATGTTATCCTTCTCAGGTACACATTTCACTGAGTGTGTGATTTACTCTCTGGCTCCACAGCGCTGAAGGTGGGAAGTCGTGTCACTGGGTCAGCATCTATGATTCACTCCCGGGTGGGGTATCGCAGTTCGTGCTGTCGCACACCCTCTCACCCTACGCTGAGGAAAGCACCAAGCTCCAGCTCACCGCCCAGGCCATCGAGGACGACTACATCCGCAAGATAAAGAGGACGTTTTATCTCAGAGACATCAGTAAGTAGAAACTGAACCACATTAAAGGCATTCAGCAGAAGATATAGGCCAGTCAAAGTTGTATTTTTTAAGATGTGCAACAATCAAAAATGACATTACATCGACATTAAGATACAGTAATTAAGAAATGCTTAAATTGCTCACCTTTTTCTAAATACATGTGATCTTTTTGCAGTTCATTTACAGTAACCCATAGTGACCCATATTTTCACTTTTTTTTTTTAACTTTGAATTTCTTTCTGTCAAGTCCGACCTGATCTTCCCAAGATTGTCAAGTGGCAGGTTGTGGGAAAGAAGCTGAATGTGACCATTGACCCTCCGTCCACGTGGTCCACTCCTCACAGCTTCTTCCGCCTGGAGCATGAAATCGAATACATCCGTAGAGACGATGGCAAGGTACAAACAAACTTTACTCTGATCTCCACGTGTGTCCGTCTGTCCACTGCAGTCTGTATTCTGATTGTGTGACCTGTCTGACCTTTAGGGAGTACGCACTCTGTCTGCCCTGATACCAAAGAGCATCAGTAAGATGAGGGTTCGGTCCAGAGACCTGGTGGTGCCATCAAACTGGAGCGATTGGACTCAGTGGGAACATGTATAAAACCCCTGACATTATTCAAAGCTGCTACTGCTCTGTCTTTGTCCTTCATTTCCTCTTCTGTCCTCTCACTTTGGCCAAGAGATAAGACAACACTCACCAGAAGCTCAGTGATAAGTGTAAGTGATGCTTCATTTAAAAAGCATTTATGTGTTATATATTTTTAATACTGATTATGGTCAAGTTATTTATTTGTTTAATTATTTGTTATTTATAGTAAATACTGTATGTTTCACAAGAGAGCAAACTAATGCAGACACTGTTGTTTCATCACTGTGATGTCACAGCTCACATCACAGACATGTCTTTGAATTAAAACGGGATCAATTACTATTAAATAGGTTCTCTGCCGTTTTGTCAATTCAAGCATAATTTGTGCCATACAAATGTATGGAGATCTACATAAACATACAGTAAATTACATCAGCCACAGAGATTACACTGTGAGATTACACACAGGAAACCAGTCAGTAGGCAGAATTTTTACGTTACGCCTCTTTCCCTTTTTGTTTCCGTGTGATTTATTGTTTTTTTTGTGTATTTTGGCGACTTGATGTGCAAAAAAATGTCTATTAAAAGCTTGTGCTTCCTTCCTCATATATGTTCCCTTTTCATTTACGTGATCCTCATGACATCCTCATGAAGTCTTATGCCCTGTCAAACCACATTTACGTAGTTTAGATGAATGAGTAGACAAAATCTATGTTTTTTTTTTAAAAAGCAGCAGATGTTTAAAAAATATTGATTACTTTACAACAGGAATTCAAAAGGGAAAAGTCACTATACAGCAGGAAAGGGGACAACAACTAAACTAGATGATAGTACTTTTCATTACAAATCAACAGCATGTTTCTTTAATTGCATACAAATACTGTTTATTAGGCAATGCATTTATTGGGTGAATTATTTATTGTTTTTTGATGATGTTGGTGATAGTGAATGAGCAATAGCTAGTTTTCAGAATTCACTTCAGGTTGTATTTTTAACTGTATCACTTATCTTAGAGACAAGGAAGTTGATATTAAGACTACTATGACAAGGATCTCTTGAATGGGCCTTGTAAGCAACTTTTTATTTATTTATTTATTTTAAATAGGAAGAACAAATCAAGGTTTATTCAAAGTAAACATGTCATTATTGTCATTTGTCATTGATTAAGTTCAAACTATTCAGACCTCTCTGGCACCAGCTAAAGCAAACATTCAGTAAAAGTTGATCACAGCACTTTACCTGATTTAGGGAATTAACTGCTATCTGAAATTTTATAAATTATTTTTGCTGTAAATCCACAAAAGAATACAGCAATGGCTACCTTAACCCTTAGTGCTCACATGGCACAGATCTGTGCCGCAGTTGCAGCCATGGTAAATTGCCGTGGGAATAATACACAACTCCTTATATGGACATCCTGGAGGTGTGTTTATAGGTCACATATCAAGGCTTTAAAAACATTTTTTGTAGCATTTTAGTAGTGCTATAAAGTACCAATAATTGTGCAGAAGTCACAAAATAGATCTTTTCTGTGAACTGTGAAAGACATTTGTCTTTGTGTATAAGTTTGATGTGTGTTTAATACTCGCTAAAACTATCACGGTTTATGTGCTATGTTCTTTACATGAAGAATGGAGTTGTGGTTATTGTTATTATTGTTATGTTTCCGCTTTTGCTGTTGTTGTGTTAGTGCTTAGAAACATAACACATTGGAAATGATTAACAGTGCAGTCACATCGAACTTGATGCAAATGTTTCCCATGACGAGATAACATACAGTGCAAAGTTAATGAGAATATACAAAAACAAAAATATGCAAATACTGATTTTGTGATGCTGGACAACACAAATAGCACAATGCAAATTCAGTGTCACTCACTCAAGTTGAACTATTTAAATTGGAGCACAAAAATCGACAAGTGATGTCACAAAAGACTGTCAGATGTAGTAATAGGTATTCACAGGTAGATGTGATGAAGTCAAGTGAATGCACCAAATTTCTCCATTTGAAATCTGACAATAAGTACCCTATCTTAAAAAAAACAATTTTTAGTAATTTCTTGACATACTTTTATATTGTTTTCATGTGGCCCATAGAATGGATTCAATTAAAATTGAGTGACCAAGTTGCCTGTTTGGTTCACTCAAGTAACTTGCACTAGAATTGCGAGTGAACACATGTGAAACAGTAACACGAATCATGTTCACATTTGCCAGAGCTGGCCCAAAACAAAAACAAACTAAGCCCCATGACAACCAGGTAAAAGTAAACTCAAAACATATTTATTTAAAATGGCATTTAAAATTCAGTAGCATGGTGACAATTTCCCTCTGTTCTTAATTGTACATTTTAATTCTAATGATTATTATTTTACTTATTGTTTTATTGTGTAGTTTAATCCTACTAACTTATTGAGGGTTTTTTTATTCTAACTTTTTATGAGAAGCACTTTGAGTTCCTTGCATATATTGTACTACATAACTACGTAAATTAAAAGAAATGATTCATAGCTAGATAGATATTCACCTCTTATTATTATGCCATTTTGAATAGAATGTGAAAATCAACACAAGAGCATTATTTCGATTTTTCTACCATTTAAGATTAAAGTCATTGTAAGGGTAAGAACATGAACATAATTTCCCCACAACCACTATGTCCTTACTGCTTTATTATTGGTGTTGACAATAGGCCCCACAATCTAATTTTTACTTAGGGCCCCTTTCCGTTGGTGCCCAAAAGGCGCCCGAGCATTTGGAGCCGCCTCTGCTACTGACGCATGCGCATTATAGGGAGACTTGCTCGTGTCAACCTGCTGGTTTGTTGTTCCCTGGCACAGATACAATAAACGCAACAAATGAACGAAACACATTTGACAAATTTGAAGCCACGCTGAAGCCCAGTTTGTCTAATTTTTCAAATGTCTTGAACATGGCACATGCTGTTCGTGCTGCAGCGTTACTTTTATACATGTGGAGTGTTTTCTTGCAGTTCAGTAGCTTATCAGGTGAGAGAATCAGCAGAGCTGAGGCGAGCTAACTGTGTTAGCTAGTTAGCTAATTTAGCGAACAGCCCGGTGTTAGCTAAATATTCGTCCGTAGCCGTACATGCGCTCTTTTACACAAGTGTGTGTTTGAATCGAGTATCGAGGTCCGAACTGAGTCATCGTCCCCTGTGAATTTCCATTTTAATGTCACTACTACCACAGAACTGACCACATGGTTGTTGATTCATATTTGTTTCGCTTTTCTTGGAATGCTCCACCAGCACTTGGGATCAATGAGCTGCTTTATTTCCGGGTCATCAGTCCAGAGGAAATTGGTTACATCTTCAGTGCAGCACCTGCTAAAGACTTTGGAGGAGATTTTGTAAGTAATTTCTTCCCTCCTAATTTTCATTTCATTCCCTGTGGTGTGTTTGTGTAAATATAAAAAAAAAAACACAGACACATACATACCTATAATGGGACAGTACATTGCTTTCTATCGCTTTGATAGGTTTATTTTTGTTTTCTCAGTCGAATGATGCGTTGACATTGGACATAGTCTTTGGACCTCATTTTGAAAATATTAGTGAAAAGCAACCACATGCAAACCGCTGAGCCCCTGAATATGGACAATAATGTATATAAAATGTTCATAGTTCTTCAGCAGTTAATTAAAGCTGAGTCCACACTCTTTCATTGTACAGAGGTAACATGACATGTGTGTCCTTATCCAAATATACATATATAGTGTGTGTGTGTGTGTGTGTATGTATATGTATGTGTATATACTCTCCAGGATGTTGTCTATGTACAGTGCCTTGAGATAATATGTTATGATTTGGCGCTATACAAATAAAATTGAAATATATATGTATTTATTTATATATATATATAAATACATATGTGTGTGTGTGTATGTGGGGGGGGGGGGGGTTATATAAATACTACCTGTTTTCTAAATGGAACTAGACAGTCTTGTCTGGTGGAAATTACCCTTGTCGCCCTATTTTATATATACATACTGTGTCTCTATCATTTATATTAATGGAATATTTCAATAGATCATTTTAATTTCTGGTGTAGTACATATACTGAACTCTCTCTCTCTCTCTCTCTCTCTCTCTCTCTCTCTCTCTTTCTCTCGCCATAGAGTACTGTAAACCACACGTTCAGTTTTAGTACATGTACTTCACTAGAAATGAAAGTAGTATATACAAATACTACTTGAATGTAAATTATATAGCTAATTAATCTTTTATTAGACTGACAATGGGAAAACAAAGAGCTTGATATATACTGTGCTTGAGTATGTATAGTATTTTGCTATTAAAAGTGTGGATTTTGAGAGTTATTTTATTAATTTACCAACTTGAACATTCAGCTTAAATAAATAAATAAATAAATAAATAAATAAATAAATGCCATCTCACCTTCCCACCCACTTATTTTAACATTTCCTCTCCCTGTGTTACCTAAATGCCAATATTAACTTCAGTTATCCCAGAGGAGCAATTGGCTGTAAAGCAGCATTAAAAGAATATAAGAATATTTGATAAAGCAAGGTACAAATAAGTGTTTTTGTCTTTATTTCTTGTGTCTGGGTAATTTTAAAAAGCTTTTAAAAGGAGGAGAATGTCATGCATAAGATATTCCTGCGCATTTTGCAATGCAAAGTAGTTTTTTGTTGTTGTTTTGTTTATTTTTTAGGCATAAGAGGCACTTTATTCTGGAAGAAGAATCTGTTACTCCAACATCTTTCTTGTTCACATGACCTGGAGTGAATTTCTTCATTATCCATGTATTTTGTCTTGTGGAATTCTCCCAGAGATCTTTATGGTTGCTAACATCTGACACGCTACAGTTTGCATGGAAATGTACATACAGTGACACCTGTTTTCACGTGGATTTTGTTAACCAGTGACTAAACACTTCCATCTTGCCTTATCAAACCTGTTGTGTTTTGTTTTGTTTTTCCCAGACTTCATTTTATGATGAAATTTTGTTGGTGCCAGCAGAGCCTGCAGATGCCTGCTCTGAGCTGAAAGACAGAGAAATCGTCCAAGGACAAGTTATCCTGGTGGAAAGAGGGTATTCAAACATTCTTCAGCACATATACAACACTTGTATGAGTCACAAACAGTGAAGGTAAACCGCACGATTCATATGGAGGTGTTTTACGTTGTATATAAGCATCAAAGGTTAAAATTAAACTAGAGTAAGGGAGAGACAGCTGACAATAAATCATATAAACATGGTATTAATTAATGATTGTTAGGTTAAATGTGGGAGCAGACGGGTGGAAAAGTGTAAGTAAGGGCAGCAAAATGAGTCCAACCCAGTTTCTGGAATAACTGGGCTAGAGCATGGGACAAGAGAGATGGGTATAGGGAGTATAGGTTATGAGGTTATGTAAAAACCCCTATTCTTCCTGATACTGTACCACAGTTCCTCTATTGGCATCCGATCACATCTTTCTCTAGATCCACAAAGTTCCTTGACGTGAACCCATACTTCTGCTCGCTGATCTTCACTTATTTACTTAATCAAGCTCAAACAACTCTTTCCCACATCTTCATGGTGTGTCGCATCACATCACCTTACAGATGGACACCCCCACGCTTCTTCTCCATTCCTCAGGCATTTTCTCACACTCCACAATTGTCTTAAACTGGTCAAAAAGTCCACTGGTTTCCCTCCTAGACATCTCCATCCCTCCACAGATACTGTATGTCATCTGGACCACCTGCCTTCACAGTCTTCATCCTCTTCATAGCCCTCATTTCCTGCTTACAAATCCTCTGCACTTCCTGCGTCGCTAACTCCCTCTCCATCGTTCCTCCTTTCTTTCTCATTTTCCTCATTCAGCTCCTCAGAATACTCCTTCCAACTTCTCAAAACACTCATGCATGTCTTCAACTTTTTTCTCTGCCATCCCCTTCCTTTGGGTACTCTTCTATTTTTAGCTTCCACCATTCCACCTTCTCACCTGGCATCACTTTACAATCGCCCATCTCTTTCAGATTGCATCTTCTGCATAATATATAGTCTTCTTGTACTCTTATAGGTCACACTCTATGCTCCTCCTGTCCCTGAAGTAGGTATTTACCACAGCCATTTCTATCCTTTTCGCAAAATGGATTGAGAAACCACGTTTACTTTTGTAAGGGTCATCACGCTAAGAAAACCTTGGGGACAACCCCAGTCCCAGTTATACTTGGGCCAGGCGGATGTCTTTTGGCAAGATATTGGTTTGAACTCTTCCCTCTTAGCCTTAATACTTGACTCTCTGCTACAAGGACACATACTATATTTCTGACTGTAAAAAATCATATTTCTCATGTTAAATAGTGTTGTTCGAACCCCATACAGAGGTTTAATGTATGAAGGAAACCTCTAGATGGAATGGGGCTATTTATAGTTGAAAGTAATGGTTGGAGACATTTATACAGCTCAATAGACTCTGTATAAATCCGTGACACAAGAACTTTCATATAATATGATTATTTTGTTTTTGGTCTCACATTTTAAGAGTATTTCTTTTTCTGTCTTACTCCAGAGAGTGCTCCTTTGTCCAAAAGACACATTATGTAGAAGAAGCAGGAGGCAAAGCTGTTCTGATCGCCGATAACGCGGTGGACAATGACAGCCAGTACCTCGACATGATTACTGATGGAACCTCAGCCAAACCGAACATACCTGCTCTGTTTCTGCTGGGACGTGACGGGTAAGTCGGACGCAGGCGGTCATTTAATGCTGTTCTATCTCAACGCAACTTTCCCTTCCCCTGTTTTTGTTACAGGATGATGATCAGGCGATCTCTTCAAAGACAAGCTTTGCCTTGGGCTGTCATTTCCATTCCTGTCAACGTTTCCTCCCTGGCTTCATTCCCCCTCAAGCAACCACCATGGACACTGTGGTAGAAGTGACTCACACGCCCACAACTTCATCCTCTTTCTTACTCAGTCACTCAGTCACTCATCATTCTTTCTTCATATCCTGTCAGCCACAAATGCACCCGCAGCCTCACAGGAAAGCCGTTGAAGGCGGTTTAAGAAATCAAACACGAGAGATGAACAGATAAAACCGGCACACGAAATGGATGTTAACGTGGTTAGATCACACATAGAACCAGAGGCATGTGGAGGAAACCTCTTTGTTGGAGTTTTGATGACACGTGAAGACACATGAAGAAACATTTGTGTGCTCACGAGGTGCTAAGCTGAATTTTTGAATTACTTGTTCAGTGCCCTCTTAAATTGTGCCTGTCGGACATAGAGCTACAGTCATAGCTTATATGACATCAGATGTTTGTGTAGGTGTAATAAATGTACAACTTTAACTCTGTATTTTCAGTGAGTCAAACAGATGAGTGGGCACACAAACACACTGGAGCACTCTGACTCTGCTGCCTTGTCTGATTGTGCATGTGGTTTTTATACATGAATTCCACATAAATCTATACGAGTTTTGTATCTGGACATCCTCTAGAGTTTGCCGTTGTGAACACATCAGTTGACTCGCTGAACTTGAGCAGGTGAGGAGGTGCTGTGAATGATCCGATATGATTATAGTAGGAAGCTGGCAGAAGAATATCAGGAGAAGTGACTCCGAAGTGACGTTTGTGTGCGCCTGTGTTCATACATGCAGCCGCTCTGGATAACGTCCAAGTCTGACGGTCTGCTCTGATACACTGCATATGTGATAGTAACTTATGAGAATGAAATATAACATAAAAAAATAAATCGCCTATGACTGCAAATGCTATGATGCCCACGACATGGCGTCTTAATATGAAATACATTTCTGTTTATCTGCATGAACTAACAGGGTTAAACTCAGTTTTTTTCTTTTGGTAAATAAATATGAGATCACACATTTCTTTACAGAACAGCAGTCATTTATTTCATTTCTGATACATTTTTATTTTTTGTACTTGTGCCTGCATCACAGAGACTAAGCATAACTATGTTTCCTTGTATTATGTCGCGCTAACAAATGTATTGTTTTAATACTCATCAGATGAAGAAACTGTGAAAATAATGAAAAGTGAGCAGTTCTATAAAAACGTTCCTGAAAAGTACGACGCATTATGACAATATTGGAACATCTGTTGTTTTTCCAAACACTCAAAATAGTTCTTTAAAAGCTCCAAACACTCTTTAATGCTGCAGTTTTCGCCAACCTTTTTATTTATTTCTTAGTTAAGATTTAAAAAGTTTGTAGCCTGTGATGAGAAGCAATGATAACAGAACCAAAGACTTGTTTGTTAATAATATAAGTACAAATAGTTGCAGTAAATTAAGCCATTAGTCGCTCCCCTTTTATCAAGTCTTTCAAAAATAATACACATAGAGGTCACAGAGATTCTTAAATATCAGCGTTGGTGTGTTTTCCACAGTTCCCTTTAACCCAGTTTTTCCCCTTGTTAATTTAATGTAGTTTTAAACACCAATGAAGCACGATCTGTTCACCCGACACGCGTCATCATCACAGCGATCTACAATCTAGTTGTATTTATTTATTACATGCTGCTCTTGAGAGTCTTTGACAAAGTTGGTAATAAATGAAATACAACTATTATTATTGTAGTTGTTGTTCATACATTTTATAGTTTGGATTTCTCTGATTTCAACAGTGCAACACGACAGCAATCGTTCCACATTTGACAAAGCGACAATCTGGACATGCACATCCTTCAGTTTTTGTGATTTCACAGTTTTTCTTTTCAGAAAAAAAGCGCTTGTTGATGATGCTGATGATGATGATGAATGTGTGGATGGAGTCGTCATAGCTTCTTGTTATTTCCATCAATTCTTGGTTGATTTATCTGCATTCCCTTGAATGGATTCCACTCTGAGGAAAAGAATCACAATGTGAGTATTAATTAATTAATTGATCATGATATTGTTTTCCTTCACAGTCTAGTGCTTGGCAATATTCCAATAACAATGTGTGTATCCCAATATTTTTTGTTCATTACATTGCTTTACCAATGCTATAATGACCATACAGTTTATTTATTTCTCTATCACTTAAAAGGAATAATGTTTATGCAGCTTTAAAACAACCATTCTTAAATAAAAATAACCTACATATGTTAAACCTGGAGTGGAACCTTAATTCAATGACCATTCAAACCCATTGTGACCATTAGCACTTAATTATAATATAGCTAGGGGAGTTATTAACAGCTAATTTTAATCACATTATTCAAATTCAAATGCAGACGTTCACAGAATATAGTTGGCATAAACACAACAAAACTGGTGGAGCCCTAGGACATTTGCACAGCACTATATAGAGATGTTTGAGAAACAATACATAGATTTGTGAAATGTTCCTAATAAGTGTTTATTTGTTACCTGTCCATTAAAATGTTCAACTTTACAGGAGCAACATTTGATCTTAAACTATCTGAAATGTTTTCAAAATAATAATTATTATTATTGTTAGTACTATATACATATTACTATTGTACTATTGTTACTATGTTATTTTTTTTGTTTAATTTAATTGTTTGTGCATGACAATAACAGTGAGTCTTTTGCACATTTTACAGAGTCGTTTTAACATATTTTCTTCTCGAACCATTTTGTTACAGTTCCATCTCTTGATTTATTATGTAAGTATTTATTTATTTATTATTGTTTTGATAGTGTCTTTTGTGCATGTACACTTATTTGCTATATTTGACTTTCATTCTAGTGTGATTTCTTTTTTTGTATTGTAACTTTAAAGCATTTTATGATAATGTATTTTATTTAGTTATTATTATTGTTATTATTACAGTTTATTGTTTGTCGCTCTTTAATTGTTGCTGCAATTTTGCACATCGCAATATTTCTTTCTCTTTTTTTAAAGTGAAATCATCGGCATGGTTACAATAAATGTACAGTCTATAGTTTTATCTTGTTAGTGTTTATTGGGCTGACACTAAATTCACCTCTTAGTGTTGTGCCATTTTGAACACAAGCTCTGATTTTGTTTAATATTTAAAATTAAAGTCATTATAAGGAAAAGAAAATGCAACACAGCTACAATTGTGCGTAAATATAATATAATATAATATAATCATAAAAATACTGCTTTATTATTGGCGTTGATAAAGGGCCCCGTAAAGCCTTGGGCCGGCCCTGATTCATCGTGATATAAGATTAAATAAGACTTTATTGATTTATTGAAAATTCCCGTTTTTGCTGCACCTAAAGGACACACTAGAAAAATGAGAACAATTGTAGTGCAACGTATAAAATAGGATGTATATCAATGTACATTTACATTCTGTGTTTACACCGTTTTAAGACAGAGCGATATATAGATGGGGGGGCATCAAGGTGGATATTTCATCACAAAGATTGTGCTGTTATCATAACATTATTTCAACATTATGAAGAGTGTCCCTGCCTCTGTTACCTCCTCCTGCATCCAGGACACAGTCTCCTCCACACTGTCCTCACCGTGGCCTCCCTCAGAGCCGGACTCCCCCACAGATACACCGCAGGGGTGCACACTGCGTTAAAACGCGCCATGATGGCGAAGAGGTTCGTGGCCTCGTTTCTAAACGACATCGCGCCTCCTCCCACGAATCTGACGACGATGTTAACGAACGAGGGACACCACAGCACCAAGAAGCATATGACGACGAAGATGACTATTCTCAGGGACTCCCTTTTGTTGTCTCTCTCCGCGCTCGGCGGGTCTCTCTCCAGCTGCACTCTGGCGACCACGTACAGTTTGATGGTCATGGCCACTTTGGTGAGCACGACGAGCTGGAGGAAGACGATGCTGAACACGTACAGCTGCATGGCTTTGGACAGCGGCAGCACGATCCGGGCCAGCACGTGCGCCGCGTTGTACAGCCAGCAGTACAGGTTGACACCGATGACGAAGTGGCGCGTGACGAAGCGGCTGTAGACGAACGGGTGACACACGGCGAAGTACCTGTCGAACTGCGCGAACAGGAAGGTCAATATGTTGACGCCGAGAAGCGACGACAGCACATTATACGTGCCGTTTCTCGGGGGGTAACCCTCATACACGTCGAACAGGCCCAGGTAATAGACGGAAAACCCCACCAGGGTGTCACAGATGCTCGTGTTCAGCATGAATATGAACCTGTTCTGCAGGCGCAGCGCTCTGGTGAACAGGATGCCGATCACCACCGTGCCCGCTATGAGGACCGTGGTGGTGGCGAATAAGATCTGGAACATGAAGACGAGATAGTCTTCAGGACTGTCGAAGTCCACAGAGAGAGGGACTCCTCCTGTCATGGAGTCTGTGAGGTTGGAGAAGAACATGGTTTACAGGCGTCAGTGAAGTGCTCCGATTTATTTTATATGTTCACTGTGACGTCACCAGCCAGTGCTATAGTATCTGTAAGTTTAGGTGCACGTACAGCAAGTAATAATCCACTTACAGTCATATAATAATCAAACGGCCCAAGCAATTAAAAATGATAAGTAATGAGACCGGACACCAGAGGGCGCTGTGGTGTTTGATATAGAGAACAGATAGTCGTATAGACCCACTTAATATTCTACATTTTCTAAAAAGGAAATACAAACTAGGAACATCGAGGGAAAAAAGATACACGTTATACATAAAAACACACATATACATGTAAAAGATACCCACATACACGTGTATGAACAAATACATACAGTGTGCACATTCATATGCATGCACACATGCCCACTTAAAAAATACGAAGCATTTAATTTGTCAATCAAATGTGTAATTAATTAAATATAAATTATATTTGAAAGAAAATCTGAAATGCGAAAGGATTTAGTAAACTCTCTATAAATTACATGCTAGCAGGTTTATTTACAATATATTTTATATAGTGAAGTCCACACATTTAAAAATATTAGAATTTATTTTGTGTTTTTTTTTAAAGTTTTTTTTTTTATTATAACCAGCATGAACAAAATAACTGTTTATGGATTAGGAATCGTATCTTGATAATCCGTCATGGTTGTTACAATTAAAACTATTTAGGGTTATATTGCACAGAAAGTGTTTGTTTTGATAGATTATATTACACGTTCATGATGCAAAATGAATCCGTACATAGCAAAAACCGAAATAAAATAGAATCAAAACATTAAATCATAAATAACTCGTACACCAATAATTAAAACACCGGACACGCTTTTATATGGTTATGATTAAATGTTGAATTTAATAATGTGATAAATATGATTGTATTATTACTATTATTATAATAACCAAAAATACTGTTCACTATTTTGCAGTTTGGGCCAGTTTTCATTATCATTTTTAAATAAATATAGGACCGCAGGACATCGACTGTGGACCCGAGTTTTAGAGTCCTGGGTTAGTAGGTTGTAATTTCAGCACCGGGAACTGTCCACGCCGTACAAACTGCTGTCACCGCATGTTTCACCGAGAGTCGCAGGCCCTTAACGTTTATCAGTGTTTTATCCAAACTGTGCACTTATTTTATGCTTGAACATTTTTCTCTAAAGGAAACTCTTTGCAGTTCCAAGAGAATTTTAGACATATTTTTCTGACCACATCTCTGCCATCAGTGTACTTGCTTTTGTTGGATACAACATTATTTATTAAGGCTTATGCTGACTACACACATTTACTTTTTTTTGTTTCTCATTTAGAATATTTGAGCTGGAAAGTTTTTAAAACAAGCTGACATTTCTAAAGGATACGCACTTAATTCTATTTTTAAAAGTGCTATGCTATTCACAATCACATTGTTTTCCTGTCTCCACTACATTTCTCTTGAGTAGGGAAATATTCTGACTTTATCTTCAATTAATTAAATTATTACATTTAGATTTAAATTATTATTTACATACGTTGTGTAAACAATTTAGAATTTATTTTGTTTTTGGCGCTTGCCTTGTTAATTTTGCTTCCTTTTTTTTTTACACTCAATCTGGAGTCCATTTCAAAATTTCAAAGAACATGTAAACAAGATTGACATGTGGCATTGAACTGATTTCCCCTGGAGTGAGTTAAGAAGAAGAAGAAGGTGAGGCCTGGCTACATGCATTTCCTCTGTTTACTTGTTACATAATTCAAACCTAAATGGATGTCAAATTTTAGATTTACACATTATACTTCTGCCCACAGGAAGGTTAAAACATGTTCACAAGACCAGGAAAAGTAACCAAGATTCAGAGAGGGGAAGGAATGATCGCATCGACCTCTTCACAAAGTAAGTGTTAACTTAGGGCTGATCTACAAGAGTTTAAAATGTCATATTATAAACAACATTAATCATTGGCAACAATCTACTCGATTAATGGGTTATATTTTTTTATTTTTTTATTTTAAATAATCCAACCCAGTACTCTGGTATTCCAGCTGCTCCATATAATAAATAATAATTAAAATAGAATAAGTGTTGGTGTGCTTGCTGCACTCATTCAAATGAATCTATAGTAGTGGAATAAAAGGACATTATATATATAAATATATATATATATATATATATATATATCATAATATGTTCCTTTAAGTTCAACAGAATGAATGTCTTGGTTTTAATCATCAAACCTTGAAAACATGTGAGACATTTCATCTCTAATTTCTTAGGTTGAGGTGCAAAATGTGAACTTTACTATATATTTGATCTGAATAAATTATGTTAAAAAAATAATAATAGCCTGATTCAAATCGAGCGTTGCATGAGATTGAAGTTGCACGACTTATTATGTCGAGTTTCTCTAAATTGATACAGTGAAAACTATTGGTTGAAGCTGCACTCGCCCACATTTTACTTCTACATAGAGACATTTGTAAATAGTCCAAAAGAATAAAAACGTTAAACTCAAAATGTATAACCCTTAATAATATAGCACTTCATTGTGCAGCCTTAAGCTGTGCGCGTGTATATATGAATTTAAATAAAGAAATAAATAAAGAAATAATGCTTTAACAGAAAAATAAAGCTGTAGATATTACTAAAGAAAATAATGTATTTATATTTTTGTTGAAAACAATAATATAATAAGTCCATGTTGTCAGTGAAACCTCGCGATGATCCCGTGTTTCCACTCTCAGTGACTCTTCATCGGCCTCCCTTTGTCGTTTCCCTTCACCCGAGTTGCGCCAATTCTGAGAACGAAGCGGATTATGACGTGTTTAAAACATGTTTGCTGTTGAAATGACGGCACTGATGACATGGCCACGTCTCTCTTACCTCCTCTTACATCTCGGGCACAGTTTGCGCCACACTGTCCTCATCGTGGCCTCCCGCAGAGCCGGACTCCCCCACAGGTACACCGCAGGTGTGCACACAGAGTTAAACCGAGCCATGATGGCGAAGGGATTCGTGGCCTCGTTTCTAAACGACAGCCCCTTTCTCACCATCAGTCTGAGTATAATATTTACAAAAGAGGGTCCCCACAACACCAAGAAGCTTATGACAACAAAAATGATGATTCTTAACGACTCCTTGTTGCTTTCTCTCTCTGCACTCGGAGGGTCTCTGTCGAGCTGGTACCTGGCAACAACGTACAGTTTGATAGTCATGGCCACTTTGGTGAGCACGATGGCCTGCAAGCAGACGATGGTGAAAACATACAGATCAATGGCTTTGGACACGGGCAGCGTGTGCGAAATAACCCACTGTCCGTACACGTGAAACCAGCAGTAGACGTTTAGAGAGATGATGAGTCGCCGGGTAACAAAGCGTGAGTAAATGAAAGGATGACACACGGCGACATACCTGTCAAACTGCGCAAATAAAAACGTCATGATGTTCACCCCGAGGAGATTAGGCAGAATATTATAAGTGTGGTTTCTAGAAGGAAACCCCTCCTGAACATCGAACAGACCCAGATAATAGACTGAGAACCCCACCAGAGTGTCACAGATGCTCGTGTTCAGCATGAAAACGAACCTGTTCTGCAGGCGCAGCGCTCTGGTGCGCAAAATGGCAACGACCACGGGTCCCGCTACGAGGACTGCAGTGGTGGCGAACACAATCTGGAATATGAAGACGAAATAGTCCTCGGGACTGTCGAAGTCCACCGAGAGAGGGACTATGGAGATGTTAGGGAAGAGCATTGCTCACAGGCGTCACTCAGATGCGCTGCCATTGTTTAATAAATACAGAAAACACCAAGTCAGCAGCAGCAGCAGCAGCAGCCTTGTTCTCATGAGATAAGTCGTTCAGCTTCACCTTGAAATACATTACCGCCTTCACATGCAGCACATTATAATCAGCTTCAGGTGAGGAATAATAATAATAGTAATAATAGTAATAATAATAATAATAATAAAACACAGATAATTCAGGGAGCTGCTGAAGTCGACAGAAGCAGAGGCTGTGATGTCAGAGAGAAGCAATAACTGTCTTATAGCTCGTCGATGAACCTCACGTCTTTTCCCAAAAGACATGACCTCATATCATTTATTTGCCCCGTCGTCGTGATAACAATAAGTAAACCTTACTGTCGTTATACATAGTTGTTTGGTTTATCGCCTCTAATTGCACTGAGTGCTAAAACAAGTTTGCATTTCTTTTTTTTTTTCCAATTTCATTTGTGTTGATTGCACCAATAATAATAATAATAATAATCAGTTCAGTATCAACATTTACGTTCAAATAATGATGCACCAACATAAACTCTTAGCCCACAGCACAACATTTCCCATAATGCATACAGTTGGGTCCAGCTTATTTTAGGCAAAGTGTGACTTAAGAAAAATGGTTCATAAAAAAATCTTTCCACAAGCACTGTGACCCCCAATATCTGCTATTTAACAGATCATTTGGTCAATATATTAGGGTTTAAAAAAAAGGAAAAATAGTAATACAATAATAGAAATAACTTTTGTCATTTAAATTACAAAACACACCATGCATTGTTCACTATAACACTGAGTTATAAGGGAAGTCGAAATGCAGCAACTGAAATAGCGTCATTGCATTTCACTGTATGGTTTATACAGTGCACGTGTATTAGTTTAAAGTGATTTGATACAAAGCTAATATTATATTGACTTTTCAATCTCTTTGGTTGTTGTTATTTCAGAAACTAAACACACATACAGAGAGTGAAGCGAAAAAAACAGGAAATATCCTAAAGAGCAGAAGTTCTCTGGACGGAAACACCAGAGGTCAGACTGCTTCAAATTGAAAGGTAACAGTAACTTAAATAAATAACCACTAATTATAGCCAAGGTCAACAAAAAACTCAGGCTCACTGTTGCGGCTGTCGCTGACAGCGGAGCTGACCATGGTCCTGAACGTGCGGCTGACAGCGGCCCTTTGCGTAAAACACCGTCAAATTATGAGTGAATATGAACTTGAACTTAAAAGTTCGTGTGGTTTCAGTTTCATTTTAGGCCACATCCTGAGACTCGGGTTATACAGCCTAGACAGCCTGACATGTTTTTCAAGACAAGACATGTCTGGCGATAGAAAATGTCTGTTTGTCTGTTTTTTTCCCAATTACAAATAACTTCACAGTTTGATGGCAGTTTCCCAAGAGTATTTCCCTTGCTCTTGCGCCCGAGTGGGCCTGGAAAAAGGCATTAATTCAATATGTTGTGATATGACCTCAGCTGTGTGTAAACACCTTCATTTCGGGAGAAAAACAGTATTTCATTATCTCAGATACATCATGATAATTAGAGTGACAGAACATTTGTTTTGTGTCCTCAGAACCATTTTGGTCATGTCGCCCAGGCCTATACACACACACCTGTGGAACATTCCAACTGCAGATCTGTACTTCCAAACATCGAGCCTGGAGCTTTTATCACAGCTTTTTGTTGTGATCCAGTGATCCAAGTACAATTGTTCCGTTATCCTAAAAAAACATGTTTTCTTGACAATTTGTTAAACAGAAAAACAGCATGTATTCAGTTGTGGTCTGCCTGCAAAACGAGGATTCATTATTAAATGTCAACTGAACTTGTGGGAAACAAATAGACATTTATATATATTTTTTAGGGAAAAGCAACAGAGGCAGCTGTTAGCAAAATATGAAATAATTTATTGTATTTAAACATCATTTACATGTATACCAGCGTAAAACGTGGAATGAACTTTCCGTCACCAAAGTTCACACCCTCCAGTCTTTCTTTCTTTCTTTCTTTCTTTCTTTCTTTCTTTCTTTCTTTCTTTCTTTCTTTCTTTCTTTCTTTCTTTCTTTCTTTCTTTCATCATTCATCTTATTCATTTCACACAGTAATACCACATCTTTTTCCAATAACGTGATGAAACCAAAGTATGTGCCTCACGTGGCAGTGCGGTTCATCTTCGTGCATGCGTTGGTGATGCAGATTCAGCAGCTTCATGGTTTGTTTGTCACTCCATCAGTGGTGAAACCAACTCTGGAGAGAAACCTATGGAGAGGGCAGACATGTAATGTAAGAAACACAGTTATTTTCTTACATTATATTTATTATTTTACGCAAAACAACAAAACAAACAATCAAAAAAAGAAAGAAAGAATACACATCTAAACAGTGTGACGTTAGGACTGACCTTGTCCTCCACATGGGACAGACCCTCCGCCACACTGTCCTCCACACTTCCCTCCGCAGCGCTGGGCTGCCCCAGATGTACAGAGCAGGTGTGACCAGCGCGTTTAAACGCGCCATGGTGGCGAACAGGTTAGTGGCCTCATTCCTAAACTTCAGACCCTTTCTAGTCAACTGTCTGACTATAATATTGACAAATGACGGACACCAAAGAGCCAAGAAACAGATAACCACAAACACTATGATGCGCAGCGACTCCTTCTTGTTGTCCCTGTCCGCGCTGGGCGCCTCCCTCGCCAGTTGATTCCTGGCGATGATGTATAGTTTCACTGTCATCAGCAGCTTCACGACAACAATAATCTGCAGAGTCATGACCCCGAACGCGTTTATTTGAGCCGCCTTTGAAATTGGCACCATGTTCTGCACGGTGAGGATTGTGTACGTGTAAGTCCAGCAAAACACGCAAATCCCTATGACGCAGCCGCGCGTGATGTAGCGGTTGTAGAAGAACGGATGGCACACGGCGAAGTAGCGGTCAAACTGCGCGAAAAGGAAAGTCAACACGTTGACCCCCAGGAAGGAAGGTAGAATATAAAACGTCCCGTTTCTGGAGGGATAGCCCTCCTGCACGTCGAAGAGGCCGAGATAGTAAACCGAGAAGCCGGTCAGTGTGTCACTGATGCTCGTGTTCAGCATGAATATAAAGCGGTTCTGGCCTCGCAGTGACCGAGTGGAGGAGATACCGATCACCACCGAGCCGGCGACGAGCACGGCGCTGGTGGCGAACAGGACATGGAAGATGAAGATGAGGAAGTCCTCGGGAGTGTTGAAGTCCACAGACAGAGGGATGGTGGCGTTCAGGAGCATCGTGAAGCTCCAGCAGAGGACGAGCATCGATCATGTTTATAGGCAGCTGTTTGTCAGTGTTTTACGCACGGCTCCTATTCCACAGAGGCTTTGACATAAACAAGTGACATGTGCAGTGGAGGACCACGCGTGGGTGACATCATCACCGACAGTAACAGTGTTGAGGTTACACGTTTTCCTTGTTCCCTATAGTTCACAGAGCATAGAGTAAAGAATGAATGTTCTGACAGGACAGGCCCGAATTAAGAAGGACATGGTTATAACAACACGGTCAAAGCGCGGGTATCCATGGTCTGAAGTCTCTGAATACGTGATGATGATGATGATGAATCGATGTTTGGCACTTATTGGACGTCTTCCCTTGCCTTTGCAGCAAGAAGGCCATGGGTTTGCGACCCGGTTGGAACAACGGCCTTTCTGCATGGAGTTCGCATGTTCTCCACTTTCCTCCCATTGTTCAAAAACATGCAGATTGGAGGATTTGGGCCAATTTGCACACTCTAAATGGACCATAGGTGTGAAAGTGGTCAAAAGCCCCATGGTCAAGACACTAGTCTCTCTGTGCGCCATACTGTACATGTGCCAAATGGTGTGGCTTTACCTCACAGCTTCACACAACGTATACTGGCTCCAAACACAATCAATATTCGTTCACTTTTCTACGCAAAACGCAATCATACATAATCAAAACAAATATTCTTCAACAAAATCCTTATTTCTGCTGAAGTCTTCAAAAAATTGATGCAGAGTGAATGTAAATGACCTGCGTCTATACAAACCACAGAGTCAGAAAATAGAATCAGTGTAATGTTGTCGCTATGACGTGATACTGAACTTCCAAGTAGTACTTTTCTTATCTTTTTGTTTTCTTTCTTATTATTAATCCCTTATTAGGGACATTCTTTCCAGTGGTGTGCACAGAGATTTCAGGCGACATGGGCTTAATTAAAAAAGGCACCTCATAATTATACATGAAAACAAAGAATAATAATGTAACAGTGGCAAATCTTCTACTTTCACAGTTAATTTCTTTAACTATATATATATATATATTTCTTTAACAAACTTTTAATCGAGAATTGCTACGGGCCACATTAAAATAAAAATATGACATTAGGCAGACTTTTAATTGTGGGTGATTTTGTTAATATTCTACTTTGCCAAATCCAAGTTACTGACTATACAAAACAATGATGCAGCATATAATGTTTGTCCTCCAGTTATCCTGCACGCTCTTTCGTAAAAAAACAACTCACTTCTTTAAAGACATTTTAAAGCAGTGCACAAAGTTTAGTGAGAGTTGACTGCAACCTGATAAAAGTCAGTACGTTTTTCAACCACTAGAAGGAGCTACAAACCATCGTTTGACAACAGCACAGATAGTTGACAGTAATCATCTCAACTAGAGCTTGTATAGATTCACGTACCTGTTAGTATCTGGTATATGGCCTGTAATTTGGTTTGTTTGTGTTTCCAATTCAGTACAATTAAATTGTCCAGAAATGTAAATCTTATAATCTACTCGTTTTTTTGCCCTTACTGTGGAAGGTCAGTGTTTACATGCTTGTGTAAACACATAATTTGCTATTAATGTGCATGTACATATACATACGTCTTCTTATGTTTGACATGTCCTGTAGTGTCTTTAGGTAAAACAGGCCCATATAAGAGTTTGTTGTCCAGCTGTTTCAGGCAGCTTTCATACATTTTTGCTGACATTCATAAAGTCAACACAATAAATGTTGTGATTGTGGAATAATTACAGGACTACTGGACTACTTTAAAGGCAGTATCATTATTAAATGGCAACTAAACTTTTGTGAATTTTTATTTTTAATTTTTATTTTTTTTTAATACATACATTCTCTGTGTCCTCATCTTGCAGGTTGCAGGATCCAGGTCCAGTTTTGAGACTACTATTATTATCATAAATATAATCACCATTATTATTAGGCTATAATTAAAGTCAATATCTGTATAATTTTTTTTTAATCAACATTCTCTGCTGCTGCTTGTATAAATTACACCGTCGTAATATAAACATGTCATCACTGACTCAGAACTGTCCTGTATAAACTTATATAACTGATACAATTGTTGTATATCTGCTCCTGGTCTCTTTCTACTGTCTGTACATCATCTCCCTCTTGTCCTTCTCTCTCACCCCAACCGGTCGAGGCAGATGGCTGCGCATCATGGAGTCTGGTTCTGTCAGAGATTTCAGTCAGGATAGATAGATAGATAGATAGATAGATAGATAGATAGATAGATAGATAGATAGATAGATAGATAGATAGATTTCATAGTGTTTGAGCAGAAAAAGTATGTCAGTTTATATATTTTGACATAAAAACGCTGATGTCAAGACTACGTCCTGAAACCTGACTACGAGTAAGATTAGTTTTGTCATATTTATAGGCCTCTCACTGTTGTTTGTTGTTGGTGTGTGTGTCATCATTAAGGAACTTGACTTGTTGTCAGTGGGGAAAATTCACCCATGTCGACTGTTGGCTACAAACAGCTTGACTACAAAAACGAGCAGCGTGAACCTGCCACAGCTCAACAGTCACACGTGGAGTAGCAGCACAGAAATGAAGATTTAAAGTACTGAGTAGTGATGAGTAACCGCAGCCAGGGCCTGTCTCTTGTTCTTCCCCCTACGAGCTTTGGGAATGTGATGGTGCTTGTGTTCAGTGTTTCCCTGGCCGCGGCCATCATTTTCCTCAACATGTCCGTGTCTCTCTCCATCCTACTGAACAGGGCGCTGCGCAGCGAGAACCGCTTCATGTACATGCTGAGCACCTGCCTCAGTGACATCTGCTCCGGCGTGTCTTACTACTATGCCGGCGTCCTCGACGTGAGGGACGCCTTCAACTCCCCCACGAGCACCTTCCACATTGTGCCCACATTCTTAGGTCTGTCCTACATGGCCATTCTGGCCGCGCAGGCCGACAGGTACCACGCAGTGGCGTCACCTTTCAAATACTCGCAGCGCATGACCAGGAACAGAACCGTGATAGTCATCTGTGCGTACTGGCTCTATGCTTTCGCCATTGTGGCTCTGCACAACCTGGTCGCAGTTGGTGTGGCCAAGCAGATCACAGGCATCAGCACGTTTATGGCCAACATATTCACAGTGATTATAATGATCGGGCTGAATATAAAGCTGTTCATCGTCGCCAGGTACCAGCTGGAGAGGGAGCCGCACTCTGCGGAGAGGGAGACCAAGCGCGCGTCCGTGTATCTCATTCTGGTCGTGGCTGTGTTCTTCTTGGCGACGTGGCTTCCGATATTCTGTCATATCATTGTATGCAATTTCATTGGTTCGGTCTGCTACAGCTTTAAAAACGAAGGCACCGACCCTCTGCGCATTTTGCCCCGCGTGAATGCAGCACTGACCCCCGTCCTGTACATCTGTGGCTGCTCTCCGCTCAGAGCCACGCTGCTCACCAGAGTGTGGAGACCCTGCTGCGGGAGGAGGAGGAGGTGAGATTTAAGAAGAAGAGGAAGTAAAAAGGAGATAACGCACTAACGTACAGGCGCTGACTTCTATTTCTATTTCATTTCTTAGCTTGGGGCACATTTCAGTTCAGTTCAGCTCGTTTTTTCCGTTTTACGCATGAGATCGAAATGTGGTTTCGCACTGCCCCAGGTGTTACAGTGCAAATACGTGTACGTACAGGCATTGACGCTCTATATGTAACCACAAGTTGACACATACGCTGTAAAGTAGTTCCAGGATTTCACAATTAATTGCATCCTTATGATTTTTGTAGGCTTAATTTTCAATGTATTACCATATTTTGTGAAATTAAAATAGGCTGTGCAGGGTATTTATCTGAAGTGTGTTTGGAATACTGCATTTATGAAGGAAGACATAGATTAATCGCTATTATACTGTGTATACAGGACAGGACTAATACTAGTAAATCACTGTAAAATATGGCATATCTTTCATTAGGTACAATCAACAGCTGTCAAGTTTTCAGTGATTTATTACAAAATGACACAGTGGCCTTTGAAAGAACAATTTCTGACACAATTCCCTGTAAATATTTGTGTGAAAGTAATGCAGTAGTAGCCAGTGAATGTACAGCCAAATATTCTACATGTTTTTTTTGTTTTTAAAAATGTAATTAATGCCTTTATAATGTTTTATTCTTATATACAAATATTGCTTACAATGTTTTTAATATATTAATCTCTGTCCACTTCCATTTCACAGGTGTCTTGGGCGACTCAATCTCTTCAGAAGGACTCAGCCCTCAGACTGAGTTTGGAATTTGGAAAATTACTAAGTGACTGAATTGCATTATGGCTGAATGCATTTCAGATGTTAATCCCCAAAGAAGTGGTGGTAAATGAAGTTAGTTTGTGTGTAAGGAGCACACAAACTATCCCTGGAGTGTTTTTGAACTGGTGTATTTCTTTTAAGTTATAGCCATGACGTCAACTACAACCCTTTTCCCCATTTCTTTTAGTCATTTTTTTTTGTATGTAGATCTTTGAGAATACCTTTTTGTATTGGAAACAAATGTGAAGTATGTGTGCTTAAGCTCAGGGCGTCATTACATTGGCATTTCAACCACTTCATAAACAAGAAATGTCACTTGCTCTCCATAATTTCTCACTCATGTGCCTTAAATGCAAAACAGAAATTGGTACTCACTGTCTTTGGTCACGTTGTATATGGGGAAAAGACACGCACATACAACATGTGTCATGAGAAACAATACAGCTGTATATACTTTTTTTTTAACTTACACCGTGAGGAAAACATGTTTTGTTGCAGTGGATCAACTAAGCAACTGCGCTTAAAGCACGTTTTATAACGACTGGGAACTCTTTATGAAATGCTCCAAACCTGGTATTTCTGCCATCATATCTTTATTCTATAACATATGTAACATATGACGTCATGTATATGAACCTGAGCTCATGTTTTGTTTGTTTATCTTGTAAAATGTGAGATTTGCTTTGATGCATCTGATGCGTAATTCGTCAATTTTGAGGTTTTGAGGAAGTGAAATTATTGGAAAAGAAATAGTAAATAAAAAAATTAAATGAAATAAATGAAACTTGATCCATAAACTGCAAATGCATCAGCTTCATAGAACTTATGATTTGTGTTACACTCAAACACGATGTGAGCTAATAATCCAGAGTCTAAACAGGGCACTTTTTACGCATTGATGATGCAGTTTCCTCGGCAACCGCCACGTGTCAGAAGAGCACTTTGGCTCAGCGCCATGAAGAGACTGTCACGGTGTGAGAAGCGTGGGTGTGAAGGAAGTGGGATACTTGGATCAGTGTGGGACTTTTACATTCATATCTTTAAAAAAAAAAAAAAAAAAAAAACGAAATAACCAGATGCTATAATTTCAAAAATGGTCCAATAAAAGATGCATTATAATGGGTGTGTGTCCTGTTTTCTATTGGCTGAATGAGTGGTGAGTGCGCGCGCGCGCGTGCGTGTGTGTGTGTGTTTTCTAAGAGGAGGAGCCAGCAGATCTCCACGCTTCCGCACATCTGGTGCCCAATTTCGGGCCCACAACCATCTCATCTCATCTATATCCCACAATAATCTCAGGAGAAAAGGAAAACAAAACAAAAAAAACGTTCCAATCACATGTTGTATGTGTGAGCCCATAAACACATTGAAAGTGTCTTATTTTGAAAGATTTCGCAACTTAAAATATGCACAGTTGATTCATAAAAAAATGTAAATAAATATAGATAATATTAGGTCAGATGTTGATTTGGCATCCAATTTGTGTGGCCAGAAATAAAACAAGTCCACACTGCAAGAACATGTCAACTTAATCTTAATCCGTGTATTCTGTGTTTACCTTTATCAAAGCATTAAAAAAAACAAAAACAAAAAAAACGATACACTTTTTTTTTATTTCAAATGCACGAGCATGTAAATGGAGCACGTGCTATTATTGTGGCACGTGAAAGAAGTGTGAGTCTCTCCACCGCCCTGTCAAAATAATGCGGTTTGTTTAATTATTGTTAAAGGAAGTGAGGCTGGAAACGCGTTATCAAAAAAAAGAAAGAAAGAAAGAAAGGAGGTCATTTGTGTGCAGCACAGACAAGGATTCGGCTTTTACGTGAGTTAGATGGTCATGCATGGTGCTGCTGAAGGCCCAGCAGTATTTTACATTATATATATATATATATATGTGGTATGGTATAGTAAGTAGATCGTCTTCTCCCCCCCTCTCGTCTTTCTTCCTCTCTGCCATCTTGCAGCAGGTACAGTTTGCCTGCCGTGGGGTCCTGGGGCTGCTGCTGCTGAGAAAGTGGCCAAACCCTCCCACAGTGGGACGTTTTCTCTGCTGCTGCTGCTGCTGCTGCTGCTGCACTCTGGGGCTGGTTCCTATTCAAATGTGGGTCAGGGGTGAGGAAGCCTAACGTCATAAGCTTGCAACATGGCGTCCCGAAAGCTGTGAGATGAGCTAGAGGATGGTAAAGAACGCCTGAGACCGATCCTACCGATGTGAAAAGGTAATTTTTTTTGAAGGAAACATTTCCTCTTTGACTTGGAGTGTAAATGTGACGCGATGCCCCTTTTTTTAAAAGGTTTATACGCGTCGGCTTGTGTGTGTTTTTTCCCTCTATCTCTCTGTCTCTGTCTCAGCTGCTGCTGCTGCTGCACGGATCGCACGGTTTTCGTTGGTGTGTGTGTGTGTTTTTTCGCCACAGCGTGCCAACAAAAAGCTTGTGCCGTGCTCGGTGCCTGCTGCTGCGGCCGCTGTACGACTCTACCTCCGCGTCTCTTTTCACCGTGAAATCAAACGCTTGCAAAAAAAACGTTTTTTTTGCTGTTTATTTTTGGCGTCGTGCGTTTTGTAAGAGACACCTCTCTCTCTCTGTATCTCCCCTCTCCCTCTCTCTCGCTGGGCGAGTGAGTGTGTGTGTGTGTGTGTGTGAATCAAATAATGAACCAGGTTTTCTGCTAAAGCGACAGAAAATGATCCGGCACCGTGTGCGCTTTCCTCTCTCTCATTATCCAAATAAGTTCATTGAATTGTTTGCAGAAATGCGCGAGCTAATCAAGCGAAGGGCTTCGTGTGAATCGATCGCCGTCATGTCATGATGCCGCTAACCTGTATTTATTGTTTATTGTTTAAAAAATGAAAACATACACATACACATACTTTCCAATTAATGCGTTAATTGATCTGGGAACGTTGTTGTGGATTTTACGCTCGGGTTGTTGCGCTTTCATCCCGATAATCACTGATGTTGATGATGATGATGATGATGTTGCAGCAGATGTAGTAGTTCATTCTTCATTGTTTATGTGTCGCACACGATCCACGAGTGTTCGGTAAGGCTAATTAGAACTGTGTCACGTCATTAGCCGCCGCTATGCTCACACGGGTTCATTATATGGTTCCTGAACGCTGTGTGTTTATATAAATATATATAGGTGAGCTGATCGACTGTCTTTGTGATTACAGTGTGGGTGTAACGTTACATAGGGACCCATTTGTGTTCTGCATTTTTATTTATTTATTTTAAAAAACAGTGTTGCATGATATTGATTTTCATACACAAACATTTTTGGACATTAGTTCATCTGAAGGCTGCTGCTGCTAAAACAATGCATGAGCTCAGGTGTGGACGCAGCTCTGCTGTTCAGGTGATTAGAGTGGTTAAAAGTACCAAGGGGCTTGGAGATAATAAGGCCCAGGAATCCCAGTAATGTGGTTTTCTATAACCACAATTTTCACTTGTGTGTGTGTGTGTGAAAACATTTCTCGGTCCAGTACATGTTTACAGGGAAGGGAGAACATATTATACATATTATCGTGTTAAAGGAATTTGTTTCTTTGTAGTGTAGTTGGTTTTCTGAAATATTCAACTCAAAAGTTATGTACAGTGGTTCTCACTTGTCCAATAACAAAAATGTTTGATTTTTCTTTTATTTTCAGCATTGTTTTTGTGTTATTCTTCCTATTTATGACACTCAGTTTCCCTGTTCTTTTAATGGTGAGACACTAGTTTTGATACAACTTCATGAAGATCACGCTAACGAACTAATCTGTTTTCATAACCTCTCTTTCTGCTCAGGGCTGAAGTGTGGTTCAGCCTATATGAAGATTATAGGACTATATTCTGACTGGTTACACCTCCCCAGATGAGTAGTTACAATGTGTAGTCACCATGTCTGTCGGCCAATTAGCTCAGCGTTGCTTGTCGGCTTTTTTTTCGGCTACATAGATGATGAACTCGAGACTTGGCATAATGGATGCGAGTTTTTACACCGTCTATACATTTGTAAAGCCGGAACATGGCTCCTGGCTGCGCTGCCCTTAAGCGTTTTCGGTGACAATGCTGCGTCTGTAACAATAATGAGCTCTGAAAACTGCTAGTGTACCATGAGTGTAGTCCATGTGATCCTTTTTTTATTTGAACACCCTGTGTTTTAACTAACTTTAACAGGTAATCGCTAACTGGTATCACTCCCTAAACTCCACAGAAACAGAAAAGAGGCCCAAACGTGTAGTTGTCAAGTAACCGTCCGTGTTTTATTGCCAAGTTTCAAATATGGACATGTACACATCTAAGTTAATTTACTCAAGGCAACTGATCAGTGTGACTAGTTTGATTGATTAGTATGGATTTCAAAGTGGGGCCTGGAGTGTAATATGAGGCCCATGTGTGTGTGCCTCATGATTCTCATGATCGGTGCGTTGGTCTTGCCTCATCCTACTCGTCCCTTCCTCTTCTCAAAAAAGACACACAGTAGTATCCTGTGTACACTGTGATCGTGGCGTTACAGTTGCACGTGTAAGGAACACGATGCAGTTAAGAAGGCTACTCGGGCGATGTGTTCTGCTGACACGTTGGACGAGGACTTAAAGATTGTGCTTTGCTGTCATGTCTGTACAGATCTGTGTGTTCTGTGTTGCCTGTTCCAGGGCAGATTGGTTTGTTCTATGGTGAAAAAAAAACTCCTTAGGGCAGGGTTGTTGTTCTTAAAGAAGAAGACAGTCATTGGAATGTAGTGCTGATAGCCAGAAGGTTATGCGGTGTGTAAAGGCTGAAGGAGGAAGAGGAGGGGGCGGTGGGGGGGCGGCAGCAGCTCTGTAAAACCTCGGACCATACAGGATCTTTACTTTACCCAACATGCCCTCCGTCCTTAACCTCAACATTAGGCATCAGGTCATGTGGGTCTGCTGCTTTTTATGTAGCATTTCTGTTAATCTTGTCATCAGAGTCAATTCCCTAAAGACAGAGGGCGTTTAATCACACTAATCATATGTTTGCTTGTTAGTGAAGTGGGTGATTACTTCACTTTTTTTGTGTGTGTGATCAAACTGTATTCCTTTTTGAAACACAATTAAAAACAAACAAACGATAGAGGATACAAATGACAAAAAGAAAATGAGAGAAAACGCACACAACAACAACAAACTGGTGATTACTTCACTTTTAGGACAGAACTTGTTTCAAGTATTGTTTTTATCCATATGGAACCCCTAAAAAGCCGTAGTACATATGCCACACCTGTATTTATGTGGGCACGTAACACTGTTACAGAAATACACCAAAAAAACAGACATGGACAATGCAGGCTGTGTACCATTTTCTTTTAAAATAAAGCTTTATTATAAAATCACAGAAAAGTGATTCATAAAGCGACCAAACAAACTCCAAACACAAGAATAAGAAGATGACGTTATATAGCATATTAGTTGTGTATACGCAAAAATGCAAGGGTGGCATTTCAGGTCTCTCTGAATGCTGCTTCCCTCCCTGTGGATAAAAAGCTTAGAACTTTGTGGATTCTCTTTAACTTGTTTTCATATACAAGAGGCCTTGCTGAGCTCACAGAGATGTGTACAGCGTGTGTGTGTGTATGTGTGTGTGCCAGGTGCAAGTCTAAGCATTCTTCAGTCTTTAATTAATTTCTGCACAGGGAACACAAGATGCGATTGAGTCACAAAATAAATGCATTATAGTGAAGGTGTACACTCAAAAGAAAGACAGTAGTAACTTTATATTTAATACCTGTCTTGATGGCCTCTTTCACAATAAAATGAGCAGTTTTACCTGGGATTTTTATAAACCTGGATGAAACCTGCTAAAATAGTGTCAGTCTGAATTTGCCAGAATTTGCATCACTGCCAAGAATGAAAGGGATTAAGAAGATATTTGTGTATTCACTTTTGTCATACGTTCCCACTAATGCCATACAGAGTCAAAGCTGATTTAAAAAAAAACAAAAAAACACACATTTATTTATTTTACCTGTTTAAATTTGGGATTATACAGGTTTTTTGACCAGTGTGAATCATGTGATGTGAATGTCAACATTCATGAGGTTCCTTGGATCCTTTTGTGTTGAAGCCAAACCCATCATTTTTTTTAATGATTAAGATATGATGATATGAAGACTTAAGTCTTGATTTTTTTAGATCCATTATAATTCTGTACTATGGAAATAAGCCATACTAGTACTACCTGGTTAGTTTTTTTTTATTCATATTTTTTATTTATTTGTTTTTGATCGGCCCGCCAAGTGCTGGAGTCAAACAGTTTCTATTATTTCATCAGGGGATATTGACAGGCGGTGTTGCACACTTACCTCGTTTGTTGCTAGATTAAGACATTCTCCAAACCCTCCTTAAGTGGAAAAAAACACCTTGTGACCAATCCAGCATCTGCTTAGATGAACCTTAGTTGCACTCAGAAGGCAGCGTTTCTCCATTTGAGGTTGCACGCATCTCTCTGCATGTCATTCAACTGACCACACAGCAGCAGCTGTCGTGGACGTAAATGCACTCAAAGATTTCTCCCAGAGTGATCGCTTTATGAGCAAATGTAGCAGAAATCGCGGCTCAGCTTTTGCCTTTTAACTTTTATATGCAATGTGGTTAATCTGTGAGGCGGCATCGCTATGAAATAAAGATTCTAGCGCAGCGGCTTGGAAATGACTGCTTAATGTGCGGATGATGTATTGAAAAGAGGTTGGCAGTAAGTGACAACATCTCTTGAGAACTACATTGTTAGATAGATGGAAAGTAAAAAAAAACACTGTAAAAAACAAACAAACAGAAAACACTGGACATCTGGACACTAGCACTTTATTTTTAGCCTCACATAATGACCGTTTAGTTCTGCCTGAACACCGCAATTGAAGTGAAAATATTATCATTCCTTTTAGCACTGCTTACATCTGGCCTTCTGCTCCGGTCATCTCCCCTCCGCCGTGTCTGTCGTAATCTGATAGCTTGTTATTGATGTTTTATCATGTCCTTTTAATCACGACTTTAAATTGTCCCACCTCTGCAGCTCTAATGTCGCCTCGAGTTAAATGAGAAGGGACCTACGGAGTTTAATTATCTTTGAATGACTGAACAACAAATGTGAGGGAGAGGAATTTTGGGAACATTTTCATATGTGCTTATGTGTGTGTGTGTCTGTGCGTGCGTGTGTGCTATTTTTGCACACATGAGAGAGAGAGCACACTTGTATACCTGTTACTCCCTCTAGACTTGGCTGTGGCTTTAGTGTCTAGTGTTACCTGTGGCTGACATGTACACCACAGAACACATTCATTCATGACCCGTTGTTGTGATGTGATGGAGGAAAAAAAAAGGTTAAGACTTGCATTGCTGCCATTTTTTCCCACTGGTATTAATGCCCTGTTGTGTGTTTATGCGTGTGTGTATTCTACCAAGACTATACATACCTGCACACAAGCATTTATATCTTATATAACAGATATCTATCTTGTGCACACACGTTGTGTTCCGTTTACTTCTCTTCTGAAGCCGTCGTAACTGGAATTGGATCCACATTCAGAATTCCACCAACTAACCCTGTATTAGAGCTTTTCAAACCATTGGCCACAGAGGCAGGTTTTTCGTCTAAGAAAAGCCCACAGCAGGTGATTTCACTTATTATTTCACAGTCTGTAGTCTCTGGCTAAAAGCAGTCATGATGTTTCTGCTCTACATGGCACCTGTTTGAACAGCCATGCTCTCCATATGTGTCTGCCAGTGGAAAGCAACAATGATCCTTAAAGTAACTACTACACATATAACATTTTTAAATGTAAGATTAATGCGCTGCTAAACCTTGGAGACATAATAACTGTTTTAATTGCATGGCAGATCCGTGCATTTGCTTTATCCTGCACTGTCGTCTTCAAGCAAGAACGCGGTTGAAACTCGGTTAACGCTGCTTTATTTCAGCTCGGGAATAAATATTTCATTTATACATGCCACAGGCTTCATGAAAAGTCTTTCACTTGTGTCCATGAGCCTGACAAAGACCTGGCAGGGATGGTATCGCTGTGACTGCAGTGCTTCCTGGATGAATGGAAAACACTCGTACATGTGCCTCCTTGTAACCAAAACCCAACTGCGATTTACAACAGAACTAAGTGAGCTGGCTTTCACAGCAGAACAGCGTTCTGTGTGTGAAACATGTACTGTACGAAAATTCGGTCTGCCCCCTCCCACTGCAAACTCAGAATATATATAACATATATATAATATGTGATATGTATAAAACTGCTCACCCACTATCTGTAGTTACCTGTCAAAGTTTCAGACGTATGTTTTTTTTGAAACTGAAATAATTTACAGAGATAGTTGTGATGCTTCCTGTACCGTAGCAGGTATTACACACACACAGGTGTAAAAGGAGCTCACGGAATGGGCTGCTGGAAAAAAAATAAACACAGCTGCTGTTTTAATCTCCTCATTGCATTGAGTGAGCCGTCCTTTCACTGACGAGAGAAGTGAAACTCGGATAATGGGCTGTGCCCAGGAGTCCAGCTCGGATCAACCTCACCCATACAGCAACGTCAGCCATGTTGAAATGGCTCAGAGGTGGTCGCTCTGTGTTTGTATTTCAAACTGGCTTTGTACCATCCCCCTAACCCCTCCCCCACTCCCTCTGCCCACCAGCATACACTCCAGGCGTGTGTGCATGTCTTTAAGTGCACTGTCTCTGAGAGTGTGCACACACACACACACACACACACACACACACACACACACACACACACACACACACACACACACACACACACACACACACACACACACACACACACACACACACACACACACACACACACACACACACACACATCAAATACAGGCCTTGTGTAATTGACTGGCTCTCTTTCTCTGTCTGCTTACCTGCAAATCCTTCTCTTCTGCCAATTCTTCCTTGCGCAGTGTGGCCATCTACACAGTTCTAAAAGTCATTACTGTAAAACATGTAAAGGATAGAACCCTGCTATAAAGCCCAGGTTGAGCATGTTTTAAAAATCCCACTTGGTCATGCTTTTTCCGTTGGTTGTTAGTGGACGACCTTTCACAGTAGTAGGGTGTGTTTTGTTATTACGCCACAGGACTTTGCCTCACCTCTGCCCTCACTCCTGGCTCTCTACCCTCTGCTCGGGAGATTAGTGCCACAGCCCACTGCTCTCTGTCACCTTCGCTGCATGAACACTGACTCTGAAAAGGTTTACTTGGTCACTGTTTAATCTGTAAACTCCTCAGGAAAAAAAAAAAGGATGCAGTGGCAGGCAGTAGCAAATGAAGACAAACCAGATCGTCCAGATCTCTAGTGTAACCAGTTTAATTTTAAAAGGACTGAAATTAAGTCACTGCTGGGGGCACTTTGACTCATCTCTTACCAGTTTTCAGCCCTAGTTCAACACACGGGATATGCTATCCGGAACTTGTCTGTCAAGTCTGGGTAAACATCCCTGCTCATCTCTTCATCAGCAGGTCGGCTGAACTGAGTTAATGTTGAGGCTCAACATTAGGTTGCTGTGTTTTTTAAAATGCACTTGTGCCACAGTCGGTCATAAAAAGGTTACACTGCAGCAAGGTAAGCTGATCCTGTAGCTGTGCTTGAAGGGCAACATCTACACTGGTCTGCAGTCCGAGCACAAGCACTAGTGTTGGTTGGTATGTAGTGCCATATTTGGTCTGAGGAAGTCCTCACCAGGGCATAATGCCACGTTGCTTGCCAACAACAAAACATGCATACCCAGCATAATGTAAACACCGTTCATGTTGGTCTGAAAGTATCATCTTTCTAAGGGTTCATCCACCGGTGACTTTTCACTTTAACCATGGTGCTTGCCGTGTTGTTATTGCAATAGACCATCCGTCTTGATATTACATGTTCCCTCAAAGGGCACTGTGCATTCACTGATAGGTCTGCACCATTATGCTCGCTCTATCTGTCTCTTGTGGTATTAAGCCTGTTTTTCCTGGGCAGCGCCACTGGAAGGGGAGCTGGGCCTACACGTGTACCACCCTAGCTGCATATAGATCAGCCGTAATCCATTAGCAGCTCCCTGGAATCCAGCCGGCACGGCACAGCACTGGAGAGGCCAGTTGGAGAGGGTAGCTGTGTGGGTGATGGGGGGAGGAGAGCGAGGACTCAGGATGAGAGGAGGAGGGGGTGGGGGATGGCTCTTTTTTTTTTCTCCTCCTGAGCTGGCTCCTCTACTCTGAGCCCAGCCCCCTTTTATGTCGGTCTGCTGGAAAAGCCTCTTGAATCCCCCCCATAAAGCCCACAGAGGTGTGTGTGTGTGTGTGTGTGTGTGTATGTTAAGAGAAAGACTTGACTGATATATGGCTTCCTGGCTGGCATCGCAGCAGAGGCCTTTCTCTCTCGCAGCCCCTCTTATCCCGTACCGCCTGCAGGTTTGAGTGCCATACGCCCCCTGTAGCAAATTCTGCAATTAAGTGCAGCAGACCTTGATTATGTATTGCAGAATGGGTCACTGTGAGTTACATTGTGAACTGTTTCTGGGATGTGTCTGCATGCCCGGTGAGAAACTGGTGAGGGTGGGATGCATCAGAAAGATGGGGGGGGATGGTGAAGACGGCCATGAGTGGAAGTGTCAAAGCATCAGGGGCAAGCCCAGGCCTGGACCTGGAGAGTAATGATCACTCCAGCTGATTGTATCAGCTACCATGAATGTTCCACAGAGCTGACTTGGGTACATCAACCAGACCTCTCCCTCTTTTTTTTTTTTTTTTTTTTTTACAAAAGTGCCCTTGTTTTTCTTGCACATTTACTGTAACATCTAAACTACTTTTACATCAGTATATTTAACATCCACATTTGTTATCACTTTCTTTAATGGCAGTTTGCACTTTTTAAGTTATCCACTCAACTTAAATGTAGGACTTGGCCCGAATGTTGGGTTGGAAATTTCAGATTCTGTGACTCACAGATCCAGCATAAGCAAGCTGGATTCTCATTTCTTCCATCTGAAATGAATTGGCGGTGAACTATATTCTTTCAGAATTATTTGTTAAAGATTCAGATTCAGATTTGGTCTGATAGATTCAGATATACTGTTACCCCTGAGACGTTTTGGTTATGATTTCAGTTGTGTGTTTAGTTGAATTTATGTGTGTTTCTGTCTCGAGCAACTAAAGGAACCCCTTTTCTCCTACTGCATATAATGAAATATGGTTTTCAGTCTATCTCTAATTTGGCACAGCATTTAAATGGCACACTTCCATATGTATTTACAGCTTGAGCTAAGCATTTCTCTGCAGTACTCCGTAATCTCCTGTAATACGGCACACCGTACTCTGATAATGGGCATTAAATATGTGGTTTCATTTTCCCACTAGGCTCAGGGCTTTAAAGCTTGCTGAACATGAGTCAGGGACAGGCCCTGCTGTCTAAAGGCCAACCCCACTGTTAATATCACACACAGCTGTGTGTAGGTTCTACATGAATTCTGCTAAATGTCTTTACAAAAAGTGTGTCCTCATTGTCGGGAGGGGGGGGGGGGGGGGAAATTGGAGCATTGAGGTGTGTAATAGGTCATCAGTATGTAGTTTAACAGGGAATGAGATTCATCTGCCCTAATTCCATAAATGGGTGCCTCTTCGGAGGATCGAGTGGTACTGTCCTTGTCTTTGAGCCACCTACCCCCACCCACTTCTGCCCTAGCTCCTATGTAGTTTTACCTGCTCAGGTGTCACCTAATCCCTCCCCCCAGGCCCTGTTGTGCCACTGACCCTCCCCGCCTCTAGACAATGGGGCAGGGCTGACATTACCATGACCTAATGGAGACGAGAGTTAACTGTGTTTCCAAAGAGGGCATACCACCGAAACTGGAGTTGCACCACATAGATGGGGGGGAAAGAAGATGAGAGGAGACACCTTTTTTTTTAGAGAAGTAGTTACTTTGCTCTTTGTTCTTCTCCAGCCTTTGTGCCACAACTGTGGCAATATGTGCACTCAGAACCTGATCCATGTAGGATTGCAATTTGCATAAAAAGAAAAATGAGAGGGAAGGAAGGGTTCTAGTTTCTAAGTTGCTTTGGTATTGCGTGGCACGCTGTGCTAACAGGTTGCTAATTTCCCTGAGAGCTAAGAGCTTGGATTGATGCACTCACAGCAGAGTTTCACTGTTACATACGTCAGTTTTTTTTTGTTTTGTTTTTTTTTTTTAAACTAAAGGCTGTTGTGAAATGAAAATGAATGTAAGATTTTGGAGCAAATTGTTCTCATGCAATACCAGCTCACATGTGGTTTTGTTATTCTCTGCACAAGACCATTACACATTCATTTACTTTCCCTGCCTTATACACAGTTGGGCAGCCTATTATTTGATACCAATCTATCACTTCTTAATGTCTGCAATGTAATACTAATTACTTTTTTCATTATTTTTCTTTCAGCTTCAGGTGGTGCTCGTGTAGGAAGAGAGAGAGAGAGAAGGAAAGAAGGAACGAAGGAAGGAAAGAAGGACGGAAGGTGGAAATGGAACTGCCAAATCATGCCAAACACCTGCTGCTGCAACTCAACCAGCAGAGAGCCAAAGGCTTCCTCTGTGATGTTATCATTGTGGTGGAGAATGCACTCTTCCGTGCCCACAAGAACATTCTGGCCGCAAGCAGCATTTACTTCAAATCTTTGGTCCTCCACGATAACCTCATTAACCTTGATACAGAGATGGTTAATCCCTCTGTATTCAGACAAGTGCTGGACTTCATCTACACTGGGAAGCTCCTGTCCTCATCGGACCAGAGCAGTGAGCAGAACTTCAGTGCCCTATTAACCGCAGCCAGCTACCTCCAGCTCCATGACCTCGCTGCTCTGTGCAGAAAGAAGCTTAAGCGCAGTGGTGGGAAACCTCTGCCAGGTAAACCTTCCACTCCAGGTCCCCATAGCCGCTTACGTCTCAACAACCAACGACTGTCCTCCTCAACCCCTGCTGGCCCAAACAACCATTATCCTCCAACTCCTGACACAGACCAGCCACAACCAGATGAAGGTCTTCGGGACAAACTCTCAGATGATGAGATGTTTGTCGGCAGCTCCGGGAAGAATGGGAACAGTGGAAATGGCAGCAGTAATGGTAACCTCAGTAGTGGAGGGAGTGCTGGAGAACCAGACCTTGGACTAGACCTGTCAAAGAAGAGCCCTCCCTCTTCAGGCACAGCCACCGATGCCCTGAGCCCACATAGTAACTCACAAGAATCCCCTCAATCTGCCTCAGTATCCACAACCAACAGTGCCTCACTGGATGACTCCTCTGCCACCCTACTAGGTGTCGACACAGAAACCATGGAGCTCAACCCTTCCTCTAAAACCTCAGAGGAAACCCAAAACCAGCAAGATGGGGCCCCACCCCAGAAGAAGTCCCGACAAGGTTCTCGCAAGAATGAATGGCCCAAGAGGGAGGCAACAGGGTTAAAACCTGAAGACCACGAGAGGCCTCTGGTTAATGGTGTGATAGTTGGTCCCAAAGATGGCCGTTCCTCTGGCGTTGGAAGGGGAAGTGGTAGCAGCTTTGCCTCTGACCAGTCCTTCCAATGTAAAGATGAAGAAGAAGGAGGAGAGAATGGCCAGGACCACAGTGAAGAGAGTGGTCAGAGTGATGGAGAGAGTGCAGGAGGTGGAGGAGGAACAGGCGGGGGACATCAAAACACCAACTATGTGTACAGACAGGAAGGTTTTGAGCCAGCATTTGGAGACAACCTCTACGTGTGCATTCCCTGTGGTAAGGGCTTCCCCAGTTCTGAGCAGCTCAACGCTCACGTGGAGACGCACACTGAGGACGAGCTCTACATCAAAGAGGAAGGAGGGACCTTTGTGAAAGAGGAAGATGAAGAGGAAGCAGAGGACCTGTCTGCCCCTGTAGGTCCTTCCAGCATAGGCTCTGAGCGTCCATTCAAGTGCACAGTCTGCAGTAGGAGCTACAAAGACCCGGCAACGCTGAGACAACATGAAAAGAGCCACTGGCTGACCAGGCCCTTCCCTTGCAACATCTGTGGCAAAATGTTCACCCAGAGGGGCACCATGACACGCCATATGCGCAGCCACCTTGGCCTAAAGCCATTTGCATGTGAAGAGTGTGGCATGCGCTTCACTCGCCAGTACCGTCTGACAGAGCACATGCGTGTCCACTCTGGGGAGAAGCCGTATGAATGCCAGCTGTGCGGTGGGAAGTTTACCCAGCAGCGTAACCTCATCAGTCACCTGAGAATGCACACCTCACCCTCTTAGAACTGCATCAAGCCAAAGAACTCTGGGAATAGAAAACAAAAAATTCTCTACTTTTTTTTTTTTCCACATCTCAACAGGAAAGAAACGCACACAAACACATTCACATGCAGACATGCAGAGTACTTCATATGAATTCCAGTTTACAGTGCCCCGGCTAAGTGAATGATGTTGCCGTTGGTGACAGTGGGATCTTGTTGATGCAAGAATCATGTCGTCATCATTTATATAATTTGCTCACCTCTCAGGAGTTCTAGATGAACTATTTACTCCTGTCACTCTCCAAAGTCACGAAGCCATGGTGGAGTGGCATGACTTCTTGTCCATGCTGCGAGTCTATCAAATGTGAATGTGGGTACTACTATAAATACCCCCCCTCCTCCCCCCCCCACCACCACCACCACCACCTCATACCCCCCACCAACAACCTTCCACTGCTCTACACTGAGTGATGGTTCTTGGAGTTTTTCAGATTGTTCCTCAAACAGATGAACTCAAGAGTCCCTTCTGCACTTCAGTGCTATTTTGACCAAAAACCCGTGCAAACAGTACTGGCAATAATTCAGCAAAAAGATTATTTTTAACCCTGACAGCTTTATATCCTTTGTTATGTTGGTGATGGGGATCTGTATGTAACAGAAGGGATAACTGGGTTTGGGACCATCTGCATGCTTTAACTGAAAGTCCTGAAAGAAGGTCCATGGTGGGATACCATTGAATTAAGATTTAGTTTTTACAGGCAACAAATATTCTAAGTCCTCTCTACAGCTGTTCACGTTAATATATATATATATAGAGAGAGAGAGGATTTTTCATTGTTTTCAATTTTGCCTGCTAGTCCTTCCAGGGGAAATTACTCCTGGTTGAAAAGACAAACCCTTTGAGGTACTTGTTTTACTTAAAGAGCTTGTAATGTTTCAGTGAATGTTAAAACTGGAAGGTCTTGGGATTTTACTCGTGGAGGGGAGGGATTTGGTTTGGGGTGGGGGTTTAATGGGGGTAAGAAAAGGGTGTTTTAGTCTGAACGTTATGTTCAGTGGGTACGTTTTGATTATTGCTTTTTTTTTTTGTCTGTATAGCTTTCCTCCCCTCAGAAAAAAAGAAAAGAAAAGTCTATTTGTATGGGCTTCTGACCTTGCTACCTCTGATTACTCTTACAAACTCTGTTGTTTAGTTTAAAGTTCATATGTAATTAATTGTAAAAAGTGTGTAGATTATGGTAACTTTTCACCGAATGCTTTAACCTGCCCAACTCTCAACACAGGTTTTTTAATGGTCATAGATTTTACACTTTAATATTGTTTTAACTATTGTTTTACTTGTCAAATATAGCTTTTTGGGTGCCCTGCTCAGTGTGGCCCCACTTCAAAGTGTACTGTAGCTACCTGCCTGGAGCAAATAGTTAGTTAGTTAGTGTAGATGTATAGTGTTCCAAAGATCTTATGAATGTTGAGGAGAACAGAGCTAACTAACAAACATTGCTAGACAAGTTCATAACCAAAGTTTTTAAAAAGATGTACTTAAGATATATAGCATACTAAATTATTTTGCTTTTGATTTTTCTTTTTTGCTGTATAAAACAAATTATGAATTATATTCTAAGTCCAGACAAAGAAATCCACTGTTGATGGAGTTTTGGCCAATGACTCTGAGACTGAGGAAGGTTCTTGCAGTTTGCAAGGAAAGCTTGTGCTGATTGGTGGGCCGGTATAATGTGAACTTTACCACGTTACGGAACTGGTAAAGTTTAAAACATGTCCCCTGAACATGTTTGTTTGTTTGTTTTTTGTTTTTTTTCCCCAGAGTCCTTATCACTTTATATTCCCTGACTTTAAAAACAGGACTTGATGACATTGTGTATGTTCTTTTCAGACCAAAAAGAAAACAAAAGATAAAAAAAGATAAGAATTATAATCAGAATTTTAAATGTGAAGTTCAAGTTGCTTGTTAGTTTTTTTTTTTTTTGAGCCAGACTTGTGAAAACTTGTAATAAGAAGGGAGGCGCAGAGATGCACTGGACAGCTGGACAACTCATTGTCTCCTGCAGCATCCTTTTTGTATTAGATTGTATTTCATTATTATCACAGAATTATTTTAAATTATTTTAAACCCTTAAAGCTTTACCTCAAACAACCATGAGTTGGGAATGACTCCTCTCTTTTCTGGGGGTTTCACTGAAACCTGTCCAGTGTATCTACTCTAAACAGTTACTCTGTGGAGCGTGGACCTTCACTACAAGTTTTTGGTATAGGCATTCCTCTATTATGTTGGATTAACTGTCCTCTTGGTTTTTAAGAAATTCCTCTTCTCCCCCCCCCCCCCCCTTATGTTACGGTCTGTGAAATATTTGTCATCAGGATACCACTGCAGTTACAAACATTCATTTTAAGGTACCTGCGTCCTGGACTCCCAGAGTTGTTACTTGGTTATGATGGATGTTGGTGTCTTGCCGTTTGAGCTGTCACATTTTTAGGGATTGCATGGTACATCTGTGAAATCGTCACACTCCTTTAACCCCCCCCCCCCCCCCCCCCCCCCCCCCCCCCCGACCCAACCCAACCACAAACATGTTATTTATCGCCTGATCTGTTGTTGCTTGTGTTCTCTTCTGGCTTTAGAGGGAGTCCCACAATGCATTGCCTTCAAATGTTACATGTACTTGTCAGCACTTAGTGCAGTACAGCATAATGTCTGTCATGCAAAAGGTGTTTTTGTAGAACAAGATCTGTAGCCATCTCTGCAGAAGACTTTGCAGCTGCATTTGAATGCTCGAAGAAAAAAAAAAAAAAAACCTCCAAACTCCAAACTGTGACCATACTACTTCTACTACTACTATTGCTACTTCTACTACTACTACTACTACTACTACTAGTACTACTACTATTCAAATACTTCAGGGATTGTTCTGCATCTGTGAATGCAGACTCTCAGCTACATTTGTATGACATAGTATTGTATCAATTTCTCTGTATTTTAATCATATGGGAAAAGCAAAACACTAGTTTCATATTTAAGATATACAGGGGGGTACTTTATCAACTAACACAGAGAGCCTTGACAAAGGCCAGGCAGCTTGAAACAAGTCTACATTTTAGTTAGCGACACAGTATGTTCAGAGATAGTTGCAAAGTTGTACAAAGAACTTAAAAAAAAAAAAAAAGAAAGAAAGAAAAAAAAAAAGCTCATACCCAAATCCACAAACTATTTTTTAAACCAAAGCACATTTGAATGATTATGGAACCATGTGTGGCTCTAAAAAAAAAAGAAACGTATGTATTTATCTCATTGTTTACATAAACTCTTACAGTTTTACAGACCTCAGTCGGGGCTCGGCCATTCAGAGGGGTGATCTTGTGTTGTTTTTTGTTTTTTTTGTTTTTTTTCCTTGATGCTTTACTGCAGAGGTTGCTGCCAAAGTGAAGGCATAGCATCAAACATAGGTTTAACTGTTGTATATTCAATTCGTCGGAGGGCGTGTGTGTTTTAGGGGCACCTTGCCTCCTCCTCTGTCTCCTCCTCCTCTGCCAGCTGGCTTTGGGGTGACCCTGCGCCCCAGTCCCCCTGCCCTCTGGCCCTGTCTTCTGATGGAGCTGCAGCGGTGGGGGTGTGCGCTGTGCATCCTTGATGTATTAATCAAAAGGCATTGTTAGTCAGGGTCTTTAGCTGAACGTTGTGTCTCTGTGTTTACCCAAATGCTCTTGAAGACTAACTCTGCTGCTTGGGTCTCTTAATATGTAGAAGTGGGTGTATGTATGGTTTTGGGTTGATGGAGTAACGCGGTACATCTCTTATGCTGGCTCTTCTTAAAACCTACCTGGAGAATGTAGCTTTGATTTGTTCCCCGCATGTTAAACGAGGCTCATCTGGTCGTCTTAACTGTGAATGTTAATGTTATATTCTGCGTTTATGACTATTTTCTTTAGCTGCCTGAGTTCTGGGGGCGAAAGCAGCACAAACCTCTGACTGGCCGGGCCTCACACAAAGTTGGTGCAAACACTTATTGACAGTGTTCCTTTTTTTTTTTTTTTTTTTTTTTTATCAAATGTCTATTGTCAGTGATGAATGTATTTATTTCTGGTCCTGCCCTCACCTCTGCAAAGATTTAGCTCAGTGTGTGAGACTGAGGTGGAGGCAGGACCCCCTTTTTGTTTTCTTTTGTTTTCGTTTATAAGGATTTCTAGCTGAGAATCAAAATTGAGACCCAATACCTAGCCATTAACCATGATCTGTGAAGTTGACTTTTTTTTGGAGGGAGAACTGATTTTTTTTTTTTTTTAACTCAAAAAATGGTCTATGGCATTTAATATCTTTTTTTTTTCTCAGTTATATATGACAGTCTGTAGGGTTTTAATTTCATGTATTTCACTCTGGGTGTTATTTTTTTTGCCCATGTGTTCTTGAGTTCTCGCTGAATGACTGCACATAAGGGGAGATGAACTTTAACCCCTTGTGTGTCTGCGGACACAGACAGGACGCTGTGACCTGCCTGTGCCGAATGGAGGCTACTGTATCTTTTCAAACATGCTCTCCTTGGGTGTTGCCACGCTGCTATCATTTAAAAACAATGTACAACATTCACACAGTAGAAACACGCACATAATCGACATTTCTTTCCACTGAACGGTAATATTCCTCTCAGACTGTCGTTACAGTTCTTGTCTTTAACCACTGGCCACTTCCTCCATCTCTTTTTACAAGAAGTTTAACGTTTTATTTCAGTGTCTGTCTGTTCCACAATGGAGGGGTTTTTAGAAACCTTGGGTGAGATAGCTTTACTAAGTGCACTTTGTACGTATTTCACAGCCTCTGGGAAGACCCAGACGCTTCAATATCACTCTCCATTTTACCAATACAGTGGTTTTCTCTGAGACTTTATTTTCTCACCCTCTAATTGTTACCGTGTGTTCTTGAAAGATCATTATGCAGTGTTACAAAAGCTTTAAAATGAATTTACAAAGCAGGAAACTCAACTGAGACTATGCTCCGCTCTAAGCATTCAATTTGCCATCTCATTTCTTGGCGTTGTTGTTGTTGCGCCATGTACAGTTGTTTCTACTTCCATCCTCTCCAGGCATGTGTATAGTTGAGGGGCTGGTCTGTCCAGTTATTACGGAGCCGTTCCTTCTTACCTCGGCAGACTAAACCAAAGCCAGTTTCAAAATGGCCTCCGGTGCCATTAAAACTTCTCGAAGCTTTATTGTCCCTTGCTTTATCTCCGACTCTGCCTCAGATTCCCCGGACCCTTTGCTTTAGCTCTTTCACCCTCTGTCATTTCTGTTGATGCACAGGCGACTGCTGCATTTTCTATTTCACAGAAGAATCAGCAGTAACTCCCTTGATGATGTGCAGCAATGACTCAAACTGAAACACAAAATTACCTCAGAAGTTGTAAAGAAATGTGCTATTTTTTCATATCACTTCTCACCGTTTATACTCGCTCATTCTCGCTATCTCTTTGCCGTCCATCTATTACCAAAATGTTTTTTTTTTTTTTTTTTCTGAAATGGAGTTTGTAGCAACATATTTACATATATATCCCCTTAAATTTGCGTCAGTTTGTAAATGTATTAAGGCTCAGTGTCACCTTTTGATGTGCACTACATTAATAGAAGGACACGATTAGCTGCTAAAAAAAAAAAAAAAAAGTAGTACTTGAAGAGTTGATTAGTGGAGGTGCCCATGATATGGGTGTATCAAGCCTCCCCTCTGGTCCATTTTCTTCAGGAACAGTCTCTCAATAATGTATCAGGATCTGTGGGCTGAGAGGCTCTGGAATGGACATTTAGTGTCTTTGCTGATGAATAATTAAAGTCCAGGAAGTCCTCCCCTTTGGCAAACACACTTCATATGCAAAGGTGTACACACCCAGGTCCACTTTTGCTGGCATGCATGCACATTACACCTTCACTCATGCAAACACCGATGCAATCGCGTGGACTTCAAACACAACTTAATCTGCACACACCAGTATTTAAGGTGGGGCTCTTTGGTGGACCCCCTTTTGTGGCTTTTGGCAGCACCCAGGCTGGGCTCTCTCTTTATCTCCACTCCTATGAGAGCTCGTATTCAGGTCAGAGTTGCCGCCGTGCATAACGACGGGGCTCGAAAAACTCAAAGTGTCATAAAAGTGTAATACAGCTGACCTCAGCACTCACAACCTTGCAGTCTTAATGTACAGCAGTGAGGAAAAATAAACTGTTATTTTATGATCTTTTCATTAAAAGCTTGATTGAAAACCAAAGCTTTGTCTATGAGAGTCTTTTCATTTTGTGTGGAAGTGTCATTCTATTGTTTTGTGAGTGTAAAGTGATCCGGTTCATAGGTGACGTGTCTCGTGTCAAGTCTTTTTGCCTGTGCCGGTCAACTTGTGATCACGGGTCCCTCATGCAAAAGTCGTCTTATATTTGACAGCATTTAGTCATGATTCTGTCAACTTAATGGTTTTTTTGGTTTTGAAAACTGTGATTGTCAGACCTCTGTGAAAGAAATAATGCGAATCACATTTCTGCAAATGTTCAACTCCTTTTGTTTCAGAGAAAAACTGCTTTTACTTCCTTGTGGGGGGTTTTTGAGCAGTCACAAACGGCAAAGGTTTAATCTAATAACGACGCTTCCTGTAAATGGACACTGACATTTACTGAGGTCAGGGCACTTACAACATGCGTCAGACGGAAAAAACAAATACTTGACAATAAGAGACCATTATTTTAGATTAGACATAACATTAAATTCAGTTTTACTTGTATAGTGCCGACCCTCAACTTGGATATCTCTAGGCACTTATACTTCCATTTTATATACAACAAACTCAACTTATTTTGAGTTTTGACACTAACTGGAGGCTACACATGTTCTCCAACTCACTTGAAAATGAAGGGTGAGGTGAGAGATATTCAACTGCGACTGGTTTATACACACTATACCTTTTTAGAGGCTGAGACCTTACAATATTACAGAGAGAAACCCCAACAGCTCCCGACGAGCACACACTTGTGTCTGTGGCAGAACCAGTCTCAAAGCGTAGCACTTTTGTAATGAAATAGTGTCGTAATAATAGCGGCGGCTTTAACAGTAGCACCTGTTGAGATAATTATGCTGATATCACTAATCCCATCACCCACCCTGTCATCTCCACCCCCTGTAGTTATAAGGCAGACATGGGTATCGGCGGCCCCCTCCCTCCATTGTCTCTTTGTAATATTCCTTTTGATGCCCAGGCAGAAATGCCCTTGGCTGTGGGCTGCCGGCCTGCCCATCATTCACAGTAAACGCATTCTCAACACAGACAGTCATGCACACGCCCTCTTCAGGTATGTAGATGGCCACCTTAATGGCCGTCTGCTTTACATTGTTCTGTCTCACTGCCATCCTCCCTGTGTGTCTTTCCTCTCTCTCTCTCTCTCTCTTGGTATCCATTGCCTAATTTTGACTCTTCTCACCCTGCCACTCACTGCTCCGTCCCCACATCTATCCCTGCCTTATTTCATTATCACCCTGACTGTGATCAGAGTGTACGGAGCTGGTATTCTGTGCCATTAGAAATTCACCATGCCCCTTAGAGGTGTCACATGTTAAATGACCCTGAATGGGGTCGCTCAGAAACAATGGCCCTGGTGTCGATAGCCCTACTCTGCCCTCCCCCATCGCGAGCCCCTCTCTCCCCTTAACATGAGCGCCAAGCAAACACAATAGCCGAAGCTGAGGGGGGGGTGGGGGTGGGTGCCTTAGGTGGGTGGGTACCCACTGCAAAAACCTGGAGTGCCTGTTCGCCTGCCAGAGGTCATTCACGTTCAGAGCTGTAGTGGCTCCTCAAGAACCAGCCCCAAACAGAGCGGATACATATACTGTAAATTTGATCTATATTTTTTCAGCTGGGGAGAAGGAAAAAAGAAACCGCCCCCACTTTTCTCCAAACTTTCTTATCCCAGTGGGTCTTTGAGCATGAGTGGAATTTACCAGGGTCTGCCCAGGTGGGTCCAGGCTTGCCTCTGCTTGTCCCTCTATAATCAGAGGAATGTGGATGAAAGATGCCTGGCCTGGCCTGCCCATGCTGGGCGAGGGAGATGGACAGCGTCTGTTTTAAGTGGTATACACACACACACACACACACACACACAAACACTCTGACACACACATATCCCACACCCACCTTTATCTACAACACCAGACAGCTTTTTTCCAATGCTGATATTAAACAGAGGGACTCTTGTCTCGGCCACTGTTGCTTGACTGTTTTAACCTCAATATGATACATTATTTAACCTTTTACGAACGGGTGTTTTTGCTTTCTCACTGTTTTTTTTGTTTTCCCCTTGTCATTAAATGTGTATTTTCTAATATAAATGTAAAGATACGTTTCTACTCATTATACATGTTCAGCTTATTATGGCACTTCACAGCAGCTATAGGCAAAACCAATGGCAATACACATTTTTAGAAACCTTGAGAATTTCAGAGTCTCTGTAGCATCTGCTCTTTAAAGTACTTTCAAGTATAGATGTTTTAGAGTTTGTTAGCAGAGACAACAGGCGCTGATGGCAAAATAATCTGCTATTGGTCCAAAGTTGCTAGGAAAGAGAGATATTATATATATATTCAATGTTTCAGTTTTTTTGATGCACATCAATTATTAACAGTGTGTTGAATTAATGCCTCAGAGCTCCATGTTGTCTGTATAAGTATCATGGTGGAGAGCAGGGGGAAGGTCCGGGGAAATGTTGATTCACTGCTACCTTGACCCCTGATAAAAAGCTCAGTCTTGTGCATCCCAGGCTCCAAACACTTCTTCATCTCTGCTTCATCTTTTCATCTCCCTGCCTCTGCCTGTGAGGCCATTCTCTCTATCCGTAGTTAAATGTGCCCTCCTCCTAGTTTTTTTTTTCTTTTTTCCTTCTACTTTATCCTTAGGGAGGAGTGCAGGAGATCTGGTCCCAGTGGACGGACGTGTGTCTTGGCACAAAAGTGCAACGCTGCAGGCAAGGTATACACACATCCATTTGTGTAGGATTGTTATTGATTTTGCTGTGTGAGTCTACACACGTACACAGTATGTATGAAAACACCTCACTTAAGACATATCTCATTATTTCGTCACACTCGTATACACTCACTCACTAACGCTTCCCTGACAGTACTGGTCTCATTATGGTGCGATACGAGGATTCACTCACTCCTTCATCAATAACCCATCAGTATTGATGGGGACTGAGTACACTCTGAGCATCAATACCTGATCTTAAATTCACTGAGTCCGTTTATATAGCACGGGGAGGATGTCCAAAGGTTGTGTTGCAGGTTTGGGCAAGAAGCTGAGGCCAAATAGACACAGATTCAGATCTATATAAGACATGTATACACTGAGATAAACTTTGTAGAAGATCACCTCCAGATCCAGAGCCAGGTGCAGCCGCAGCCTCTCTCTTTTTTTTGGGGGGCAAAACAAAAATACAGTACCTATGTATGTGTCTGCTTCTTTCACCGCCTTTCACTCTCCCACTCAAGAAATTAATCTTTTCTCTCTCTCTTTTTGTAACCGTCTTTTTTTTTCTTTACTTCCCGAGGCCTCAGCCTGAATTGAACCAAGCTGCTGAGTCACCGAGCGCTTGATGGTGAAAGGCAGAGAAAGAGAGCAGAGAGAGAAGGGAGAGATGAAGGAGAAAGAACTCGGCAGGTGGTGGGCACCGCCGCGGCTTCAGTCCGCAGAGTCTTTTCAGCTGGCACACAACTGCTAGGCTGCCACAGAGGCCCTGCTTTCCATCAGAATATCCCCCTCTCTTCCCCCTCTTTAAACGATAAACGAGGAGAACAGGCTTGGGCTGGAATAATAGGATCCTTTCTTTCTGCCTCTGCCATGTGTGTGGACAGGAACAATGGCAGGGTCCGGGAGGGGAAATGATTCAAAGTGAGATTTTCACCTGCTCTCTTCAACCCTAGGCTCTGCTCCTTTCAGAGCATGCTAATGCCAGTTCATTTACAGAGTGGTACTGTATGCTGTAACACACAGGCACACACAAAAATGCTTTCTTTTTCTCTTTGTGACGGACAGTTTAGTTTATTGTGCTCCCAAGACTTCCATCTGAGTAATCGTACTCATTATTGTCATTATCCCATTTACAGAGCTAAATAAGGATGAGAGAGTGGCTGACCTGCTTCAAGGCATTGTCTCAGTTTTGAGGCTTTGTTCGTACCAATCGCCACGAGGACAGCAAAGGTAATCGTCAGCTAATCTTAACCTTGGTACCAAGTTGGTGCCAAGTATCACTGTGAAACAGCCAGTTGTTCTTCCAACAAGATAAGCTTCATATCAAACTGTCCTCATCAGCAAATAGTTGTCATGGAAATACAGATGTTTACAAGTTTACCTTTAAAAAAAAAAAAAAAAAAAAAACTTATTCAGCTTAAATGTTGTGTTTAAAAGGTCATTCTTGCCCTTGTGCCCTTGTGTCCAAGTGTATCAACGTTGATAATTGGTCTTAAAAATCTGTGTTAAAATAGGTCTATGCTGATTTAAGGCGTGCGTTGACCATAAACTACATTTCCCACAATGCATGGCGATTGCGTTACCCGCAAAGTGACAGCACCGCCAATAGATCGAAGTGCATCATTGTATATGCATCAAAGTTATTTAGCAATATGTTACGGAGGACTTTACCTTTCTTTTACATTATATTTGGTTACATTTATTCTGTATGACAGTTGCATCTGACCCTTTGAGGGTAACTATTATGCTGATGTGGCCCTCAGTGAAAATGAGTTTGACACTCCTGCTCTACACCATATAAGGTTCTTCGGCTTGTCCTCATAGGAGAACCCTTTTTGGTTCCAGGTAGAACCTTTTATAAAGGACCTTTTAAAACCCTTTATTCAGGAAAGGGGTTTTAAAGGGTTCTCTGGATCAAAATGGTTCTTACTGGAACCATTAGTGTTACTAGAAGAACCCTTGAAAAACAAATGGTTCCATGTAGAACCTCAGCTCAACACTTTTGGTACCCTTATTTCTAAGAGTGTATAATAAAAGCCCTGAATTGCTTGAAGGTTCCTTGGTTTTGTTGACTGCTGTTTCCAAGGTCAAAAAGGGATTGACGAATTGTTCACGGCAGCGACAAACAAAACAAGAATGAACAAATGAACAAATGGAGAAAAGAGATGTTATCGGCAGGTTGCAGTTCATTAATGTTTCAAGAATCTATCGCCATAACATCTGGTACAAAGATCAAATTCACCCACTGTTTGCAACTGTTTATTGACTATGAGACGTAAAGCACAGTCAAGCCATTATGAGATTATCTGTGGGAGACGGAGGAGGAGGAGGAGGAGAATATCATGATGAAAAAGATATTTGTCTCAAAGAGTAATCAGCGTCATGGCTTGTAGGTAAACTCATTTGCTCTAATCTCCTCCTCCTTTCTATTAATTTGTTTACGTCGCTCTCTATCTCTGTATTTGGATTGTAATTCCCCTCAGTGGGTGAAATGAGTTAAAACTTGCACCTAATTTGTCATCCACCGACCGTCTTCGAGCGTTAATCAGTGTGTGCATCACAAACACGGCGAAAAAACACTCGCCTCACACGTGCACGCGGGCACACCATCGCTCACGCTGTCGTCTGTGGACAACGGCGGTTAAATGAGTGGCTGCTGTTTCACGCACAGTGAAACGTGAACGTTCATTTCATAAGAACACAGTTATTAACAGTCATTGAAGAGTCACATTTAGATCAGTGGAGTTCAGTAGATTTCTTTGCATGTAAATAGAATGTTTTCAATCACAACGACTTAAGAAAAAGTTAGGGATTATTTGGACAAACGTTAGAGAAGACTGTGAGCATGATGTCGTCTCTTTCACTCTGCACGGCTTTAAAGGCAGGTTAGGGAATCTGTTTCAGAAGATGTACTGCTAGTGTGTCTTCAAATACTGTTTACATACTAATTGCAACGTATTGAGTGGAACAGACATTAGTTTGTATGTGAAAGTTACACACTGGGATGGAAACGGTCTTTCCAAACGTTCAGTTTTCTTCCGTGGTGAGATGACTGAGCAACCTGCCTGTCAATGTAGGCAGATGCTATGTTGACTTGACAGGCAGGTAGCTGTGTTTCCGAGTGCTGCTGCACTCAGCGCACGTGTGCAGAGTCTTCTATAGACAACTCAAACGAGCATAACAATAATAATAATAACGATGTTTGTGGTTTTCTTACCCATGAATGAGTCATGAGCACAGTTAGTGCTGTGTTCAAGCTCTCAGCATTAGATGCTGGCTGCGCTCACTTTTGCATGCATGCATGCATGGCTTCAAATGGAGGTCTGAAGAAAGGTTTTTTTTTTTCTTTCTTTCTTTTGTTTGTTTGTTTTTTAACATTTACTTTCACATTCCAGTTTTTCCTCCAGCACTGCCAACTACACCAATAACTAAGGAGTGTGGACTGAGGAGCAGCGGCTTGAAATCGTCTGGTTAACAACATTGTCTTGATAAACTGAGTTTTATTTCAGGCTTGTTCCATGTGAAAACAGCTTATTTAAAAATACTGTATGTGTGTTGTTGTACTAAACTGATCACCTCCATGTTTCATTTCATCAAAAAATATCGCAGCTCTACAGTCCGCTGACCTCTCCTCTCCTTCCTGTCCATGAGAGTACCTCATCCTTCCTCTACCCATTTCACTTTACGCCTCAGCTCCCTCTGTAATTGGACAGAATTTGATCTGTTTTCCTTTCTCTTTCTTTCGTCCGTCTCATTTCTCCTTGTTTTTTCCTCCTTTTTTTAAAAATGTATTATTTACTTCTCTATCCCCACAATGCTATAGATTCAGTGTTTTGTTCGAAAACCTTTGCTCGTTGTCTGTGTTGTCTTCTCTTGCTCCCTTATCTCCGCTGTCTTTTAAGATATTAATTTGTGTTCGGTGCCAGAGAAAGAGAGCAGGAACTGGGAAGAAAAGCAAGAGGGGGGGGGAAATGAAATTAAGTTAAGCAGAGCCATGCTTTTTGGCAGGAGGAATTTCTTGTGGCAAAGAGCTACACCCTTTGCTCTGAGGCCACCAGAGAGCATTATGGGAAGGAGCAGAGGTAGTTTGACTCAAGGGAGGAGTGATTAGATTGTTTCCCAGCAATATGTAATATTAATGCAAAACAGTCGTGCGTTAGGTGCATGTGTTTCCTTTCTGGTTGTTTACATTCGTGTTGGAGCTCTGTGGAGAAAATGGCAAAAATGTTTTATAATACATTCTCACTTGAGGCAACATTTTAACTAAATCTCATTAACGAAACCCCTGTATAATGTAGCTTCTATTAATATGTATCCGCTTCTTTGGAAAAACAAGCTAACATCACTGATCTAATTCCAAGAGCCTTGTGATCTGGGTTTCAAAACAAAGAAACCTTAAATAAAAAAATAAAAAATCTTAATGTAAAAAAACTGGAAACTGGTCTGTTTTAAATTATTATTAAAACCAGGGAATATCCATTTATATACAGTATATAGTGAGTTCTTATTTTTATTTTTTAAATCAATGTATAGAGACCATAATAGAAAAAAAATTGTCTTACAATGAGAATTTAGCTGTAGATTTTCTTTCTGTGTCTTCTTATTGCACATGAAAATCCGCAGATTTCTACTTAACACGAATAGAATAGACACAAAATGGAAAGAAGCAGACATTGCAAAATGTCCAAAACATCATTTCAAAAAGAATCCTAATCCTGTCCTGCCCCAGAACCTTGCACTCTCACACATTACACTACATTTAGCTTGCTTCATGTACGCAACGCGTACTTCATCCCATGAATATCAGCGAGCCCTTGGAAAGAATACTTTTTTATTGACACAGAAAAACAGCCCACAGCCACAGCTGAATGGGGTCATTTTTTGATTTGAGGCACCTGGAGGGGGTCTAATAACCTGAGAGCTGTGCCTGACCCTGTATTCAAGACACCATTACTATGCTAATGCTTACATAGCAATTGTGGTGGTATTGTTCAGAGAGAGCTTACTAGAGCAATCCTGTATTTGTGCACGCTGATGTCAGTAATAAGTGTGCGCGTGCATGTGCGCGCGCGTGTGTTGCAGCGTCAGTTTGTGCCTGTGGAATCGGATACTTCCGCGTCTGATACCCTTCAGGAGATAATGGAACCTGCAGTGAATGAATGAGTGGCAGCTTCTGGTGGATCCCATGGATTCATCAGTGTTTTCTTCGCTCCCAAGTTTCTCCATGCCCTCCCCCAAGATTCCTCTCCACATTCTTGGCATATGGTGATTGGCTGCGAGCACGAGGGGATGTTATAGTGTATGAATAATTGAGCAGAGGGTAAGAAAGAGAGAGGGAGAGATGTGTAAACTGACCCTCAGCTGTCCTCACCAGTATAGCCAGACCTGCTTAGGAATCCATACCCAACAGTACAACCGTACACAACATGGGTACCAAAAATATACCAGCTACGTTCGCGAGAAGGTTAAAGCTACAGAGTTGGGTGGATTTCCCTCGGAAACGTTGTCTTTTGTTTTGTGTATGTGTGGTGGTTGTGCATGAATGCACACACCTTCGCTGTGGTATGGGTCAGTCCGAGGTTGCATTGCACTTAACCCAACGGTCCCACGAGACCACCGCATTCTGCAGCTGTATGTGTGACTGTGAATGTGTGTACTAGTGAGTGGGTGAATCAGTGAATGAGTTTTATGCCCTCCCGGTTTCTTTTGAGGATCTCAGAGTGGCCACAAAGGGAGACGAGATTGTTGCCATGCAGGGTTGACCCTATTCAGCTCCTGAAAGATGTGGAGTGCTTCTCGTGAGGGCCAGTGCAGTCAGTCAGAGTGTGTGAGGCTGATGGGCACAGGAGACCCTTAAAGGCAAGTAAACACACCATATGCTTTCACTATACCTTCTGAGGTTGCCATGGTTTCTGGGGAATGTCGTTGGGCAAGCTGAAGCACATCTCTGGCAATTCCTCCCTGCCTGGCAGCGATATTCGAGTGTGTGTGTGTGTGTGTGTGTGTGTGTGTGTGTGTGTGTGTGTGTGTGTGTGCATAGCAGACAAGATTGACGTAAATATGCTGTGGCTTGCAACCTGCGAGTGAATTCCACATTTAACATGAGTTAAAGATGAGGATCTTATCTGTTTCACATCACGTGTGCTTCTCTGGCAATATCCGTCCCCCCCCCCCCCCCACGAGCATAAGCAGTGTGGACCAAAGTGTGGCTGATCTACAGTACATCTATAAAAGAATTAGGACAATGAGTCATAAGAAGGGCTCCGTGCAATCGATGAGAGCAAACATTTCAGCTTCTCCTTCGTGTGACTCATGGCAATGCTTTGAAAATTCCATGTATGTAATTTACATTACATAGCTACAGTCTTAGGGATTATTGATTTAGTGTGGCAGTGGGGTGGTTGGTCATAAGACAATTTACTGTGGCATTTCTTAATGTCGTGTCATTGGTCAGTTCTCTTTCAATGATGCAGAATAGCAATTTCTCTGCAGCTCATCGCTCTTCTACTTAAAGGATCATGGTTATTTTAATCAATCTGTATACAAATTACATAAACTTTACAGCTAATCATTACATGCCTTCTTTTGTATTTCATATTTTTACCCTCATCATGTCATTTTTTCCAGTGCTGCCTCTCCCTCTGTCTGTACGTTTGTTTGCGTGTTTGTAAGTTTGCACAAAACTATGGAATTGATTTTCGAGAAACTTGGTAAGAGGGTGGGGGGTATACAGGCCAAGGAACAAGCCGATGACATTAGCGTCGGATCCTTGTTACACGACATACAATACAATTCAAAAAAGACAACACACTAGTCAACCAGTAGAACCAAATGTTTCCTTCCTCACACCGATGTTTCATATAGGTTTGTCCCTGAAGCCATTAAAAGGCAAAACATATCACATCAGTCTCGTCTTTTGAGATATTTGAACGCAAACATTTGATGTGTCCAACTTTATTTATGAAGCACAACAGCTGAAGCAAAGTGCTGTACATCAGAGATCAAGACAATATAGAAACACAAGAAAATACTGGAGAAAATCTAAAAATAACGATCAGCTGATCTAAGAGACCTGGCAGGAGGACAGAGCAGCTCGGAAAAGTAACGCAGGGCAAGACAATTTACGGACTTAAAAACAAATAAAAGTATTTTTAAAAGAACTCTAAAATGCACGGCCAGCCAGAGGAGTGAGGCTAAAATGGCTGTTACATGTTCCGTCTTACGTGCTGCAGGTAAAAGACGTGCAGCAGCACTAATGAATAATTTCAAAACAAACACTTAGATGTGGAGCAAAAAACCACCGACACTTTAAACCATTGGAGGGTTTAAAGTGTTCTAATGGGTCATGAACGAGTCAGTACCTGCGAACAGCTTATTCCCCCATATACTGGCATATAAAAACAATGAAGTGGTGCTCATTTTATATTCACTTCATCGCTCACACACACACACACACACATATGCGTGTTACAGTTGTGTCCTGCAGCTGGGATGTGGCCTCTTGACTTTGACTGTTAAACCAATAAAAGGCAACTTCATTACAGTCTAACCCCCAGCTATTGGACACTAACACTGTGGCAATGAGTCGACGGGCAATAAAATCAGGAGCTACCTCAAGAGGACGGATGAACACGGCGCACACACACACAAATGCACACAGAGACGAGCCCATAAATTGATTTAATGATTACCATGCTGTCTTTTAATATACACACACACATGGACATTGGTAAATTCAGGATTTCTTAGCTTGGCTGAATTTTTTTTTTTCTCTCTTTTTGTTTTTGAGTGTGTTGAACGTATTTCCCCGAAGAGTAGGCTCTGTGATCGCACACGCTGACACGATTTGCTCTGGGCTTCCTGTCCAGCCAGTGTTTAACAGGGTCAAGCTCTGTGTCTGTGACTGACGCTCTACCAGCAACAGTGGACACACACTGACTCATACAAACACTGCTCCAGATGTTGCAGTTGTGTAAGATTTCCTTTACAAAAAGGAAAAAAAAAGTGTCCACTTTTCTGATGGATGCAGCGAGCAGAGAAGGGAGATGATTTTTGCCCCATAATGGATGGCTTTGGCTGGGTCTAGCTCAGCAGTTCTCTGTCTTGGTGGGGTCTCAGTGGCCCTGTCCCTTTCTTCATTCTCCAATCCAGTACACCTATCCTCCCCTTCCCCTAATCATAGTGACCCAGCCCACCTTGAGCCTATGTGCTTTAGCATACTCAGCAGTACAGTGGTAATCAGTAATCAGCCTTTGGGTGTAAGCCTTTCTCCCCACACCAGCAGCATAGGGTTCTCAGTCACCTAATAGGGATGTGGGCTAAGCATCAGTGCACCTGCCTTTTGCTCACACAGGAAAACACAATTCTTTTTTTTTTTTAAACAAAGGGATAAATGGATGGTTTTGAAGCACGGTAGACTTTGTGACCACCTTGTTGGAAAAAAAAAAACACGGCAATTTAAAATATAGCAAATAGAAGAAACTCTGCTATTCTAATTCTATGTTGATCCTCCTTCCATCATCACACAGAATATGCATGAATACAGCACAGTGTTTGCAAAGTGGCACCAGGAGCAGTACGCAGACACATTGTTTTAAAACGTTTGCATGTGCGATGTATATGCAAACACACACTGGGTAAAATGGAAGACACAAATATTAAGTGAGTACATATGGAAGATGACACCTGCAGGTGTATACTGGCTCCTGGTTTTTCAGTTAATACCTGACAAAAAAACATGCTGTGTACTCAATTATTTCTGACACATTTATAAAAACATAGTATAGTTTTATTCCTCCACATTTCAAAAGACTATCCCCTTTCATTTGTTACTCCAACAAGTAATTCCATGTAACTCTCGTGTTGAGCTTGTGCGCGACAGTTTGATGGCTCTGTAAAGTGTTTGTTTTAGCATTTGCACCCTAATGAATTTCTTTTATTGCTGTATTTACCCTTCGATCAGATGATGGGAACATGCGCCGTGAAAAAAAAAGAGCCTTTGGTGATTTGTTTCTCTGTTGTAGATTGTTGTTGTAGTGGTTTTTGCACAAGCATGATTAAATCAAATATATCACAGTCTTGGCATTTTTATTCCAAGCTTTTGCTGGAGGTTTTCCTCCATCACACAAATCTTCACTCTCGGCAAAGAACAAAACAGTTACAGAGCAAAAATCCTTCTCTGGTGAATTTCAAACACCACCACACACATAATCCTGGTTAAATCATTGTGTGTTTGTGTGTGTGTGTGTGCTGTTTTGCACTTCTAACCTCAGCACGAGCTACAGTTATATTGTATCTTGAGGAAACTGCCAGCTCACCGACACAGGAGTGTGTGTGTGTGTGTGTGTGTGTGTGTGTGTGTGTGTGTGGGGGGGGGGGGTTGTCATTAGTGTTGCCACAGCAACCTCCATCACCCCCCCTCCTGATTTTACGAGTTTCCCCCACTAATCTAGCACAGATACAGGGGAAGTGGCAGTAAATGATTTATTAACAAGCTGATGGAATTATTCCTGATCATCATTCATGGACATTAATTCTCAAAGTGCTCAAATTTGACATTGGACATGCATTCATTTGCTGCACAAGTAGGCATTTACAGGGTCATTAGAATCATTTTAGCTTCCCTTTTTGGTGAACACATAAAACAATGGCGCAGCATCTACAGCACAATCAGATTCAATACTCTCATGCACAATGCTGACCCAGAATATGACTTCATCCAATTCCCATCGTGCCTTTACAAGCACCATGCCACTTCTGCAGCTTTTTTTTTTAATGTGACTCAGATTCACACAACTATGTGTTGCTTAATTATGTTCTACACGGTGTGAGTAAAAGTGTCAGCACAAAGTGGTTGCAGTGGAATTTGGTCATCTGTAGGTCATAACAGAACACATGTATGTGCAGGAAACGGCAGAGCAGCTCAAAATGTATTAAAATAGATCACTTTCTTAGTGGGGATAGAAATACATTAAAGCCTGGGTTTCCCTGCAGCTCATCAGCAAACACGGCAGAAGCCTGATAACAAGCCATTTATTTGAATCAGGTATGTTGGAAACATGCAGGACCAGGACTGAGAAACCCTGGCCTAGTGCCTGTTTCTTCTGGTTTCCCTGTTTCTAAACCAACACATCAGCTCAAGGCTCATTCTGGTAAGAGACAAATGCCTGACAACCCAATTCTTATAGTACATATATATATATATATATATATATATATATATATATATATATATATATATATATATATATATATAAATATAAATAGCATACATGTATAAGGAATGAAGGAAATGAATAGCAATAATTAGTTTGAAAGTGTGCTTCATCGTCCAAAATCCCAAAATGTGTTGATCCTGTCATCTGTATTTTAATTTAAATGCAGCATAAATTAGTTAGTGCATGTTTATTGTTTGTATTACAGTCTGAAACACTGTGTCTCCTCCTCACATCTACATACACTACCATGGATTGTTCTCCCTGCTGTCATAGTAAAACTTGATTGATATTTAGATCTTTGCTGCCCCCTTTTACTACATCACTGATGTGAGGGTCTAATGAGTGATGTTTGATGAAAATTGTGTTTGTGGTGTTGGGCTGTGTAAATACAATTGACTTGGCTTAATATCCTCTCTGCTATCTGACAATCTCCCTCTTATTCTCCCTCTTTCATAACCACCACCTTTCTCCGTTCTCTCTGCTCACTGGCATGTTCATTAGTCTGACAGGAGAGTGCTGTTAATTGTGGGAGGAGGAGGAGGAGGAAGGAGGTGGAGGAAGGAGGTGGGAGAGCCCTGAGGCCCATAATGGGCACCAGCATGGTGCATATGGCACATAAAGACATTTTACATCAGTCACTCTGCAGAAAGGGCTGTATGTTTGTATGTCCACAGCAAAAATAATCATTATTATGGACATAACAGGTATAAGGTGACTGAGGACTGACACGGAGCAACACATACAGTATTCAGACACACTTTCAGTAGCCAGCACGATGCAGGTGCAGTGCTATTTTATGCTCCATCACAGCATCAGCATCACAGTTAGGAGGCAGGTCACACTTCATGCGTTGTTTCAATAGAGTCTGAACATGTTCACATCTTATGCTATTTAACATAGGAGTTTTCATAATTAGCATTTTTCAAAGTTGGTTATTTTTCAACCAAGTTAACTCTTAGTGCTCACATGGCACAGATCCTTATATGGACATCCTGGGGTGTGTGTTTATAGGTCACATCTTCGGTATTTTTTAATCATCATCATTGCATTAGCGATAATTGTGCAAAAGTCACAAAGTAGGCCGTTTTTCTTTTCTTTTTGTTCCTAAAAACGAGACGTGTGAACTTTGAACTGTGACTTATTTCTAAATTTCATAAATTAAATCCATAATTTTTTTTTTTTTTTTTTTTAAATGTATAACTTTTTGCTCTAGTGTTTATATAGTTGATGTAAATGGACTCTTTTTCATCAGATTGTCTATAGGTTCTGCTGGGTAAAAAAAAAGATATAAGATAGTGCACATTCTTATCGCTTCTCTGTTTTGACATAGAAATGGAAACCAGCTGCCTAAATCCTCTGTGTCCTAAGGCTTAAAGCTACTGTGCAGCAATTGCCATATATCCATTCACATACAGTAATACTCATTAAACCCATCGACTTCTCGTGGCTCTCTCTGTGTTTGTCTGGTCTGGTGATGTTTTGATGAGGGTGACTTTGTATTAAGGATCTTCACATTGACTTCATTTGTGACCCTATAAACACCACCACCAGTTGGTCTGCACACATTTAACCCAAGCAATGAATACTGCAATTATATGCAAAGAAGGGCCTTGTGAGTGGCGCGATAAAAATCAAACCGTATTCATATGCATGTTGACCCACAACCCAATTTTTCACCAGATTTCTTTGAAATGCTGAATGATTTTTAAGATTGTACTCACAAACTAAAAATATGTTGACCTTGTGCTAAAGATGACTTTGAAACAACAGACAAGAAAAGATATTTGATTTGTTTGCCACATGGCAAATAGATCATGTTATTATTTCAGCTGTGAACAGATTAATATCAGATTTAAAGCTGAATCGTCTCTAGCTATCTGCTGCATCTTTCTTATGTACTTATTAAAAAAAAACAAAAAAAAAACATTGTTCTTTCTGTTGTAAAAAAACAAGGGATCAATCTCATTAAGTAATGGATATCAAGCAAAGATGCTCTTGCCTTTGTGACACTGAGAGCACAAGGAGAAATCATGAATAACCCTTCTTATGAAACCTTCATTAGGATCTGTCAAGGCTGTTTGATTAACATTAATGGGACCAGCCCCCACTTCTCAAATCTGCTTATCGTTTCATTCTCCTACATCTGCAAAACCCTTTCACTATCCCTCCTTCCGCCATGACCCTCTTTTTTTCTCTCGCTCTCACGTTATTTTTCCTTGTTACCTTAACAACTCGCTCTCTCCTCACCTCCAACATGTGCCGTATCAATGCTGAGTAGGTTGTACCTCCCCTCCTCCTTCTTCTCTCTATAGGCCAGGGCCAACACCTGCATCCTTCCCCCTCTAGCCTACCTCCTGTTATCTATTTCCCTCCATCCCTCTCTCTCCTCACCCCCTGGAGTGCCTCATCTCTTTCCGTTCCTTCACCGTTCTCTACACTTTCTCGATATTTTGCCTCCTTTTGCCTTTTTATGCAGATAACTCCCTCCGCTCTCTGGACCCCTCATTGCTGAAAACTGTGTGGTCCAGCTCCATTCATCTCTGTCAGACTGCATTAGTGCCATGAGGAACATACACACACACACTTGGGTCCCTGGTCTGGTCTGCAAAGGGGGGGTTGGGGAGGCCATGACAGCAGGCCCCTCCGAACCTGGCCAATGAATATAGATCACCTAGCAATTCTCTACCACTGGGGCCCTGAGACCCTCCCTGGCCCTTTGGGAATCTAAGCCCTTAGACTGGGTCAGACCTGCTCTATGTGGACATGCAGATAGAGCTTCCACCAGTACCACACCAGCACGCTTTGTGTGTTTGTCAATAAATATATGCACACGCTAAAAATGACTTTAAATGTGATTAGGTTACCAAGGTCCTGGAAATTTGCAACTTCATTACTTTAATGTCTCTGCTCTGATCAGATTAAGATCAGATTTGAAAATGATACAAAGGCCTTGTCCAACCAATTTCAGTGTGCTATATTAAGTTTGCTATCTTTGAGCCAAGATAGAATGAGAAAATAGTAAATTGTACACACGCATGTTACAGTTTTTCTCAGTCGCTTTGGTGCTTTTCTCACATCACTATTAACATTTGCACAGCAGTTACTGCATTTTTCAGAACAATTAGTGCAAACTTCAAAACCTAGTGGATAACCTGCAAAAGCATTTGCTCAAAATGGATAGTCCATTCCTCAAAAGCACGTATGTATGTCAATGAAACTTCCAGTGTCATCAAAATGAGAAGTCTTGACACCGTCGTTTATGAACAAGATAGTCAAATGGCTTTGTCATGTTTTCATTATGACATTGGAAAACAAACCTTTTTATTGCATTTCCAATTTTATTGCATTTCCAATGCAATAAAAAAGGTCAGAACTCGGTGACACTACCCGTAAATGCTCAAGACAGCACTATAAACTAATTGTACGGTCATTTGAAAACACCAGTAAAGTTACACATTGCTGTAGTTAGTGGAGTAAGTGAGATATTATGAGATGTTGGATTACTGCCCAATACTATACATACATGTTCTCCCTATGAAATGTTTGAATGATTGAATTCACAGTGGTTCTTCCAACATTTGGTTGCACCCCCTGACCAGCCTCAGCCATTGGGAGGCCGTGATTGACAACATGGTCCACAACTGTAGCTCTAATTTCATTAGGAAACTGCCTATGTGTTTGGTCTCTTCTCCCTCTTCCCATGTTTTGTCCCCTTCCCCTTCCTCCTTGCATTCTCACCCCTCTTCCACGATGCTGACCTTCCATTTCTGTGTCACAGAATTGTAGAAATGGTGCACACTATTTCCTGCTTGGTTCACGGGATTCATCCCTGAGTGACTGTGAAGAAGTGGCTTATCATTGGTTACAACTCACCTCCTCATGAGTGAAATCTGAAGTTCTCCTGAGAGCAATTGTTCAATTTAGGAGACATTATAAAGAAAGGTTTGAAATTTGCATGAAAGAATTTGATAAGTAGTTCAACAATTTTGTATGTAATGACTCAAGCAATAAAATGAAGACTATTAGTTTTATTGGGACTATTTAGCATCTAAAGTATAGTTCATTTTGACTGACATGACGGAAGCAAATGATAATGTTAAAAAAACAGCAGAGAATTGTATGAAAGCATCTGATACATGTCCAAAAGCAATTTGTTTAGAAGAAGGAGAAATTGCTGCTATGATGTGCACAAATGACTAAATGTTGTGGAGGTTGAACTAATAGTTATGAGAATTTTCATTCTGATCTGAGAAAAGCACGTAAGACTGAGAAAAACTGTTATCAATTTATCAAATGTTCCAAGATATTCATATATGGTATTATGTTCTTGACTAATGTTGACAATTGAACAGACGCTGAACGCAAAATGATGCTGCGATGTTTTGGAGAGAACAACCATTAGATTGAGAACCAACACTCAGTTTAGATCAACAAGAACTATTTACATGGAAATTGTGCTCACTGTAGACTACCTGTTCTTAATCATTTGCAAAGATGTACTTAGACATTTGCAGTTTGATGAAATTAATGGGAAATTCAATTCTGTTGGGAACAATTGCCAAGTGGTTTGGAGGTTTTGAGAATGTAATTTCTGTTTCAAGAAATGAGCCAAACCAACGGAGAAAATCTGTAAATGGCTGGTGCTGCCATATCCCTTAAAATGAATATTACACTGTGATTATTTCTGGAGTGAAAAATGAGCCTTGTTTTTTTTTTCTTTTCTTTACAAACAAGCACGTGAACGCTCATATAAGTGTTTGTGTCGATAATGCGATGTATTGTTAAGAACGAAATATGACCTTTGTACATGCAGCAAAGATCAACAAGATGATCAGGATCAAATGCTCGGGTATTGGTGTGGTATGTGTACATGAGCGTTTATGTTGGTATGCGCGCCTGCATGTTTGTGTGTCGGTGCCGGTATATCTGGAAAGACTTGGTCATGAAATCGACGCCTGGGGGGAAAGGTGGGTAGCTTTTTTTCCCCACGCTTATATGTGCGATTATTTATTTAATTGTGTGACACTGTCAAAATTTGCACAAGACTGAGCTGGAGCCAAAAATTAAAAGTAACTTCGTGTGTAAAGGCTTGCATCATGTGCCTTTATGTAAGCCTGCATGCTTGTGATTATACGGGCAGGTGCTCAGCCGTGTGCCACTGTGGGTAAGTAATCGGTCTTGTTGTATTGTTGTACTCTGCCCAATCCCCTGCAAGCATGCAGTAGGCATCCTAATCTGCTTGGAGAATTAGTAAAACAACTCTACGAAGCTCAGTGCTGCAGTTAAAAAAAAAAAAACAAACACTGAAGAAAACACCTCAATGACCAGTGCTGTCTGTTTCATTTTTATCATGCAAAACAGATTTTGTTTTTGTTTAATCACATGCGTATGATATGTGGTGCCTCCATGTGATGTAAAAACGTGAATGGAAATGTGTTTATCGTGATCCAGATCTCAAAGCACTGGATTACCCTCGTTTGATCTGAGGAGATGCAAATGACTCCATTGTTATGAACAGATGAGCTGATTAGATTGCCACCAATGTAGAGGAATGTTTAAGTAAGAAAAGTACTGATTGGTTTTAAGGAGGAAATACAGTGACATAAAGGCTGTGACAAAGTATATTAAACCACATGTGGAACCCAGTAGTGAGTGAATGCCTGTTATTAACCACCTAAGCCTCAAAATGCCCGTCTGGACTTTTTTGTTGTTGCTAATTTTAACCATAAATACGCTGGAAAATGTCCTGTGAGTAAGTGCTTTTGTTCATTTTTCCAGAATAACTTTCAATATCTGGCAGTTATTTCTAGTTTATCGCACGTTAAAGTAATGTTTTAACAATTTAAAATGAAGACAAACAAATATTTGAAATGAAAACAGTATAAAGGCCAAACAAAGGACAATATGTACAGGTGGTTTTCCAACTCTCTCCTCCCTGGTGACAAAGACGCCAAATCTCTGGCTTCCTGCAATAACCACACGTTGGCTTTGATGTGCGATTTCTACCTTTCAGAAACCGTTGGAATGTTTTTTTTTTCCGTCGTGTAATCATGGTAATGTAAAGTGCACTTGCGAAAAAACGCGTCGCCTGCGATACGCTCGGCGTTACTGTTTACATTTCTGAGTGGAAATGGAAAAACTCCTGCTCATATGGATGTGAATACCATTAGGCGTGTTCGTGCGTCACCTCTAAAACACACTCTACGGGGTATTTGCCACAAATATTCACAATGAAAGCCAGTAAAATAAAAAAAATTGTGCTCATACTGCATGATTTGGCATCAACCTATTTTTTATTATTATTATTTGAATTTTTTGTTTCTTGTAAATAAACCTATCATTTTGCCTTTCACCTCTGCATGGACAGAGGAGAGAACAGCAGTCTATCTTGCGTTCACCTCATGGGTCACCTATTACTCAGCCCAAGACACTTGTGTCCCCCTCGCAGCATTTGTCACTAAATCAAACTCAATGTAATTTGTTGTCCATAATTTATGTAGAAAGAGATGACAACTAATACATAAACTGTACAACCAGTCTATTGAATATAATTAACCCTAGTTAATAGCAACTGTGTCACCTGTTTTATGACTGCAAATGGAGGGAAAAAAAATGCAGGTAGAAAAGAGTTACTGTATGTATTCACATAATCATTTTATCTCTCCCATGTATCTCACCTGAAAACAGTGTTGCTTATACTTTCCCTGCACATGTTTGCTTGCATGCAGATGTACAGTGCAGGCGCAAACACTCAGAGACATTGTGCACACAGATACTGGCAGGAACCAGTAAATGAGGCACCGCTGGTCCTGCAGCAGTTAATGAAATGTACAAACACACTTACCATTATCATGAATATTAACTTTCTCACACTGTAAAATAATAGTTGTGTTTGGACAGCCCCAGAGGTAGTCAGTGTCACAGTTGAAGGTATTTCAGTGTTTCTTCGGCGTTGCCATGCAGTGATGAGTCGTGTATCCCAGGGGCTATTTGAGATTCAAACAGACAGTTGAACTGCTTGCACACCCACTCCTAACATGCAAATATATAAAGGGAATGGCTCGCAGGCCCTCAGGGGGAAGTGCACAGGGTAGCTATTAGAGAGAGAGAGGGTAAAAAGAATAACAGATTACAGAGAGAAACAGACACTACGACACACACACACTCACACACACTGAGAAGAAGCCACATTCCTCCATGCCAATGAAATATTTGCTCTAAAGACAATTATATCCTAAAATTAGCTGTCCCTGACCTGGTTGAACAAATCACATCAACTTTATTGATATATAAAACATTTAACAAATCCATGTGATCCACACACATGCACATTGCACAACGTGTCAGGGTCAGTGTGTACTTGCTTCCAGACACACACACACTTCAGCCTGTTCAATTAACTAATGATTGACAAGGGTTTAACGGTAAAAAAACGAAACAAACAGCTGTTTCATATGTAACACAAACTGAAACCAAGTATTTTACCATCACAGTTGAAAGAGATTGCATCAAACAAGTTGTTTGTAATGAGCTAACTTGTGCTAGCCTGGTGCTGTGTGTGTTGTCCTGTCAAAATAGCTTTTTCACTGTGGTATTCTCACTTTATCTTTCCGTGCAATGTGTTGAAATGAAGGGGCTTTAGCATGTAAGAGAGATTTCTAATCTCAATGGGATTTCATGGTTAAATAAAGGTAAATAAATACGAATAGACTTTCGAAACACTGTTTAGTTCTCAGTTCAGTTGAATGTTTCAGGACTCAGTATTTGTCACAGATACACAAGGAGGAAAATAACTGTTATTTGCTCTGATTAATATACAGTGTTTTCAACAGGTTGCAGCAAAGATAATATCATTTACATTTGGCGGAAATGGTCATGAAAATGGCTGATGCTTTAAGGTGCATTATGTAATAAATCTAAAGCAACTGACCATAAAATCCTCCTAATATGTCACAGAGACTCAAGAATAATGTTCACATAACAAACTGAACTCACCAACAACAACAGTACAGCCAAAATATTTGCATTTAAAAAAATCTTTTGCAGACTGCAAATCATGTTTATGTTTTGAAATCATGTTTTGGCATGTGGCGCCACCTACCGCCGTCTACCAATCATTGCAGTCAGTAGAGTCTCAGCTGCCGAGCAACCACGGTGTTGCCAGTTATGTCAGAAAAACGAAACCTAAAAGACCTCAGTATTTTGAATTTGAATGTAGTAACTGTTTTTGGCCACATTCTTACATATGGCACCTTTAAAGTGTGAACCTTGAAAGATGAAAATGTGAAATGTGTATGAGACCAAGTTTAAGCCAAGAATTAAAAGTGGCTTAATATCACAGACCATTCCAAAATATGTGTGTGAACCTAACCTCCATGATGGAATAGTAGCGAGAACTGTTGTTGTTCACTTTTCTCCAAACCCCACAATGAAAACATTTACACATTCAGTCAAGTTGGTCTCTCGCAGCATCTCCGATCAACCCTCCACCAGACCTCACAATTTCACTTGTATAATGAAATAAAGATCCTCTCCTAATAGTTTAAACAAAAATAAATGACAGTTGCATTCAAGCCATTAAGTTCCCACAGTGCTCCATGTGACTCTCGTTCTCAGAACAGCAGTGTTTTGTTATCACTGACATCCCCTCACTGCTCGCTGCTTGTGGGAAGTGATTCATTTCACTTCAAGACAGTCGGAGTTAAAGCAGAATTGTGCTTCTTACACAGTGCTGGCAAAGCAAAATGGCTGCAGGAGGTTGGATGAGGCTGAAAATGCCAAAAAACGCTTCCGCGAAATGTTTCAGAGGTGGATTTTACTGCAGGAGAAAGAGGTGGACGCTCAGGCGATTGACAAGATAAATGCCTCGTGCGATTGAGTAGCAGAGGGGTGGAGGTGGTGCAAGATCACCCAGGATTAAGTCGTGTACAGGCACCAGCACTATTTTGGTAATTACTCAGAATACCTCGGGGGGGAATGACGGGAGTTACGCACTGAAGCTTTAACCTGTTGAGTTCAGGATTATAAGTTCACTGTTACAACCGGGAAAATACGAGCAGAGACTGAAAAAACGAAAAAAAACAATTATCCTTTGATGCTGCTGCTGATTGAGTGTGTACATTGATTAAGGTGTCCCATTAGATGATTTAAAGGCAAACCAAAGAGCCCAGCAACCAATCAAACATGAGCGTTTTCCCCTGATTATTGTATGAAATATGTGTGTGTGTACATGTTTGAAGTGAAAGAGTGAGAGTTGTTGCCTGCGCCCTGACCTCTTTCATGTAAACACGGACACACTCGGGTGAGGTGCTGAATGGCAGTGATTATGAGACACACACACACGCACACACACACGCAAGCGCACACATACACACACACACACTGGGATTTCTGCCAAGGAGGGAAGACCTACACAGCAAGGCTTCCCCTGGCTCACGGCCAACAGTCCCTTAACAGACAGAGGAGGAGAAGGAGGTCAGGAGCGAGGGAGAGAGGGAGGGAGTGGGGAAAATAAAAAAAAAGGGAGGAGAGAGAAAAGAAAGGGAGCGAAAAGCAGCAGCAGCATTGGGAATCAAAGGGAATAGAGAAAAGGGAGACAGCATTCGGGAAGGATAAACTTCTCAGTGACTGTGTTTTTCGTTTTCTAATCTGAGGATTAGAGTTGTGCCCATGGGATAAGACAGTTAATAGTTCAAATTATTTTTAACAAGATTAAGAAAAGCTTAAAAACTGGGTACCGGTACTGGATAAATGTTAATTCGAGAGATATAAAAATAAGTGTTTATGAAAGCTTAAGCTTGGGCATCGCATGAAATTGAAAGACATTTATATTACAAGAGCAGAATAGCAGAATATGTAATCGTATTTATTTTACTACAAAACATTAGCGGACACATTTTACGACTACACGAAATAAAAAAAATATAATTGACTAGTATGGCAAGTGCATACTTCTGCCAAGGCACAAGAGTTAAGCCTTACGGCTAAACCAACTCCTGCATCTATTCCCCTTGTCTGGATCCAATCCAAAATGTTCTCGCCTCATATGATCCCTGTAAAAACTTTCATGAAAAGTTTTTTCCATCGTTGACAGATTTGGATTTGAGGCTATATAAAGTACTTGTTGAATTCTTTTTGACATTTTGTTTTCTGGCTGTGATATTTTGTGGTTAACTGCAGCGTCCTGCAACAACCCAGATCCGAGGGAGATACACAGTGTCGTGATTGAAGAAAGGAATGATTCCAGAAGTAGTGCTATGTATGCAACATATCAGTAACTCAGGAGCTTCAGGAAACTGAGAAAGAAGACTGGGCTGAGTGTAACACACTTTCAAGAAGACAGACAGAGTCTCAGAGAATAAAATGGACAAACAAGGACGAATAGACAAAGATCTCTGTCGGGGTCACGTGTTGTTTGCCAGGTCATGCTTTTCCTGTCCTTTGCCCGTCTGGCCTGTTATCAGAAAGGGCCTCGGTCTGTCAGCTGACTGCAGATGACCATGTGTTGACCCCTGCAACCTCCAATCGAATCACGTGATGACTGTTTTTTTTACCCAAGAACCAAAAGTCAGACGACACGCTCATGTTTGCGCTTCGTACAGACACAGGACGACTTCACCAATCGACCGTAAGCAGCTGAGATGAAGTCAAAGCAAGAGACAGCGGGAGACACTTCACTTGATAGTCTTTTCAATCGTCAGTGAATAATTGACAAAATAATATGAGCCAGATTGGGTTTTACACCCAGCTCTATCATTTTTAGCTTCTTCAGACTGATATTAAGACTGTTCAAGAAACAACAAAGTTCTGTGTTTGTTCTGTGTTTTACACCGACAGTATCTAATCTAGACATTTGGTCAAAAGTCGTCTTTGATCAATGGGAGGGTAACTGTCAACATAAAAAAAAAGTTTGTTTTGGACGAGAAAATCTACACCAACACTCTGTTGCTGTATTTTGGTAAAGGTTAATACAGCTCACTTTGAATAGAAACCAAAAGAAATGAACCTCACTTCGTTTTAGTTTTACGACACATTGTTTTTTTGTAGCTTGAGTAAATGGCCATCATCCCCAAATATGAGATTTGACTAATCTGGGAAATAAAATGCATTTGGCTCAGCAAAAACAAATGAAACCTACAAGCTTTTAATCAAATCAGAGTCTTATACATGCAAACACTGTGTCTTCATCCTGAACTTTTCTTAACCAGATGCATTAGTGATGGCAACGAACATCAAACAGCTGTGAAATTGAATAAGGATCCATTTTTTCCATTTGTCTCTAATCTTCTCGATCATAAAGACATCATCAAGTCTCTCATCTTCTATACATCCTTCTCCCATTTCCAGTGCACCATACAGGCACTTCACCTCTCCATCACGGCGTCCTGCTTTCTCACACATGAAGCACCCTTCGGTGTACTTCATTATTCTAAAAATACTTCCTATCCTGCAGCATCCATATGTAAGAGTTGGGCGCACCCTTTTCCCTCGTTCTCTCCACAGACAAAAAGAACCTGTATCTCTCCCATTGCACTTGCAACTCATATGGCTATGTGTTTCATCTTTTTCATTTAAAAGACACTTCATCATGTTTTCTCACATGTGGGGATACTTTACAGGGCACCATCTCATATTCTTCCATTGAAAGGGCACCCATGAGGGCACTTCCTTCCAGAATGTCACATTTAAAGGCACACTATAGGGCACTTCACTCTGATTCAGTCATAACTAAAATAACCATTACAGAACTTGTTGCCTTGGCTATATTTTCTCCTTTGTACCTTAGAAGGTGTGCAATAATGCTTCCTCAACTGTGGAGCACACGAAAAGGACATTTGCACAGAATATATAGTACAGTGTATCAGCCATTGTAGGATAGAGTCTTGGTCCTACAGCTTAATATTGTCACCTTTTACCCATGTGGTCAGGTGCTTTAGGTGCTTTATGTGGAAGACTTTGTTCACTTCCTGAAAGCCAGAGACAAACAGACAAAATTAACTTTTCTTCGGTTGCACAGAACGTCGTATAGGTGTGTTTTGTTTTCTTGTATGGGTATCTTTGTGAGGACCAAAGAGCTTGAAAACCATTGGGATTGAGGACATTCTAGGAAGGTGGGGACATTTTGAGTGGTCCTCACATTCTGGCACCATTAGAATATTTTTTATTTTTAGGGGTTAAGACGTAGTTTTAGAGTTAGGGTTAGAATTGGGTTCAGGTTAATGTTAGGTTAAACTAGTTAGGCACTTAGTTGTGGGTGCTTGTATGTATTACTTTGTGCAACCAACAAATTCAAAAAAACTAAAAAAGGACATTATGGGAAATCTAGAACATTGCGACCTTTCCTCACATTTTATCACACCTTAAAATGGCTGTTTATGTGGTTTTAGGTTTAGAAATTGTTTTAGATTAAGATTAGGTTAAAGGTTATGCATTCAGTTGTGATAGTTAAGGTTAGATGGGAAAGTATTATGTCTGTGAATGTCCTTACTAAGAATGCTGTGCAAAACATGTGTGCGTGTGTTTGTGTGTGTGCGTGTGCGTGCATGTGTGTGTGCGAGTGTGAAATGATTCAAAGCTTAATTTCCCAGGATGTTACCAAGCTGCACTGACAGAATGCGAAATGGAATTTGACCCATGCAATGTCCTTTTTAATCAGAGCTAATTGACACACATAGACATAGTCATATATGCCCTTGCTATTCAACAAGCCAGCGCCCTGTATTGCTTCACATCTATGGCTTCCTTCACTTAACATAACTCCTTAAAGCTACAGTTTTAACAGAAAACAATCATGCCCCTCTTGGTAATACATCATCCAGATTTGGTCTTTTAAATCTAACAGAACCTCTCAGAAAACCTCTGTAAGTCCTCAATAGTTAACAAATGTGCACTCCCATCTCCCCCCCTGACATTTTTTTTTTTTTTTTTTTTTTAGCCTTGCACAGTTACAAGACAGGTTTGTGCCACTCGTTGGTTCAATTAATATACAGTAACCAGTTTCTCCTTTTACCCTCCATTCTCCTCCCTCCCTCCCCTGCTGAGGGGAAAAATGTGTCTCATTCCAATTTAATGGATGGCCAATTCCCACCTCGACAGAGCAGTAATTAAAATCCACACGCAAAGCCTCATTCATCAGCAAAGATGACAGAGAGAGAGAGAGAGGGAGAGAGAAGAGGTGGGGGACAAGGGGCTCCATCGCTGAACCCTTGGATTTAGGAATCAAAAGCGTGGAGTGATACAGTCCAGACATGTTTTCTTCAAACAAGCAGCTTATTAAATGTAACATTCCTCTGTTTACTATGTACAGCTCTGCGTATAGGCCATGAGAAAAATGGATATAGTCCTGTTTTAAAAGTGAAGCCCAAGAGGTTGGACGGAGGTAGCAGTCAACCACCAGGGGGCGACTCCACTGGTTGCAAAAACAACCCTATTTGAATGGAAATCAATGGGGGGGGGGGATTAGGCTCACTTCTCACTTGATTTATGACGTCAGTAAACATTTTCCAGAGAAGTTTATGGTCTCGTTTCCAATCGTCTTTAATAGGAGATGATGTCAATTTGTTTGCCATTTAGAGGAACACAGACGATAATGTACGGTGTATAATATATGAGTGGACATCGTTGGTGTTGTCAATAGAAAGCCTGGTTGCAGGTGACATCTGGAAATTCCCGGGTTACAGACACTGACGCGGGTCAAATCTCAAGCCCCGAAGCGTCACAACGAGAGTTGATTTTGCAACCTGATTGATTTTCCATCTTTCATACCCAGTCTATGCTTATGGCCCACTCTCAATAACCTGCAGTCATATTATATTATTAGCATAGCACCCACCACTTTAAGCCCTGCCCCCAGCATTAGTCAGTTCTCCACTCCCTTATTAGATCCCCCACCTTTTGCACCCCATGGCAGATTTTCTGTTTGACAGCAGTCCTGCTGTGCTCTCTTGGCTTCAGAGACACTCACGCACACACACATTGTATGACCATGACCCTCAAAGAGCCCCGTGCATGTTCACAATGTCCTCTGGGGTGTATGGGGACACCAGAGGGGCTTCTGGGAGGTGGATGGGTGTGTGTGTGTGTGTGTCATTGTTTGGGGTCTCTGATTACGCACGTTTGCCACCCAGCAGCTGTTTGCATGTTTATACTGTTTTCCATCTCCACATGGACGGGACCGTGTCTGGCGCCTCGCTGACGTCACATGACTCTAATTAGGTTGACTTTAGATTCTGTGAATAGGATTCATGCGGTAGCTGCATTCTCTTTTAAATTAAATGATGCAATCAGCATTTTATGTTGACCCTGACTCTTTCTTTTTCTTTTCTTGATTATTGATCAGTTATAATATCAAATTATAATAAAGTGAGAGACCATAATAAGAATTATTGAGTCATGTAAGCTGGGGCATTTTTTATGCAATGCTATGATAAAGGGTTGCCAGATTTTATGGAATGATTTAATTGTGTTCCTTAATGTGTAGGTTATTTTTTTCCGGTTTTGACAGTTAACTTTTGAGAGCCACAATCTGAATTTGATATATTTGGAGATCTGACTTCATTTCACAGTGATGCATTTTTGACTGCATGTTTTTAGATGTTTGCCTGCTCAAACTCACCTGATTCAAACGGTCAGCTCGTCAGTAAGCTCTGCTGAAGCCTGATAACAACCCATTTATTTGAAGCAGATGTGTTGGAGCAGGGAAACATCTAAAACATGCAGGACAGTGTCTCCCCAGGACCAGGAGTGAGAAACCCTGGACGAGAAAGGACTTCTGTGAGTTTGATGGAGCATTTACTTTTTGAAGTTAGACTTTGAAAGTCATTTTAAAGATTTCAGAATCCCATGAGAAAGTAACACCATTCATTTTGGATTCATCCTCACAGATGCCCCACCACAAATCATGCAGTTTACTACGTTGCCAGGTTTGTAAACATTTCAAAAGACATTAAAGAAAGCATTTCCAGACACTTTTATAACGTCCTCCTTGTATTCTCTGCAAACCCCGTCATGGTGGCATATGTCCAAGGCCTCTTCCAGCCCCTTGTCACCCCCAACTCCCAACCTTGTCTCTGTCTGTCTTTTTTTCTCTCTATGCTGCAGTGGACTGCACTTGAGCTTGAATGGCCAGAGCAGGGCAGGCAGCTGCCTGGGCCCTGTGCTCCGGAGAGAAGGAGGGGTGGGCGAGAGAGAGCCATGCACAGATTTTAATGAGATGCACAGTGTCAATGGCCACTCCTTCTGAAGAGGGCGAGAAGAAAAGGGTGCTCTCCCTTTCTCCCCACTCCCCTCTCCTCTGTGCCCCTTCCTCCAGCTCCCTCTCTATCTCCTGCCCTCCTCCTCAGCTGGTGAAGAGCTTTGTTAGGCGCCAGATGATACCCCAGATGCCCCGGCCCAGCCGCCCCTTTCAGCTACATTCACCAGCCTCCCCTCAGGTCAGAGGTCACCACCGGGCATCTGAATTGGTCTCCGTGGCAACAGTGGTCTTGACGGTTGAGAGTGGCAGAGGCTTTTTTGTTGTTGCCTGGTTGCCATAGACATTGCTTAATTAATTCAGCGACACACAGAAAACTGAGGTATGATTTTTAGGAAGAAAATGGCTCGTTCTGTGTTAAAAGTGGTCACAGTGCAAAGAGGTGGTGTAGGGTTAGTCATTATGGTCGTTAATTAATATGGAAACTTCTGCTGCATGGTAGCATTTATAAGAATAAAACATTTTGAAAGGACTAGTCAAACTACAGTACTTTAGAGAGGCAGTGATAAGTCTGTACATGGATCAGCTTATTTGGGATTTACTGTGATGATCATAGTGCAGTTTGAAGGCTTCAGCCCTCTGCTGGACAAACACACAACTGCAGGGATTAATGGCATCACTGCAGGGGAAACACACAGAGGAGAACATCTCAATGTATATCAACGTCCTGGTTTAAAGTTTGGAGAAATTGTGTGATTAGCTTTCGTTGTCTCAGTTCATTCAAATATGAGAAAATAGGGATAATGAGTAATTATACATGTAGTTGAAGACACTGAGGTGTTTCAGTTGAATGACTGAACTGATCATTATCATGTCTGATTAATTCAATTCAGAGTTGGGCAACATTTGTGTCCATTTATTTTCCTTCACAAAGCTCATTAGTGACCATCGTTTATATAACATCCAGATGTGTGATTTCGCTCACAGGAACCTGCGGCATCAGCAGACGAAACCAGGTGAAACACTTGACTGGACCTTAAAAAGACTGCTATTTACCCAGGACACCAACACTAAATACTGTATAAAATGTTTATGTTGTTTATCTTTATAGTATAAAAGAAGTATTACTTTAAATGCTTTTTAATTTAAAAATGTCATTTGTCATAGAGCAGGAATCAACAAATGACTGTATATATCACTTCAGACTCTTGCTACAACAATGAAAAGGCTATTGTGTTTTTGAGATCTGGCAAAATGGTGGCGAGGGGACAGAAGGGAAGAAGACAGGGACAAGGGTTCAAAGGCTCATTATCTTTATATGACCTGCAACTTATTGCAAAGGCAAACACAATACTTTGTAGAGAAAAAGCTTAGAATTTTCGTAACATATGCATCACTTTGCTGGTCCTGCAGATGCAGCATATCTCACTTATTTGATAGTACAAAAGATGAGTCACAGGCTAATATAGAGTTCAACAGTTAAGCATAATAAATATAATTAGCTTCTTGTTTAAAACATGTATAATTCCTTTTTAATTCTTGCATGTCATTTAGGGCCTTCACAGTCGAATTGTGCCGAGTTTCCTCTGCTCTGTCCCTTGGCTCCCTTCTCTGTCGGTCACGCTGTCCAAACAGATCAAAGGTCACACGATAAGGAAAGGGCGAACACTAGGACCCATTCAGCAGCCAGGGCCAATAGCTTATAACACGTGGGCATAGAGAAACAGGGAGGAGGGGGGAAAAGAAGGGGTTTTGGTCCCAGTGAGTGTCTTGAGTATTCTGTGAAAAGATATTTTTGACTGCATATAGAGGAGCTTTAAAAAACATTAATTTGTGATGGTAATAACATCTCCTGATTACAGTGAACTAAAAAATATCATCATGATGGAAATAATTTCGGGATGTTTTACCTCAGTGTGAGTGTGCATATGAATGTTTGCTAATTTAAATTTTGTGACCTTCTGACTCTAAGCTCTCAGGTAAACAGGGACTCTGTTGTTTGAGCCTGCAGCTCGGACCCCTCCCTAAAGCCATCACACCTTCAGATAACACAACTGATCAACAGTGGCAAACTGCACAGGATGACCTTACCATTGCCCTGCGGGCCACATGAAAGCCTTTTCACGTAACTGCCGCAAATATAACGTCAACAGTTAAAATGACTCTGTTTGGGGCGGAATTTAAGTGGTTCAACAAGAACCTAAGTGAATTCATTATGTACTGTATGACAAACAACCAACTCAGGCTCACAGAGGGTTTATTTTCTGATATTCTTTGTCCTTCAGAATCAACATAATCCTGGAAGACATTGTGTGGTCACAGAGTTGCACCATCCCAGATTAAGATATATAAAAGTAAGTACCAAACATTACAAAACATATAAGAAATTCTTTATATAATAAATGAAAAATAAGTAAAATGAAATATAATATCCCTTATGTACCAGATGAAAACAAAATCAATACGATAAATAAGAATATGATGAATTAGTAGCAATTGAATAATGTGCAGTTAGTGCTGTACTGAAATAATTTCCTGTGGTGCGTTTGGGTGATATCAGTCGCTCAGATCTGTCTGGCCAGTACGGCATTGTCCAGGATTGTCCTTATCTTGGACAACATCTGTCTCTCTGACACCACCCTCAGAGAGTCCCCACAACATTACCGGCCTTGTAGAGCAGTTTGTCGAGTCTGTTGGCGAGGATGGCACTTTCCACTACAGAAGATCCTGAGCATTGTCCGGAAGATGTTCAATGACGGCAGACGCCTTCAGAAAGTAGAGACCGCTCTGGTCCGTCTTGTACAGTGCAGTTGTGTTTTTATCCAATCCAGTTTATTGTCAATATGAACCCCAAGGTAATTGTAACCCATCACTGAAGTGGGTAGACCAGGTGTATCAAACGTACGGTCCACAGGCCAGAACCGGCCCACCTCCAGCCCCCAGGAGACAGTATATTCCAGCTTTTGGCTGTTGTCACGTGAATTTGGCGAGTGAAAAAAGGCCAAGATTTTGGGTGGAAAAAATACCAAATAAGTAAATTAATAATTAAGGAGCTGTCCACACAGAAAATTAATTTTTTGTAAAAATTTTGCGCGACATTCTAACCGATAACTTTTTGGTCAAATTTTGGACGACATGCTATAGTATGACTTTTTGGTCAAATTTTGGACGACATGCTTTAGTATGACTTTTTCGTCAAATTTTGGACGACATGCTATAGGATGATTTTTTGGTCAAATTTTGGACGACATGCTTTAGTATGACTTTTTCGTCAAATTTTGGACGACATGCTATAGTATGACTTTTTGGTCAAATTTTGGACGACATGCTATAGTATGACTTTTTGGTCAAATTTTGGACGACATGCTTTAGTATGACTTTTTCGTCAAATTTTGGACGACATGCTATAGGATGATTTTTTGGTCAAATTTTGGACAACATGCTTTAGTATGACTTTTTGGTAAAAATTTTGGACGACATGCTTTAGTATGACTTTTTGGTCAGTTTTTGGATGACATGCAAAAGTATGACTTCTTCGTCAAATTTTGGAAGACATGCTATAGAATAACTTTTTGGTCAAATTTTGGACGACATGCTATACTATGACTTTTGGTAAAATTTTGGAAGACCTACTATAGCATGACTTTTTGGTCATTTTTTTGGTCCAAAACTTGACAAAAACGTCATACTATACTATGTAGTATGTCCTACTATACTATGTCGTCCATAATGTGACCATATTTTGAAAAAAGAAATTGGTCCAAAATTTGACAAAAACGACATACTATACTATGTCGTCCAAAATCTGACCATATTTTTGAAAAACGTTTTTTTGGTCCAAAACTTGACAAAAACGTCATACTATACTATGTAGTACGTCATACTATACTATGTCGTCCATAATGTGACCATTTTTTGAAAAAAAAATTGGTCCAAAATTTGACAAAAACGACATACTATATACTATGTTGTCCAAAATCTGACCATATTTTTGAAAAACGTTTTTTTGGTCCAAAACTTGACAAAAACGTCATACTATACTATGTAGTACGTCATACTATACTATGTCGTCCATAATGTGACCATTTTTTGAAAAAAGAACATTGGTCCAAAATCTGACAAAAACGACATACTATATATACTATGTCATCCAAAATCTGACCATATTTTTGAAAAACGTTTTTTTGGTCCAAAACTTGACAAAAACGTCATACTATACTATGTAGTACGTCATACTATACCATGTCGTCTATAATGTGACCATTTTTCGAAAAAAAAAATTGGTCCAAAATTTGACAAAAACGACATACTATACTATGTCGTCCAAAATCTGACCATATTTTTGAAAAACGTTTTTTTGGTCCAAAATTTGACAAAAACGTCATACAATACTATGTAGTACGTCATACTATAATATGTCGCCCATAATGTGACCATTTTTTGAAAAAAAATAATTGGTCCAAAACTTGACAAAAACGACATACTATACTATGTAGTATGTCCTACTATACTAGGTCGTCCATAATGAGACCATTTAAAAAAAAAAAGAAATTGGTCCAAAATTTGACAAAAACGACATACTAAACTATGAAGTACGTCATACTATACTATGTCGTCCATAATGTGACCATTTTTTGAAAAAAATAAATTGGTCCAAAGTTTGACAAAAACGACATACTATACTATGTCGTCCAAAATCAGACCATATTTTTGAAAAACGTTTTTTTTGGTCCAAAACTTGACAAAAACGTCATACTATACTATGTAGTACGTCCTACTATACAATGTCGTCCATAATGTGACCATATTTTGAAAAAAAAAATTGGTCCAAAATTTGACAAAAACGACATACTATACTATGTCGTCCAAAATCTGACCATATTTTTGAAAAACGTATTTTTGGTCCAAAACTTGACAAAAACGTCATACTATACTATGTAGTATGTCCTACTATACTATGTCGTCCATAATGAGACCATATTTTGAAAAAAGAAATTGGTCCAAAATTTGACAAAAACGACATACTATACTATGTCGTCCAAAATCTGACCATATTTTTGAAAAACGTTTTTTTGGTCCAAAACTTGACAAAAACGTCATACTATACGATGTAGTACGTCATACTATACTATGTCATCCATAATGTGACCATTTTTTGAAAGAAAAATTGGTCCAAAATTTGACAAAAACGACATACTATATACTATGTCGTCCAAAATCTGACCATATTTTTGAAAAACGTTTTTTTGGTCCAAAACTTGACAAAAACGTCATACTATACTATGTAGTACGTCATACTATACTATGTCGTCCATAATGTGACCATTTTTTGAAAAAAGAACATTGGTCCAAAATTTGACAAAAACGACATACTATATATACTATGTCGTCCAAAATCTGACCATATTTTTGAAAACGTTTTTTTGGTCCAAAACTTGACAAAAACGTCATACTATACTATGTAGTATGTCCTACTATACTATACTATGTGGTCCATATTGAGACCATTTTTGAAAAAAAACGATTGGTCCAAAATTTGACAAAAACGACATACTATACTATGTCGTCCAAAATCTGACCATATTTTTGAAAAACGTTTTTTTGGTCCAAAACTTGACAAAAACGTCATACTATACTATGTAGTATGTCCTACTATACTATGTGGTCCATAATGAGACCATTTTTTGGAGAAAAAAATTGGTCCAAAATTTGACAAAAACGACATACTATACTGTCGTCCAAAATCTGACCATATTTTTGAAAAACTTTTTTTTTGTCCAAAACTTGACAAAAACGTCATACTATACTATGTAGTATGTCCTAATATACTATACTATGTGGTCCATAATGAGACCATTTTTTGGAGAAAAAAATTGGTCCAAAATTTGACAAAAACGACATACTATACTATGTCGTCCAAAATCTGACCATATTTTTGAAAAACTTTTTTTTTGTCCAAAACTTGACAAAAACGTCATACTATACTATGTAGTATGTCCTAATATACTATACTATGTGGTCCATAATGAGACCATTTTTTGAAAAAAAAAATTGGTCCAAAATTTGACAAAAACGACATACTATACTATGTCGTCCAAAATCTGACCATATTTTTGAAAAACGTTTTTTTGGTCCAAAACTTGACAAAAACGTCATACTATACTATGTAGCATGTCCTACTATACTATGTGGTCCATAATGAGACCATTTTTTGAAAAAAAAATTGGTCCAAAATTTGACAAAAACGACATACTATACTATGTCGTCCAAAATCTGACCATATTTTTGAAAAACTTTTTTTTGGTCCAAAACTTGACAAAAACGTCATACTATACTATGTAGTATGTCCTAAAATACTATACTATGTGGTCCATAATGAGTCCATTTTTTGAAAAAAAAAATTGGTCCAAAATTTGACAAAAACGACATACTATACTATGTCGTCCAAAATCTGACCATATTTTTGAAAAACGTTTTTTTGCTCCAAAACTTGACAAAAATGTCATACTATACTATGTAGTATGTCCTACTATACTATGTGGTCCATAATGAGACCATTTTTTGAAAAAAAAAATTGGTCCAAAATTTGACAAAAACGTCATACTATACTATGTCGTCCAAAATCTGACCATATTTTTGAAAAACGTTTTTTTGGTCCAAAACTTGACAAAAACGTCATACTATACTATGTAGTATGTCCTACTATACTATGTGGTCCATAATGAGACCATTTTTTGAAAAAAAAAATTGGTCCAAAATTTGACAAAAACGACATACTATACTATGTCGTCCAAAATCTGACCATATTTTTGAAAAACGTTTCTTTGGTCCAAAACTTGACAAAAACGTCAGACTATACTATGTAGTATGTCCTACTATACTATACTATGTGGTCCATATTGAGACCATTTTTTGAAAAAAAAAATTGGTCCAAAATTTGACAAAAACGACATACTATACTATGTCGTCCAAAATCTGACCATATTTTTGAAAAACGTTTTTTTGGTCCAAAACTTGACAAAAACGTCATACTCTACTATGTAGTATGTCCTACTATACTATGTGGTCCATAATGAGACCATTTTTTGGAAAAAAAAATTGGTCCAAAATTTGACAAAAACGACATACTATACTATGTCGTCCAAAATCTGACCATATTTTTGAAAAACTTTTTTTTGGTCCAAAACTTGACAAAAACGTCATACTTAACTATGTAGTATGTCCTACTATACTATACTATACAATGTGGTCCATAATGAGACCATTTTTTGAAAAAAAAAATTGGTCCAAAATTTGACAAAAACGACATACTATACTATGTCGTCCAAAATCTGACCATATTTTTGAAAAACGTTTTTTTGGTCCAAAACTTGACAAAACCGTCATACTATACTATGTAGTATGTCCTACTATACTATGTGGTCCATAATGAGACAATTTTTTGAAAAATAAAATTGTTCCAAAATTTGACAAAAACGACATACTATACTATGTCGTCCAAAATCTGACCATATTTTTGAAAAACGTTTTTTTGGTCCAAAACTTGACAAAAACGTCATACTATACTATGTAGTATGTCCTACTATACTATGTGGTCCATAATGAGACCATTTTTTGAAAAAAAAGAATTGGTCCAAAATTTGACAAAAACGACATACTATACTATGTCGTCCAAAATCTGACCATATTTTTGAAAACGTTTTTTTGGTCCAAAACTTGACAAAAACGTCATACTATACTATGTAGTATGTCCTACTATACTATGTGGCCCATAATGAGACCATTTTTTGAAAAAAAAAATTGGTCCAAAATTTGACAAAAACGACATACTATACTATGTCGTCCAAAATCTGACCATATTTTTGAAAAACGTTTTTTTGGTCCAAAACTTGACAAAAACGTCATACTATACTATGTAGTATGTCCTACTATACTATGTGGTCCATAATGAGAACATTTTTTGAAAAAAAAGAATTGGTCCAAAATTTGACAAAAACGACATACTATACTATGTCGTCCAAAATCTGACCATATTTTTGAAAAACGTTTTTTTGGTCCAAAACTTGACAAAAACGTCATACTATACTGTCGTCCAAAATCTGACCATATTTTTGAAAAACGTTTTTTTGGTCCAAAACTTGACAAAAACGTCATACTATACTATGTTGTATGTCCTACTATACTATGTGGTCCATAATGAGACAATTTTTTGAAAAAAAAAATTGGTCCAAAATTTGACAAAAACGACATGCTATACTATGTCGTCCAAAATCTGACCATATTTTTGAAAAACGTTTTTTTGGTCCAAAACTTGACAAAAACGTCATACTATACTATGTAGTATGTCATACTATACTATGTGGTCCATAATGAGACCATTTTTTGAAAAAAAAAATTGGTCCAAAATTTGACAAAAACGTCATACTATACTATGTAGTATGTCCTACTATACTATGTGGTCCATAATGAGACCATTTTTTGAAAAAAAAAATTGGTCCAAAATTTGACAAAAACGACATACTATACTATGTCGTCCAAAATCTGACCATATTTTTGAAAAAGTTTTTTTGGTCCAAAACTTGACAAAAACGTCATACTATACTATGTAGTATGTCCTACTATACTATGTGGTCCATAATGAGACCATTTATTGAAAAAAAAAATTGGTCCAAAATTTGACAAAAACGACATACTATACTATGTCGTCCAAAATCTGACCATATTTTTGAAAAAGTTTTTTTGGTCCAAAACTTGACAAAAACGTCATACTATACTATGTAGTATGTCCTACTATACTATGTGGTCCATGATGAGACCATTTTTTGAAAAAAAAAATTTGTCCAAAGTTTGACAAAAACGACATACTATACTATGTAGTATGTCCTACTATACTATGTGGTCCATAATGTGACCATAATTTGAAAAAAAAATTGGTCCAAAATTTGACAAAAACGACATACTATACTATGTCGTCCAAAATCTGACCATATTTTTGAAAACGTTTTTTTGGTCCAAAACTTGACAAAAACGTCATACTATACTATGTAGTATGTCCTACTATACTATGTGGTCCATAATGTGACCATAATTTGAAAAAAAAATTGGTCCAAAACTTGACAAAAACGACATACTATACTATGTCGTCCAAAATCTGACCATATTTTTGAAAAGTTTTTGTGGTCCAAAACTTGACAAAAACGTCATACTATACTATGTAGTATGTCCTACTATACTATGTGGTCCATAATGAGACCATTTTTGTGAAAAAAAAAATTGGTCCAAAAATTTGACAAAAACGACATACTATATACTATGTCGTCCAAAATCTGACCATATTTTTGAAAAACGTTTTTTTGGTCCAAAACTTGACAAAAACGTCATACTATACTATGTAGTATGTCCTACTATACTATGTGGTCCATAATGAGACCATTTTTTGAAAAAAAAAAAATTGGTCCAAAATTTGACAAAAACGACATACTATACTATGTCGTCCAAAATCTGACCATATTTTTGAAAAAGTTTTTTTGGTCCAAAACTTGACAAAAACGTCATACTATACTATGTAGTATGTCCTACTATACTATGTGGTCCATAATGAGACCATTTTTTGAAAAAAATAATTGGTCCAAAATTTGACAAAAACGACATACTATACTATGTCGTCCAAAATCTGACCATATTTTTGAAAAGCTTTTTTTGGTCCAAAACTTGACAAAAACGTCATACTATACTATGTAGTATGTCCTACTATACTATGTGGTCCATAATGAGATCATTTTTTGAAAAAAAATTGGTCCAAAATTTGACAAAAACGACATACTATACTATGTCGTCCAAAATCTGACCATATTTTTGAAAACGTTTTTTTGGTCCAAAACTTGACAAAAACGTCATACTATACTATGTAGTATGTCCTACTATACTATGTGGTCCATAATGTGACCATAATTTGAAAAAAAAATTGGTCCAAAACTTGACAAAAACGACATACTATACTATGTCGTCCAAAATCTGACCATATTTTTGAAAAACGTTTTTTTGGTCCAAAACTTGACAAAAACGTCATACTATACTATGTAGTATGTCCTACTATACTATACTATGTGGTCAATAATGAGACCATTTTTTGAAAAAAAAAAACTTGGTCCAAAATTTGACAAAAACGACATACTATACTATGTCGTCCAAAATCTGACATACTATACTATGTCGTCCAAAATCTGACCATATTTTTGAAAAACGTTTTTTTGGTCCAAAACTTGACAAAAACGTCATACTATACTATGTAGTATGTCCTACTATACTATGTGGTCCATAATGAGACCATTTTTTGAAAAAAAAAATTGGTCCAAAACTTGACAAAAACGACATACTATCCTATGTCGTCCAAAATCTGACATACTATACTATGTCGTCCAAAATCTGACCATATTTTTGAAAAACGTTTTTTTGGTCCAAAACTTGACAAAAACGTCATACTATACTATGTAGTATGTCCTACTATACTATGTGGTCCATAGTGAGACCATTTTTTGAAAAAAATAATTGGTCCAAAATTTGACAAAAACGACATACTATACTATGTCGTCCAAAATCTGACCATATTTTTGAAAAACGTTTTTTTGGTCCAAAACTTGACAAAAACGTCATACTATACTATGTCGTCCAAAATCTGACCATATTTTTTAAAAAGTTTTTTTGGTCCAAAACTTGACAAAAACGTCATACTATACTATGTAGTATGTCCTACTATACTATGTGGTCCATAATGAGACCATTTTTTGAAAAAAAAGAATTGGTCCAAAATTTGACAAAAACGACATACTATACTATGTCGTCCAAAATCTGACCATATTTTTGAAAAACGTTTTTTTGGTCCAAAACTTGACAAAAACGTCATACTATACTATGTAGTATGTCCTACTATACTATGTGGTCCATAATGTGATCATAATTTGAAAAAAAAAATTGGTCCAAAATTTGAAAAAAACGACATACTATATACTATGTCGTCCAAAATCTGACCATATTTTTGAAAAACTTTTTTTTGGTCCAAAACTTGACAAAAACGTCATACTATACTATGTAGTATGTCCTACTATACTATGTCATCCAAAATCTGACCATATTTTTGAAAAACGTTTTTTTGGTCCAAAACTTGACAAAAACGTCATACTATACTATGTAGTATGTCCTACTATACTATGTGGTCCATAATGAGACCATTTTTTGAAAGAAAAAATTGGTCCAAAATTTGACAAAAACGACATACTATACTATGTCGTCCAAAATCTGACCATATTTTTGAAAAAGTTTTTTTGGTCCAAAACTTGACAAAAACGTCATACTATACTATGTAGTATGTCCTACTATACTATGTGGTCCATAATGAGACCTTTTTTTGAAAAAAAAAATTGGTCCAAAATTTGACAAAAACGACATACTATACTATGTCGTCCAAAATCTGACCATATTTTTGAAAAACGTTTTTTTGGTCCAAAACTTGACAAAAACGTCATACTATACTATGTAGTATGTCCTACTATACTATGTGGTCCATAATGAGACCATTTTTTGAAAAAAAAAGATTGGTCCAAAATTTGACAAAAACGACATACTATACTATGTCGTCCAAAATCTGACCATATTTTTGAAAAACGTTTTTTTGGTCCAAAACTTGACAAAAACGTCATACTATACTATGTAGTATGTCCTACTATACTATGTGGTCCATAGTGAGACCATTTTTTGAAAAAAATAATTGGTCCAAAATTTGACAAAAACGACATACTATACTATGTCGTCCAAAATCTGACCATATTTTTGAAAAACGTTTTTTTGGTCCAAAACTTGACAAAAACGTCATACTATACTATGTAGTATGTCCTACTATACTATGTGGTCCATAATGAGACCATTTTTTGAAAAAAAAAATTGGTCCAAAATTTGACAAAAACGACATACATATACTATGTCGTCCAAATTCTGACCATATTTTTGAAAAAGTTTTTTTTGGTCCAAAACTTGACAAAAACGTCATACTATACTATGTAGTATGTCCTACTATACTATGTGGTCCATAATGTGACCATAATTTGAAAAAAAGAATTTGTCCAAAATTTGACAAAAATGACATACTATACTATGTCTTCCGAAATCTGACCATATTTTTGAAAAACTTTTTTTGGTCCAAAACTTGACAAAAACGTCATACTATACTATGTAGTATGTCCTACTATACTATGTGGTCCATAATGAGACCATTTTTTGAAATAAAAAAATTGGTCCAAAATTTGACAAATACGACATACTATACTATGTCGTCCAAAATCTGACCATATTTTTGAAAAAGTTTTTTTGGTCCAAAACTTGACAAAAACGTCATACTATACTATGTAGTATGTCCTACTATACTATGTGGTCCATAATGAGACCATTTTGTGAAAAAAAAAATTGGTCCAAAATTTGACAAAAACGACATACTATACTATGTCGTCCAAAATCTGACCATATTTTTGAAAAACGTTTTTTTGGTCCAAAACTTGACAAAAACGTCATACTATACTATGTAGTATGTCCTACTATACTATACTATGTGGTCCATAATGAGACCATTTTTTGAAAAAAAAAACTTGGTCCAAAATTTGACAAAAACGACATACTATACTATGTCGTCCAAAATCTGACATACTTTCTATGTCGTCCAAAATCTGACCATATTTTTGAAAAACGTTTTTTTGGTCCAAAACTTGACAAAAACGTCATACTATACTATGTAGTATGTCCTACTATACTATGTGGTCCATAATGAGACCATTTTTTGAAAAAAAAAATTGGTCCAAAATTTGACAAAAACGACATACTATCCTATGTCGTCCAAAATCTGACATACTATACTATGTCGTCCAAAATCTGACCATATTTTTGAAAAACGTTTTTTTGGTCCAAAACTTGACAAAAACGTCATACTATACTATGTAGTATGTCCTACTATACTATGTGGTCCATAGTGAGACCATTTTTTGAAAAAATAATTGGTCCAAAATTTGACAAAAACAACATACTATACTATGCCGTCCAAAATCTGACCATATTTTTGAAAAACGTTTTTTTGGTCCAAAACCTGACAAAAACGTCATACTATACTATGTAGTATGTCCTACTATACTATGTGGTCCATAATGTGACCATTTTTTGAAAAAAAAGAATTGGTCCAAAATTTGACAAAAACGACATACTATACTATGTCGTCCAAAATCTGACCATATTTTTGAAAATGTTTTTTTGGTCCAAAACTTGACAAAAACGTCATACTATACTATGTAGTATGTCCTACTATACTATGTGGTCCATAATGAGACCATTTTTTGAAAAAAGAAAATTGGTCCAAAACTTGACAAAAACGTCATACTATACTATGTAGTATGTCCTACTATACTATGTGGTCCATAATGAGACCATTTTTTGAAATAAAAAAATTGGTCCAAAATTTGACAAAAACGACATACTATATACTATGTCGTCCAAAATCTGACCATATTTTTGAAAAACGTTTTTTTGGTCCAAAACTTGACAAAAACGTCATACTATACTATGTAGTATGTCCTACTATACTATGTGGTCCATAATGAGACCATTTAAAAAAAAAAAAACTTGGTCCAAAATTTGACAAAAACGACATACTATACTATGTCGTCCAAAATCTGACCATATTTTTGAAAAACGTTTTTTTGGTCCAAAACTTGACAAAAACGCCATACTATACTATGTAGTATGTCCTACTATACTATGTGGTCCATAATGTGACCATAATTTGAAAAAAAAAATTGGTCGAAATTTGACAAAAACGACATACTATACTATGTCGTCCAAAATCTGACCATATTTTTGAAAAAGTTTTTTTGGTCCAAAACTTGACAAAAACGTCATACTATACTATGTAGTATGTCCTACTATAGTATGTGGTCCATAATGAGACCATTTTTTGAAAAAAGAAAATTGGTCCAAAATTTGACAAAAACGACATACTATACTATGTCGTCCAAAATCTGACCATATTTTTGAAAAACGTTTTTTTGGTCCAAAACTTGACAAAAACGTCATAGTATACTATGTAGTATGTCCTACTATACTATGTGGTCCATAATGTGACCATAATTTGAAAAAAAAAATTGGTCCAAAATTTGAAAAAAACGACATACTATATACTATGTCGTCCAAAATCTGACCATATTTTTGAAAAACTTTTTTTTGGTCCAAAACTTGACAAAAACGTCATACTATACTATGTAGTATGTCCTACTATACTATGTCATCCAAAATCTGACCATATTTTTGAAAAACGTTTTTTTGGTCCAAAACTTGACAAAAACGTCATACTATACTATGTAGTATGTCCTACTATACTATGTGGTCCATAATGAGACCATTTTTTGAAAGAAAAAATTGGTCCAAAATTTGACAAAAACGACATACTATACTATGTCGTCCAAAATCTGACCATATTTTTGAAAAAGTTTTTTTGGTCCAAAACTTGACAAAAACGTCATACTATACTATGTAGTATGTCCTACTATACTATGTGGTCCATAATGAGACCTTTTTTTGAAAAAAATAATTGGTCCAAAATTTGACAAAAACGACATACTATACTATGTCGTCCAAAATCTGACCATATTTTTGAAAAACGTTTTTTTGGTCCAAAACTTGACAAAAACGTCATACTATACTATGTCGTCCAAAATCTGACCATATTTTTTAAAAAGTTTTTTTGGTCCAAAACTTGACAAAAACGTCATACTATACTATGTAGTATGTCCTACTATACTATGTGGTCCATAATGAGACCATTTTTTGAAAAAAAAGAATTGGTCCAAAATTTGACAAAAACGACATACTATACTATGTCGTCCAAAATCTGACCATATTTTTGAAAAACGTTTTTTTGGTCCAAAACTTGACAAAAACGTCATACTATACTATGTAGTATGTCCTACTATACTATGTGGTCCATAATGTGATCATAATTTGAAAAAAAAAATTGGTCCAAAATTTGAAAAAAACGACATACTATATACTATGTCGTCCAAAATCTGACCATATTTTTGAAAAACTTTTTTTTGGTCCAAAACTTGACAAAAACGTCATACTATACTATGTAGTATGTCCTACTATACTATGTCATCCAAAATCTGACCATATTTTTGAAAAACGTTTTTTTGGTCCAAAACTTGACAAAAACGTCATACTATACTATGTAGTATGTCCTACTATACTATGTGGTCCATAATGAGACCATTTTTTGAAAGAAAAAATTGGTCCAAAATTTGACAAAAACGACATACTATACTATGTCGTCCAAAATCTGACCATATTTTTGAAAAAGTTTTTTTGGTCCAAAACTTGACAAAAACGTCATACTATACTATGTAGTATGTCCTACTATACTATGTGGTCCATAATGAGACCTTTTTTTGAAAAAAAAAATTGGTCCAAAATTTGACAAAAACGACATACTATACTATGTCGTCCAAAATCTGACCATATTTTTGAAAAACGTTTTTTTGGTCCAAAACTTGACAAAAACGTCATACTATACTATGTAGTATGTCCTACTATACTATGTGGTCCATAATGAGACCATTTTTTGAAAAAAAAAGATTGGTCCAAAATTTGACAAAAACGACATACTATACTATGTCGTCCAAAATCTGACCATATTTTTGAAAAACGTTTTTTTGGTCCAAAACTTGACAAAAACGTCATACTATACTATGTAGTATGTCCTACTATACTATGTGGTCCATAGTGAGACCATTTTTTGAAAAAAATAATTGGTCCAAAATTTGACAAAAACGACATACTATACTATGTCGTCCAAAATCTGACCATATTTTTGAAAAACGTTTTTTTGGTCCAAAACTTGACAAAAACGTCATACTATACTATGTAGTATGTCCTACTATACTATGTGGTCCATAATTAGACCATTTTTTGAAAAAAAAAATTGGTCCAAAATTTGACAAAAACGACATACATATACTATGTCGTCCAAATTCTGACCATATTTTTGAAAAAGTTTTTTTTGGTCCAAAACTTGACAAAAACGTCATACTATACTATGTAGTATGTCCTACTATACTATGTGGTCCATAATGTGACCATAATTTGAAAAAAAGAATTTGTCCAAAATTTGACAAAAATGACATACTATACTATGTCTTCCGAAATCTGACCATATTTTTGAAAAACTTTTTTTGGTCCAAAACTTGACAAAAACGTCATACTATACTATGTAGTATGTCCTACTATACTATGTGGTCCATAATGAGACCATTTTTTGAAATAAAAAAATTGGTCCAAAATTTGACAAATACGACATACTATACTATGTCGTCCAAAATCTGACCATATTTTTGAAAAAGTTTTTTTGGTCCAAAACTTGACAAAAACGTCATACTATACTATGTAGTATGTCCTACTATACTATGTGGTCCATAATGAGACCATTTTGTGAAAAAAAAAATTGGTCCAAAATTTGACAAAAACGACATACTATACTATGTCGTCCAAAATCTGACCATATTTTTGAAAAACGTTTTTTTGGTCCAAAACTTGACAAAAACGTCATACTATACTATGTAGTATGTCCTACTATACTATACTATGTGGTCCATAATGAGACCATTTTTTGAAAAAAAAAACTTGGTCCAAAATTTGACAAAAACGACATACTATACTATGTCGTCCAAAATCTGACATACTATACTATGTCGTCCAAAATCTGACCATATTTTTGAAAAACGTTTTTTTGGTCCAAAACTTGACAAAAACGTCATACTATACTATGTAGTATGTCCTACTATACTATGTGGTCCATAATGAGACCATTTTTTGAAAAAAAAAATTGGTCCAAAATTTGACAAAAACGACATACTATCCTATGTCGTCCAAAATCTGACATACTATACTATGTCGTCCAAAATCTGACCATATTTTTGAAAAACGTTTTTTTGGTCCAAAACTTGACAAAAACGTCATACTATACTATGTAGTATGTCCTACTATACTATGTGGTCCATAGTGAGACCATTTTTTGAAAAAATAATTGGTCCAAAATTTGACAAAAACAACATACTATACTATGTCGTCCAAAATCTGACCATATTTTTGAAAAACGTTTTTTTGGTCCAAAACCTGACAAAAACGTCATACTATACTATGTAGTATGTCCTACTATACTATGTGGTCCATAATGTGACCATTTTTTGAAAAAAAAGAATTGGTCCAAAATTTGACAAAAACGACATACTATACTATGTCGTCCAAAATCTGACCATATTTTTGAAAATGTTTTTTTGGTCCAAAACTTGACAAAAACGTCATACTATACTATGTAGTATGTCCTACTATACTATGTGGTCCATAATGAGACCATTTTTTGAAAAAAGAAAATTGGTCCAAAACTTGACAAAAACGTCATACTATACTATGTAGTATGTCCTACTATACTATGTGGTCCATAATGAGACCATTTTTTGAAATAAAAAAATTGGTCCAAAATTTGACAAAAACGACATACTATATACTATGTCGTCCAAAATCTGACCATATTTTTGAAAAACGTTTTTTTGGTCCAAAACTTGACAAAAACGTCATACTATACTATGTAGTATGTCCTACTATACTATGTGGTCCATAATGAGACCATTTAAAAAAAAAAAAAATTGGTCCAAAATTTGACAAAAACGACATACTATACTATGTCGTCCAAAATCTGACCATATTTTTGAAAAACGTTTTTTTGGTCCAAAACTTGACAAAAACGCCATACTATACTATGTAGTATGTCCTACTATACTATGTGGTCCATAATGTGACCATAATTTGAAAAAAAAAATTGGTCGAAATTTGACAAAAACGACATACTATACTATGTCGTCCAAAATCTGACCATATTTTTGAAAAAGTTTTTTTGGTCCAAAACTTGACAAAAACGTCATACTATACTATGTAGTATGTCCTACTATAGTATGTGGTCCATAATGAGACCATTTTTTGAAAAAAGAAAATTGGTCCAAAATTTGACAAAAACGACATACTATACTATGTCGTCCAAAATCTGACCATATTTTTGAAAAACGTTTTTTTGGTCCAAAACTTGACAAAAACGTCATAGTATACTATGTAGTATGTCCTACTATACTATGTGGTCCATAATGTGACCATAATTTGAAAAAAAAAATTGGTCCAAAATTTGAAAAAAACGACATACTATATACTATGTCGTCCAAAATCTGACCATATTTTTGAAAAACTTTTTTTTGGTCCAAAACTTGACAAAAACGTCATACTATACTATGTAGTATGTCCTACTATACTATGTCATCCAAAATCTGACCATATTTTTGAAAAACGTTTTTTTGGTCCAAAACTTGACAAAAACGTCATACTATACTATGTAGTATGTCCTACTATACTATGTGGTCCATAATGAGACCATTTTTTGAAAGAAAAAATTGGTCCAAAATTTGACAAAAACGACATACTATACTATGTCGTCCAAAATCTGACCATATTTTTGAAAAAGTTTTTTTGGTCCAAAACTTGACAAAAACGTCATACTATACTATGTAGTATGTCCTACTATACTATGTGGTCCATAATGAGACCTTTTTTTGAAAAAAAAAATTGGTCCAAAATTTGACAAAAACGACATACTATACTATGTCGTCCAAAATCTGACCATATTTTTGAAAAACGTTTTTTTGGTCCAAAACTTGACAAAAACGTCATACTATACTATGTAGTATGTCCTACTATACTATGTGGTCCATAATGAGACCATTTTTTGAAAAAAAAAGATTGGTCCAAAATTTGACAAAAACGACATACTATACTATGTCGTCCAAAATCTGACCATATTTTTGAAAAACGTTTTTTTGGTCCAAAACTTGACAAAAACGTCATACTATACTATGTAGTATGTCCTACTATACTATGTGGTCCATAGTGAGACCATTTTTTGAAAAAAATAATTGGTCCAAAATTTGACAAAAACGACATACTATACTATGTCGTCCAAAATCTGACCATATTTTTGAAAAACGTTTTTTTGGTCCAAAACTTGACAAAAACGTCATACTATACTATGTAGTATGTCCTACTATACTATGTGGTCCATAATGAGACCATTTTTTGAAAAAAAAAATTGGTCCAAAATTTGACAAAAACGACATACATATACTATGTCGTCCAAATTCTGACCATATTTTTGAAAAAGTTTTTTTTGGTCCAAAACTTGACAAAAACGTCATACTATACTATGTAGTATGTCCTACTATACTATGTGGTCCATAATGTGACCATAATTTGAAAAAAAGAATTTGTCCAAAATTTGACAAAAATGACATACTATACTATGTCTTCCGAAATCTGACCATATTTTTGAAAAACTTTTTTTGGTCCAAAACTTGACAAAAACGTCATACTATACTATGTAGTATGTCCTACTATACTATGTGGTCCATAATGAGACCATTTTTTGAAATAAAAAAATTGGTCCAAAATTTGACAAATACGACATACTATACTATGTCGTCCAAAATCTGACCATATTTTTGAAAAACGTTTTTTTGGTCCAAAACTTGACAAAAACGTCATACTATACTATGTAGTATGTCCTACTATACTATACTATGTGGTCCATAATGAGACCATTTTTTGAAAAAAAAAACTTGGTCCAAAATTTGACAAAAACGACATACTATACTATGTCGTCCAAAATCTGACATACTATACTATGTCGTCCAAAATCTGACCATATTTTTGAAAAACGTTTTTTTGGTCCAAAACTTGACAAAAACGTCATACTATACTATGTAGTATGTCCTACTATACTATGTGGTCCATAATGAGACCATTTTTTGAAAAAAAAAATTGGTCCAAAATTTGACAAAAACGACATACTATCCTATGTCGTCCAAAATCTGACATACTATACTATGTCGTCCAAAATCTGACCATATTTTTGAAAAACGTTTTTTTGGTCCAAAACTTGACAAAAACGTCATACTATACTATGTAGTATGTCCTACTATACTATGTGGTCCATAGTGAGACCATTTTTTGAAAAAATAATTGGTCCAAAATTTGACAAAAACAACATACTATACTATGTCGTCCAAAATCTGACCATATTTTTGAAAAACGTTTTTTTGGTCCAAAACCTGACAAAAACGTCATACTATACTATGTAGTATGTCCTACTATACTATGTGGTCCATAATGTGACCATTTTTTGAAAAAAAAGAATTGGTCCAAAATTTGACAAAAACGACATACTATACTATGTCGTCCAAAATCTGACCATATTTTTGAAAATGTTTTTTTGGTCCAAAACTTGACAAAAACGTCATACTATACTATGTAGTATGTCCTACTATACTATGTGGTCCATAATGAGACCATTTTTTGAAAAAAGAAAATTGGTCCAAAACTTGACAAAAACGTCATACTATACTATGTAGTATGTCCTACTATACTATGTGGTCCATAATGAGACCATTTTTTGAAATAAAAAAATTGGTCCAAAATTTGACAAAAACGACATACTATATACTATGTCGTCCAAAATCTGACCATATTTTTGAAAAACGTTTTTTTGGTCCAAAACTTGACAAAAACGTCATACTATACTATGTAGTATGTCCTACTATACTATGTGGTCCATAATGAGACCATTTAAAAAAAAAAAAAATTGGTCCAAAATTTGACAAAAACGACATACTATACTATGTCGTCCAAAATCTGACCATATTTTTGAAAAACGTTTTTTTGGTCCAAAACTTGACAAAAACGCCATACTATACTATGTAGTATGTCCTACTATACTATGTGGTCCATAATGTGACCATAATTTGAAAAAAAAAATTGGTCGAAATTTGACAAAAACGACATACTATACTATGTCGTCCAAAATCTGACCATATTTTTGAAAAAGTTTTTTTGGTCCAAAACTTGACAAAAACGTCATACTATACTATGTAGTATGTCCTACTATAGTATGTGGTCCATAATGAGACCATTTTTTGAAAAAAGAAAATTGGTCCAAAATTTGACAAAAACGACATACTATACTATGTCGTCCAAAATCTGACCATATTTTTGAAAAACGTTTTTTTGGTCCAAAACTTGACAAAAACGTCATAGTATACTATGTAGTATGTCCTACTATACTATGTGGTCCATAATGTGACCATAATTTGAAAAAAAGAATTTGTCCAAAATTTGACAAAAATGACATACTATACTATGTCGTCCGAAATCTGACCATATTTTTGAAAATCGTTTTTTTGGTCCAAAACTTGACAAAAACGTCATACTATACTATGTAGTATGTCCTACTATACTATGTGGTCCATAATGTGACCATAATTTGAAAAAAAAAATTGGTCCAAAATTTGACAAAAACGACATACTATACTATGTCGTCCAAAATCTGACCATATTTTTGAAAAACTTTTTTTTGGTCCAAAACTTGACAAAAACGTCATACTATACTATGTAGTATGTCCTACTATACTATACTATGTGGTCCATAATGAGACCATTTTTTGAAAAAAAAAACTTGGTCCAAAATTTGACAAAAACGACATACTATTCTATGTCGTCCAAAATCTGACATACTATACTATGTCGTCCAAAATCTGACCATATTTTTGAAAAACTTTTTTTTGGTCCAAAACTTGACAAAAACGTCATACTATACTATGTAGTATGTCCTACTATACTATGTCATCCAAAATCTGACCATATTTTTGAAAAACGTTTTTTTGGTCAAAAACTTGACAAAAACGTCATACTATACTATGTAGTATGTCCTACTATACTATGTGGTCCATAATGAGACCATTTTTTGAAAAAAAAAATTGGTCCAAAATTTGACAAAAACGACATACTATACTATGTCGTCCAAAATCTGACCATATTTTTGAAAAAGTTTTTTTGGTCCAAAACTTGACAAAAACGTCATACTATACTATGTAGTATGTCCTACTATACTATGTGGTCCATAATGAGACCTTTTTTTGAAAAAAAAAATTGGTCCAAAATTTGACAAAAACGACATACTATACTATGTCGTCCAAAATCTGACAATATTTTTGAAAAACGTTTTTTTGGTCCAAAACTTGACAAAAACGTCATACTATACTATGTAGTATGTCCTACTATACTATGTGGTCCATAATGTGACCATAATTTGAAAAAAAGAATTTGTCCAAAATTTGACAAAAAATGACATACTATACTATTTTTTCCGAAATCTGACCATATTTTTGAAAAACGTTTTTTTGGTCCAAAACTTGACAAAAACGTCATACTATACTATGTAGTATGTCCTACTATACAAAGTGGTCCATAATGAGACCATTTTTTGAAAAAAAAAATTGGTCCAAAATTTGACAAAAACGACATACTATACTATGTCGTCCAAAATCTGACCATATTTTTGAAAAACGTTTTTTTGGTCCAAAACTTGACAAAAACGTCATACTATACTATGTAGTATGTCCTACTATACTATGTGGTCCATAATGAGACCATTTTTTGAAAAAAAACGATTGGTCCAAAATTTGACAAAAACGACATACTATACTATGTCGTCCAAAATCTGACCATATTTTTGAAAAACTTTTTTTGGTCCAAAACTTGACAAAAACGTCATACTATACTATGTAGTATGTCCTACTATACTATGTGGTCCATAATGAGACCATTTTTTGAAAAAAAAAGATTGGTCCAAAATTTGACAAAAACGACATACTATACTATGTCGTCCAAAATCTGACCATATTTTTGAAAAACTTTTTTTTGGTCCAAAACTTGACAAAAACGTCATACTATACTATGTAGTATGTCCTACTATACTATGTGGTCCATAATGAGACCATTTTTTGAAAAAAAAGAATTGGTCCAAAATTTGACAAAAACGACATACTATACTATGTCGTCCAAAATCTGACCATATTTTTGAAAAACGTTTTTTTGGTCCAAAACTTGACAAAAACGTCATACTATACTATGTAGTATGTCCTACTATACTATGTGGTCCATAATGTGACCATAATTTGAAAAAAAGAATTTGTCCAAAATTTGACAAAAATGACATACTATACTATGTCTTCCGAAATCTGACCATATTTTTGAAAAACTTTTTTTGGTCCAAAACTTGACAAAAACGTCATACTATACTATGTAGTATGTCCTACTATACTATGTGGTCCATAATGAGACCATTTTTTGAAATAAAAAAATTGGTCCAAAATTTGACAAAAACGACATACTATACTATGTCGTCCAAAATCTGACCATATTTTTGAAAAACGTTTTTTTGGTCCAAAACTTGACAAAAACGTCATACTATACTATGTAGTATGTCCTACTATACTATGTGGTCCATAATGAGACCATTTTTTGAAAAAAAAGAATTGGTCCAAAATTTGACAAAAACGACATACTATACTATGTAGTATGTCCTACTATACTATGTGGTCCATAATGTGACCATAATTTGAAAAAAAAAATTGGTCGAAATTTGACAAAAACAACATACTATACTATGTCGTCCAAAATCTGACCATATTTTTGAAAATGTTTTTTTGGTCCAAAACTTGACAAAAACGTCATACTATACTATGTAGTATGTCCTACTATACTATGTGGTCCATAATGAGACCATTTTTTGAAAAAAGAAAATTGGTCCAAAACTTGACAAAAACGTCATACTATACGATGTAGTATGTCCTACTATACTATGTGGTCCATAATGAGACCATTTTTTGAAATAAAAAAATTGGTCCAAAATTTGACAAAAACGACATACTATATACTATGTCGTCCAAAATCTGACCATATTTTTGAAAAACGTTTTTTTGGTCCAAAACTTGACAAAAACGTCATACTATACTATGTAGTATGTCCTACTATACTATGTGGTCCATAATGAGACCATTTAAAAAAAAAAAAAATTGGTCCAAAATTTGACAAAAACGACATACTATACTATGTCGTCCAAAATCTGACCATATTTTTGAAAAACGTTTTTTTGGTCCAAAACTTGACAAAAACGCCATACTATACTATGTAGTATGTCCTACTATACTATGTGGTCCATAATGTGACCATAATTTGAAAAAAAAAATTGGTCGAAATTTGACAAAAACGACATACTATACTATGTCGTCCAAAATCTGACCATATTTTTGAAAAAGTTTTTTTGGTCCAAAACTTGACAAAAACGTCATACTATACTATGTAGTATGTCCTACTATAGTATGTGGTCCATAATGAGACCATTTTTTGAAAAAAGAAAATTGGTCCAAAATTTGACAAAAACGACATACTATATACTATGTCGTCCAAAATCTGACCATATTTTTGAAAAACGTTTTTTTTGGTCCAAAACTTGACAAAAACGTCATAGTATACTATGTAGTATGTCCTACTATACTATGTGGTCCATAATGTGACCATAATTTGAAAAAAAGAATTGGTCCAAAATTTGACAAAAACGACATACTATACTATGTCGTCCAAAATCTGACCATATTTTTGAAAAACGTTTTTTTGGTCCAAAACTTGACAAAAACGTCATAGTAAACTATGTAGTATGTCCTACTATACTATGTGGTCCATAATGTGACCATAATTTGAAAAAAAGAATTTGTCCAAAACTTGACAAAAACGTCATACTATACTATGTAGTATGTCCTACTATACTATGTGGTCCATAATGAGACCATTTTTTGAAAAAAAAGAATTGGTCCAAAATTTGACAAAAACGACATACTATACTATGTAGTATGTCCTACTATACTATGTGGTCCATAATGTGACCATAATTTGAAAAAAAAAATTGGTCGAAATTTGACAAAAACGACATACTATACTATGTCGTCCAAAATCTGACCATATTTTTGAAAATGTTTTTTTGGTCCAAAACTTGACAAAAACGTCATACTATACTATGTAGTATGTCCTACTATACTATGTGGTCCATAATGAGACCATTTTTTGAAAAAAGAAAATTGGTCCAAAACTTGACAAAAACGTCATACTATACTATGTAGTATGTCCTACTATACTATGTGGTCCATAATGAGACCATTTTTTGAAATAAAAAAATTGGTCCAAAATTTGACAAAAACGACATACTATATACTATGTCGTCCAAAATCTGACCATATTTTTGAAAAACGTTTTTTTGGTCCAAAACTTGACAAAAACGTCATACTATACTATGTAGTATGTCCTACTATACTATGTGGTCCATAATGAGACCATTTAAAAAAAAAAAAAATTGGTCCAAAATTTGACAAAAACGACATACTATACTATGTCGTCCAAAATCTGACCATATTTTTGAAAAACGTTTTTTTGGTCCAAAACTTGACAAAAACGTCATACTATACTATGTAGTATGTCCTACTATAGTATGTGGTCCATAATGTGACCATAATTTGAAAAAAAAAATTGGTCGAAATTTGACAAAAATGACATACTATACTATGTCGTCCAAAATCTGACCATATTTTTGAAAAAGTTTTTTTGGTCCAAAACTTGACAAAAACGTCATACTATACTATGTAGTATGTCCTACTATAGTATGTGGTCCATAATGAGACCATTTTTTGAAAAAAGAAAATTGGTCCAAAATTTGACAAAAACGACATACTATACTATGTCGTCCAAAATCTGACCATATTTTTGAAAAACGTTTTTTTGGTCCAAAACTTGACAAAAACGTCATAGTATACTATGTAGTATGTCCTACTATACTATGTGGTCCATAATGTGACCATAATTTGAAAAAAAGAATTTGTCCAAAATTTGACAAAAATGACATACTATACTATGTCGTCCGAAATCTGACCATATTTTTGAAAATCGTTTTTTTGGTCCAAAACTTGACAAAAACGTCATACTATACTATGTAGTATGTCCTACTATACTATGTGGTCCATAATGTGACCATAATTTGAAAAAAAAAATTGGTCCAAAATTTGACAAAAACGACATACTATACTATGTCGTCCAAAATCTGACCATATTTTTGAAAAACTTTTTTTTGGTCCAAAACTTGACAAAAACGTCATACTATACTATGTAGTATGTCCTACTATACTATGTCATCCAAAATCTGACCATATTTTTGAAAAACGTTTTTTTGATCCAAAACTTGACAAAAACGTCATACTATACTATGTAGTATGTCCTACTATACTATGTGGTCTATAATGAGACCATTTTTTGAAATAAAAATTGGTCCAAAATTTGACAAAAACGACATACTATACTATGTCGTCCAAAATCTGACCATATTTTTGAAAAACGTTTTTTTGGTCCAAAACTTGACAAAAACGTCATACTATACTATGTAGTATGTCCTACTATACAATGTGGTCCATAATGTGACCATAATTTGAAAAAAAGAATTTGTCCAAAATTTGACAAAAAATGACATACTATACTATGTTGTCCGAAATCTGACCACATTTTTGAAAAACGTTTTTTTGGTCCAAAACTTGACAAAAACGTCATACTATACTATGTAGTATGTCCTACTATACTATACTATGTGGTCCATAATGAGACCATTTTTTGAAAAAAAAAATTGGTCCAAAATTTGACAAAAACGACATACTATACTATGTCGTCCAAAATCTGACCATATTTTTGAAAAACTTTTTTTTGGTCCAAAACTTGACAAAAACGTCATACTATACTATGTAGTATGTCCTACTATACTATGTGGTCCATAATGAGACCATTTTTTGAAAAAAAAAATTGGTCCAAAATTTGACAAAAACGACATACTATACTATGTAGTATGTCCTACTATACTATACTATGTGGTCCATAATGAGACCATTTTTTTTTTTTTTTAAAGTTTGTCCAAAAATTTGACAAAAACGACATACTATACTATGTAGTATGTCCTACTATACTATACTATGTGGTCCATAATGAGACCATTTTTTTTTTTTTTAAAGTTTGTCCAAAAATTTGACAAAAACGACATACTATACTATGTAGTATGTCCTACTATACTATACTATGTGGTCCATAATGAGACCATTTTTAAAAAAAAAAAGTTGGTCCAAAAATTTGACAAAAACGACATACTATACTATGTCGTCCAAAATCTGACCATATTTTTGAAAAACGTTTTTTTGGTCCAAAACTTGACAAAAACGTCATACTATACTATGTAGTATGTCCTACTATACTATGTGGTCCATAATGAGACCATTTTTTGAAAAAAAAAATTGGTCCAAAATTTGACAAAAACGACATACTATACTATGTCGTCCAAAATCTGACCATATTTTTGAAAAACTTTTTTTTGGTCCAAAACTTGACAAAAACGTCATACTATACTATGTAGTATGTCCTACTATACTATGTGGTCCATAATGAGACCATTTTTTGAAAAAAAAAATTGGTCCAAAATTTTACAAAAACGACATACAATACTATGTCGTCCAAAATCTGACCATATTTTTGAAAAACGTTTTTCTGGTCCAAAACTTGACAAAAACGTCATACTATACTATGTAGTACGTCATACTATACTATGTCGTCCATTATGTGACCATTTTTTGAAAAAAAAAATTGGTCCAAAATTTGACAAAAACGACATACTATATACTATGTCGTCCAAAATCTGACCATATTTTTGAAAAACTTTTTTTGGTCCAAAACTTGACAGAAACGTCATACTATACTATGTAGTAGGTCCTACTATACTATGTCGTCCATAATGTGATCATATTTTGAAGAAAAAAATTGGTCCAAAATTTGACAATAACGACATACTATACTATGTCGTCCAAAATCTGACAATTTTTTTGAAAACCTTTTTTTGGTCCAAAACTTGACAAAAACGTCATATACTATGTAGTATGTCCTACTATACTATGTCATCCATAATGTGACCATTTTTTGAAATAAAAAAATTGGTCCAAAATTTGACAAAAACGACATACTATACTACGCCATCCACAGTGTAAGTGATAGACAACACCTCTGAGGTTAGTAGTCACAGTGGCTCAATTGGCAAAATGCTGGACTTGAAATCCTAAGCTTGTGGGTTCAATTCCCAGCATTGTTAAATCTTTGTGTGATGTTAAAAAAAAAAAAGTCATACTATGGTTTTTTAAACAACATGAAAAGCTTTGACCAAGCAAGGATTTGAACCCACGACCAATACCTGCAAAATTTGACAAAAACGACATACAAAATCTGACAATTTTTTTGAAAAACGTTTTTTTGGTCTAAAACTTGACAAAAACGTCATACTATACTATGTAGTATGTCCTACTATACTATGTCGTCCATAATGTGACGATTTTTTGAAAAAAAAATTCGTCCAAAATTTGACAAAAACGACATTCTATACTGTGTCGTCCAAAATATGACCATATTTTGAAAAACGTTTTTTTGGTCCAAAACTTGTCAAAAACGTCATACCATATTAAATAGTACGTCCTACTATACTATGTCGTCCATAATATGACCATATTTTGAAAAAAAAAATTGGTCCAAAATTTGACAAAAACGACATACTATATATGTCATCCAAAATCTGACCATTTTTTTGAAAAACGTTTTTTTGGTCCAAAACTTGACAAAAACGTCATACTATACTATGTAGTACGTCATACTATACTATGTCGTCCATAATGTGACCATTTTTTGAAAAAAAGAAAATTGGTCCAAAATTTGACAAAAACGACATACTATACTCTGACCTTTTTGACCATTTTTGGACGACATACTATAGTATGAAGTTTTTGACCATTTTAGGACAACATACTTTAGTATGACGTTTTTGACAATTTTTGGACGACATACTATACTATGACACTTCTGACCATTTTAGGATGACATACCTTTTTTTGACTATTGTTGGACGACATACGATACTATGATGTTTTTCACCATTTTTGGACGACATACTTTACAATTATGTTTTTGTCAAATTTTGACAATTTTTGGACAACATACTATACTATGACGTTTTTGACCATTTTTGGACGACATACTATACTATGACGTTTTTGACCAATTTTGACCATTGTTGGACGACATACCATACTATGACGTTTTTGACAATTTTTGAACAACATACTATAGTATGACGTTTTTCACCATTTTTGGACGACATACTATTATTGTATGACGTTTTTGACCATTTTAGGACGACATACTATAGTATGACGTTTTTGACAATTTTTGGACAACATACTATAGTATGACGTTTTTGACCATTGTTGGACGACATACGATACTATGACGTTTTTGACCATTTTTGGACAACATACTATAGTATGACGTTTTTCACCATTTTTGGACGACATACTATAGTATGACGTTTTGACCATTTTAGGACGACATACTTTAGTATGACTTTTTTCACCATTTTTGGACTACATACTATACTATGATGTTTTTGTCCAGTTTTGACCATTTTTGGACGACATACTATACTATGACGTCTTTGACCAATTTTGGACGACATACTTTAGTATGACAACTTTTACCATTTTGGACAACTATTGTACGACTTTTTGTTCAATTTCACTAGTGAAGTCGTTCGCCGACGCCATCACTCACTCGTGAATCTTCGGAAAACGACGCCAGCCAACGTGCGTCGAGCGGGGAGGGAGTGACTAGTAAGAAGAACTGTCTGCCGTGATGCTGTGATTCGTTCGCGCTGTCAGTACACTGACTCAGTCATGATTCGCAATCGAACTGACACACAGAGAGCTGGTGAACTGTGGCTGAGGACATGAATCTCGCGAACGAACTGAGAGCTGGTGAACTGTGGCTGTGGACGTGAATCTCGCGAACGAACTGACACACAAGAGAGCTGGAGAACTGTGGCTGAGGACATGAATTTCGTCCGCGCTGTCACTCACTCAATGACCCGCGGCGCGAACGTACTGCACTCAGGGAGGAGGTGAGTCACATAGCAGGGCACTGGGCTCCTGCTTAGCACTGAACGATTCGGTGAACAAATCTTTTGAACAAATCATTTTAATGAATTGATTCAAGTGATTCAGTATACTCAAATGAACTGCCGATCCCATCACCACATTCGTTTGACTTTTCGGTCAATTTTGGACAACAAGCTATTGTACAACTTTTTGGTCAAATTTTGTGCGACATTCTAACCGATAACTTTTTGGTCAAATTTTGGACGACGTGCTATATTATGACTTTTTTGGTCAAATTTTGGACGACATGCTATAGTATGACTTTTTGGTCAACACAGTCCGCTGCACTGAACATCCACAGCTCCGTTTATGTGTGTATGTGTGGAACTAAATTGATTGGATGTTGTGCCGACACACATATAAAACAGAGGGAACAATTTACTGTTTATAGGTTATTATGCTATTATTTTACTGCTCCATTCTACTTGAGATCAAATTGCGTTGTATGTGACCCCTGAACTAAAATGAGTCTGACACCCCTGGGTTTGACATTTGGATAAGATATCCCTGTAAATGTCAATAAATGTCAATGATTTGTCTACAGATTCTTCAACATAATTTATATTATTATAAATAAAACATTGCCTGATTTTGAGTAAATTAACACAGTAAAATATTACATTTTTTCAATCCTATTTTAACAGACGCATTGGCAGGTGTCTATTAAAGCTAAATAGTAGACATTGAAAACAAGTTGCATGAGGCCTTACTGATATGGAAATAAATGATGCCTGATGATGACAGCAGTGATGACAGGACAGTCTGACTTTTGTATGCCAGTGGTTTCCCTTCTCCCACAAAAAAAACCCCATCAACGATGCTATTCAGGGCACGGTGGCCACTGTTCCTGATTAGCGCAAGCATCTCATCAATAGGCCTGACTGTCCGCTCTGCTCTTTGGACAAAAAAGCCTTTCTACTCGGCGTCACTCCTTCCTGCTTTAATGACTGGAACAGCTCAGTGAAGAGTTAATTATTGCTCAGCACATGGCTGGCATACAGAGCCGCCGCATGAATGTGTCACAAGACGTCCTCCAGTTTAACACATGTGATGAGTAAGGACATGTGGAATTACAGTCAATGTTTGTAAAAAGAGACAGAGAGTCCCATCCACCCCACTCCCCAACTCTAAGTCTGCTGACAGATATAAGATTTTTGCATGATTCAAATATGAAATAATTTCAATAAGACAGCTCAATTTGTCACATGTTCACAATTTGAGTATCAAAAAGTCAAAGAGTGTTGTATGTATCAGCACACACGTTGCTTCCCCAGTTCTTTAACACTCTTCACTACCTCAGAGTCAAGAATTTAATTGGAATATTTAAATTTTCTCCTTGATTTGATCCTTATCCTCCTTTTTAATCTTGGTACCTTGAGGTTTATTGTTGGTGTAGATCCTCATTTTTCTTCTCCACGTGACATTGACTCAATGGCAAGTAGACTGAAAGGCAATCCAGAATTCAAGATAACTAGTCCATTTGCCACTGATTCAATGTCATTTGGAGAACAAGAATTGTTTCTTGCCTTTTCCTTCTCTAAAATCTCTTTGAAATATGACATAAACCTGTAACAAAAACATGGTGTTACTTAATTGAGGAATATGAAGAACAAGTGTGTAATTACTAGTGTGATTTAGAAAACTGTTTTTCATCATGAAACAAGTCTAACCGTGCCCATATTACACCAAAAGTCAAATGACGCTATCATTTCACATGATACAAACAAAGCACAAATTTCAGCTAAACTGCCAGGCAAATGATTTGAGAGACAGCGTCAAAGGCGTTGGTGTCAGACCTTGAACGGGTGTGTTGCACTAGCTGCACACACAAATATGCCCACACCCGCATGAAACTTGAGTTTGAAACTCAGTGTGAGGCAGTGGGGATTAGATCAGTACACCTGCAGGACCACGGGGGAGCAGCCATGACAGTCATTGATCTGATCTCATCAAAAATACATCAAGATGTTTCCCCTCCAGACATCTGCCATGAAATATTAACCAAATCGAGTATAAAGAGTGCACCTATAAATAACCATCAGCAGTGTTTTCTTTAATTACATCTGTTAGATTTTCATTAAAACCACTGAATAATATAAGAGAAGCCCAGAGATCCTACGCCTTCATTATGCCCCATGCCATGTTTTATGGGATGTCTTGAAGGCAGTCGTCAAAAAACACCTCTGGATCAGTTGTTCATTTGCCTCTTTTAATTCTATGAGGTGCTGCTACCAATATTAAATTTGGTAAAAACCTTACTGCCTTCCAGGATCAATACTTTTTTTCTCACAACACTAGACTTAAGCACAGCTTGGCACTCACAATACAGATCCTGGTGGAGGGATCTAAACACCCACTGGACCTCTCTAGTGCTGTGGAACTCGTTATCAGAACCCTGACATGGGTTATGGAAGGATAACGGCTACAGTTTGGTCAGTGGTTTTCTCTGATACATGCCCACATGGACATCAAGAGGCCAAAACAGGCCCAGGCAAGTGCAGGAGCATTTCCACTCTTAAATGTCAAGACATAGATGGATTATTTTAGAAATCTAACATCAGACCAAACATCTGCCTCCACTGTGTGGGTCGATGGAATGATACAGAGGCTCAAGGACACATGGTTCTTCATCTCAAAACAGATACCATCACATCACACCACATAACTCAAATCAACTCGCAGGAAATCTCCAGCTTGGCATTCTAAAACTAAGACTAATGTGGCCTTTAACAGTGGCAGGAGACCAATCAACACTTGGGGGGGGGGGGGGTGCAAAGAGTGAAACAGTGGCTGCACTTCCACACTGCCTGTGAAGTTTGACCTTTGTTTCAGAAGTTTTGTGGTTTAACTGGTATTTTATGTTGTGTCAACAGCGCGAGCCACCGTCAGAGCATGAGGCTGATTATAGTGGTTACACACACACACACATATATTATAACTCTGTACTGCCCTCTGGTGGGTGTAGACAGCCTAAAGAAGTTGATGATCATGATATGATCAAATAATATTATAAAACATTAACAGACTATATAATAGGAGCGGGAAGACTCATCCCAACTGATCCACCACCAGTGATGATTAATAAAGTCAAATTAAAACATCACAGTTTTAAGAAATGAAGTGTATTTGTAGAACGAACCTTAAGCATCATGTTTAAAACTGTAGTGAATAACTTTTAAATAAGAGCAAATGTCATTTACATTGATGGATAGAATTTTTGACAGGGCTCGTTTCCAGATGCACCATTAAAATAATGTTTGTTGTTCGTGAGTTGTTATATTTGGACTGAATAAGAAGGATGTTTTGGTGTTGATTAAATGGAATTGTAAGGAATACTTACATTTTGGAAATTTTGAGAAATTGTCTTTACATGCGTCAGAACAACAGCAACCAATGTGGCCTTTTATGGCAGATTAATAACGCCACAGCATTAAGATAATAGATCTTTATTTTATTTCATATCTTGTGCATTTTCATTCAAAAGGCATGGAGACAGAAAAGTAGAGAGAAAATGGTTCATGGATATAAATATACAAAGAGACAAAATCTTTACAATCAGTAACATTACATAAACTCTTTACTAAGCATATGAACATGGGGCACAGCACTTTGGATTACAAAAACAACAACTCTGCCCAAAACTACACTTGGAGGCTACATGGAAGTTAACACTTAACATTCAAGCAGCACTTACTTCCATCACCAAACAATAAAAATGTTGTATTTATGTGCATTATTTTCCCTCCCCTTTGGCAATGCTAAATATACAAAACACAGACCCAGTGTTACCTGGTGTGCAAAATACAGATGTAACCTAAGTCTATACAGTCCCACTTACGTTTTAAAAACAAGACAAGTTCCATGCCACAGATCTAAGAATCTAAAGACTGGTCCATCAAAAAGAGATGCACAGTAGTACAGTCAAGTTTTGAGATGACAGAATAGGCCACATTGGTCAGAACAGAAATCAGTCTCCAATTACATTTGAAACCCCATCGAAAAATCAACAGCTTCAAGAATTCACACTCAACAAACTACAAATCATTTAAAACGTATCAAGATGCGAGTGTAATCATGTGATAATAAATTCATATTAATTCAACATAATAAATAACAGAATAGACGACTAATATTCGAGGGTTTGGTATGAGAGGAAACAAGAAGCTTAAGTAAGTGATATTTAAACACAAACGACTTTATCCAACAATCGTCACTGGTGAACATTTTAACATTAACAAAAGCACACATGCATACTCAGGCACACACACACACGCTATGTTCCAGTCACTATACATGTGCACATGCTTAGGCACAAATATTTAATACGGGATCTGATTTTGGTAGTACTGGATCATGTCGTAGGTTCTACTCCTGTAACAGAAAAAGAAAAAAACGGTCGTATGAGAAAAATGTTCTCGGGGGAAACTAACATTAAGAAGAATATGTAAAGCACACAGACCTGTTGCTGAGGAAGCAATTCTGGACGACTTTGATGATGAAGGAAGCTGCATCTTTCTCACTCAAACCAGGGTTGAATCGCTGCCTAAAAGAGGAGAAAGAGAGTGAATGATAAATTAAGTTGTTGTTAATATTAGCACAGACACACACACCCATGCACACACATCCACATGTCTGACTCACTTGAGCAATTTGATGGTTTGTCCTCTGAAGCAGGGAAGACCAGTGTCCAGCATGAGGTTTACTAAGGAGACCACTCCATCCATGTAGGGCCTAATTAAGAAGAAGAACTTGTATTAATTTAATCAATTAACTCATTGTTTACGGCTTTATCCTCCACATTAAGGCCGTGGGTCACTGGAGCCAAGCCCAGCTAATACAAGGCGTACGGATAGCCTCACGAACCAGGGTCTTTTTGCTGCAAGGCAATAGTGCTAGTCACTACTCTGCCATCAAGTGACCCTCTATAAATTTTATAAGAAAGAAAATAAAAAACATCAACAGCACAGACTGGGCATGAGTGGAGAGAAAAAACTCCTTTTTAAGAGGAGGAAATCTCTGACAGAACCAGACTCAGAGATGTGCAGACATCTGCCTCGGCCGGTTGGGGTGAAAGGTGACAGAGGAGCGGTGGTGGGCAGAAAAGGTGGGGGATGAAAAGGATTGAGGCAGGCAAAGAGAGAGACCAGGAGCTAATCAGTTGCATTAAGTTTTAGGTTTCGTGAGGACAGTTCTGAATCAGTGGTGATGTGTTTATATGACTTAAATGTCAGTAGCATAGATTGCTGAAAAAAAAACAATAACATACTAACCTGACAGCCAGGTATCCTCTCACACACATCTCCATGAACCACTTGAAGGGCGTGGCCTCCATCTTCCCACCCATGATCATCACCATCTCATCAGTGAGCTTAATATCAGGCTCCCAGCCGAGGTTCCCACCGGGAGAACTTTCAAACATGAAGCCAAAATCTGGAGTCACACAAACACAACAGGTTAGGATTTTATCAAATTCAAAATTCCAAGGTCTTTTAGGTTTCATTTTCTGATGTAACTGGCAACCCGTGGTTGCTCGACAGCTGAGACTCTACTGACTGCAATGATTGGTAGACGGCGGTAGGTGCCACATGCCAAAACATGATTTCAAAACATAAACATGATTTGCAGTCTGCAAAATATATTTTTTAATGCAAATATTTGGACTGTACTGTTGTTGTTGGTGAGTTCAGTTTGTTATATGAACATTATTCCTGAGTCTCTGTGACATATTAGGAGGATTTTATGGCCAGTTGCTTTAGATTTATTACATAATGCACCTTTAAAAGGCTCTGTCGCTAATCTTTTAAAAAGGGAGACAGAAATGACTAGACGTCTTGTGAACACATTGGCCTTTTGATGCTGCCATCGGTTCACACAAGTGAAAAAGTCTACAAACTATAGAAATCAGGTTAAAGAGGCTTTAAATCATTTCATCATGTGGTGATGCTGTTGTCCAAATGTACCAAAACTAGATACAAACACATGTATAATACACACCAATGTGGATGAGATGGCCCTGGCTGTCCAACATGATGTTGCCGTTGTGTCTATCTTTTATCTGCAGCAGGAACAGCAGCAAGCTGTAAGCAGCCATACTGCGGATGAAGTTGTACCGTGCCTACAAGCACAAGTGTTGGGAGAAATATTAGATAAAATTACAACAAGGTTATATTTTTATAAACAGCTAATGACAATTTGTTATTTACCTTCTGGAAAGCTAGTGTGGATTCATCTCCATACTGGTTCCTGAAATAGTCGTACATGCCAAAGTCCGTCTGTCGACCCAGCTGATCACGGGACTTGCAATCTGGGATGCACTCGATCACGCCACACTGTGGTGGAGCATTGAAAACAGGAAACGATAGAGAATTTAAGAGTCAAAAATTCCTGCCATGAAGTGAGATAAATAAAGACCGAGGTTTTACATGAACTTACACCGGGGGCTGTAGCCACCACCCTGTAAGGAAACACATAGAGGTCGAGGCCCACCAGCTGGAAGATGTTCTTAAACAAGCTGATGATTTGAAGAGCCAGCATGTCCTGTTGTAAAAAAAAAAATAATTATTATATCAACAAAAAATGATATTATAATAACAGTGACAAAAGTAAAATGTGATGTGTGAAACTCAGACCTGGCGGCAGTCGTCTCCCACTTTAAAGATGGCTGCCTGCCAGCAGATTCTTTTGGCCTCTTCTTCGTTCTTGACTTCATCCACAGAATCTGAGCGACACAGAAGACCTGAGGGAAAGATGTCATTATAAACTGTTTCTTTGGGCATGATTTGGAAAGTTTTCAATCTTTTTTTAGGTTCCTTTTTACAACAACTTTACCTTCTTTTTCCAGCTCACTGACTCCACACCTTTTAACTCTGAATTTGGCCAGGTAGGGCGCTTTGGCAGCACTAAGCGGTGAAACAAGTAGAAATAAGTGATTGGTATTGTGACCTGTGAACTGAAAGAGCACTGCAGTAGTTTAGTTTTGAGGCCCACCTTTGCATGGGGGTCCCGGACTTGTAGTCTATATCCAAAACGATGGCCTCAGGATTACTGGGTAGATAACAGCCAGGTTGCACTTTGATCTGTGACATGGCCTCCAGGCAGGCCCTCTTCCTCTCCTCCCCTTTGGGAAAAGGTCTGATGAACACAAACAAAAACAACTTGAACACACAGACGTGACTGACTGGACTGAGAATAACATGCATGGGTATCTGACTGAATGACTCCAGACTACATGTGACAGTCAGGCTCTGCTGTTATTCACAGAGGCAACTCACTGGGGTACAGAGTAATTGCAAATGGAAGCAATGGGACTGGCAGACATTTCTCCCGTGACAAGTTACAATTAGGGCTGTAATGAGGGCAGAGGGGAATATACACTCTGTATGAGTTAGCAATAATGGAACTGGTCACAGAACAACTCATAAGCTGCATATTGTACACACAGGCAGAACAGGTCATCAGGGGCAACAGGCACATGGGTTATTATGTATTCCAGTCCAGTGCATAATCAAAGAGACAGTTGAGCAACTGATGACCAAATAAATGAACAACAGGGGGTTTGTGGAAAGCAGATCAAGGTGCGAGGCAGGTAAAGAACAAAACATGTTGACCCAGGGGCAAACTTGTTTTCACTTCATCAACATCCAAGAGTGGTGTTTTAGTAGTATTAGCATCCAAATAAAAAAAATTAAACTGTGGTGCAACTCTGAGGCCTTTCAATGAAGTTTAGTGCACAACACTATATTTTGTCTTTAAAATGAGGACAAAATATGTAAGAAAATGAAGAAAAGACAAAGAATAATAAATATTAAGAGCTACAGAAAGAGAGGACAAAAATAATAAGATGCCAAATGTTAAAGGGATTGAAACAAAATTAAGATGGTTCTTATATAAAAAAAAAGTATTGACTTTCTGTCAAATCTGAACAGTCTTCAAACGCATGTACAGTAGGAAATGTTTGGTATCTTTGGAAATTATGTATCTGTAGCATTTGATCATAGTTAAAAGCCTTATAGCCGCCACAAAAATAGCATCATACTTGATAGTTGCTGACACATTGGTGATCTCATTGAAGAAGTCAAACTCTCGCTGGTAGAAGTCTTTGGCCGGGCCAGAGAGCGAGCCAGTGATCTCCTCCACCATCTGTTCCAACAGCTCGCCTATGTCGGCTGCAGAGAGAGGGACGATCAGAGTTCTGTATATTCTTTAACACATGAACATCCTGAAGGATTCCGAATTCGAGATGTCTTACGGTCTTTTTGGTGTGCTTCCTCGTCCAGGTATATGTTGGTTTTCATGTTCCAGATGAACTGATGAGCCAGCAGCTGAGACTTCTGAGCAGCCCACAGGATGTACTCTCTCACATAACCCATCTATACCAGGACGTACAGGAGGAACAAATGATGAGGGATGCTGCACTTCAACAATCTTCAAATGCACTTATAAATCCATTGAATGACAAAGGAATCTAATATTTACCTTGTCATAACGAAGTGCTTGGACAATTTGAGGAATGTAAAATAAAATAGCATCCTAGAAACAGAGGGGGGGGGGGACAATCATGACATTTTCTCAGTGGTTTTGGTCAAAATGTAAATTCTTCTCCATAAAACAATATAACTGACAGTGGGTATGTGTACATACAGGAGGAAAGGAGCGGAGCACTTTGACCCCATATTGGGCTGTGAGGGGGTGAGGAGGATACATGGACGAGAAGTAAGAGAGGCCAGTTGGGGGATCTGCTGGGGCCCAGCACAGAATATGACTGAGCTCTGGAGAGTCAGCATCAATGGTGTGCCATGTCACCAAGAACTGGAGAAGAGAATGTGAAAAAAATAACAACAATATCTACATTAGTGCTTGAACAAGTTCTAAGCAATACAGGGGCCATTAATTCCACATCAAATATGACTTATTAGTAACTACCGTGACTGGAATAAACAACAATGAAATGTCACAGAGGATTATCTGCTAAATTATGGAAACCTATAGGGAGGCTGTGCTGTGCCTCCCATGCCTTTCTTTTCTCATTAAGTGGTTAGTTAGCTGGAACTACATAAATAGAACTAGGGGAAACAGAAAAAAAACAAAACACAGCTGCTAAGCAAGCAATACATTTACAAACTTTTTACTGTGTGACTTTAGCGTCAACTTGCAAAGTCCAGTGTGAAATAATGAGTGACCTCTAATGGTGAGAGTGCTGAGTGCAACAAATGGACGACTCTTTACTTCCCCAAACTTGTTAGGCAACGATTGTGGCTTTCACAAACCAGCAGTTTCACAACTATTTCTGTCGTTTCCACCTCTTTTTCTGTTGTTTTTTTGCGCAGGATTTATGTGGACAGATCCATTCTTCCATCTACATCTATTCAGGCTGCTATGGAAACACTGGCGCAAGATCACAGCCTCTATAAAGCAAAACCTTGGCCATAAGTTTATATATAAAAGGGTTGTTCTACGGCCACAAAAACCGAACTATTTTTATATTAAAGAGATTAAATCATTTCTGCCAATAAATCTCTCAAAATATTACACACTGGACCTTTAACAGAGTTGCAGTAGTGTGAGCTTTTATAGTTAAGGAAATATTATGTCTAAAGATAAACTTTTATGAGCTTAACTCACAAAGATGAATGACTGAGTCTATAATTATGGCTTTGGGTGGTTGTAAATGTTTAATTTATTAAATGAGAATGAGATCATTAAAGGGTTTTCTTCACAACGGATATTTGAATTACATTTAAAAAAAACAAAATTTAAGTTGGATGAGAAAAATGGAGAGAGTAAAGTGAACTCAAAATTGGTAGGGTAGAAAGAACAGCTATTGGTTTGTCAGACAGAAGACCTCACCTTGACTGCCTCTGGAACATCACACACAGCAGCTGGATCCATTCGCACCAAACGCGTCACCTCAGCAACGATAGCCTCTGTGTTTTTAAATCTGCAAAATAAATATAAAACTGAAAACTGCTTAATGGGTTACAATCATTCGACCATGTGATGTCATGAACTGTGTATTCATTTCAGGAATATAATGTGTGCACATTAAGTAAATAACTTAAGATAAGCGCAAACCTGAGGTCTCCACCCTCTTTCTTGTTTAAATCATTTGGACAAACATTACTACAATGTGTGGAAAGTTATAGATTTTGGCTTAAAAAACTTCTTTTACTAACTTATTAGGAAAACTTTGTTTAAATAAATGAATTTGAACCTGGTAGGAAGCTGCAGGGCAAGGTAAGGTGCTATGCTCCACGCCAGGTTGACGTGATCTTTCCACTGTTTTTCCGTTAGACTGATGTATTTGGACCTCCAGTTTGCAATGCTGGTCTCCACCGACTGTTCAGTAGCAATAGCGAGCTCCTGAGTGGATAACGGGTTGTACCATATTGTCAGCCGTTCAATCTCGCTGGCCTAGAGAGACGAGGCAAAAGTTTAACCGAGACAAATTTCCCTTTTAGTACTAAGGCCTAATCGCACCAACAATTTAACACTATTTGTGAAGATAAACAAATCAGAAGAAGGAAATACCAGCAAAGCTAGTAGTAGGGTCCTGCGTTTCATGTAGTATTTATGCAGCTGAGAGCCCCTGTTGCTTTTTTTGGACAGTCCTGAAACAGTACAGGGACAATATGCATATCAGAAACACATCACAACAGAGCCATGAAATATAGTTTACTGATGATTTATTTATTTCATTTTAGTTATTTCTACTTCTACTTTCTACTAATAATAAGAAGCAGATGGAAGAAGGGTCCCAGATTGACATGCTGTGTGTGTTAATTTACCTGACTTTTTGGATATGGTGGACATCCCAGAGGACAGAGGGTAGGTGTTGATCCATCCCTGAGCGACCTGCTGCCTCTGGCCCACTGCTGCATCTAGATTACTCCGGCTATCTGTCACCGTCATGACAGACAGGCTGTTCACTGACATGTCTTGGGGATCTGTGCAAAGAAAAATATCAGTTTATTTATTTAATTTATCTACTCATCAAGGGGATTAATGCAAGGTTGACCAGAAGATGAGGCCACTGTTTTCTCACAGCTGTACCTGGGGGAACCAACTGGCTGGCAGCCAGATACTTCTTGTCAGACTGAAGACTGGCATAAAACTTGATCATTATACTGATGTCTTCTCTCAGCCTCTTGTCTGTCTGAGTGGGGAATTTAGGAGCGACACTGGACAAAAACAGAGAGATGGCAAAGATATCAGTGGAACAGTGGAAAATTAAAATCAACAAAAAAGCTTAATTTTTTACCTGAAGTAGTCAAAGGCTGTGGAGTAGATTTTTTCTCTAAGCACATTTCTGATAGTTGCATTTGTCACAACATCAGCATGCAGAAGAGTCAAGCCCAGAGTAAGCAGTCTGAAATAAAGTGATAGCACAACAGTCATCAAACCAAGGATTCATTTTTCCTCACAGTTAAATATTACCGCATTTATGATTCAATCGGTTTGCTGGTGTAATAACGACGCACAGTACCTGAATCTTGGTCCAATAGCAGCAACATGTCGGTTCAGACTGCTTTTGGGTCCACCAACACTTAAAATCAAAGATCTCTGCAAAATAGTGGTGAAAATCTCCACTTGGTCAGCGCTGCTGTACTTGGCTATCTCAAACCTCTGCACTAGAAACTGGAGTGAGAACAGAACAAAGAAGTGGTGAAGAGGTGGCAGTTTCCAACTCCAAAAAAAAATTTTGCAACCCAGTTTAACTTTATGAAACATTTGCATTTGTGTCTACACTAGGTCCATATCTTATAGTTTCACAGCATTTGTGTGTGTTTTACTTTCATTCAGTTAGTTACGTGAAGTAACTAGTAACAGTAACACAAATGAAAAGCAGCATTTTGAGTCTCAGTGATTCTGACCTCTATCCAGAGAAAGTGAGGAATGACGTCAGGTGCACAGGGCGCAGGCTGACTCTCCTCTGAGACAGCCAGTGGACCAACCTCTACTTTCGTCTCCGAAAACAAACCCATCTTCTGCTCAACTGTCATCTGCCAAGCACCTGCCATCTCACGCATGAACTATGCAAACAGAGAAGAGAATATTAAAATGTGTCTGTTCCACAATAAAGTATATATGTGTAACAAAGATCCATATCACATTCACATACTGGCACTTCCACGCCATTGTGTGCAGCCAGGAGCCATTCCCAGCAAGCAATAGCAGTTTCCATCCCGTGTTCTGTAAACATCTTCAGAGGAGACCAACACAGATGGTGCAAGAGCTGGGGATCACAGTCTGAAAGACAAAAAGAAACAAAAGATTGCTGCAACTAGCTGTAAGGACACATTCTTATAAAATCAAATGAGGCAGAGCTGCTCACTTTTGGTAATGATAAGCAGGGCAGCCATCTTGAACATGGACTGAGTGAAGGCCTCTGGGTCTTTTCGCTCCAAAGCATTAGTCATCTGATGGATCATCAGCTTGTTGAGGTCTGACTGGCTATGAACCGCCTCTGAGAACTGGATCATACCAGCCACCTTCATGACATTTAAAAAGACCATTAGGAACCACACTGGGTGAACAAAGTCAAAGAAAGTCATCGGCTCTTCATATGAATATAATTATCACCTCTCCTGTGTAGCGGTTGCGCAGGTTGAGTGATGCCATGAAGTTGGAGTAGTCCTTCTTCACACATGCTGGTCTCTCCGTGAGCTGGGTGGTCTAATAACAAAAAATTATTAAAAAATGATAATAGGGGCCAATTAGGTCCACGAAGTTCTGAATAGAAAAGTGAGATATGTTGCTGTGCTGTTACACTTCTGGATATACTGGGAGCATCATGCTTGAGCCCTCTGTCTACATTCAGAGTTCCGACCAACCTGAGGGAAAGCAGCCTATGGTTGGCCACATGGGGAAGGACAGCACCAGCATACCAGTAAGCCAAATGGACACCCAGCCAACCAAAACACCAGTCCATAGCAGGTAAGTAACCAGGTAACCAGCAAATCCGTAAATCAGCCAAGCAACCAGGTAGGCAGTTCGATGCAGTATTAATAAAGACAAAATACAACAAATGAAGCAAATGAAAAGACGGATGTAGCAGATAGCAAGCCCAAGAACACATATATAATGCATAGCAAGCAAAATAATGTCACACAGACTAATAATCATGCATACATGGACATACATATAGTACTGCAAACAACTAGGTAAGATACACCCAGTGTTTACAGTACTATAGAAAACATAAAGAAGAAAAACATATTAAAGACATGTAACTGCACAAATGATACAAGACACTTCAGGTCAGTGCCAACAAGGCCAAAAAAGGTATTGACAGAGCAGCTAAACAGCCCTTTCATTATGCTCAAAAGCCATTAAAGCCATCTAGTTTCAAAGTTTGTGCCATGTTCCGTTGCTGGGTGCTTCTTGACAAGTTGTCCAGGTCATGGATAGATGTCTATTTTGCAGTTCTGTCTTTAAATATGCTTTAATGTGTGTAGTAGCTATAGATTAAGACATGTTTTTCAAACCTCACCATTCATTTGGAGAATGAAAGTTTTTTCATATCCATACTCTGGGGTAAACCTGAGACTTATATTACAATAATTGAAGTGTTCTGAAAGGGTTTTTGTGTCTGTGACTCACGCCTAGAGTAGTACTCTGTCTATTGTAGCCTGCAAAGTGCAGTATGCTCTCTGTGGCCATGGCGAGGCCAGTGTGCTGCGACAGTCCAGACATCCAGTTCTGGTGCTTGTTCAGGTACTCCTGCGTTATACATGAAGAATAGCGAGAAAGAGAGAAAATTAAAAGACAAAACATATATAAACCAAGAGGGATAGCAAATATCTCAAGGGTTTTTGTTATTCATTATTTAGAATAAAACCTCTTAATTCAAATTCAAAGACTTTATTTACATCAAATGACACTTATACACAGTATATGTAACAACTGGATCAAGGTGTTATGGCTAAGGTAGTGTGCTAAAAAATAAGTCAATTTCTTTTGGAATTCAAAAATGTCAACATTCAGCATTAGTTTTTTTTTTCATAAAAAGTTTGAAAATCTGCCAAGAATGTGTTCAACTTAAAGGTAAAGAAACTGACCTGTAGGTGAGACTTTGTGACTGAAGGTGCCCATTTCATTGCCTCTTTAAGGATCTCACCACACCGAGCAGCAAAGTCCTTAACTATACTCTAAGAAGAAATAATGATACAAGGCATGATTAATTTTTGAACACTTGACTAATGATTTCCATTCCAACCAACATAATACACAAAACAAGTAGCCAAAACACAGTTTCTTTTATTTCACAACCACAAAAAGACTATACTGAATTTTTAAATAATACGATGCTGTCCTCTAGTGGACGCATTTGTAATAACAACCAAAACTCACCTCTCTGGCTTCATACGTGTCAGGAACAGTGATCCTGTAGGGGGTGTCTGGAATGTCATAGTATGGCTGATCCTTGTGAATGTCCTAAATAAATAAACAAGAAATGTGTTGCAGCTGAAGCTTCAACTTGCACCTACTTAAACACCCCCTGTGGTTTAATAACAATAATTTCAAACAACATTGAATAAAATTTGACTTCCACCATACAACTTGTGTCTCAGGGTTTGTCTTAGAATATTATATTTTTTTTTAATGTGCAGTAGAGTTTGTTCATTATAACGATTAAACAACCTGTGAATAATACCATGGAACTCTTCTGATACTCACAGCACTCAGTGACAGAGACAATGTCTGCAAAATATCCAACATGGTCTTAAGCACACGACCACTCCACAGCAGATGGGGGAATCTGGTTGAGGTAGAGGAACATAATATAAATATGTGTAAAATTATGAGGAAAAAAAATGGAGGCAGATAATTACTACGATAATTACTTACGTCTCAGCTAAACCAGAGAGGTATTTGTCTGCTACTCTGCGGATCCTCTTGTGGATGTGATTAAAGTTGATCAAAAGGAATTGGGCATGACGCTCCAGTTCCTCCTCATGCTCTTTGGTCTTTGGCTACAAACATGAGAAATACACTTTGCTCTTTATTCACTGGTAAGGAAGAAGAACATCTTTAAAATATACAGACATGTAAATACTATATCCATTACCTTTTCAGCCATCATTTGCAGGAAGACATCAAATACCTTGTCACCAACACAAATAATGCACTGCATCATGCCTGTAATAATGAAGAGGGGTACATTTAGAAAATTAATTACACATTTTACAGGAAAAAAAATTGGCTGCCACAGAGCCCTCACCAGATTTATCCTTCTGGATGGCTTTGTCTTCAAAGTATCGAAACATAACCTGGAACCTGTCGGGATCATTGGATCGAAGCATTCTGTATATGGAAAGACGGACCATATCAAAATGTCAGATTTTAAGCCATAAAATGTGTTAGTTCTGCCCTGACACTACTCTTCAAAACTGCACCCACATATTTTAGTTTAAGTTTTGCTTAATTCCGCTGACAAATAAACAGAACTAAGACCAACTATAACCTAATATGCAGGATTGGCAATTGTTAATTTAGTTTAGTTCTAGTTTTTTTAGAACATAAATTCTTCTTTGCATAACTGTCTCAGACTGTCACAGACACACTACATAAACAAAGTTTTTGATATATAAAGGTACAGTATAGTTTTCTGTGGATTTTGAAGATTACTTACAAATCAAAAAGCTCTTTTTAACAGTATTTATGAGCAGAAGGAATGATTAGAGAAATACTATAAACTATAACTAATATTTTAAAAAAATAATTCCGGGTCAAAAGACAAGTACATGTAAACTGGATCTAAAATAAAATTAAAAAAAAATTCAGTGGAGCTGACCTCATGTATTCTAATCTGTAGACTGAGAGCAGATACGTAGACATGGCAAAGTCAAGCTTGTTAATGAGGGCAGATCCTTCAGGAGGTGGGTCAAGGAGGTTGCTGATGGTTGCCCGCAGGTCGCTCAACTCAGCCTAGACATAAATGAACAGAATAGTTAATTCAAACATAAGTCACAGCATTGATGCTTTGAAAAGTCTTTACACTACCTAAACAAATGATATTGTGAAGACTGTACCGGTGTTACTGTGTCATTTTTCAGAGCAGAGTTGTATTGCAGTTCAGAGCGAAGAGGTTCTCCACTGGGGAAGGTGAGAAGAGGAGACTTTGTGGCAATCTCACACACGCCCTCATACCACTCTTCTGGCCAAAGCCCTGGAAGACAATTTACATGTGTTTATATATGTATTTTCATAAACTCAGGGTTAGGAAGCCTAAACTGACATGGTTATTTCCATGATGTTATGCTAATACCTGTAATTTGACTCAGCTGTCAGGGGTGAAGCTGATGCAAGAAAAATCCAAAAAACCTGTATCTTGTTTAACTAAGTTGCTCTCTGTTGTGAAATAGTTCTCTGTAAATATTATAAGGCAAATTCACCACATTATCACACAACAATATATTTTGTATCTGCAGAGGCTACTGACCACTTACGAAAAACATGGTACTTGCCGTTAAATATCACTACTTTCTAATTTTATGAGATACAGTCTAGAAGTGCAGATTACTTTGTACTTAACATGCAGTATACTGTAAACAGATAAACGATTGCTCACCCGATCCTTCTTCAGCAAAACCCATGACCACAGAGTACAACCAGAAGTCCCTGAACAACTTCTGGAGGCGGGGCTTGGCCTCTTTGATTGGCGGAAGTCGCCTGGTCAACTGTGGGTTTGAAGAAATAGACAAAATGAACAAAGAACAATGTGAAAGATGTAAAGCGATTTATGTTGCAAATGATTGTGTTCAGCTGAAGTGATTCTAAAGAAAATGTCAAATTGAAAAGCCTTCAAACACGAACAAATAAAATGTTTTTGGATGTTAAAAACCCACACTTATAACACAACGATCTTACAACTAGCCAATAGCCATGTTCTTATATTCTTCACAGCTGAATTGTGAAGAGTTAAAGATTTTAGTCAGCCAAAGCACTTTTTGGTCTGTTTGATCTGGTCTATTTGTTCAGGGGGAGCCCACATCAAAGTTCAGTTTTGTATTCAATTCTTTGCTCAGTGTCCTACAGACAGAAGCAACACAGCACTTAGCACCAGCACACACAAACGGTAAGACATTTGACATAACAAAACTACTAGTAAGGCAACTTCTTTTGCATTTTTAGCCAGACTTCATTAATGTCTACAGGTTCATTCCAACATACTTAACGTACTGTGTCGTACTACTAAATGCTGATCAGACCATCAACTAATTCTAAACTATCCATTCCTTCTGCCTTAGCCCTCAGGATGTGGGTCATCACCGTCATCTCTGCGGCCTGTCTGTTGTTCAGTCCATGCCTGGGTGATATCAAAGACCTTGAATCTCATTTCGCTGACCCCAAATTAGAGCCCAGAGGCTTTGAACCAGATGGGGCAATGAATGCGGACGCAGTTCCCTTGGAGTACCACAAAGAAAACACGGTCACCAATGACCTAGTTTTTGATGGTTTTGAGGATGACGATTACATTGATTTTGATAAGATCCTGGCAGCAGGCAGTGATGACTACAAGTATGTTTTAATGTATTTACTCGTAGTAGATTACAATCGTGAATGTGATGCTATACATTTGTTCACCATTACATTGTTGGGGTTGATATTTTAGATTATAGTTGAGGTAATAAATATTGTGAATGCTCTCTGTTAGGGTTAGTTTAATTTAGATGTAGTAACAGGGTTAGGGTAAGGCAAGGCAGCTTTATTTGTGTATAATATTTCATACACAGGGGCAACTAAATGTGCTTTACATATAAACAAAATAACTTTTAAAAGTTGGAATGTTAGAGGTAGTTAAACATAATTTATGTTTGTGTTGTATGTGTAGGTGACTCAATCGTTGATGGGAATTTTTTAAATAAATACATTTAATTAGTGCATCATCTACTATATAGCATTTGCATTTACTATATATTAGATAAATATAAATGTTTCTAACGATGTAATATGGTTGATCAATTCCATAACAAGCAAAAACGCTTTTGATTGATCCAACATTTCAGGATGCATGTATGTTTTTCAGTGAAGGGGATGAGATAGATGACATTGCCACGCCAGCCCCAGACATCGACATCTTTGCTGAATCCTCCGACCCAAAAATCCGTCGTGCCAGACTCCTTCGGCTGTTTCATGGTCGCTCTCGCCTTCAGCGCCTTAACATGGTCAATGCCCATTTTGGTTTTAATCTCTATCGAAGTCTTCGCAACGATGTCAACCAGAGTGACAACATTTTGCTAGCGCCTGCGGGGATCTCCATTGCTATGGGGATGATGTCTTTGGGGGCAGGACCTGGAACTCACGATCAGATCTACAAAGCTCTGGGATTTGCAGAGTTTGTCAATGCTAGCCACCACTATGACAACACAACAGTGCACAAGCTCTTCAGGAAGCTCACGCACAGGCTCTTCAGGAGGAACTTTGGTTACACACTGCGCTCTGTAAATGATGTCTACGTCAAGAAAGATGTCCCAGTGAAAGACACTTTCCGTGCAGAGACAAAAGCTTATTACTATGCAGAGCCCCAGTCTGTGGACTTCAGGGACCCTGCCTTTCTGGACAAAGCCAACCGTCGCATCCAAAAGCTGACCAAAGGGCTGATCATGGAACCACTAAAGAGCGTAGACCCAAATATGGTGCTGATGCTGCTCAACTACCTGTACTTCAAAGGTGGTTAAAAAAATCTAAATACTCCATCTTGTTTCAAATGATTACACATAATTTCACAGTTGCAGAACTATGGAACTTGCATGATCATATGAGTCTGTATACTAATTTGTTTGCATGAACAGGTACATGGGAACAGAAATTCCCTAAAGAAATGACACACTATCGCAGCTTCAGAGTAAACGAAAAGACAAATGTACGCGTGCCAATGATGACCAACAAAGGAAACTATCTGGCTGCTGCTGACCACGAACTCGACTGCGACATCCTACAGGTGGGTGTCTTTAGATTAATTTGGTGTCTGAAGAGCTTTTTCAACTTTTTCCCCAGTAAACTTCAACACGGATCAATAAACAAGTAAGCTGCATAATAATAACTGACCTACTTTCAGCTGCCCTACACAGGAAACATCAGCATGCTCATTGCTTTACCCAGGAAGATCACTGGTATGAGGACCCTGGAGCAGGAGATCTCCCCCACTGTGGTTAGCAAGTGGCTCAAAAACATGACGAACAGGTATCCAGTGGTCTTTAAAATAACTGCATAAATAGCTGAGGAAGCACTATTTTATGAACTTTTTCTACCACAGTACCTTAACAGCTGTGCTTGGGATAAATGCTGAAAATGTTTGGACCTAACATAGACTGAAACCTTCCTATTCCTCCCTGCAGGACTCGTGAGGTTGTGTTACCTCGGTTTAAACTGGAGCAGAACTACGACTTGATTGTCAATTTGAAGGAGATGGGCCTCACTGACTTGTTCCAGGAAAGTGGAGATTTCACTGGAATGACTTCGGAAAAGGTTGCCATGAACTGGGTGAGTAAGACTAAATCAGTGGTAATTGTATTAACAAAGAAACTAACTGGTCGTACACAAAAACATCAAAAAACTAAAGCATTTACGCAATTCAAGGACACATTATGAACTGCAACCAATAATCCTCACTATTTTAAAATGTCTTCTGATCTCTTCTGCAGCTGAAGCACCAAGGAACTATCACGGTGAATGAAGAGGGGACAGAGGCTGCTGCTCTGACCCAAATGGGATTCATGCCCCTGTCCTCTCAGATCCACTTCACTGTGGATCATCCGTTCCTCTTCCTGATCTATGAGCACCGCACTGACTGCCTTGTATTCATGGGTCGGGTGGTCAATCCTTCTCAGAGCTAAATTATACATTACAAGTTACATTTTTGGTTAAAGCTTCTAACTAAGTTTTAAGGGACCCCAGAAATGTTCCTAATTTTTATAGCTGAGATGTTTTTAAATAGTGAATTATTTCCTTTAGCACAACATGTAAAAAAAACAGTAGGTCTTGATGTGTAGTTTGCCACCTACTGAACACTTAAACTTCTTCATATGTGCTGAGATTGTTTGAGTGACTCAATGAATTCGTGTTATCTGTCTGTCAATGTTTTATCTTTTGCAGTGAGGGTAGAGGATCATCACTCCACTGTCATTGCCCTCATGACGTTCTGTACCGCAATAACTACAGAAAGACCCTAGATAAAATGTTATTATTGACAAAGGAGATAATAAAATAATAAATAACATTATTGTACAAGGTGCAATAATCTATCTTATTGGTTGTACTGTATTTCTTTTATAAAAGAGAGTGCCTAAATAGATTAAAAATAAAAGTACTGAAGCTGACGAGGTAAATATTTGTTCAGTGAGTTAAAAGCTAACTAATGGCCTGGGTTTGTCAGTTACACCTGAAATAGCAGCCTATGTGAGTGTTTTGTTTTGTTATTTGCTTTGTTTTGTTTTACAAATTCTTGCAGCAAAAGAATGACAACTGTCACTAAACGGGGAAACGAAGAATTCATGTACAGGATAGTACTCACCACAGCAATCACTGGGATAAGGACTCCAAGATTCCCAGCACTACTTGATGCCTATGGGAGATAAAGAGTTGTTTCCAGTTTATAAGCCTTGGTGTGATCAGTTTTCTGCCGTGTTTATTTGTTTTTGAATATAAGCATGTACCTTCAGTGCTGGCCCCTTGTCTGAGGCCCGCTCACTGGCTCTCTTTCCTTCCAGGCCTAGTTGGACAAACAGTTCTAAAAGGTTCACCATGAGTTCATCAACCAGCTGCTCCCCCTGCAGGTTGGCTGCAATATTGGCCAGAGCATTTATCACTGCCAGAGAACAGTGCCTTGGAGAAAAAAAGACACAAAGGAGACAGTAAAGACCAACAAGTAATGTCGTTATATAGTATAGTAATACTGTTGTATTTTTAAAATAATTTTTAACTCATAGAACACAAATTAGGAGAATGTACATTGAGGAGCCACTTTATCAGGAACGGTTCAAATGCTCATTAACAGAAATATCTAACAGCCAATCATTTGGCTACAACTCAGTGCAGAGGGAACAGAGAGAAAGAGAACAACCAACTCAAATAACAACTTCAAATTCACTTTGGAGCACTGTCATTATGATTCTGCTACTGATTGCAACAAATGGAAATACAGTTATACTTGGCAATGATGGCTCTGCTGTTTAAAAGCTCTTCATAGTTTTCCCATTCAGTACGCTAAGCCAAACTTACAACCAGGGAATGCACACCAGAAATACAACCAGAAATGTTGTCTTACCTTTGCTGTTTATCAAAACAAATTATTTTCACCAGAACAAAACCACTTCTAATGAAGAACTACACTTCCCAGCATGCTTTGGGGACAAATCTGATTGATAATTACAGAGCGACATTAGATCGCTCTGATTAGAGAAGGGCGAATGTCCGCAAATGCGTCATACGCGTTTTTGATTTACATGCATTTGGAGATCAGGGTCTGATTCTACCGGTTTAGAGGTTTAAAACTCCTACTGCATATTTTAAAGGTGATAATTGCTTTAAAATGCAATATTTTTTAGGCGATAGAAAAAAATCCTTCATTTATGTTGTGTTCCATGTGCATTTACTCTGACATAGTGGCATCTACAGTGAAACTTACACCTCTGGTGGAATCTCACAAGTGCTATCTGTATTTTGATACCAAGATAATCCACATAGAGCTTATAACAGCAGATGTTTACCTGTAGCCTTGATCTCTGTAGTCTTTGGTAGCTGAATAAACCACTGAACTGGCCTTTACGCTGATCTGCTGGAACAGGTTCCATACCTCCTGATAGATGTATTGCTATGAGACAAAACAGAAAGGAAGTGCCAGGGATTAAGACAACAAGAACAGAATTTTACAAAAGCCACTTTTCTGCTCATTACTTCTGCTCAAACCATTTTCTCTTTACTTTAATATAGCAAGATATCAGAGCAATGTATTTGTACGTGCTACATACTGAAACATCTTGTTCCAGTTCTTTGTTAATTGTAGCCTATCACACTCTAGGAACACGGGTTGTTAAAAACACTACATTGCACGTCCCTGGTGTCAGCTGGAATACTGGAAGTGTAATGAGCAAGTAAACAGCAGCCAGCAGGCTTATACTAATTACAGCCTGTCAGCAGCTCTGGATTAAAAAGGGTTTACTTTGCTTCTATTTATGCAACAGTAACATGGCTGCACCATCTAATAAAACTGTATTTTTCTTCAACTATACTCATAGTTTTTTCTTTTCATAGATCCAAAGCTAACTATTTACTACTCTGATCCCCTTTCAGTCATCAATATATCACAGCCAGCCACGTTGTACTTACATTGCCTGTGATGACCATACAGCCCAGCTGGTCAATGATGAGCACATCCAGCTGTGACGGAGGCTGACAGAACTTTTGTTGAAGGATTTGTAAGATGTGCTCCATGACTTTAGGTGTGTCTCTCAGAGCCACAGCAATGTGGCCCAGTGCTCGAATGGTGTGCTCTGGGATTAGGTGAGCATCCCTGGCAAAAAAAAAAGACACATTTTATTTTTACAATGGCTCCTCATCGTTTCAAAAAACCTATAATTCATTGGGGAAGCTTCAAAGTTGCTTGTTCTAAATATGAATGTTACTGACTTCTCATTTTCTTGTGAAATGTAAAGACGGTTGGATAGACTGGCTAGAAAGGCCTCTGCTATCACATGGTCCATGGTCAGCCCAGCTTTCAGACACCTGAGAAATAGGAAACACAAAAAATGTCATTTTAATCTTCAAATGTATAAGAAAACATGCGTTTTAATTATTTCTGTGCCAGTTGTTTGTGTCTGACCTGCAGATGTTGTCGATGGAGATGTCTCTGAGCTGTTCATACATGGACGGCTGGTCCTTCCTGTTTGACAGGAGATTGAAGGTGGACTGAGAATGCTCATTGGTCACGTTAATCCTAATTTCTCCTGTGCCTTAAAAAAGAGGGATGAAAGCACATTGAGAGAAACATAATCACAAACAATCTCATCACAAGCATTTTTTAATACTGTATGTTACTGAACAAATTATGATCCTGCACAGAAAAAAAGGGGCTCAGTGTAGAGCCAAATAACAAAAGTGCATGTCATCTGTGATACCTTAACCCTTTAGCAGCTGACCTATAACAGAACAGTACAATGTGGAGGGTTGGGGGAAAAATCATTTGTATCAGGTGATCATCAATAAACACTGACTCTGCTCAGATCAATACTGGATGAGAGCTGGAGGTGACCACTGATGTGTAGTTGTTCAGGTATTATCAGTTACAACACTTTTGTCCCTTTTATTTTTGCCTCTAATAATTTGTGCAGTACTTAAGATAAGAAACCTCTTGTCCGATGTATTCTGAAACAATAAAAATGTTTTAAACTAAGTCTTTATAAATATTTTTACAACTGATCTTGAGCACAATTACGACTTTAAAGTAATCTGTACCTGTGCTGTACTGGCTGTGATACTTGTAGAGTTTTATGAGAACAGGAGAAGGAACCACCAGAAAATCCCTGAGAGAGGTTGTAGCAGAATGAGCTACAACTGGAAACCTCTCACACAGACGACCCAGACCCTATGAAAGAGGATAAAACAGAGAAGATAAAAAATAAAGTAACCAATAAAAATGGAAAATGCTTTTAAAATGGGCTATTAACACCCCACCGAATAGGTCTTGCATCTAATGATGTAGTGACTTTATCTAGTGCCTTGTTTTGAGCAAATACTGCAGCGCTCTTTCTACCCTATTATGTGTATTCTACCTGTAGGCAACAGATGAGCAGGGGCATATGTGCAATGATGACTTTACTGGAAGTCTTTGACTGTAGCTTCTCTGACAGTTTGGTGCACAAATTCTCTGCTCCTGAAAAACATCAGGAAAAAAAATGTGACATAACCATCATTGATCAACACATTCTGTATTGCTGTGATTACAACATCTGATACAGCTCTGCTCACTCCAGGCTACTATTGATCACCTTGCTCATCTTTGACAGCCCACACCATGAGGTCCACGCATGCAGCATTGGCTTGGCAACGAAGCTTGAGAGGGCTCTGTTCCCCTGGCAACCCCGCTGCATCGTGTAGTACCCGCTGCAGCTCTGACTGACTGCTGCTAAATTGCTCCAGTACAAAATCATGCACTTCCCTTACGAACGCTGGCTGTAAGGCTGATAAACACAATTCGAGTGTAAACATTTGACAGCACAAAATACCGCAATGGAAATCAAAAAACTGTGTGGCTTTATCAACTTATATATAAAACATTTATGATCCTTTACCTTTCATGTAATATAGTGTGTCCCGCAGCATTTTGAACACACACACATAAAGAGGGTCACTGATGGTTTTGTAATAGAGGTTGATTCCAGGATTAGACTTAATAACAAACAAAAGAGAAAATAACAGAAGATTATTTCATTGATAACGGCACATGTATAACTTTGACTTTTAAGTATGCTTATACATACACACACTGATTACATAACTATAATCTATATTGTTTACAATTACCTCTCCAACTTCCAACATGATGGTGTCAAGAGTTTTCAAAAATGATTCGGATACAACCTTCTTCACCTGTAAATAACACGCGGAAACATCGATAAAAATGAAAAAAACATACATTCTTACATGCAGAGGATGGGAGACAAAATAAGTAGTGGACAATTTCACCATACCATGCCAAGGAGCTGTCGGAGCAAATCAACCGGAACCTCCACATCATTTTCCCCTACCCCCAAGAAGAGAGGAGAGACTGAAAAACTGGAGCTGACTGTGGAGAAATAGTAGTCAGGGTCCACTGCACTGCTGTCTGGTAGGTAAGCACCTGAAAAGAAAAAGGTGAGATTAAGAGGTAAATTAGAGGTTGGACAATCTATGACTGGTTTCTGGATATGTGATTTTAATAGCAGAAGATACTTCAGTTTACCGAGGTTAAGGACTACAGTAAAATTAATAACCGTCACTAATGGATGTCTTCCTCTGTGACAGCTGATAGTAAATTATGTTGTCAAACAGATCACTAAAATGTAGTTAAAGAAGTATTAGCATAACAGCAATTGTCTCAAGCATGGTAAGATTATAGTCAAGTATGCAAAGGATATAAGAGACAAATTATAAAATATTTGTCTTGAAAAGACATAATTAATGCCAGCACTTTGTTGCTACATTGTATAATGCTGATTACTGACAAGCACGTGCTAGATTGAGGTGCAAGAATCCAGGTTTACAACCATTGAATTTAGTCAAAACAGCAAGTGTTACCTTCAAAATAATGTAGACCGGGAGTAGTGGGAGAGCAGGGTGAGTGCCCTCCTGGGTCTGTACACGCCTATAAGACAACATATTACATAGTCCATTTAGCAAATTACCAAACATAATCAACAGACAAAGCATGTGAGAGTACAATTACTCTGCAGTGGCATCGGACTATCCTCCTGATCACACACCTGTGCAGAGGAATCCAGGTTGGTGCCTGTGCGCCTGCGCAGAGTGTCACTCTGATAAACTGTCAGCAGTGGGGATGGTAGGATGGAACGAAAGTCATTGAAGGATCTTCGCCGCACTCCCTCCGTTTCCTCTGTGACACAGGGCGTCTGCGGTGAATCTTTGGGGAACAACTTGGACAACAGTGCTTCCTCTGTGTTGCTGTAGCGGCCAAACGCTCGAGTCATGCCAAGCAGGGTGGGAATAATATATCTGCACAGGTATACTAGAGAAGAAAGAGTATCTGTGAAGCTTTTCATTTAAATTACAAATATGATGGACTTTGTTGCTTTGGGTGCATACCTTTGTCTTGATTATCAGGCGTTTGGCACATCTCCTGCAATGCCTGCATGACCTCCATTACAGTGTTCAAAATCTGGTGGGGAATAAATAGAAACAGTAATGTAGCATGTAACGCACTTACACCTTGCATAATGAAATACGCCACTACTTTATGCCGACCTCATATCGAGAATCTGGGTCTCTCTGAGCCACATCTGACAAAAGAGTCACTAGACAGAAGCTGAAGGTTTCTGCAACAGGGAGATATTCTGAACACAGAAATAGACAAGAACAGTTAAATTCCAAATACAGTAAGTGTGCAACAAGAACAAGAATAACTAACAGATTCATCAACAAGGGGGAAAGGCAAACCAACAATAAATGCTGATTGATTGATTGAATCATCTAGTACTAGTTAAGTGGATGAACTCTATTTCATAATGTTTCACTGTCATGTCTGGCCAATGTTTGCCAATTTTGCTCTTTACAAGTAGAGAGCATTCTTTGTACTATAATCAAATTGTACATTTTAGATCAATCAGCACTAACTCATTTTAGATAATATTGAATAAGGGCATCAAGTAAAAAAAAGCCATTGTAAAACAAAAGGCTTAGCTCTAAGAGGATTGTTCTTACCCTTTCCTTTCTTTCCCAAGTTCTCTTCAATCCACTGGACCCGTGGCAAACCTTTCACTAGACTCAGCAAGTAGGAAACAAGAATGTCTTTGTGCTGCCAAAATAAAGCAAATACCACAAGCAATTACTGGCAAAGAACCACACTATTCTTAGCCTAATGCGTAGTGATAGATCAAAAATATGTGTGTTTGCTTTATTCTCACAAAGTCAGATTTGGGCAAAAGAAAATAAATTAAACATTATTTTAAGACTGAAAATTGAATCTGCCATCTCAACATAATCAGACGATAGAGAAGCTTTCCACACTTTCAGTCTCAGTGTGATGTGGTTAAAGGCTTTGATCGCTGGCTGCATGCCTAACTAATCAGCTTATCGGGGTGATACCGAATCTGATTACATGGAGACCTGTGAGGCTGTAACGAATGCAGACTACTAATATTAAGAATTTCTAAATATGTTATCCCCACAGCATTCCCATGTAATAAACACTGTAAAATGTGTTATTGTTTAAATCCACTGCTAGGACAGGCTATAGCTCAAATGTTTTAGCTCGATCCATTCCTGATCACCACCCACCTGAAGGCCGGACTCCACCAGAAACACAGCGAGTGCAATAACAGCATCTCTGCGACGAACATCCAGGGTGAAAACACCACGCACTTCCAGTGGACACATGCATTGTAGCTTCTGGACCTAAAAACGCACAAAGAGATAATTTCTAGAATACAACATGTAATATTTAAAAAAAGAACAAAAGAAAAAGGAAGGTGGTGAAAAAACATATATCTGCTTTTTCCTATTATACATATTTTTGTTTCATATTTTAATCTGTTAGCAGACTATTTCATTACTTGGATTATTATTTATTGATGTACAATTACTCTTTTTTTCTCATAAAATGTGCTGATAATGGAAAAAATCTGCATCATACATCAGCCACTGGCTGTACTGATACTGAACTAACAAACCCTTATCCGTTGACCACTACAAGATAAAAATTATAGTTATAATAATATACAGTGAATTGCGATTATTTTGATCAAGAAGACAGACTGTTTATATTATATTGACACCCAAGGACACTTAACAGAATACGCCTTTAAAGCAAATTAAAACAGCTAATGCTTGATACAATGGTAAAATAGTAAGTTATATCAGTAATATTGGTGTAAAATACTGCACCATCCTTACATGACACAGGTATTAAAGATATTTGATGACCGCAACAACTGCGAATTCATGTAGAAACGCAGTGAAACTGTACATCACATCACTGCGTATTGTGTTTGATTTAACCTCACGTGATTGCTGCGTTTACAAACTAACCGATCTTCCATGAATGCCAAAAACACCTCGTTTCATTCACACCTAGTTGACAGAGCTGTCTGCTGGTTAATCTATCTTCTCCCTCTCCCTCGACTTAATGTAAACCTGTTTGACTGCAGTGCTGATCGAGCCTGACCACTCTTCTCCGTGAGCTGAAGTAACACGAAGCTACGCCACTTTATCCTGCATTTCCTATTTGCTGGGGGGAAAGAACTATCGAGAGTACCTGAGGCTGCAGCGACTCAATGCTGCGGACGATTGATAAACGTTAGCTCGACTGTCAACGTGTTAAAAGATCAAAATAAACCATGGCTGACTGGTGCGGAAGCGGAGCTACACCCTGAATGAACTGTTGCTTCGCGTTAGCTAATTAACACAGATATGCCCCCAAAGAGCTCACTCGGTTTTCTCATTTCTCTCACCTTCTCCGCTGGTGCGGGACGGTGAGCGGCTAAAGAGCGGGCCAGCGACAGGACTGTGTTGAAGTAAAAACCCCTCGTTCCACCTCCCATTACGGACATGTTTGCCCGAACATCAGACGAGTGAAACTCGGCGGAGAGGAAACAGTCGAGCAGCTGGCGCTAGAGCTGGATCAGCCGCAATACGGCAACACAGCAGGGACAATTCTGACAATGGCAGTTTGAAAATTATATTTGACCAATACACGTCACATAAACAAAACACAGGGAAAACACGAAAGTGTTGTATTCGATACATAATGTTTGATCTATTTTAATATTATTCTTTTTTTAAATTCAAAATACAAACTATATTACTGGTGGGGCGAGATAAAGAGTCGACATTATACATGTATATTCAAAAAATTAAAAAATGAATAAATTATGCAGGATTTATTGGCTTTAATCGAAAAAAAATTACTTAGGCCTGCAGCAGTGGTCACAGTACGTAAGTATGTAGATACTGTTTATCACGAATAAAATAAAAGGTTGCGTGCAGGTCGTTTTACATAACACAGGACAAAAACGTAAAAAGGTGATAGTAATTGTTTTGTGTTTATTTTGAGTTTTGCGTTTCTGCTGCGCAGTAGTAGTCGTCTCAACCATTCGCGCTGACGTCAGCGAATGTGACCGGAAGTCGTCCGCCCAGTCATCTGAGCAACAACGTCTGACGCTCTGACGGTCAAAGGTTTGTCTCTAAAGTTGATCATTCCTTCTTTTCACTGTTTAATTTCATATCCAACAGATAGAAGAATCGATGCTGTACAACACCGTGTTCTTGTGGTTTAGGGATGTAGCTATTTGGCTAGCGTTTTACTCTTGTCAGTTGGCTAGCAAGCCAACACCTCTTCACTAGTACCTTTAACGGCTAAAACAATACTGTACTATTCCTGCTGTACAGCAAAATAATGTACATTTTAACAAATAACAAGCCAAGTGAAGCCAACGATGGTAGTAAAATAATCTGTCAAATTTAAAACGCTCTTGGAATTCAAATTCATAAACTTTATTTGGGAGCAATTTAATGGTTTATATAGTCATTAAAAACATGTAAAAACAAGTTAAAAGAATCATGAACACAAAGTAAACAAGCACTACGTGCTTACTAATGGTGATTAAGGAGTAATAAAAAGATAATGGGATGCAGTGGCGTACACAGACATTTGAAAGGGCAGGGGCAAAAATTAAAATAGAGGGGCACCTACTGTGCACTGGTGGGGCAGGCAAAACTCCTTTAGAAACATTGTATTATTATTATTTATATTTTGCTTTAGAAGCCACATAGAGTGGCAGGCAGTTGGACACCAACTCATGTTTTTAACAATCTAGAGTGTACTTTAGCGTGTGTCTTGTGACTCAAGAGGGAATTGTCGCACATGTCATTTTTGTCCATTCGGGCACCGGGGGCACGATTGCCCTGTGTACGCCACTGACGGGATGTCATTGTTGACTTAAAAGGAGTTGAGCTTCCTTTGAAGACATTGCCGCTTCTGACATTTCAGTAGTGTCGGAGGTGGATTTGAATGTTTTTTCATATTTTAAATTTGTCAAAGATATTGTGCCAAGGTATTTATAGTCCTGAATCTGCCCAACAGTCCTCACATATATTTTGGAGGTGATTGATGCAGCCAGCTCTCTCTGTTTAGTGAAAAAATGACACCACCATGTCTTTTCTTTGTTTTTTCATGAGTTCTTTCACTGTTCTAATTAGTCAAATCATACTTTGCCAAAACGAATAACATGATTTGACAGTGATTAAGCTCTAGAATAATTTAAAATCTTGGATTTGACACAAAATACTGTATACACCAGTATTGGCTTTGGGTTTCGAAAAATGCTTTCTGCCTTGGTGTTTTACAGCAGGTGGTTGCATTTTGCATGTGCCTTGGAATGGCACTAAAGACCTTTAAGAATTCTTTAATCCTGTTAATGTATTTGCAAGTTAAGTTACAGTAGAGCTGAACTCGCATAATAATATAAAGCCACATTAGCGATGCCAACTACTGTTAAACACCACCACTAACTATAAGTCCATGTGTCTACTCCACAGATGGCTTACCCTAACTCCCACAACCCATTCGCAGACGATGACGAAGAGGAAGACTTTAGGCCCAAAAATAGGGGTTTTGAGGATTTCGGTGACAGTGAGATGAGCGATGCAGAGAGGAGGCAGCGCAGTCTCCAGCACGAAGTGATGCGCACAGCGCAGTCTGCTGTTGACAGCAGCCACCGCTCCCTCGGCCTCATCTACGAATCAGAGAAGATGGGTGTGGATACTGCAGAGGTATGTCAAGCTAAACAGCTTTTCCCCTTACTAATAAAGGAGCTCATTGTCTGCATGTGACAATCAATAGTAAACGCACACTCACTTATTGTCTCCTGAATATCTCTGTAGGAGCTGATGCGACAGGGTGAAGCTCTGAAAAGGACAGACAAGATGTTGGACAACATGGATCAGGACCTGAAGACCAGCCAGAAGCACATTACCAGTATAAAGAGTGTGTGGGGCGGCCTTGTCAATTACTTCAGAGGCAAACCAGAGACAAAACCACCACCTGAAGATCCTAAGGCCTACCAGGCCAATGACAAGTAAGATTCTTTATAGTAATGAATCACAGCCTTATCACAGCCATTCTCTCCTTATAAAGACCGTCTTTACATCTATTTTTCGACTTTACATCCATGTATTTATATCATATTTAAAATATTTGCAATTTCCCACTACTGTCGTCGACTGCCCTTGACTTAATAGTCAAACAATGCTTATCTGTCTTTCTTATGTACAGATTACAGACTGCCTTATCCAGCAGCAAAGAGCAAGAAGATAAGTACCAAAGCAGTCACCCCAACCTACGAAAGATTAATACAGAAGGTAAGAGTTTGCACAAGAATATACAGATGGTACTGTAACACATACAGTATACCCCACAAACGCACATACTACAAACTGACTGCCAAATCCTTTTGAACTCTGTTTCAGGATTTGGAGCGACTGCTTCTTCAATGGACGACGGCTCATCTGGACAGAATCAGTACTCCAAGAATAGACACCTGAGAGAAGCTCACCAGACCCTCGACAACAATCTAGGTAAAAAATATAATAATACACAAGACAGACACAAGGGGGGTAACGTATCTGCTTTTGGTCATTTAAAAATGACAATGTTTTGACGACTATACTTTACCACACATCAAATCATCATTATAAATAAACATTTAATGTCATTCAGTGTAAATAGCATCATATGTCCTTCTTAGGTGAGATGTCTGATGGCTTGAGAAGACTAAAGAACCTTGGACTCGGTCTCCAGACTGAGATTGAGAGCCAGGATGACTCCATTGATTCTCTGCTAAATAAAGTGGACAAGATGGACGTCAAGATCCACAACACAAACCAACAAATCAAGAACCTGAAATAAAACAAACACTTGGACTCATTGCACAGAGACACAAACAAGTCATCATCCTCTCACCCGCTTTTCATTTTGGTCTGTAAGTCCTCCTTTGCTAAGGAGGTTTATGTGTTTAGCTGAATTATGTCTGTCTGTGAGCAACATAACTTAAAATAGTTAAAAAATGACTTTGATTCAATTTTCTATTCGGAATATAACTTGAGTAAAAAAGCAAACGAACACACTGTCATCCACATAAAAAAAATTTTTTTGACTGAATTCCCAATTGATTTCTAAGTTTTTACTTTGCAATTGTCCTTCCACCACAGATTGTTTACTGACATGTTGTACTGAGGCCCACACGGTTGTTGTAGTTAACGCTCTTGCATGACCCGATCAAAACAAGGGCCTTTCTGAATTGAATTGGACACTAAATTGACTGCGAGTGTGAGAGTGAATGGTTGTCTCTATGTGGCCCTGAGTGACGTGCTGAATTGTGTCCTGTGCACACAATTTAAAATGTTTCTAATCTCCTGAACTTTGAAGGGAAGACACTTTTATGTGTGTGACCGATAAGGTTTGTCTGTCCTGTTCAAATTGGATTGTTATCTTCAGGTTTCAGTTCTTCTGTCTCGTTGACTCAGACAAATTTCCATTGGTTGTGTAATTATTGTATTAGTTTTGTATCTATGAGTTATATCCTGGACCTTCCTCCACATTTGTACATAATGTTTTGCGAAAGTGATGCTCAAGTCACCGTTGCCTTACATCAATGTGTATGTCCAGAAAACTAGCTTTTGGTTCTGTGCCATTCTTCTGTCACCACTGGTACATGTTACAGCATTTATTCACTTTTTAAAAAATATTATTCAGTATGATTTAGACTTTTTGAAGAATATGTTTATGTCCTGTTATCATGTGACTGCTTCAGAATGTGATTATGGTATAAATAAGCCCGCTGTGAAAATAAATCTCGATTAAAATCTAGTATGTTTCCCCACGATTGAAGATAATTATTTATGATAATTGCATTATTTTTTAGAAATTAAAACTCATGCTTGTTATGAAAATATGTGTGTATTTATATTTTTTTTTCTATCAATGTTGTAATGTATAATAATCAACATTATTGATCTAATTAAAATTTCCAAAAAAACGGCGCAGAAAGTCAAAGACACCACAAGGTGACGCCACAATTCCTCCACAGCAGAGTTTGCCTCCACTTCTGTGGTAACCCTCTATAGTAACCACTGTTTTTTATTAGTGATGTTAGGACTGGCCCATATTGGACTGGTCCATATTGTTGTAATTTTGCTCTGAAATCAAAACATCAACATAAAGTAAATCAACTGAGTGATATGGATTTTTTTGAAAGCTTATAAGTCACAGAACCATTCCTTTATATGCATTAAAACCTCCCTTGTGTCGAGTGATTAAAGCAACGTTGTTTCACTCTTTTTTATATATAATGCTACTTTAATTACAATATTATGAGATTATTTTAATATGAGCATGATCCTTTGAGCTGTGATGCAGTGTTTCCTATATGCTTCATATACCCTTTTACATCAACCAGCTGTGTTGCTATGTGTAAGTCATGTCCAAGTGTCTACTTATTATCATTCCTCCGCGTTGGACCAGCTGCTCCTACATGGTCAACAAGCCTTCATTAGGATGACTTGCTAATTACAGTACACACCCTCTGACAACACATGCATACACATACACAGCGCTGAGGAGACGGAGGAGAAGGAAGGAAAACAGCGATAGCAGCTCTGCAGGGCCCTGAGCAGAGGGAGGCCCCTGCATGTCCGGACTAAAAAGTGTTGTTGTAATACCTCGAGCGCATTTCCGTTTCTATTTTATGCTTCTCATTTTCACTTAATACAAGGTTTAGCTGAGTCTTTCAGAAGTAAAAAAAAGCTGAATTCTTGGAAAGGGCAGCAGCTTTTATGCAATAGAATATTTCAAAAAGGTTTTTGCTGCAGGTTGTGAGAGAAAATATCGAATCTTCAGCCAAAGTTTAATTACGCACATATTCTTAGACACAAACTAGGGGCCTTTCAAGGTTCCCTCACTAGATACCAAGGTGCCAGGCATCTGGACCGGATACATTAACTCAAGGCTCGCTAACTATTATATGTATCAGACCTGGCACGCTGTACGCCAGAATCTGCGATGATGCCTCACTGTTCAGATGTCAGGCATTGTCTCATTTCTCCTCCTCATCTGAGCTGTCTACAATAAAAATCTTTCACATCACTGACTCCAGAGGTTCCATCATCCAGTCATCTCACCTATTAATCAAAATCTCCATAACACTGGTACTGAAACAAAATGAGAGGATTCTGTTTTGTGTACGTTTCATTTTTCCAAGGAAAAGGAGAACTCTTCGAAACTGTTAACAGTCTGTTGAGTCACAACCCTTGTTTCTCAAACTTTGACTTCCTTTATTTTAAACTGATGACTTGTTGTTATGACCAGTGTAGTCATACCTCAATGCGATTGTCATGAAAACTGTTCTTGAAACAATTGTTCTATTTCTGCCCCTGGTCTCTCTCTCCTGTCTCTACCTCACCTCCCTCATGTCCTTTCTTTGCCTCTTTTCTCTCTCCGTCCTTTCCTCTGTACCCATTTTTGCTTTCACCCCAATCGGTCGAGGCAGATGGCACATCGCACATCTTTAAGTAAAGGGAGTTTTTTTCTCTCCACTGATGCATAGTGCTTGCTCATTGTATGCATTGTTTGGTTTCTCTGCTCTCTATCATATTGTAAATGTTTCTGCCTTACAATGCCTTGAGATAATGTATGTTGTGATTTGGCGCTATACAAATAAATTGGAATTAAATTGAAGTGAATATGCTGAGGAAGGGATCTCAGGTTTGAGTTGCCACCACATATCAATTGACACTACCAATTAAACGGAAGTCACCTCTGGGTTCTTAACCTTCATGCCATCCACGAGGCTGCAAAGGCTTTGAACGGCGGTCTTGTCAAAAGTAAACAGTGGCTGTGCCGTGACAAAGGGAGTTGGTGCTGGAATACACCCCTTTTCAGCGGAAGTAATCCCAGAACACACTGCTGTCGGAGCCCATCAGGCACTGGGCCAGAGATGGGCCTTCCTGCCCTTTGGAAAGTGGGTTAGCAGCAGAGGCAGCACAGCCAGGGGGGTAAAGCCTGTTTCAGAGGGGATGGACAGTTATTGCCACTGTGGTTGTAAGAGAAAATAAAGAGTTGTGCTGACGGAGGGGAGTTTGTTAGGGAGCTGCAGAGGAGGGAGGAAGTAGGTAGGAGGACAGAGAAAGAAGGGAGGGTCATTACTTAGGACTATGTTCTTGTTCACAGTGACACTAGTGCACTGTACACAGTGGTCAAGTCTTTGGAATTTGGAATTTTTTCAGAATAAGAATGCACATCATGTATGATGATACTGAGCGACTTAAATACTATTAAAGCTAATTTGTTTCTGAAAAACTTATTTGGTGAAATTTGTCTGAAAATAAGCCCTTGTAACGCTGTAATAAATGTGAAAAATCACAATTCGGCTCTAATGATATGAAGGGCTGAGGCCAGTCTCACCTGCCTTTGTGCATCCAGTGGATCCTTTCACAGCTCGTGACAAACCAAAGGCAAACACTCCTGAAGCACAGATAGACAAGTTAGCAAGTGGAAAAATGGCAGAGAAAGTGCAGTCAAAGTCTTGAATTTCACCATAGACAACACTTGTGTTTCAGGGTAGCGCTGTGAAGAAAGTATTGCTATTTGTTGTTTTGGTTGTATTCTGCAAATGTGTAGTCAGTTAGTGTTTCCACAGTTGCATACCAAAGCTTTAATGTTCTCTCAGCGGCATGTGTCATGTTAAACCCTCTTAACCTGCTTTGGGTACCCCCCCCCCTTGCCCCCAAATACCAGTGAAAGATGTACTCAGACATGATGCAAGCTGTCCAGTGCCTCAGACCTCTTGTTTAGCCTGTCCACACTTCATATCTGGCAGTTACATCACAAACACAAACCCCCCAAATTGCAGGAGAATGTAACTCAAAAACATGATTATACACATTAGCTGTCATTTTGTCGGTTGTCGTGCAATTTACACCGCAGGCAAAAATGTGGGGAATGCAACAGAAGTATGTTGACGGACAAAAGTTACACACGTTTGCCTTTTAACTCTGGGCTGTTGCATGTAAACACTGGTCAACCTGAGGGAATTATTTTTTGTAGCGCAGATCGTAATTATAGATGAGGAGAAGCTAAAAATGTTGAAATTTGTGAAATCCAACAGCATGCACCCACATGAGAAAATATGACCAGAGATGAGGAGAATTTACAGTATAGTTGTTTATTTTCACTAATGGACAGTGTACAGATTATGTTGTGCTGCACTAACGAAATCATCACTGATTTAAAATAAATAAACACACAAATACAGACATGGGGAGAGAAAGTCACTGCTTTCAACTGAGTAAAGCCTTTTTTTTTTCTGGCACTACACGAGTCCTCGTCGTCTTGAACCAGCAGTATGTGGGAATCTGTGTAAATCTACAGGTAATGTGAAGGAAATACATCAAATCAGTAGGGACAACAAGAGCTGGAGAGAAAAAGAAGTGCAGGTCAAGGAGCTGCGATTTGTGCAGGGAGGGAACTTTAATTAATAACGGGAGTAAGACAGCTGTATGTGATTGTTCAGTTGGATGATGCTCTGTCGAAATAAACTCCCTCGTGAATTTGATACGATTTCCGAAAAGAGCCACAGGGAGTCAGAGAAAACATAGTTAATGAAGCGATTCCTCCATGGCCACAGAGGGCAGACGCAACCACAGAGAAGTTCTTCTTCAATTGCTCGTTTTTTTCCCCCCCCAACAATAATAGTTTTAAACAGATGGGACTGATTTCAGCTATAAGTCACTTTAAATTATGCAAAAAAAACAAAACATTAGTGACTTACCAGTAAGAATGAGCTGACATGGTTGACATAAACCTCAATCTAAGCACCTGAGAATCAGTACCTGATAATCACCTTGACTTGCTGGAAAAAATGTTTTGCTGAAAAGAAAGAAAACTGCAAAAAAGTAAAGTAAACGACACTGATTTATCGACCCAATAATCAGCAGCAGTGAGATGCAATTAAGATGATCACGTTTTCAGCATCACTGGCCTGCAGGTGATTCAGCACTGAGGCTTAAAACTGTTTAGGTGGTGGATACAACAAGCTCATTCGCTTTATAGACACATGTACATTCCACATGAACAATTAAAAGTAGAAAATGTATAAAGCAAAACAATATATTTATACATTATGCCTTAACAAATGCATTTGCATTGGTAGAGGTAGATAGCAAAGATTGAGAGGTAAAGGGGTATATAGATTGATACGCTGCTGTGCTTTAATAGGAGAAGAAGTACATAATGTGGTTGTAAAATCTGTAAAAGTTAAATACAAGACGTTCTGTGTGCTTAAAAACTGTTTATACAGTAATTAGAGTATGAGGTGAAAGAAAAGTGGCAGGATGCTGCTGATCTCCTGAAGTTATCATGGAGAAATCTGGATCGGATGGGTCTGGCTTTGCTGGCAGGTCTCTCCACGATGAACAGGAGGCAGTGAGGGACATTGTTGTCGCTGCATATGGAGGTCTACGGTTTGCATGTCAGCTCACACAAAGAGCAAAGAGTAGGGAGGACAGCGGCAGCTCTCTGAAGACGACTCTCGTACCCAGGAACCATGACAGCCTGAGACTGAAGCTGCTGTCCAGAACGTTCTGGAAACAAAAGAAAGTGTATCAGGCTGCACACCACTACAACAGAGGAAAACCTCTTTATTGTACATATAAAAACAACAAGTTTATCATTAGTCTGATGAAAGACGTTTTTATTTTGGAAGATATTGAAGTGGAGTGATGTTAAAAGGCCACTTCATCTTTTGGGCAAGTTTATAATAGTTTTGGATTTTTCATTAGTTTTAGATTGACTTTTTGTTTTTAAAATGAGTTAGTTTTAATTCATTTTTAGAGTGGGTTTGCTAGTTTAAATTAGTTTTTAGTTAAGTTTTTATTAGTTCTTTCTAATAACGAGTATTTGCCATGTGCAAGATTTAAAAAGGTGATAATAAATATATAACTTTCAAAATTGCCAGCAGAAAAATAAAATTCACATCATATGAAAAGGATCCAAAAGAATTATGTATTAAATTAATTTACAATTTACAAAGATGAAAACTAAGCACACTTTGCTACAATTTTAGTTAGTTTTAGTTTTATAAACACACAATTCAGTTTCAGTTAGTTATTGGGGGGTTTTTTTCTCTAGTTTTTATTTTTATTTCAGTTAACGAAAATGAAAATGTTTTTTAAAAAATGTTTAGTTTTTGTTATTTCGTTTACTATAATAATCTTGCTTTGGTGAGGTCTATTATCCATGTTGACCACATGATGATTCCTTTTATGGCTCTGCTACAATTTATGAATGGTATGGTTTTTTTCTTCTTTCTTTTAGCTTAGCTAAAGTTGTGATTGTCCAAGGTCCAATCTCCTTATAAGATGAATTTGTTTCCCCTCTTTCAAAAACATGCCTTGAACTTGTTCTATTTTGTTTCAAGCCAGTCTGCAGCTATGTTCTGTCAAAGGTTACGACTACGACTACTCCAAACTCCGATGATCACACTGTTTGCTTGATGCTTGTTGGTTTTTTTTTTACCTGGTGCCTTCCAGTCCTTCACCTCCACAGCGGTCTGTCTTTGACATGGCGTCACCTTGACATTCTGCACAGATCAGCCTCTCTTTGACCAGCTGAGCACTCCACAGCTTGAGTTTACATGCTGCACTCGCCTGTTTCAGCCGCAGGAACACACAGTAACTGCACGCACAGTGAGAAGAAAGAAAAAATGTTACTTAAAGGGACACTGTGTAGTATTTATGGGTTTATATGACCCAAAATCCACTTTTGTATACATATTATGTGCTCCTGCATTGTCTAGTCGCTGTATAATATTCTTTGTTTCATTATAGTGTTTCAAAAAGTCATGTAAAATAACATGGTCGCGGGCCGCTACTGCATTGCCACGACGCCATGTTTCTACCGGAGCCTGTAAGGACAAACGCGAGAGAACAAATCAAGCGTCGCTTTACTTGTAGCGGAAGTCCCGCCTTCTCTCTCTCCGCTTCGTCTGCCACGGCCGTGGTAGCTCGCCCTCTACCTCGCCTCACGAACCTCATCTGCTGACACGGAGAAAGACGACGAGGACGACATTTGACCGGCTGAGGACACCGTAACGCTCAGGGAAGGGAGGGGGTGAGCAGAGGAGCAGTTCTTTGTTGTAAATTTCAGCCTCTCCTCTAGATGGCACTATAAACTACTTACTTCACCTTTAATATATTACTCAGTTTTACTTCCATTTTAAATCTGCACGTCAAAAAGTAACAACACAAAACAAAGAGAAGAACCAAGACCTTTTGGATGAAGATCTGCACTCTTCAATCATTCACTCACATATGCCTATAACAGGCCAGGTTCAAATACACCTGCAAAGTTCCCCCTGTCTTTTAAACCAGTCCAACTAAATCAGTCCAACTTGATTGATCGATGAAAGCCAAGGGGTGATCTAACCCGGCCGAGCACATGGCCGAGATTATAACCAGACAGAAAGACAAATCAAATTGTTGTTCAATCTGATCCGGCAATGTCACGGCCACCTGCTGTGTCAGCGTATCTGAACAGTGGAAACAATGATAAAGTGTTGTTTTCACTGTGTTCTTTAACCTTCTGTGTGTGTGGTGAAGACATGAGGTGGAGAAGGAAGAGTAAAATCAAGACACAGCTGTGTGCTATAATTGTGGCATAATTGTTGAAAGTGGGTTCACTTATTCTGTCCGTGCTGCAAAAATCTGTTATCTTATAATTCTATAAAAACTCTGGAAAATGTAAAGCCTTCTCCACGAATCCTGACAGGTCTGTCTTAATCCTGTGTGATAACCTGCAGGTCTAATTTCACTGAGATAATAACTGCTCTGATTATCATTTCATGTCGTTTCCTGGGTCAATTTCCATGGGAACACATCGGCCTATCAATCAATGCACCAGATGTCCAGATTACCCACATTTATGAGTAATGCGCCTCTCGCTCCCTCGTGCTTTATGTTTCAGTCAAAACAAAGGTTTCGAATGTCACTTTTAATCAGCGTGAAAGTGCTGTCAGGGATCCGAGCTTGACTTTATTCCCCTGCTCTCTGATTGTTTCCACTTCTGAGAACATCTTCCAGCAGCACAGATCAAAGGCAACATCTACCGCAGCAAGGGTTCACCTTTGACATGAATTATGGGTGTCTTATCAGTAAAGGTCATTTCATGATGTAAATATTCAGTGACAGCGTTCACGTTACACAGACAAAGCAACCGCACGTCTCTCTGTGCGCAACGGGAACCTTGGCCTTGGTATTCTCTAATCTTTTCGAGCACAAAGTTGATCTTGCACTGACCTTTGAAACTACATAAAAAACAGTGGAAAATCTGACATGAACCGAGAATAAAAATCCAGCTGATTCAGAGAGGCTTAACGTGGAATTAAGCTTTGCAGTTGGAATTACACAGGTTTAAGGCCAGATTTGTTTTCTAACATCTGAAATAATCTCTTTGTTTTCGGTATTTTGTTACCATGAGTACAAGCTGTGTTTTAAAGGCTCACCTCAAATGTGTTTTGAGCTTGTATATTTCCCACATTTTTCATGGATAACATTATTGTTATCACAGAACCGGACACGTCGTCCTTTAACACTTCACCCAGTTCATCTGTAATTACATCCCTCTGAGCACTGATTGCACATGAACGCCAGTTGTAGAGAGGAAATCAAAGTGAGCCGGGTCAGCAGCACTAAGTCCTGTGTGTTTGTTTGCAGTCTGTTAATAGAGGCCTTACCTGGCCTTCTCCTCCTTCATCAGCATGTGTGGTCGTCTCCAGGGGTCTTTGAAGTTCCTCTTGAAAGAATCAGGCAGGATCTTTGCCACCTCTGAAAGTCAAGAGCAGAGACAGAAGGGTTTAAAAAAAAAAAGTAATATAATTTACAGGAAAACATCAGATAATACTAATATTAATTGTAGGAGCCAATCTGATCTTGATTACTAGGTCTTTAGAGTTTGTTATGGTTATGGTGACGTGCACAGGGAGTGGCTGAGTCTTTATTATAATGGCAGCTGCATTGGGTTCGCTGATCAGGTATCAGTGACGGGGAGATTGCACGGTTTGTACCGCTATATTATTATATTATTTACAAATAATTGCATCACCAGTTTATTTCCCTTGAAACAAATCACAAATAAGCAAAGGGAATTTGTTTGCCCAGATATCCATTAAAACAGGTCTGCACTCACACCCAGTGGAGTGGCTAAAATCAGGAATGACTACATTAATAATATCTAATATACAGTATAAAATACTTAATGGACTTGCACTGCGCCCATTAAACAGCTACAATATAGTAAGCTAAAACTTACAATGGAACAATAACCAGGGCCACATGCAGTGACGTCACCAGTAAGAGTTTTAACTCTCAGTTTGAAGCCTCAGGATTTGGTATTGGCTGATGCATGTTGATGTTTTACAAACAAATTCACCTGCAGCCAAGAACCTAATGAACGATACCACGTGCCATACTTTATTGTCCATGTTCCTCTACATAGCAACATAATTTACAAAATGGACATCATGTTCTATTGAAGAAGACCTGAAATTAGCAACTGAGATCATTATTTCCTCAGGAAAAAAAAGTTTACCGACTTTGTAAATCAACTGTGAAGTACAGGCTCATTTATAGTTACTTCCAGGTTGGCTTCAGAGAGAAACAGAAATATGGGCACGCCACCTTTGGACGTTTGTGTTGTCAATTAAAGGTGCCAAAATCTGGAACAGTTTACCGTCTGCAATCTGGGAAAGGGCCAACTTACACCTCCTTCAAAATAATGACTTAAAACAAAGCAAAATTGCAAACACAGACAGGCAACAAAGGCACAAAGCACTTTATAACATGCACTTGACACCAACAGTTTACATTGGCCCAGTTACTGCACTTGACTGTCACCACACTTTTATGAAATGTGTCATTAATGATGGAAGACTTAAACCCATGTTGCTTTTTTTGTCATGTGTATGCTGCTGTTTTCTATATCTATTATGAGATGTCTTCCTTGGAAGTATTTTAATTTGTGTTCTTGTGTGAAGCACAACATATACTGCAGTGGAGATAAGGCTACACAACAGATGTGTGCAATTGTGTTGCTTACACTGTAAACACTCAGGGCACAGACCTACCCAAGACTCTGTTCATGTATACATGTATAAAAGAGACATGTGGAAAAATGTCATGCTGACCTTTCGCCGTGCTGCATATGACATTGTTTCCAAAGCACCCTCGCCGCTGTTTCAGGTCTAGACACGGCGTGCCTCCGTTTCTTGGGGGAATAGACACTTGACGACTCCTTTCTTTGCTGCCAACTCCACATGGAGCTGAACATGAGGACCAAGGACCCCAGGAGCCAACCACACAGTCAATGGCTGCTAGGGAAGCAGGAAAATACAGAGATCAAATGAAAGGGTTTATATAAACTGCAGCAGAAACATGTACAGGCAAAAATAAGAAACAAAAATGACATGATATAAAAGATTTAAGGAGGTTTTCCCACAGAGGATGCAACATAAGAATAGAACACGCACACACTTTTTTGCCTGTGTCAAACAGGATTACACTGGCATAAAAGATTGCAAATATACTTTGGCGCAAAGACCATTTAGTGCTTATAAGTAATTAAAATAACTTGTAAATACCTCAATTCAAAAACAAACTTGAAAACAGTATACAGAGGCCAAAACCAATTCTGGTTAAGAGCCTGACAGCAGATGTCTGTTTTGAATGCACTCTGTCTACAGGCAGGTAAAAATATGTGGCTTGTTAATGCTTTAAAGACATGAGTGTGTGCGAAAAGATCATTTTTATGAGCCTGACAAGCTTTTCCCAGCCGTGTTATCTTGGTCATTTTTCCCCCTAATCAGTCCTGCTACGTCTTACTGCATGACTGAAAGTGTGACTTAAAGCACACACCCAAATACACTGCACTGTGCATTATACTCAGGTAAGTGGGTGTCAAAGGACTGGCTCATTACCATCCATGAATGGCAGATCAACCAAGCCCCAGACTCAGGATGTCTGTGACCCAGGTCATATGAGTCGGGGGCTCAGTTTAAATAAAGGTCTAATTCTGTATCCTGTTCTGCCTCTAAATACAACACAAACACATAAACACAGCGGCGGCGGCGGCAGAGGCAGAGGCAGCAATCAAGTTTCCCGTTAAGTGGGCACTGCATGGCAATTACATCAGGCTAAAAGGAAGCAGTATTAGTTAGATTGCTGCTCTGATCAAAGCCAGGAGTCCCCAGCAGTAATCAAGTCTTGTCCGACACAGAGATTTAATAGTGGCGAACATTTAACAGCATGGTTTTTAGGAAGGAAGTGCACCCAGATTAAAGAAAAGAAAGGAGGGGGAAATGCACTGAGGCTCACACACAACGTCAAACATCAGACTACAGGAAATGAAATTAGTGGTGGGCAACTTCATATTTCTTCACTGGAGACAATGGGAGCAGGTGCACGTAGTTTGAAATGAGGTGGACGATATATACTGTAGGTCATAACTAATCTAAGTCAATAAGTACAGTGTGTGTGAGAACAGGGGAAAAAGAGAGAGCATTCAAGGTATCGCCTGTTCGGGTTTATTCCCATGGTCCTGGTGGGATATCTGAGCGTCTCAGTGACACAGTCGATCCACAAAGCCACTGTGGAATCTTTGCATTCCTGCACATTAGTGCTGCCCACCTGACACTTGCCTTTCCCAGATCACCACACACGCGCACACACACACACACTCACGCATGCATGCACACACACAGGTTTGATGCAGATATTCTTCTGAGGACACTGCACCGACTTCCATTCATTAAAATTTCAGCCCTCATGGACGACTGGTCCTGACTAGGTCAGGGTTTATGCCAGAAAAACACAAGTACACACTCTCACACACACACACACTCTCACACACATCAAAAACAACTTCTGTCAGATAAACCCACCCACTTGGGCTCGTTCCATCTTCAGTCATCACCCTAAAATACACAGACGTACACATTCCTCTGTGTAGAGTGACATGAAGTTTCTTGGAAGAACACCGAGGGGCGTGATCGAATTAGACACCACAACCGTATCTACAGTGCTTCCTCCTCTCTCCTCCTCTCTCCTCTGCTTATCCTTGTTGCCCGTCTACCTCGCCTTTCCTTTCCCTCTCCCACATCCTCTGACGTCCATGGGAGCAGCTTCCATGTGGCTGTTTTCAGTGCTCGCAGTGGGGGAAAAACCGAGTGTGGAAGATGAAAACACAATGTTAAAGGTGCAGTATGTAGGAAACCAGAGATTAAGGAAACATGCTAAATTCAAAGGTATATTGGTTTGATGCCAGATACCAGAGGAGACAAAAAAAAAGAAGGTATGCAATGGAGACACATTAACATATACACAGCTGAAAGCGAACAGGAAGTTGATGACAGTGTGAATAAGTTTCTCCTGGACCAAGTAGCAAAACAGGGAGTTTCAGCCAAAGTGATCGAGCCCTTTCTCTACCTCAGTCTTGCATAAAAAAAAAATTTTGGTGGCTGTTTAACATATACAATGTTTTCGTAGGCCGCCATTGACGCCTTTGCCGATTCCTCTCATCGTGTGATAATTCTCAGCTGCTGCTTTCAAGCGAACACATTTCGACTCTCAATCACAACCTGTTGCTGATGCTAAAATTATCCAAATAGCGTCAATGCTTATGAATGAATTTGCTGAAGTTTGTACATGAACTTGTTTTAAACATTCAAGTTTGCTGCTGTACCTCACTCACTCACTCACTCGTTTTTTTTACTGCTTTGTCCTCGACATGAGGGTCACAGGGGCTGCTGGTGCCAATCCCAGCTGACATAGGGTGAAAGGTGGTGTACACCCTGGACAGGTCACCAGTCTATCGCAGGGACACGTGTTGAGACAAGCAACCACTCTGACAACTACGGTGGGCTGTTTTACCTATTTTACCCATTTCACCCTCAAGTACCCTGAATGCTTTGCCAACATTTTATTTATTTTACCCATTTATGGCCCACGGTTGGTGTAGTGGTTAGCACTCTTGCCTTTGCAGCAAGAAGACCTGAAATCCTGGGTTCAAGCCCCGTTTGGAACAACTTCAAAACAAGGGCCTTTCTGCAAAGAGTTTGCATGTGCTCCCCGTGTGTGCGTGGGTTTCCTCCGACTTCCTCCCACAGTCCAAAAACATGCGATATGGGGATTAGGTGAATTGGTCGCTCTAAATGGTTGTTTGTCTCTATATGTGTCCCTGTGATGGACTGGCGAACTATCCAGGGTGTACATACCCTGCCAATCGGCCAATGTCAGCTGAGATAGGCACAGGACCCTCCGGTGGAGGATGGATGGACCCATTTATGTATTTATTTGCTTAATCGTCTTCTGTTGGAGACCTATTAGCACATAAATCACAAACACTTGAATCGAAGACATGATTGTGTTTGTTGAGGGTGCAACAGTGGAACCAATAAAGTCAACAGGTCCCGCCCATTTGACGAAACCAGTCTATGATGGACACAGACGAACACACCAACAGGTCCCAGGCTCTGTCTGGAAGTCTGTTGCCCCCTCTCCCCCCCCCACAAACCACCCCAGGTCACAAGGTAATTACCACACTGTGGTGGTCCACGGCTCTGTTTCTTGTACCAGCAGTGCCACAGTCCCACCAACCACATGATAACCCTGCTGACAGTCTGACACAGCCTGACCCACACAGCTTACAGCCACGGTGACGAGAAGGTCCCCAAGCAGCCGGAAAAGTGCACCACCGCCTCTGACCCCTGACCCTCACACAGGAAACAAATGGTACTCATCGTCAGCAAGTTGATCTTTTGTTTTCTCAATGAGCTGACAAACTTTTTCTCGTTTTCGAGTATTTTAACTCAAAAGACGGTTATCTTTGAAAAACTTAGTGTGTGTAACTTTTGAATATAAACAAATGTTGCATTCAAACCGTTGTCAAATGAGTTCACACAATGCCGATAAACCAGTATTACATCTTGTATTGCCACAGCAACATCATTCTAGCAAAGGTTGCCGTATGACCGAAAACACAGAGAAGCGCCCACAAAAAGTGAAAACGCATTTTCAAGGGATAAATGCCTCTTGTCTCTTCCTGCCCCTGATCGGCTGCCACTGTACACACACAAAGGTCTGATAGTATATCTTGACAGAGTCTGTTTTATGTTAAAAAAAAATTATTTAAGAAGACTAAACAAAGTCAGAATATTAACGGTTAACAACAGAAATCAACAAAAGTTATGCACTGCAGCTTTAAAGTCCTTGAAAAAACATTTTATTAATAAGTTGGGAGTTTTTTTTTCCATCAATGAAAGGATCCGACAAACACAGTTGAGAATAACAAGACTTAGCTTGAACTAAGTTTGTGGAAACAAGGCAACTATCCGTGGCAGCTGGCAGCGTGTGTCAGACAGACAAACACCACCAACCGAAACACAGCACTGTATAACGTGTATCCAACATCAGTGCTATTATCTGCCGACGTGTCAGCCAGTCTCCAGTCACACTTGTTGCAGTCAGATAATAGACCACAATCTAGCTTTTCAGAATGACTTTCCTATGCTTTTTTTTTCTCGCTCTCCTTGAATTCTGCTTCCATTTAAGGGTTTCATAACAAAAGAGGTATCAGTCCAGCCCACCCAATTTGCTTTATCTTTCTTCTCCCTTTATCACTTTGTCCCACACTCTTCCTTGTTCTTTCTCCTCCATCTGTCTCCTTTTTTTGGACCTGCTTTTCACTTTCCCTCCCCCTCCGTCTAACCCTCCACCCTCCTCTCTGATGGGACCCAGATGTCTAGCTGTTTCTACAGGACCAGTGCACCTCACAAACCCCCACATCCTCCCTCCCTGACGCAAGGGGACGCGGGCTCTGGTCCCATCAGACAAGCCTCATAATGTTTGGCAACACAAGGGACAACCATGAGCCTGTTAGCAGGGTTGAAGGACATAGGATGAAGCCCTAATAACAGGTTTGCACATAAATGTTTCCTGCAGACACCTTGAAAAGAGGAGCCAAACAGACCAACTAATTAAAATGAGTCATTACAAACACAGCTGAGGCAGATTTTAAAGAACTTTTTTTGTTGCATTTTACTACAGCTTAAGGATTTCACATAACTACAGACATGACAAACAAACCCAGTAAACGGACTCAACAAAAGCCGTACATGGAGTAACTTGATGTTAGACTTCTCCAGCAGCTGGCTCCTTTCAGTCAAGCTTGGCAAAAACATTCACTCCTCATAGAGGTTCAGGTTAGAGGACATGTGGGAAGCGAGGAAGAAAAACAGGGAGTGAAGGAAGATGGACAGAAGTAAACATCGTGGCATGACAACATACAGCGCAGCAGAGGAACGGGGGGGAGAAGCAGAAGAGCCTGCAGGAGACAGAAGTGAATGATGAGTAAACCCCAGGTGTAACTGAGGCAAAGGCTGCAATATGTCATCGTGCTCATATGAGAATTACCAGACTCCACAGCACGAGAGGAGAGGAGAGGAGAGGAGAGGAGAGGCAATTAATGACTTAATGTGAAGCAGAGATGAACATGATGTGAAGTATTTTTAACTTCCCAACATGGATTACTAACACCATCCAGTATTATTTGTCTGATTCTATCTCCTTCGTCACTTCTACGTTTCCTGTATTTGCCAGAATGCCTTTTAACAACCTTCAGGGAGCCGCATAGAAATAAGGAATAGGAAAACATCAGTCAATTTCCTTAGGGAAGTTTGAATGTGGACCTTTGTCAAGCCAAACATAAACACATTTTCCATTACTGTAAGTACAAGGATATGTACTGATTTAATTTAATTTTGAAATGATTTTTGTATGTGGACACCGTGGGAAACTGGGCAGCCTCAACAGAGGTTTGTGCTCTCTAAGTGTGTTCACCTGGAATAGTTTAGACACAAAATGAACCCAGTGATTGGTCAAGACGAGTGCAGAAACGGTTTGTTCATCGATGTGCAGGATGGATGCAAAAACATGTGGAATACCTTATGAAATAGTCCACTGTAATCTCCACTTGTTTTAAGTTGACACCTCCCAGCTGTGAAGAGCAGCAACATCTGACATGTGTCTCGTGTCGTGTCCGTGCTGGAACATCCTCCACAATCTTTACACAGAGACAGCAAACATTCCTGGCCAAAGCCTTCACTTAAAAACATCCCTGCAACAGAACGCTATCACATCCTGAAGAGTTTAAAGTGTTTGGGACCAAGTGGTACAAACAGCCCGATGTGCTTTCCGTCTCACCTCTGATGTCAAACCCACTCCAAACACTGCGCTGTGTCTGCAGCTGCAGCAAGTTAATTACAGACTGTGGCAGACGGTACACAGACAGTCCCCTCACAACTTTACAGACCCGCAGGATCAGGATCGGGATCAGGATCAGGTAAAGTCTTGAATAAATACAGAGGTGCTTTGAGCCAAGCCTCGCGATACAATGTTGTGTTTATACTGTAAATATGCTCAGGAAGTCAAGGTGCTTTGCACAGTGTCACTCAGGGCTCACTCGTCCATACGGGGTTCAATGTCATGATGTTTATTTTAAGTATCATCTTCATCAAAGAATGCTATATAAATAATAATAATATATATATATATATATATATATATTTAAAGGGCTTTTCAACCACTTACTATTTTAATATTCTGATGTTTTATCATTTTAAAATTCATCTTCATGCTAAAATGATTTTAACATTTATCAGAAATAATATTTTACCAGCATCATCCTTGTTCCATGCTCCATGTTTCAATTGCCTGTTTTTTTATTAATGCAAAATGTGCTGTTGCTCATTTTGGTCAAGACATTTATTTATTTATATATCCAGGATAAATAAAGAAAAAAAAAATCTGTCACACTGTGTTAAAAATCCTCGTCTGGCACATGAGTGAACCGATGCACCGATGGCAGCTGGTCTCTCACTGACCTGTGAGTGACCAGCTGCTGTTGAGCAGCACTGTGATGACTCAACACTGACACTGAGGTCTGTCCTGTGCATATTCTGTTCAGTTTCAGCTTGGTAGACAAATGGGATGGATAGTGTGACTCCTGGAATCCACTCCAGCAGGCTGCTGCACGATTAATGCTGTCTGAACGTGCATCTTTGAATGATTGGTGGATTTAAAAAAAAGATCATTTTATTTGTACTAAAACATTTTTGCAAAAAAATTTGGACGTGCAAACATTAGAATTTCCTCTTTTTTTTTGCTCCCTTTATTTACCGATAAGTCACATTTAATCTACATTGCAGCCAAAATAAAACGCACAATGCATATTGTTGTATCGGTTTATGTGGTTTAAACTAAAAATTAAAGCATCTTCACGTTGTGTACAATAATAATTAAAAGCAGTTACATGCTACATGAGGTCAGTTGTAATGTTTTATATTGGTTGTACATAATTATTGGAGTAAATTCATATTAAAATGTGCAGAATAGTGCATGGCTCAGTTAAACAGTGATGAACAGGTGGTTCAGCTTACAGTGAGGTCTTTAAATTTGTAATACAGCCTCCGTATTAGACTACGTTTGTACACACTTGAAAGTGTTTGATTCAAGTCTGGACAAGGCATCCCCCACGTCCACGCTGTCCCACAGAAACAATTCTCCTCTAAAACAAAGCTTTTACTATGTATGTATTACATGGGTTTAAATGTTAGGTCTGTCGCAGCATTTTCAGCGCTCTTTGACCTGTTGAATTGTCCCTGCTGGCGCTTGTTAGTGTGCACTTAAGAGGAGGGAAAAACTCCCTGAGTGCAACTTTACAAAGGCATCCTCCTCCCCCTTGTGAACTTGAGATGTTTCAACATACAGTAAGAGCTTTAGTTACAGCTCCGAGTGATTCCTGTGTGTCACATCTTAGCTCTACTGAAATCTTGACCATCTTTGGCAGTGTGGTTTTCATGGTGTCCATCCCCTCATTTATCCATATAAAGCAGCAGCAGCAGCCGGGGGGGATATATGGGCGTGAGGTTACTCTATTTAACATTTTAGTGAAAAACTTATATCACCCCCCACTTTCCTACAACTTCAGGATGTGCAATGTGAAGCTTTGATGTGAAGGCCAAAGGTCAACCCAACAAACTCAAAAACACATTCACACCACCTGCTGCTGTGGACAGGAGAGATGGGATAACCCTGGAGGTTCCTCCAGTGGCCATCTCTTGTTGACCACTTCAAACAAACAGTCATTATGGGTGCACTGGAGACAGCTATGTGTAGTATGTCTCACTGTCTCCGTGTCACCTCAATGCCAGCCATCTCTGTCTCCAACTGGACAACCGAGGAGACACAAACGCTGCTGGACAAACCATGAAGATTTAAAAGCGTCAGCAAAGTGTGTGAAGTTTATGTTGCATCTCAGTAACAGAAGAAGAAACTCACCAGATATTTGGCACACGGGCTGATAGTCCTCGCAGCAGTCTCTGGTTTTGTGACAGTAGGTGTCACAGTAGCACACTGTCTTTCTCTCGCTGTACTCAAAACACTCGTTATTCCGCCCGGTGCAGCAGTTCGGGCTCTCCCTCTGCCCGCAGCCCGCTTCGGCAATTTCCGCGCAGAAAAACATATATCCACAAACGATGAACCCGAGACGCGTCGCGCTCCATCCATGCGCTCCCATGACGGAAACTTCTCTGCACTTGCTCCAACACACTCCACTGGTGTATGCTTCACTTAGAGGGTGCTTGGAACTGGATTACGCAATGGATTATACACAAGCAGATTATTTTTCTATATAAAATGCAACTGCAACATGGTTCTATTTACGAAAAAGGAGGCAGCTGCTGTGTTGACACATGCACGGACAACTAACTGATGCGTAAATGCGCGCACCGGCTCTGCGGCTTTCTTCTATCCCTCATACGGATACCGCCCCTTTTGAGCGGGTTATTAGGAACGACTTACAGTAGCCTACCTCTCTCCCTCCCTCTCTTTCTCTCTATCTCCCTCTCTTTCCCGGGCTGGCTTGCGCAATATGCAAAATGAAAAACAAACGTGTATTATGGCATATAGCTAAATCTTCTATGAAAACTATTTTCCTGCTGGGATAAAAGTACCAACAAAACCAATAACTCGTTTTGGGTAGAGGCAGACAAAACTACAGACAAAATACGAATTAACACATTAACATCGACTTGGACCGATGCTCAAATGGGAAATCCAAAAATCGCTTTAAGAACAAGTGTAAGAGAAAGCACTTCAAATGTGTTTACTACAATATCCGCAAACACCATGTGCACCGTATCCAAAATCGTTCCGAATCAGATCACGTTTTAGGTTTGCGATCGGGAAATCGCGTTCAGCACCACGGACAGCGGCGCGCGGCCACTTCATAGATAAACCGTGAATTTTAAATAAAAAGAGGATCCAGAGTGTGCGGCATCTGCAGACAAGTGAACGAGTGCTCCTCCTTCATCAGCAGCTTCAAAACAACGAGCTCCACTGGTCTGGTAGAAGTCACCCCCATTGAGAGAAAGGCCGGAGAACAATAATATTACTTACCCTTCACTGGGTCTGAGTGAATGGAGGCTGGAGGAAAACGCTGAGCGGTGGGTGGCTACTGTATAGCATCACCAGGACTAAGGGGGAAAAAAGAAAATAGTCAGATAATTTAGTTTACTTTAAAGGTAAGTGCGTGGGTAGAGCAGGACCACAAGGCTTGTACATAATGGAGCTTTTTGCTGGTCTCCAAAAATCTCCTTCAGGTAAAACAGTTAACTAACTTTTTTTCCCATAAATTAAATGCAGTGGGATGACATCATTAACTTGATGATGACATCCTTAACTTGTGCTGGAAATTAAAGTACTTTAACCTCTACTGTATTTAGGTATATGTGGCCTGTGTTAAATCATTTGAGGCTAAAGGTCCACTATGTAAGATTTAGGTGAAATACTTTCTATTTGACTAATATTTTTGTTGTTGTTGTTTGAATGTATGAAACGTTTTAATTAACATAAAATGAGCGTTTTACATTTACATCTGAAGCAGATCTCCTCTAAGGGCCCACTATGTTTAAAAAAAAAAAAAAAAAACAGGTGTGAAAGTTACACATTGTACCTTTAACATTCATGTAAAAAAATGACTTTTTATTTACCATCTACGAAAGTCAGTAAGACTTTAAAAAAAATGGTGTTTCTTGTTGTTGTTTTTTTACTAATTCTCTCTCCAGAACCAGAGAGTATAAATGAGAGGAGAGAGAGAGTGATGATTGTGTGTGTGTGTGTGAGCCACAGGGGGTAGAGTTCTGCTATGGCAGCTCCAGCTCCCCCTAGTGTTTAATATGAGCTTTTGTTGTTGTGCATCTTGTGTGAACTTGGATGAAATGTTCATTTTAAAGCACTTTGACTCAAGTTTCATTTTCTCGTTTTTGCCATTTGTGCACAAACCTAACAGTCCAGACACATGGGGGGATCTCATGCAGGGTTCTCTTGGAGTCTAGCAGAAAAGAACACAGAAGAAAGGTGCTTTAAATATTATACAAAAACAAGGAAAATCAAGAAATATATAATAAAATTAAAAAGTATATATAAGCTAATGTGAGAGCAAAGAAACTATGCTATAGTGGCAATCTTGTTGCACATGTTAGAGGCTAAATACTAACATTTTATACATGCGAAGTGGAGTGAAATGGTCAAAGATTATTTATCATCATTTAGTTTTGCTTGCATATTGTCATTATATGCCATTTATACTTAAATAACTTACATGATTTTACCAATGTATGTTCATTTTAAAGTTTTAGTTTCATGTAAGGATGCATATTTAGACATAAAATACACCTGACAATGTGGGTACACCTAGCAAAACTGAATGCAGTCTAATACATGAATGCTACCACACAGCATATACATTATAGTTTCACAATAAAGTTTAAAATAAAAAAAAAGTTTAAAACTTTATTCACATCTTAATGGAGGTACGTTAAATGATAGATATTTGAATCAACACCTCTCTTAAACTTGATAAATCCTCATATTATGTGCGACTGACTGAAATAAAGAGAAAGAGTGAGGGATGGATAGTTGAATACCTACACGAATCATCAGCCAAAACTGGAACAATGACTTCCCTGTCCGATCCCTCCACTCGACACCTGCCCCCTATGGTTTGTCCCAGCATGATCCATTTTACCCAAAGGACAGAATAACACACGAACAAGAGAGGGAGCAACAACAAAAACACACACACAGATGCTTTCAAGTTCCCATAAACCATTTTAATGAGTTGTGAAATCCCCACATAACACTGGGCACAGTCCAAAAAAAATGGTTAATTATTTAGAACCACACACACACACATACATGTACAAGTACATGCACATAACTTTGAAATACATTTATGGCCAATAACAATAATATTTACTGTTAGGAACAAAAACATTTGGCCAAACTATAAAGGTTGGGATATACTGCATAATCCATCAGTATTTTAATACAATCGTTATGGTAAGACATTTAGATTCACATCGCTAGTGATGATACGATGAAGGAGCAGGTTGATCGACAAACACAATTGCAATAAAGGCACCAAAGTGACAAGTTAAAAACCCTGAATACATTAGAAATTGATTATAAACCCAACATTCTTAACACTTAAAATGAACGAAGTCGCCATAAATCGTGTTCTGTCAGAAGCTGATGGAAAGAGTGGATTCCTGAATAAGAGAGAACATAAATGAAACAGAGCAGAGGGATATTTGTTTTCTTCTTTCTTTTGGAGTAAGGTCTTTCTTCACAGCAGACATTTTGACAATCACCTCATTAATACCATCATTTACACGTGTGACTCTCCTGTAACCAAAAGGTCTGTTTTCTTTCTTTTCTTATGAGCCCACAGTTTTATCTTTTGACCAAGAAGGAAAAAAAAACTGCTTCTAATGTAAACACAATTCAATAATCCTGTTGTAGGAACATATATGTATATATACATATACATCAACATATATACCTGGACCTTCAACTTCAATTAATCAGCTTTATTGTAATTTTCTTTGTTCCTTCGTAAGAGTAAACTGAATACTTTGGTTTGTGGACAAAAAGTTAATGGAACAAACAACGTATCGATCATCGAAGAACATCATGGACATAATATAAATCGATAATCAGTTGCAACCCCACTTTGAGCCACGTGGATATAATAACCATTCACATTCTAATAAACACGTTTATAATGCACAATATGAATCATGATAATAATTTGCTCTCTAACAGTTAAAACTTTGTCAGCATGTTTTTTCTCTGAACACACTTTCACAGTATACCAGGTTCAGCGTTTGGCACCCGAATTAAATATATTATTCTCTACAATAAAACTATCATGTTGGTAATAAACTAGATAACACTATACACCGTATAAAAATAACTGGTACATTATAACTGTAAATCCATTCTATTAAAGGCTTAGTTATGGAAGTGACTGCAGTTTATGTGACTGTAAACTGCAAACAGCTGCGCGGTCCGCGTCCTCTCGCTTTGGAAACATCGTTTAAGCACAAGAGGAGACGGAAACGCAACGCAAAACTCAAGAAATACAGCGATATGACACCTGTATACTTGCAGTAAACCGCAGTAAAACAGCTGTGGGATGATGGGAAATAATGCTTTTCACTGACGGAGGGTGTTTCACAGAGCAGGTTTACAAAGACAAGTGAACCAGATCATTTGGGGGAAAAAAGCTGCTGAAATATCTGTAAAATGTGTAGCCACGAAAGAACCGTGTTAACCCTTAGCGTGCTACAGGTGCACCCATGGTAAATTAAAGGTGCCATATGTAAGAATGTGGTCAAAAACAGTTACTACATTCGAATTCAAAAATACCGAGGTCTTTTAGGTTTCGTTTTCTGACGTAACTGGCAACCCGTGGTTGCTCAGCAGCTGAGACTCTACTGACTGCAATGATTGGTAGACGGCGGTAAGTGGTGCCACATGCAAAAAAAACATGATTTGCAGTCTGCAAAAATATTTTTTTAAATGAAAATATTTTGGCTGTACTGTTGTTGTTGGTGAGTTCAGTTTGTTATATGAACATTATTCCTGAGTCTCTGTGACATATTAGGAAGATTTTATGGTCAGTTGCTTTAGATTTATTACATAATGCACCTTTAACAGTGATATAAAGTCATAAAAATGAGCCAAGTGAAATTTCACAAATTAAAACCGATTTTAAACATTTTGAGCACTTCAGGTGTGTTTATATAGTTGGTGAAAATTAAAGAAATTTTTCATCAGATGACCTAGTTTGTGCTGAAAAAAAGGATATAAGACGCTCTGTATTGCACATTATATATATTCTTATAACCTGTGTAGATACTGTGTATTTTAACATAGTAATGGAAAAAAGCAGTGTCATAAGGGATAATAATTCATGTTATTCAGGTTTTGTTTCACATTTAGATATTAGGAAACACGTTTTTCAATGTTATTTGATCGATTTTGTAACCCCACTCTGTGACGTTGACCCTCCGTCTGATCAGCTGTCCTTGATGCTCAGCATCAAAGCTCTGCATCTGTCCAGATGTTAACACGCTGAGCCTCACTCAGGCTGTCTTTTCTTCTCCACTGCTCCTGAGAGCCTTTTAGCTTCCAGGAGACACTGATCTAAGTTTAGTCTCACGCACTCAGTAGCTACTTTTATGATACGGGAGAGGTTTGCTAAACTTGGATCTGTATCGAATGCCTGGGCAGCAGGAAGCCGACGACCTTTATGGAAGTCGAGCAGCTCAGTCGGTCTTCCAGACCGTATTCAGAACCTTCACCACCTCCTCATAGATGATGAAAACTATAGCCACATCCAGACACACACGACCAAGGCGAGGAACTGTCCCTTTATAGAAACTACAGATGGACACAGAGAGAGAGAGAGATGAGACGTCAATGTTCCGTAAAAACAAAACACTTTTATGACGCACTCTATGTTTGATAAGAAGGTCGATCTAAGGCCGCTAACTGCTTCACATGCAGTGATTAAAGCATCACTTCTAAGCTGAGAAAGCAAAGGCGCCTTGTTGTGATTTAAAAAATAAAGGGAGGAAGCCCGCTGTGACAGCAGACTAAACAAAGTGGAGGCGTACTCACGCTGCCAAGCCCTCATATTTCAGGATCTTCACAGCACAGTCAAGCGTGCTTTTATATTTATGCGCCTCCAGACCCTTCAGGAAAAAAAAGGATGGACGCTGTCAGCATTTGGCAACAACTTGAGTTCAACGTGTATTCTTTTTTTTTAGCCAGTTTGTCAGTGATGTACCTGCATCCGCGTCTTGATAACATCTAATGGGGTGTTTCCAAAGACACTGGCTGCTCCTGCTGTGGCTCCAAAGAGTCCAGTCAACAGGGGATTGATAGATTTGTCGGGGTTATCACCTGGTGAAAGGAAAGGACAGTAAGGGTCAGGAAATGTAAACGCAACCGTCGTTTTGAAAAAGTGGCAGAAGAGTGACCTTTTATTGTCTTTGACATTATTATTTATTGCATCTATGTATAATCTTCATCCTTATTCAGCTTCTTTATATCTCATTTGTCTTTTGGAGACACTCTGTTCTAAGTGGGATTAATGGACACAACATGTATAACATAAAAAAACAAATAAATAAATAAAAGGATAAAGATAAATGGACATAGTCCAAGGGTTAATTTCAATAAGGACATTTTTTTTAACTGATAACATTTGTTATAATTGACAGAAACACAGTGAAGAGCAGTGTAGGCCTTTTATTTTCTTTGATGGCAGTCACTTTGACATTTATTTATTTATTTTCAATCCCAACTTCCTCTGTATCTCAGATCCACTGCCTGATGATAAAATAAAACATTTGTCCCTAGAAATTAGTTTTAAAAAAAATAAAAACTTTTTTCTTTTTCTTTTTTTTAATAAAAACATTTTATGGTTGAACATTTTAACATTTTCCTGAGGAGTTCATGGTCACAATCCCTAGTTTCAGCTTATCTTCAATAGAATAAGATATCAGTTTAATAAAGTATGTTCCCATTTAAAGGAAAATAGATCACAGAGTATAAGCACATGGGTGAAAACCAGTGTGATTGACAGCTGCTATGGTTAAACACAAACCTAGTTCAAAGCCTTGTGAACATTCAAATTGCAAATCTGGAGGCTTCAAAGGAGGAGTTTATATTTTTATGGGTGGTATCACGACCAGTTGGTACTCCACCAAAAGTAACTTTCTCAATCGTCTGGCAGTTTTTTTCTCATGTGATTAAAGTAATCTTTCTGTAATAACAAACAAATGCACACAATAAACAATCTTCCTACACACACTGACTGACCTTTGTACCAGTTCTTGAGCGATGTCATCACATAGAACCGAATAGCCTGGTTAGAGCCTTGTTTGAGCACCGTAGCAGTGAGACCCTGGTATGTTCCTCTTAATCCTATTCAGGAGGGAGGGAGGGAAGTTATTACACTGTGCACCGTTTGTAGGCTGCACCACCCTGTGTGACCACAAGATGGCAGATGAATGACATGCAGTGGAGCCTGCGCTTTACCTTGAGCTCTGATGATTTCTCTGACTCCGTGGTAGAAACCCCTGTATTTGGGGTTTGCCGAGGTCTGGTCGTGAATGAATTTAACCTTGAGAGATAAAACAGGAACAAGTTGACCATCGTCCATCACAGAGTGCGATACTTTTACAGAGAAAGCTGTTGAAAACAACGCCAATGTGTAGTCTGGCTTCAAGGAAAGAGAGTTCAGAGAACATGCAAGGTCCTCTGGATTTGTCAACTAATATCGAAAAATCACAAAAGTAGTAATGTGACTGGCAGTCATACACTCAGTGGCACTCTACAATCACAATGAGGGGCTGTGTCATGTGCACTAATGCTGACTGCGCATTAAATATCAAACACATTTGACCACAGATCAGTGAGAAACATACCTTAATAGTTTCCATGGGACAGACAACGAAAACAGCCTCCATCACGCCAGCACCAAGCCCACACAGCAGGCCTCTGGTGCTGTCCAGTCGCCCGGACTCATCCTTTACCCGGTTACTAAGGAACTCAAACACCCCGAACCTGAAAAGTGAGAACAGTGTCAGGAAAGGAACAATTGGGGAAAAGAACCATTTTGTTTGTATTTACATGTTCGTCCTTTGTTTGTTGAGGATTTAATGGTGAATGGTCTGTAGTTGTATCGTGTTTTTTCTCGCCTTGATGACCACTTCACGCTGCTCTACACCACAGTTTTGCAAATCACCCATTCACACCCATTCATTCATATGCCGTCTGGAGCTATATGAGGTTAAAGGAAACACGTCGGCGTGTAGACTAGCAGCCTTCAAGTTGAAAGACAACCAACTGAGCCGCAATCACCCCATTATTTATTTAAGACTGAGCTATTAAATCACTGTTTTTAATTCTAAAGACTCACTTTACTGTGTGTGTTAAATACGAAATGCCAAAGTAAACCAAATAAAGCAGATCCACAGAGTCAGAAATATTCTTTTAAATTTCAGATGTGCAAAAAAAAAGTGCTTTCCTTTATATAATGTGCCTTCTATCACATTAAAGATGCTCCAACAATGAATGACCAGCACCTGCTGTCACAGAGGAAAGTCCAGAGAGAGAGAGAGAGAGAGAGAGAGAGAGAGAGAGAGGTGTGGTATCTCTGTTATCAGAAAATGTTGAGCCAGCCAGTCCTTTACGAGAAGGTTATTTATAGAAGAAATTGAATTGTGGGGAAGGCACTGTGCTGCCCTGTACCTTCAGGAAAACAGGCGAGCGAGGACAGACACTTGCTCTTGATTAATGCTCAGTCTGCTCCAACAACAACAACAACAACAACAACAGTTTACCTGCCATCGTCTCAGGTACGGACAGAATTCATCTCGTATATTCGGCTCATGTCGGTTTACGCCTATCTGACTCGTCTTTGAAACGTCTTCTCTCTTCACTAAGTGTCCACATCTGCTCCTCCACATCCCCTCTCACGCAGATTTAGTTTGTTTTGAAAGATGGCCGCCACAAAATTAACTGGCTACCACTTAAAGGGATACTTCACCGATTTGAATGTGGCTTTGTCTTGCTAGAATAGCAGTAGTATTTTTTAGAAAATGTGCTTCCCTCCCTCAGTTTTTCCCTGACTTGTAAAAAAAATCTGTTTTCCCTTATCCAAATGTGCACTACTGTGAGTCAAATGACACGTTTTGCATCACAGTAGGGCACATTTTGAAAATGGAAAACAGATTTTTTTTACAACTCAGTGAAAAACTGAGGGAGGAAGCATATTTTCTAAAAAATACTACTGCTATTCTAGTAGCATTGTGCTATTCTTAAAGTATCCCTTTAAGGCGTAAAAATAAATCAAATCTGTCCTCATCTTTACTCACATATCTCGCCGACTACAGAGATGTTTTTATAGAAAAATAAAAACTACTTCCTTACATCACATGCTGAGACACATACTATCCTCCATATTATCCCTACCCACTTAATGACCGAACAAAATGCCACAGTTAGAACGTGAAACGTCATGTTTTGGCCGACCGTCCACTGTCAGAGATGAGTCATGATCTGGACAGCGGAGCACTTTGCCCAATCTTCATTAGTGGCTCTTTCTACAAGGTCAGTTCCCCTGATGAGAAAGGTGGGTTGAATAAGGAATAGTAAGAAATAATGGAGGTCGAGGTTTTTGACAGGATGGACGGATGTAGACGTGGTTGAAGGGTAAAGGGGAGAAAAAGGTCAGAGTCTGTGCCTCTCATACGTCCCTAACAACCCTCCAGCAGATTTTATGGGGCACGATGGTGCACAGGCAATCAGCTAATGGGACAGGAGAGGATGGGGAGAGGGGAGGCAACACAGCAATAGAGAAGGGGGGAGGGGAAGGAAGGAAGACAGGGGAAGTAAGAATTGAACAGATCGGACTCAGATGGTCAACGGTCAATGGAAACGTGCCACGCTTCCCCAATGAATCTAAACTGCTTTGATGTAAAAACACATTTCATCTCTCGCTAAGTGATTCTTTTTCTGCCTTATTCCATAAGTCAGCAGTCTTGGTTTTTACGGAACATTTATTTTACTCCACCACTAAAATATCTAACACATTTGCAATATATCAAGATGACATGGCTTAAAACTTCATGTCACATTTCCTCAGAGACACGAGCCAACAATTAGAAACCACAGAACAAAAATTAAAAACATCAGAGTCATTACACACACACACCAATACAACACCAGCCTCCCTTTTTGTTCCTCTGTCGAGACCCTGTCTGAGTTTGAGTGGCGTTTCTTTGCTCCGCCTGGCTGAGCCTCTCTCTAGATTTATAGACAGACTCTATCCTCCAGCATAACTCATACTGTACGTACACACAGAGAGGGAGGGGACGTGGAGAAATAACAAAAAAAATGCTCACAACAAAGGCGTCTACCTTGTTTTTTTCTCACTGTGTGTGCGCACTTGTCTGGAAGTAAATGTCACTGCTGTGAAAAAATAACATAATTACACTGAAGGCTGGTGTGGCATTTATTCCTTGCATTGTGGGTAATGGACTAGAATAATTACAGTGCGTGAGCAAAATGGTTCCACAATGGCTGAGGTAAAAAAAAGTGTTTGTTTTTTATTCCGTGCGCACAGACACCGTCATATATAACAGTGTTTGTCATAATTACTACAATATGAACTGAGGGTGCAAACGTATAAGAAATGAAGCGGTAAATCAATTAACATCGAGTCCAGACCATAGATCCATCGAGGCTGAACACTCTGATATGTCAAGTGCGGGTTCTGTTCATGCATTTGTTTATATGTGGCGACTGAATAACACACTGATGAAGTGATGAACAGAATGCTGGGTGTGCGCACATTACATCACCCAGATTATTCAGAATTATTTACTTTGTGTTATTTATTCAGTCATTTTTCATTATACTAATTAGTTATGTATACTAATACATACATAAATCATGCTAATTGAGTGTGTATTCATTTTGTACATCTACTTGCCTGACTGCAGACTTGGGTATGGAGCCGTAGACCAGCGAGCTGAGTCCTCTGTACAGTCCTTTAACACCGTGACCCTGCACTGTTTGCTTCACACAGTCACCTGAATGAACACACACACACACACACACACACACACACAACAAAAAACAGAACAGTATTTTATTTTACTGTAATATGTCTTTATGTCATGGTTAAAGGTGTCACACGTAAGAATGTGGCCAAACAAAAAAGTTACTACATTCAAATTCAAAATACAGAGGTCTTTTAGGTTTTGTTTTCTGACGTAACTTGCAACCCGTGGTTGCTCAGCAGCTGAGACTCTACTGACTGCAATGATTGGTAGACGGCGGTAGGTGGCGCCACATGCCAAAACATGATTTGCAGTCTGCAAAAGATTTTTTTTAATGCAAATATTTTGGCTGTACTGTTGTTGTTGGTGAGTTCAGTTTGTTATATGAACATTATTCCTGAGTCTCTGTGACATATTAGGAGGATGGCCAGTTGCTTTAGATTTATTACATAATGCACCTTTAAACTGATTTTAAACCCCCAAAACTTTATGTTATTCTTCAAATTACGTGGATGCTGCGCTCGACGGCAAAACCTGAGCAGGATAAGTAACAGCTGTCTCGAGCGCTCATTACGATGGTCTCCAATCCTTATGTGTGTGTGTCTGTGCGTCAATATGCATGGACGCTGAATGAAGCATGTGTGTATTTGTCTGATCTGCGTCATATAAATGAGAACAGTGACAGCCTGCTAGAATCCCTAATGTACCTGGGGATGATGGGTAATGAGATAACAAGCTCCTGAGAGAGAGGCAGAAGAAAACAATTAGACAGACAGGAAGACGGAGACTCACCTATTCCTCTGTATTTAGGTGGATTTGCCTTCTCATCCAGCTGTAACTGTGTCTTGACATACTCTGTTGGGAATGTGATGCAGATCTCTATACCACCTGCAATCCCACCTGCAAAACAAAACAACACAAACAAACCGATTTAAAAAATATTGTATATAAAAGAGCCAACCACTCTGCCTGGATACAGCCTTACTAAGCCCAAAGCCCTGCCCTCTTTATGAATTACAAGGAGGCATGATAACTTCATGGATCATTACAGTGACTCCACAAATGGCTTTCCCTCCATAAACATAAAGCACTGCTGCTGCTGCTGCTGCTGCGGGAGGAAGAGTAATGTGAGCTGTTCCTGCCACAGCTCGTGAATGTGCCGTGTGGAAAAGCAACACAACAAAAGTAACCGTGAGCTGGAATTTTTATTTTCCGGACTCATTTCTGCACCCGTAAATACAGCCCTTAAAGTGTGTGCTGAGAAAGTCAGAGACAAAGCCAGTGAAGTGTGAGTGACTGCTGGAGGGTCCAGGTCAAATAGACGCCTCAACTCGCTAAAGAGATGAGGACAAGAATAAAAAAAAAAGAAAAGAAAAAAGCTAAGTGGATGCAAAACACATACGAGTCATGAGGGAAGGAGGAGGGATGGCATTAATGAAATTATCTACTCACAACCTGCTGGGAGGGGCTCCATTACCCAGGCCAAGACCCCTCCATTAGCTCAATGACACACACACACACACACACACACTGTGCATTGGGAAACAGTGTTTTTCTGGGACACACCAGACGTAACACACACTGAAGATAAACCTCTACATTTTTCCAGCTTGCACTGGTTCTTGGTCCATGCACTACATGTATTACATTTTTCAAATCTGAGCAAAACTGTATTACTTTTACTATTTTATTTTATTTGTTTTTTTTTTTTTATGTTGAACACATTTTCTCTTTGTGATTTGGTGTTTTTTGTCCAGATATCAGTCCTATAAAGTAATTTTAGACCATTTATGAACTGTGAAGCTATTAACAACCCATTTGTGCTGAGTCATTTTAAAGACACAATTTTCCAACTGTGTAACAAATATTGTTTTTCCAAAAAGAAGAAATAAACAGCCCGAACATGACTTAGCAAAAAATGCTTTTGCTGATTGTATTTACATGTGTAGCAGTCTGTGCATAGTGAAGCATGTGATTTATAGGATTTTTGGAGGTATCGGATATCTGATGCAGTGATTTTTGACCAGTATCGGACCGATACCGATTCCCATCCCTTGTTCCTATGGCAACAACAACAGGTTTTGTTGAAATATTGAAACACGGAAGACGGTTTTGTCTAAAAAAAGAAATAAAAAAATGGTTCAAACTAACAGCAGAAATGGGGACTTGTCTATAGTTATGGTTAAGGGGAGAGAACATAATCAAGAGGGAACTGATGTAACACATACATGGATTGGTCAATTCACAGATCACATGATCAACTTTAAGGCAGCTTTTGTACTACTGCTGTTCCTTAAATGTATATTTCTTTATTTTTCACAATGGACAGCGAAAACTGAGCACCACTTAGCTTAACTGTAAAATCCATGATTTTGAGTGAAATATACAAACACACACGCACACACACACACACACACACACACACGCTGAAACACTTCTTATCCGAATAATTGTTAATTGTAAGGAGTCACATGTTCCATTCACCCTAATCCAGGATCAGTGGGTCGAAGAAAAAATTAGCCTCATTCCTCTGTTTTCAGCCAAGACAGAACATGTGATCAATCCTCATCACACACACACACAGCGTCTACAGAGTAGCAGCAGCTTCAGTGACTTCTCGTCCATTTTTCAAACTAAATTCAATACACACACTCACAGCTGACACCGTAAACGAACTTGTGCTACATGAACCAAAACTGTCATTAATCCTCATCTCTCAGGTTGACTCTCCTCTCCTGTTTTTAGTTTTCCTCTCAGAGCACCTTCCTTCCTCTCTCCTGACCCGACAACTACTCGTTTCTGTGCCGTGTCATAAAATCAATCCATCCGTGTTGGTCTCTGACAGTTAATATAGCACGGAAAGAAATGGAAAGGACATTGGAGTCACATTAGAATCCAGAGAGTATATATTGCCTGTTTCTACAGACTTGAATCCTTCATATTTGAAGCAGCAGTTAAATAAATCAGACCCATACACACACATACAGATTTATGTACCGTTAGCGGTAACGGTCTCTGGCCACATGAGGTGAATTCATAATGCAATCAACACATCCCCAGCTGGGGTTCAGCAAATACAGTGTTTTCAGGACAAAATGTGTGTGGACATCATGTAATTACTCCAATATGTGGACATGTGTATCGCAGGTTTTATATCTAAAAACGTCAGCGTTTCAGTGCAAAGATGCCAGACGCACACAAACAAAATGAAAGCCACAGTTTTCTGCAAAACACCAAACGGCACATGGGAAGACAGGTGAGCAGGCAGACAGCCAGCTGAGGGGAGGGAGACTTCCAGAAATCCTGCTTCAGTGACTCTAATGATCAACAAGCACATCTGGTCTGCTCAGGAACATAGGAACACACACACACACACACACACTCATTCGTTCATTTTATCTTCTGTCGCTTTATCTTCCACATGAGGGATCGCTGGTGCCAATCCTAGCTGACATAGGGCAAAAGGCGGGGGGACACCCAGGTCAGGTTGCCAGTCCACCACAGGGACACACAGAGACAAACAACCATCCACCACCTTTGCCTAATCCCCTAATCTGCATGTTTCAGAAGAACTGTGGGAGAAAACCGGAGAACCAAAAGAAAACCCGCGCACACAGGAGGAGAACATGCAAACTCCATGCACAAAGGCCCTTGTTCTGACCGGGTCGCAAACCCATGTCTTGTTGCTGCAAAGGCAAGAGTAACACACTATCTTATTAGTAGTCAACGCAGGATAGTCATTTAAAGTGTTCTAACGCACTGTTGCAGTAAGAGAGATTGCATTTCAGTGGACTAAAGAATGAAAGAGTCACTGCTGTGTCTGAGCTTATTTATATGCATCCATTCATCCATTTTCTGGTGCCAGGTGAAATAGGGCAAAAGGCGGGGGCCCTGGACAGGTCCATCACAGGAGACAAACAATCATCCACTCTCACACTCACACTCACATCTATGGGCAATTTAGAGTGTCCAATTTGCCTAATCCCCAAATCTGCATGTCTTTGGACTGTGGGAGGAAACCGGAGAACCCGGTAAAAACCAACAAACACACAGAGGGAGAACATGCAAACTCCATGCAGAAAGGCCCTTGTTCCGATCGGGTCGCGAACCCGGGTCTTCTTGCTGCAAATGCAAGTGTAACAAAGTCTCTCTCTCTTTTAATATAAAACTTATTAACAAGTAGAATAGTATTTTTTTCTTTAACCACTGATATTGCATTTCAGCGATGATCTGACCTCGAAATTTGGTTGTGCAGTTTTGGTTATATAATGACAATTTCCTTTCCTATATGCACGTGCCTGCAAATTAAGCAGTTTGGCGATAGACTCAATCAATTATTTATGCAAATGTTCCTTAAAATTCTCTGGAGTCTGAGGGGAAAATGCGTTGTCGTGTCCATGTGGAGAACATAGCCAGAGGACTGTGGTACTTCAAACATGAGGTGACCCATTAACAGGGTCATTATATTTCTGTTTTCCTTACGCAAAAACATGAAAAGAATAATTCATCTAACATCTGGCCTTTTAGGCTTCCTCTACTGAACAAGACTTATGTTAATGCTGTTTAATTACAGGGGGGATTGATTAATTTTACATGGGAACTGTTTTAAGTAGTTCTAACCCTGCAGCATACAACATACAGAGTGTACACATAAATAACAACTACATACAGGTTGTTTTGACAGTATGGAGAGTATATTAGGGCTGCAACGATTATTCAATTCATCGGTTTGAATGATTTGTCAGCTTCTTAAATGTGAATATTTTCTGGTTTCATTGCTCCATTTGAGAACGTCATCGTGTCAAGGTTTGGGGAAACAACATTTTTCAACATTTTATGGCATTTTATGAACCAAACGTTTAGTCGATTAATCAAGAAAATAATCAACATATAAATTATTATGGAAATAATCATTAGTCGCAATAGGTTTTCCCCCCCCAACTCATTTAAGTTACGACAGAGTAGTAACTTCTTAAATAGGTTCTTTCTTTGGTGCATTCAGGGAAACTCAGTTAACTGAGAATTAAGAATCAGGTTATAGGAGACATACCAGTGATCTGCAGTCACAAACTGAGTCTGCTGCAGGGCTGTCATTGTGTCACGCCAGCAGAACAAAGAATAAACAAACTGATTTTATAATAAAAAGAAATAAAAGGACTGTGTGATTTAAAAACTTACAGAAACTTTAAATTTCACTCGAAGGCAACACCTTCAAGTGAAAGACACAATTCTACAACTGTGTACACATATTGTTCTCTCAAAAGAGAAGAAATAACAGCCCAGACATGACTCAGCAAAAATGCTATTTGCTGTTACTGATTCCCATCTCTATATTTCACAGCCAAAGGGTCAGATATTTTATAACAATACAACCCCATCACAAAAGAGTAAGCAGCTGATTGATAAAATAGGTTTTTCGAGGTCTGTAAAAGACCGATGTTGGTTATCAAGACTAAAATGATTTGGCCTGAATACCTAACAACATATGTTATAGAGAATATTAAAGTGAACTGTGTGCGTCGTCGACTATGACTTAAGGAAACAGGCTGCATTTTGACGAGACCTCTGAGCCTGTGGAGGAGACAGCCACTCACAAAAAAAACTCACCTCCTGCCCCAAGGCTGGAGAGAGAGAGAGAGAGGGGAATAGAAAAATAAAAGAGCAGGACAAGTGACAGAAAACAAGGCTGTCACTGTTTAAAAAGAAATCCTATCATGAAATCAAGATGGGGGGAAAAAAGAAATCTCTCTTTCGGTCTATCTGCTGCTCTTCTCACTGCTGAGCAGACTAGTTATAAATGAATGAATGTATGTGCTGTACGACAGCCACAGAGCCATTTAGTGCTACCTCACCCTCAGGCCTCTTTCTGTGTCTCACCCTCACTCATCAGCAGTGGCTGTTCATTCAAAGAAGACTTGAACTAACCAAGAGCAGCAGAATGAGCTCAACGGCCTCTAAAAGCTTTGAAAATGCTTCCTCCCCAGCCTTCTTCTGTGTGCTGTATGAGAGGTCTCTATTCCATTAGGCTCTGACCTTCTACTTCTTGCTTTGTCTACTTGCAGCCTTCAGGCCTGTGCAAGTGCCTCGCTCTCTCAGACAGACACGTAGCCGACGAATCTGAAGTAGACGTGTCAACTTTATTTATGAACGGCCATAAACGGGAAAAGAAGAATCACTAGTCGGGGTTTGTGCAAAGTAAAACGATCAGCTGTTTCATAACGGATGGCGTGGCAGGTCAAAAGGCAGCTTATCTATCGCAGAGTCAACACCGCGTGTCAGCGTGTCCGACACCCTTTCATTTCCAAACCGTTGCAGGTCTTTGCTGTGAGGACGAAAACGGCTGCACACATTCCAGTCAGGGAGAATCAAATTGTGCTGCTGCTGCTGCTGCAAAGCAGGACAGACAGGCTCGAGACAAGCTAAAATGCCATAGGGAGCAGCACCGGGCCTCGACCAGTCAATCAGGCTACACAGGACTGAGGGGGGGGGGGGGGGAAGGGAAAGGCCTTACCACGGCCACACTTCCAGTTGTATGCAGCTGACAGAGCGACACGAGTCAGGGGAGGAGGGTTTTTCTTCTGCTTCTTTGCTCATGACACTCCTCCCACAAAAACTCTGACACGAGGGTTAACTTCTTTCTATTCAAACTGACAAATGTTATGAAAACTACACACAGGGTTGTGAAATCTGATGGGAATATCTTAGCACTAGCAGTAGTATAGTATTAATGAATGAATCGTATAAGACTAAAATTGAATAACCACTGCAATTATTTGATTTAAAAAAATATATATATGTCAAAATAGCATTATGATGAAACTCATCGGCACACAAACCTTGCTCTTCAGATGAGAATGCATGTTTGGCTTGTTTATCGACTCCAAACATGTCAAATCTTTACGATTTTTGAAATTATAACCACAATAATTAACCCTATTATGCAGATCTACTGTTTTATTAGTGTTACTACTGTTTTTGCAGTGTTGTCATGTTGTCATGATGTTATAAGATGATTAATTCCGAATGTGAGTTAAAGGTGCCATATGTAAGAATGTGGCCAAAAACAGTTATTACATTCAAATTCAAAATACCGATGTCTTTTAGGTTTCGTTTTCTGACGTAACTGGCAACCCGTGGTTGCTCGGCAGCTGAGACTCTACTGACTGCAATGATTGGTATATGGTGGTAGGTGGCGCCACATGCCAAAACATGATTTCAAAACATAAACATGATTTGCAGTCTGCAAAAGATTTTTTTTATGCAAATATTTTGTCTGTACTGTTGTTGTTGGTGAGTTCAATTTGTTATATGAACATTATTCCTGAGTCTCTGTGACATATTAGGAGGATTTTATGGCCAGTTGCTTTAGATGTATTACATAATGCACCTTAAAATGCAGTAGTAAATCTTTTGTTATTTACATTGGCCTCAAGTAATATTTTCCTAGTATAATGTATCACACTGTAAATATACAATGTGTTGTTTGTCATATATGACGCTAAAATAATTACATTGGAATTTCACATGCAACATGAATTTGTATACAAAAGTCATTTCCAGTAGTTCCTGATACATGAAGATTTGAGCCCCCAGTTTTTTTTGTTTTCATATGCGACTCAAAGGGAATTCATTGAGAAAGATAAATGATTCACAATTACGAGAGCACAAGCATGTGCTGCCAAAAAGCAGCATGTCGCGATAATACAGAAGCACGGCAGAGAGAGTGAAGACGCTGCATCGTCATCATCATCACATGAGGAGGTCGATGAGTTTCAGCAACAGCTGAGCAACAGGGGAAAAAAACCTACAGGGACTCTGATTTGGTCGTTCACCTTTTTCAATCCACGTAGCAGCATATATGACCTTTGTGTCGTAGCCACAGCCAGCCATTTCATAAACGTAATCCAATTTTGTGGCATGACATGCGCACTCGTTCATGTCTTTGTCACACGACATGTCTATTTAAAGCATGTTGTCTGCATTTAGTGAAGCATTTGCTCCATATGTAGGAGTTTTTTTTTGTCATATCCACTCATGACGTATAGTTACAGCCAGAATGGGTGAGTTTTGGAAAGAAAATCATTGCAGTGACCAGCAAAGAAATTAAAAATATAGGGGAAAGATAGTATTGTATTGTCTCTGTTGCTGCTGTGATGCTGACACACGCAGGTTTTTACACAGCTATTTCACTTTAGACAAATGTATTGACTTTAACTCATTTCAACAGTGCAACCAAACAAAAGCCTTATCCCTCAATCTTAACCAGTTAATGTTTCACCCTAATCTTAACTAAACGACAAGTCAAATATTAGCCCTGAACTTAACCAGTTCTGCCTTGTTGGGACCAGGTTTTGGTTTTGGGTGAGAGTTTATGTAAGGAAAAAGTCCTGCATAGGATTTAAAAAAAAAAAAAAATGCAAGTACACACACACACACACACACAGCTGAAAGCCTGCAGAAATGGTTGTTGTTTGAGGAGTGAGTAAGCATCTGCTCCACCACAGCAGGCTACACTCTGCTTTAATAGCATTATGTAAAGGTGATCTTTAGATTAAAGTGATGCAGCCTCTAAGGTCACCAGGGTCACCAGGGGCAGGGAAGGTTTAACTTTGTTAAAATTATATTTCTATTAACTTCAATCTTCTAGTGCCAAAATTGTGCAAAAAAAAAAAGTTTTGCACAATTTATAGTCTTAAAACAATATATTACCTGTAACATTTCAACAACATTTATGATGGAGGATGGTAAAACTTATATAACGTATGCAATCTATGCAAATAACATGTGACCGTTCGTGTGAGTTCTCATGCAAAGACTGTAACGTGTGGCAATAACTCTTTCAGATTACTGAACAGACACAAACAGTATTAGCTCCAACTTTAGCTTCGTTCTAGCGTCGACATTTCGCCCCAACTTTTCTTCCGTGAGAGCGACGGTAATGACGGACTCTTACCTGCCAGGATCGCCTTCCCCGGGTGAGTTAGCTTCGCTTTCCCCGCGGGAGCCGCTGCAGCCAGGCACCGCGGTCTGGGAAAGTGGCTGATAACCGTGCGTTTAGAATGATCACCCTGCATAATTGGAGGAAATTTTAAAAACAAACAAAACAAAAAAAAAAAGACAGGAAAAACCCCGAGAAAACAAACGGCGTGGCTTGTATTTGAACGAGCAGCTTCTGTGTTTTCAGTGGAGCGCGCAACACATGGATGAATGATGGAGCCTGTGAACGGATGCAGGTGATCGGAGGTGCGTCCTGCAGGCGGGTCTGTGTGTCGACAGTGGGCGGATGCCGGAGCTGTCAAACAAGTTTGGCTCCTCGGTTATCCAGTCGCTGTTAGTTGTAACTATGGTAACAATGTATCGCGATAGAAGTGCGTAAGAGGAAAAAAGGGCGATCCCGGAAACAAGGCGTGGCGGAGTTGTCCCTGTATCCTCCTCCTCTTCCTTCTACTGCTGCCGCTGCTGCTGCTACGTGGAAGTTTGTGAGTCAATCTCTCTCCGTAAAGCGAGTGGAGCGAAAGAGGCTGATGTGAAGCAGAGAGAGGTCTGTGTGCGTCTCACTGGCTGCTTTTATGAGAAGGGACTGGCCACTTTGGCACCAGAGGAAGGGCGGGGCTCGTCTGTCTGTATTTACATATAAATGCATCACAGCGAGGACGAATAAAAAAACTGGATCCCCACTCCTCCTTTATGATAGTAATTACTGTACTGCTAGTAGATTTAAGCATTACTCCAGCAGCAGGCTGTAAACAGAACAAAAACACCACACCCTCAGAAAACAAAGAGTGTGCATAAGCAGCTCCCACAGAGACAGAAACTATCCATCAGGCCTCAGCAGCTTCACTATCAGTATGAGTCCTGCAAGAGTGGAAATAAAAGTGACAACAGACAATGGAACCATGTGTAGGAAACTGTACAAACAGTGTGTGAGCATTCATTCCTCTTTAGTTTGCAGGACATGTGCAGATAAAAGGAGTGTGTTTTACTTTCTGCTTTGATAAACCCAGAGTTGACACCGTGTGGAGACATCAGTGTAGGACACGTGGTCACATGATCAGGAGTGTAAACAACCAACGAACCAGCCTTCACTTTGAGCAGCCTTTACCTCAGGATCTCTGCTGTTTATTAACCTGCTGTTTTTGCATTTTGTTCTTTTCTTACAAAAATCATTATGCTTTTTAAGACGACGACAACAACACACAATACATATGATATAATATTTTGACTTCTTTGATTAGGTAGGTAGGTATATCTCATTCATACACTGCTTTTAATGCAATTTAGAATTTTTTTTTTCTTTTTTTTCCTCAAACAACTGGCACCAGGACATAAGCTAATATTTCCCTGTGTTTTCACCTAAAGTCATCAGCATTTCATCACTGTTCCCTGTTCGATAAGACACTCTCAACTGTACATCACTTAAGTTTTGGACACGACATTAGTAATACTTGATAAACTTTAGTGTAACATGAATATTGTGCTCCTGGTTGCAGCATTATAGTTTGGCAGCACATGCACAGACTATGTAGCATATAGCATTGGTTTCATTATATCACCTGCATCCTTATTTCCGTTCATTCTTTTTGTCTTTTTGCCACATTCATCCCGAAACTGTTGTTTGTGAGTCCAAAAACAAAACAAAACAACGACCCACATGATCATCGGCTCCAACCCAACAATCGGTTTGCTACCGCAAAGGAGAAGAGATTTCTTTGAGCACGTCTTGGTTTGGCGATGTATCCCTCAATGGCGTTAGAGGCTACACTCACACATACACACACACACACACACAGTGTCGTCACCTCATGAACAAGAAGAGTTCTTAGTCTGTATACAGCAAACACTTTGTACCAGTTGTGAAAGGACAAACTATTGCACAGTAACTGTCTTTCTAACTGGAGCATGAGACAGTCATGAGATTAAAAATGAACAAATGAGGCTGTTTTTTTCCCCCTCGTCACCTTCTTAAGAGTATATAAGGCCATAGCAGTGCTTCGGGAGGGAGTGGGACAGACACACACACACTCACACACACACATAAGCCCCTCCACTCCTCAATAACAAAGTCTCTTCCTCATCAGTGCTGAATCTATGAGAGAAAAATAAAACAAGTCTATGTGGAACAGAAACACGACAGTGGTTTGATGTCACTATATTATCTTCAGTATTTCCCTCCTCTAGGAGCTCAGAGGTGACGTCATGCTGTGTAGATCAGTGATGCAGTTAAAAGTCCTAGTGGAGAGTAGAAGGAGGGGGGGGGGGGAGGGGTCAGTGAAACTTGACGGACACCTCTTTAAATGTGTGTGGAGAAAATAACAGGGGGCGGGTTTCTATTGCAGTCTCATTGAACCGGGGAAGAGTCTCAATGCGTGGAGATGAAGACCCAGTTCAGTTTTGGGGGTGGTGGTGAGCGGGGGGCGGGGGGGTCTCCACACACACTCAGGTGGCCAGTTGAGATCCAGAGCAGCACAGTTCAGTGTGGTTCAGGTTCTACGGTGTAAGAAAGAGGGTGATGGGGGAGAGAGAGAGGAGATAGGAGAGGGTTGGAAGAGGCAGGATCAAGCCTCTACATGTTGAAGCCATAAGCAGGCGGTGTAGGGTAGCCAGCAGCGTTGGGAGCCTGAGCAGGGAAACCCGCTGCGTTGGCAGGGTAACCATAGCCTGGGTATGGCGGCTGGGGCGCCACAGGAGCGGGGGACGCAGTCAACATCAGCTGCTGGCCTGATCAAGCAAACAAACACAGGGTTATATAACACATCTGCAGATTAAACAAGGAAATCCATCGAGGAGCCTTCTCTTGCTGCTATGCATCTGCACTTGAACAAAAATACATTCTATTTATATACTAATATAGATGCTTTTTTATTATCAGTAGTTATTTTAGAATGACTCTAACTTCCATGGTACAGTGTGGCAAATTTAATTTGTTGTATGAACACACAAGGACAATAAAAGCTATTCTGATTCTGACAGATAAAAATAAACCTTTTACAAACAGGCTCTTTGCTTTTGTTTGTTATCGTTTTTCTTGTACAGCACTTTCTAAACTGCAATATGGACTCCTGCAATTTGCCATTTATCAAACAAGCATTTTAGATTAAATACTGTCCTGGCCTGTACACATCATATTCTACAGAAGAAAACACCATCTGTTCCTCACAGATCTGCGCAAATAATAATTTTAACTAATATAAGTCTGTAAAAATTACCCCCCTTTCAATTTCAGTCAAAATAATCGCAATTTGATATTCATATAAAATTCAAAATACAGTCAAAATAATCGCAATTTGATATTCATATAAAATCGCATAAAAGCCAGAGTTATAAAACTGATCAACTGGGATTAAATTCCTGGGATTAATTCACTTTAAATGAAACAATCACCTCAAACTCTTAACACATATTGAATTATACATTCATAATTCTATCATTTGCGATAGGCGGTTTACTACAGTGTGTAACAGATCACATACGATAACATCAAGCTGTACTTTGTTCAGGGTTGGTGTTTGTTTACTGCTCATGTAAACATCCCCTACCATTCTGTTTATTCAAAACAAATAAATGGTAACGTTAAAGACAGCCCCAGAGTATTTTAACTATGTTTAACCAAACTTTGAAGAGACTAACTAAACATTTAACATTATACAGTTTCTAAACAAGCAGCACATCGTGAGCAGGATTCTTTGTGTCCTGCTGGTTACACTGCAGAAGACAAACCTCTCCTAATACCTACCAAACACTATCGGCTGTGGCTCCGTCACCTCATCCTCGTTTTTCCTTTGGCTTTCTACCTCATCCAGCTTGTCCACCTGAGGGCAACAAAGAACGGTGCTCACACGCTGCACAGAGTAACGCAGAGTTTGATTTTTATACATTGTAGGTATCCTGCAGAAGTCTTCTAACTCTACGCTGTTAATGGGCATGAAGTAGATTTTGAGTGGTCAGTGAGGCCACGCATGCAGCACACACTCATGTGCACCGCAAATGAGGCAAAGACACTAGAGGGCTGGTACACACTGTATGAGTCTTGGCTGCAGGCAGAGGATTAGAACTGCTGTGGTAACATGGACATAACAATATGAAGTATAAGTATGAAAATAATCTGCACTGCAGTTTTATTCAAAAGACAATTTATTATTTGATGTATGACCTAAAATCGAATGTGTCAACAGTGGAATCTATAATAAACGAAAAAATAATGATACAACTCTTTAACTTCTAGCTAATGTATTATTACCCTGTATCATTTCTGATACAGATCCAGGTACACGTTAAGGCAATAATTTAAAGGGTATTTCACCCAAAATACACTTAGTGATTTCTAACCATGTAGTTTCTTCCATGCTCCCAAAAAATATTGAAAAAACATTACATTAAAAACTCAAAAACTACAAGATTGTACATCATCAAATAATTTACAGATCCTCATTGACGCCAATTTTTAAAATAATTTATATCCATTTAGTAGAAAAGTAGTCAGCAACAAGGTCTGAGTTTCTTTTCTTGCTTATTTTAGGTTTCGAGTATCAGCACTGAAATGGTTATTGAACCCTGGTGAGGACAAAGCAGTGAGATTTTCAACCAAAGCATCTTCACAGTCACATATCACAGTTGGAAAAGTGTCAATTTTAGTATTTATTTGAACCGACTAATTGTAAGTAGAATTATTTTGGCATCCAAGGTTAAACTACTGCACGAGATGATGGAAAAGCTACTATCAATAACAGTAAACGACACAGGTTCCACATGCATCCCATTCATTAGCCGCTCCCTCGTGTGTAGTTCGATTGCGCTGGACTCAAATCAAGCTACAGATTAGAAGCTCACATGTTAATCATTCTTGCACTGTGAGTCGACTGTGGCAGCAAGTTTTAGTTTCGTTAAGTGCAAAGACATAATCGGGCATTGTGCTTCAGCTGTGGAGACGGATGAACGAGAAGAGGTTTCTGATGTCAGTGAGGTCAATTAAAACAAATGATTCAGCTCAGGCACTGGAGAGTAAAATAATGCTTTGTTACGATCTAGTGGTCATTTTGACAGATCGAGGAAAAATGTTTGGTCAAAGAGTGACAATATATAGAATGTGAATACAAAGTGAAATATATTACCATATTGAGTGCTTCACATAGACATGAGGGTGACCTGACTGTTGTCAATGTATATATATATATACACACAATATTACAATAATATATGGAATAAACTTCGCTAAAATATTAAATTAAATATTTTCCCAGAGACAGCCTGAAGGAGCATTTTAAACATCTCAAAATGAGTTTTTCCTACAATTTTTTTAAAAATATATCTCTGGTCAATCAACACCATTAACAACATAGAAATATCACTGATTTGACCTTGGACTGTCGGCTGATTCTCCTTAACTGGAAACTCTCCAGTCCCCCTGCACATTTTTGTTGGGTTCGTGAGATGGGTTCACTCTAAAAGGCTCGGTGAAATCATTGCATGTTACTTGGGATCCTTTCCTGGACTATATACAGTACATTCCCTCGATTTATCCTCTGAGCTGGAACACTGATAAGTGTATGTGCCAACCACCATTTTTTATTAATGAATTAATTTATTTTATTAATTCATTTATTTATTACTTAAACTGTTAATTTCATCCACATCTCAAGGGGATTTGACATTCAGATGTGACGATTTATGGTCATAATGTATTCTTATTACTTGTACTGTACATTACACTGTTTTATTATGTTATTCAGTATGTTCTATAAAAAAGTTGACGGGAAAAAAAAGAAATATCACTGATTTTAAATATTACAGGAAGCAGTAGCTGGTTTGAATGCTGTGACTGATAAAACTATCAAACGACTGAACCTTTCAATTATTATTTTTTAAATGCCGCTGAACACTTGATGCAGCCCCAGTAGAGACGAGTGAGAAGGTGAGCGTTATCCATCATAGACCAGGACAGGCTTTTTTTTCTGGTCCCTAAGAACAAGATGGTGCACAGGCTTTTTGGCTTCAACCACCAACACAGCATTAAGCATTCACACTTTACCTCCTGAAGACAGGGCAAATAAAACTGTGTTCAAATAAAGATGATACAATAACATTCAAATTGGACTGGTATGTTCACCCAGAATCTAATTCCATTCCCAGTGGTGCTTGCAGATCTATCCACTACATACAGTGGTTTCATTTTGTACACATAACCAGTCTATATTTAGCCTGTTAGGTGTGTCTTGTGTTTTCAGTGGTTGCCTGCCCATGTCACACCTTTGTCATACTTTCACTTTGTTTCTGATTGACTCCAAAAAGCTTTAATTGGAAATAGGAGAACTTATAATTGAATTTATTAAAAATGTATTGTGCGTTGAAGTTGTACAAAAGCCGGTGCACACTACTACAGTTCTCCAGGACCAGAGCAAGTGAGACCATACTCAGTCTACAGCCCATAATAGGCTCCTACTGTACATCAGAAACCCTAGAGATAAGTTACAACAAAAACAGACAGACAGGACACAAAGGAGAAATTTAAAAAAAGGGTCAGAGACCATCACCTTCGCTGCAAACCCATCAACCTGGAAAAGAACCCAAAGACAAGACCTCAAGAGACCTCACATGTGTTCAGGTCAAAGTAATGACCAAAGGAAGATCACTATTTAATATGGTTTACTGTATTTATCTCTAAATTCTTGTCTAATCAAAATGTGTTGAATAAAATAGTTGGTATTCATTTTGCTTTTGCATACCTTGACATACTCAAAGGTTTCTACAGGACAGTGAAACTGCATAAATGAAAATACAAGAACTAAACCTATATTTATGTTAAATATTAAAATGAATAACGATAAACTCTTTGTCTTGCTCGTCAGTAAAGCACTAACCTTAGTGAGGTACTCTCTCATGACCTGGATGAAGTACGGCATGGCAAAGTCCATGATGTTGTGCCTCCAGGCCAACTCGAGCACCACGTCAGGGTGAAGGAGGTCGTAGGAGGCGAACAGGCAGGCAGCGAAGCACTCCTTCTTGCCCTCTTCCAGGAACCACTGCAGCAGTGTCTCTGCCAGCTCAGCATCCTTAGACTCTGCAGCGTACAACATGGCATCCTGGGTAAAAGGCAAAAGCACAGCATATTTGACTTTAAGTTGTCCAAACTGACATTTCTGTGAGGACAGGCAACTAACTTTGTCTTTATTGATTTTTTTGATCTTGATGCTAGATGGGTCATATTTGTCTAGAAATAAAACAGCGCCATCTATGGGAGCAAAGAGGTCATTTTTATTACCTTATAGAGTTTGTCCTTTTTGCAGAGCTCTACGCTCTGTCTCCAGCGGTTGTTGCCTTTGTACAGGTAGGCAGCGATACGTCTGAACTCAATGAGTTCATGTTTCTCTAACCTCTGAGCCAAGCCAATGGTATCAAAGGTGTCATAAGCGTCGATAGATGCTCGCAGGCCCTGTGTAGAACACACAAACGGTGTCAAATGTTACATGACAGACAAAATACAGTACAGGGTAATACAATCCTAAGGCCACAATGAGATTTGCTATTTTAGCAATGATATAAAGACCATTCAGTATAATTCATTCATCTAGAAAACACAGGAAACATATATGCATAAAAATGTGGCCCACCGCTAAATCATGTTATAAACACAGCACGTGTGTCTGAGGCACAGCTGCCAGCAAGGTGACTAATACTGTATATGTTTGTTAGCAATACGTCTATAATGGTAATAAGAAGATATTTGGCTGTAGTTATCACGTTATAAAATGTATTACGTTCAACATAAAATTACAAATATATAACCTTGTCCACATTATTACTTACCTTTAGATGTATTTATCTGTTTTTGATATTAATTGATTTATTAAATGTTTTATTATTGTGAAGTATACATTGTTCCATATAAAAAAAAGTACTTTTACTTTGAAATTCTGTGAAATATCACATCATTTTTTTCCTCCAGACCTGCCCCCTCCTGGCCAAACCCCCAGGTCATTTGAGCTTGACACCCATGGGTTAAAGTGTATTTAGTGTAAAAGTATAAAAAAAAGTGTATAAAAAAAGTATAAAGTGTCAAGTATTTAGTGTGACCTACCCTTATAATGTTAACCCTGGAGTGAAACCCGAATTAATGTTATTAACAAAAGCTGTGTTTGTCCTATTATTTCATTCAAAACCATATCTGCTGCTAAACAAGTCTATTATGCCAGGTTTATTCAAGACATTCAGTCACGTTACATTCACTTCACTATTAATTTCCTTTTTCAAATGTGTTCCATGTGAGTGTCACGAAAGAGAATATAATATCTGAGCTTGTTGAGAAGTATTTCCGAAGTGGATAAAGAACCAGCAAACTCGTTATGAATACAGAGCAGATAAACTGAACCAGAGACGGCAAGCTGGCAGGTTAAAGTTATTTTATCATTATTACTATTATCTTTTGGCCGACTACCTGATAGTCTTCCTCCTCAGTCAGTAGGTTGTTGAGAGCTTCGTTAACAGACTTGTTGTTGTGGTTCTGCACAGATCTCAGGTAAGGCTTCACCAACTTCAGCTGATTCACCTGGTTCAAGCAAAAACAACCGATCAGTCATGACACATCGGACACGGTGGGGGCACTGTGTTTAATCTGCAAGTGAAAACAAAAGACGCAATTCATCAAAGTAACCCCGACAGCTGGTTACCTTGCTGAAGAAGGCGACAGCTCGGCTGTGATCCAACCGTGGAGACAGAATAGTCAGCAGGTCGTTCAGTAGGAGGGGTTTGTAGTCCAGGTAGAAGGAAAGAGATTTGTAGTACAACTCCACATTAGCAACCTGAGGACAGAAAACAAACAAACAAATGAAGATAATTTAAAGTCTGCAAGGGAATAAAAGCGTCCAGTCAGGGACACTTTTGCTACACTACCTTAGCAATGATGTCCTTGAACAGCCCTTCTTTCCAGGCATCTGTCGGATGAGACATCATTGTGAGGACGGCGTTGTCGAACTCCTCGTATTTGTCGTAAAGGAAAACCAGCTCTCCCCACAAGTGAGACTGCTCTGCTGCACGGAGAACCTAGTGAGGAAAACACTCAAATAATGAATACATGTACACTCAAAGTTCTAAAATAAATCTTATTTACTGCAGTTAAATGGCTGATATTTTAATATTTGATACATGATAGAGGCTTCATTGTCAAGGGCATTTACAAATGAGCATTAGTGCTGTCAAACAGCGTCTAACGGAGTCAACGTTAACACACAACGCGTTTCCATGATAACTGACGGAAGAAGACGTGTGTGACGTCATATTTACGTGACTCCGTATTGTTAAAATGAGTCTCTAAAGTAACGCTAAACATTAAAAACAGAGGCACACATACCCAATACACAGGTACACTGGAATAATGTTCATATAACAAACTGAACTCACCAACAACAACAGTACAGCCAAAATATTAGCATTAAAAAAATATTTTGCTGACTGCAAATCATGTTTATGTTTTGAAATCATGTTTTGGCATGTGGCGCCACCTACCGCCGTCTACCAATCAGTAGAGTCTCAGCTGCTGAGCAACCACGAGTTGCCAGTTACGTCAGAAAACGAAACTTAAAAGACCTCGGTATTTTGAATTTGAATGTAGTAACCGTTTTTGGCCACATTCTTACATATGGCAACGTTAATAAACAGACCGCTCCAGTTCGACTGTAGGCACACTAAGGGCACTAAAAGGAGCTAATGCAGCTAACGGAGCTAGCTGGTAAACGGTGCCTGGACTCCGATGTCACGGCAAGTACGCACATTAACGTGCATCAACACGGGTTAACCCATTGCACAGCACTAATGAGTATTTGGGGTTTTTTAGAATTCAAAGTGTCATTTGTTCAAAAGAATAAATTACAATTGTAAACCTGACCAAAACAAAGTAATTTGACTTCTTGGCTAAGCTTTTAAGGAATTCCCAAGACCTAAACAAACAGCCAACAGTCTTTTTATCTTGATTACAAAATACCCTCGAGTTTACTGTTGGGCAAATCGGAAAAGGACAATGTGATCGTTTGGTTAAAGTGAATATAATATTGAAGCTGTGACATAGATAACCAAAAGATTTTATTGCAGCATCAACCACCAAAGAAACAAAAAAGAAAAGAAATGTCTGCACATTTCTTTCCTTCTAGGTTGCTGATGAGAAGCAGAAACCTTTGCAAGGTAATAAATCAAAAGGTATTCATGGATGACACACTGTTCCCTTGTTTGTGATGAACTCTTTGTATTACAAGAGAAAGAATCGATTTGAAATCAGAGCTATTGTACCTTTGGGATGTTGACTCTGGACCAGAAAAGCTCCAAATGCTCCCTCATCTTCTGAGGTTTGAACTTGGAGTAGAGGATGGCGAGCTCGGTGAACATGCCCATGTGAGCCCGCTCCAGACCCAACGCGGCCTCCAGCAGAGCAATGAGCTCCTCAAAATACCCACGGTCCTGATAGTAGCTGATGAGGTCCTCCAGCTCGTCAGCATGGATCACGATGTGAAGGCCACAGATCTGCGCCAAACGAAACTCCTCGCCGTCCACGCAAGCGAAACACACCTGACGGTGAGAGGGGATATGTTCTTAAAGGGGTCATATTATATCATATTTCTCTAAGTTAAACGTTCCCTGGTGTCCTAATGAACATGTCTGTCACGCTCTGTTAAGTAGTATCGCTTTAGGTCCACCTTAAAAAAAGTAATATGAAACTTAAGGAACAGGAAATGACATCAGCCACAGAGGCTACTGGGAGCTAACAGCAATTAGCATTTGGAAAAGTGATCATTTGCAGGCTCTAGCAGGCACATTGCCGTCATATATAACATGTATCCACTGGACAGATAAATCATCTGAGGGTGGAAGTTTGTGTAGAACTCTGTGCTGCACTGTGGAGCCAAGAATGGAACTTTTCATCTTCATCTTTTTTCACACTTTGCTGACTGATAGGACCTCCAGAGTCCCAAATATAAGGATTTAAATGATTATTTGCATAATATGTCCCCTCGAATACAAAATTGTTTAAAAACTTGAATACAAAACTTTTCTCTACACTTTCATTACATCTGAGAGCATCCATGTCATTGAAAAACTATTTTAGAATTGCATATTTATCCATACAGGGTCGATTTAGCTAGCGAGCAAGCTAGGGAGCCCGAAACCCTTACCTCCTTCCATGTCCGTGTGCTGTTAGCTTTCCTGGCGCTGTCCACCGCCGCCTGGTACTCTCCGAGATGGACGAGTGTCGAAGCGAGACGAGCAAAGTTGGACACGTTGTTGTACAAGAGCTTTGCTGCTTCATACATCTCCTCCTCGAAACATCTGTCGCCCACCTGGAGGAAAAGACGACAAAGTTTCATATGTAGTCCAACCTCCTGCCAAAGGTCACACCAGCTGTGATGTCTTCCTCACCTGCTGTATGTGGGCATTGTTGGGCCCACTGACAAATTCCTCCAGCTCCGCCAGACGGTTGGTCTTCGCTAAAGCAAAGATCAGCTCCGTCTCCACGTACGACTCTCTTGCCTTCTTCCGAGCCATCTGAAGGAATTTAACCAGGTCTTCCCAGTTATCTGCAAAACACAAACATCACCTCAACGATCAGTTTATCAATCAGCGATAAGTGTGTAGAAATGTGACGACATAAAACGAAGACTAACTGTTCTTGCTGGCTGCGTTGACCACCTCCATGTATGCCGACGGGTCCACAGCTTTAATATACGAGTCAATAGCCTCCTTGACCAGGTCCCTCTGTAGCTGAGCTCTGGCTAACTGGCTCCAAACTGCAGGCTCATTACAGCGCTCAGCAAACTCGTAGGCACGATCCAAGTTCCCTATCTGCTCTATCAATACCTGCACAAAGAAGCAAAAGAAATTATACATCACATACATCTAAATTATTGGTGGTTCAAATAAGATAAAACAAAATGGGTAAACCATGATTAAGAGAGTTGAATTTATTCGCTCAATAATAATTGACAGAAACAAGCTACAACATCAGTGGCTCATAAGAACTAAGAAGTCGCTTTATAAGTATAAGTAATCAAAAAAATGCAACTGTATTAGGCTGAACTTACATATTAGTATTAGTTTGAGCAGCTATACATTATTCAGGTTACACATGTAACTCACCTGTATGGCTGAGGTGTTGACATCAAACTTCTTGAAAATAGCAAATGCCTCTTCGAAGAGCTCATTGCTAATGGCGATATTAGCAATGTCTGGAGCGTCGTAGTTGTCGAGCCTGTTGATGTACTCCATCACACGAGTGCGGTCCGCTTTGATGGCTGTCAAAATCAGCAGGTTCTGGAGGTTTCTGGTGAAACACAGTGGAATTCTCAAAACAACAACCAAGATCTTTCAATTGTTTTCTCAATTAAACAAGTAGTTATTTGGTCGAAATGATGACGTACTCAAAGTGAACCAGAAAACATTTGATGATGATAATAATTTGATGGTTAATCGATTCATTGCAGCCCTAGTTGGGGTTCAAGGATAATGATGCTGGACATGGTACGAGCCTGTACCTGTGTTCACTGAAGACAGAGTTATCAAGTACAATCTTCTCCAGCAGTTCGATCAGCTCATTGGGCAGGTCTGCTGTCATGAAGGCCTTGACGGTGACGGACACCTCCTCTGGGTCCTGAGTCTCTGACAGTGCTGTCTGCACCACCTGAAACAGAAACATAGCAAATTACCACTTGTTCAGAGCCTGTGTCACCTCAGATGGGGAGCTGGGGAAAACCCAACCTGGTCAATGAGTGGTCTTCTGTAGGGATTGTCTTCTTCGAGCACGTTCACCCAAAGCTCTGTATCTTTCCGTCGCACCAGGTACCGAGCCTCACTCTTAAACAATGAGTTCTCATTGCACACCTGAGAAGAAAAGACGTGAAGTGTTGATGAAAATTGCATGAATGAACATTTCCATGCTACTCAATGTGATCTACACACTTTAATGAGGTCCAAGTCGCACTGCCCTCTCTCATAAGCCACAAAGGCCAGGTGAGGGTCTCTCTTCTCGCAGTATCGTCCGACTACAGCGCTGTCATAGAACGGATTCTCCTTCAGGAAACGCTCGGGCGTGTTGTTGCTGTCGATGTAGATCTTGGCGAGGGCGTTGTGTGTGGCTGGCTCCTCGCAGCCTTCTTGGATACGGGACTCCAGCCACGGCAAAAGTAACTTTAACCTGAGAAGATCACAGAAGATGTTTTGGATTGGACCTGAATCATTATTTCAATGTTGACATTTAAAAACACTAGATGGCAGCATTGTGCAGTGTGAATAGATGCACACGGTGCATTTTTTTCCATGCTGTACTTTAAATTATTCATGTCAACACTTTCTCACATTGATTCACTTTGTTTTTCTTTGACTTTGAACAAGAAATAGCTCTATTAGATACGGCTAATTGGTCTTTTACTAAAGCAAAGTATCCAAGAAAAACCCAGAGTAGAGAAAATCACCACTGGGAGTAAATGGCATGCTAAGTCTTCCATAAATCAGTTACATAGTATTCAAATGGTTGCAACCCAAGGCACATAACTGCAATATCCCTAGTTACAATCTGGCTTAGGACATTATTCCATCCCTCTTCTCTCCCTCTTTACTTTCTGTTTGTCTGTACACTGAGTGCTATTTAATAAAGGCAAAAAACTCTCAAAGTTATGAGCTTCATTGTTCAACTGTGATCAGCCTTAAAAGGCACAAGGGATTTATATGCAATATAATACTGCATATTACTTTTATGTACAAGGATAAATCAGATGCTCTGTTTAATGGAACAAAGAGCAGCCACTGTGCAAGATGACAAGAAGCTTTCATTATATTGTTTTACCTGTTCCTCTTCTCTACCTCCTCCACCAGCTCATCAGTGGAAAACTGGCCTCTGACCACCATGATCAGGTTCTTTATGACGTCCTCCGCACAGTCTACATCCAACAGCCCACCGATCACCACTGGCAAACGGCTAGGGTTCACCTGAAAACAAGTGCATAAACTGATTTAAAAAGGGGAATGAGCAGTGTAAACAATGAGATTTACACCAGGAAGTGATTTTGTATAGTTAGGAAGCAGTAGTCCTCCTCTTACCTTCTGCACGTAGATTTCAATGTATTTCTGTAGACTGTTACGGTAGAGGTAAAGAACCAAATCATGGACAAAGTCAAAGCGATCACACACAATGATGAGAGGAAGCTGGTCTGTTAGTTTGGCCTCCTGCAAAAACAAGAAACTTCAAGTTTATATATATATATATATATATATATATATATATATATATATATATATACACACACACACATATATTTATATATATATAAATATATATATATATATATACACACACACACACACACATACATATATACATATATATTCACAAATTGTATGAACTCAAACTATTGATCAAAGGGTCTTATTTTACCTTGAGGAAGTTTTTAACCCTTTCTGGATCATAGCAGTTGCTCTCTCTGCATATTCTCTCCACTTCCTTGATTTGACCCGTCTTACAAGCAGCCTGGATGTATTTAAAGTGGACGTCAGGCTCCTGGCTGAAATTCACAATTGACCCAAGGAAGTAAAACAATCCTTGAAAAGAGAAGACAGATGGAGAAACAGCATGACAATCAGCTTCATTCACTTATTGAACACTTATTCTCACTTTTTTTGTTTTCCAGCATGACCACGGTCTGCCCACGTACGACACACCTACCCTCGTAACTCTTGAAGGATTCAAAGAGCTCCACTAACGCTTCAGTTCCCAGCTGCTCATGATACTTAGATGCTACCTGGACACACAGCTGCAGGTTCTGTCTGATGTTAGCTGATAGCATGGCCCTTAAACACTCCAACGAGTCTTCTACTGATAAAGAGCCGAAGAAGTTTACCAGCCACTAAAAGGCAGAATCAGAGACAGAAAAAAGATGGGGAGAAAGTGAGAGAGCAGGCTGAGCAGGAAGAAGGAAAAAAGGAGTGTGTTGAGGTCTTTTCACACAACATTAAAAAAGTCAAATTAAAAAAAAAGTGGCTGCTCCCCAAAGAGGGGTATTAATAAGCATGATTGAACTTCTCCAGGCATACCTCAGGGTTGAGCAGATGTGTGTGCACCACAGCTCGTTTGATATCATACAGGTCAGTGTAGTGTTCAAGAGCTCTCTGCAGCAGACCTGCTTTTTCACATAACTGAGCAACGTGGGCACGGTCATAGTGTGTGAACATCTGGTTCCCCAGGATCGCATCTGCTACCTAAAAAAAAGTTCACAACACACAAGAAAACACAAATAATTTTTTTTTATGATTACCAAAGGGGAGGTTCTTGTTTGTTATTTTTCAGATTGGGCCTGAATGTTCACCTGGGGGGCATGGATGAGGTTCATCTCAAGCAGACGTGTCTGTAAGTGACCTTCAGCTGGGCGGTTGTTCTTTAAAGCATCCAATAGGAAGGAGGTGCACTGCTGGATCAAGTTGCCCTCCATGAAAACATCTACAATCTAGCAAAAAGCAAGTGAAGGGAAAACATGAATATGGAGAGAAAGAAGGCAGTGTGATCAATGTTTGATTTTCATATTCATGCAAAGTATGATTAGAGTCGCACACTATCAGGCATCACAGGCCAGATGTTTCTGCTTTTCCGGCATTAACAACATCTCTAGAGGCCACAACTAAAAATGGGGTGGGGCTCCTAACTTGGAAAAGCAGCAAGTCATCAAGTGCTGCATGTGAGACTTGAGCTGAGCAGAGTGATGATGTGACTTTAGGGGGGGGGGGGGGGGGGGGTCAATGACTCAGTAAATTCCTGGCATTGCTGGCACATCTGGAATAACACTGACGAGGCTCCCACACTGGGCTCTTTGTGTGTTAGCGTGCATGTGTGATGTAAAAGAGTAAAAGCAATCTCCAGCGAGTGAGTGGTAATGCCGGTGTATGCTTTACCTGGTTAATGTTGGCCAGCGGCTCCTCATCCTGCACCAGCATCTGGGCAAACTGCAGTCCCTGGTCTGGGTTGACACGCATCACATTTCTCAGCAAGAACACCCAGTCTGGCGTGTAGCCCACCTTCAAAAGCACAGTTGAATAATTATCCTTTGTACTCGATATGTAAACCTACATCACCTTATTTCACTGATGCTTCCAGCGTGACATGATATGTATGTTTCCTATAGAATGTTCTTTTTCGAAACCAGTGGTGTAGCATATAAAGCGATTACCTTTTTAGCATACAGCACAATCTTCTGGAACTGGCCAGTCTCTGCAAAGCACTGGATGACCTTGTTGGGGACGTTAGCTCTGAGGTACACACTAAGAGCCAGTGTGGGGTCAGAGGCCTTCACCAGGTCTCCCAGCTCCTCTGAGCACTCCAGCTACAGAACATATGTTTGAGTATGATCATTATTGAGATGAGAGAAGCACAATTTATACATTTACAGAGTATGCCATCACTGAAAATGACTTTGGAGGGTTTTTTTATGTGCATCAATGTATTTGCACTGGCTTTCAAAACCTGCTCTGCAGCACTGACTCTCCAGGTATACCTTATCCTCCTTAAGCCATTTCTCCAGTAGTTGTTTTCTGCCCTGCTGCAGAACGGGCCTGCACAGCTCAAGAGATTCAAACTTGTTCAGTTGTCCCTGGTCCAGAAGAATACCAAAGTACTGCAACAGCGGCGAGGCCTGACCGGGCTGAGCCGGGACACTCTGGAACTTATGGATCGTCTCTGCCGTACGCAGGATCCCCTGAGGGAGGAAAGACGGTGAAGAATGGAGGAATTATCAGTAAAAATAAATAAAAATGTGGTCAGAAAGCACAGTGTCACTCAATTAAATATTTTACATCCTGCAAGTATCTTTTGCCAAAATAGTTTTTACATTTTTCAAATGACCCTGGTTCACATTCATGCGTTTACACTGTACAGTGCAGCAGCAAACACAAGCATACCTTTGGTGCTGATGCAGCGACCTTTGCGGCTTCTGAATAAGTTCCCTGGGCAAACAGCGTATTGAACTTTCTGCCAAAAAGTTCCTCAGCCCCAGCGAGGTTTGACCTCACAGCCATCCTCAAGGCCAGGTCAGGGTTTTGAAGGACGTTGGTGGCATAGTTGACAATATTTTCCTCTTCAACACACACAGACAAAACCTTGAAACAAAAAAAAACAGTTAATACGACGTTGGTAAAATAGCAAAACAAACGAGTAACTGTGTATATGGCAATAGAAAATGCTATCTGTAGGCAGGCGTGTTAAAAAAACAATCCTACTGCACCCAGGGTGGATACATAATGTGGTTATTTACTAGGGGTGTGATTAAACTTGACGAGATTTCTCGTCGCGGTAAAAAACTGTCCCGCGAGATTTGTGACCTAAAGAAGGAGAGGGAAAAGAAGAATTTTTGTTTCAATTTGTGGAAGAAGAAGTTTATTAAAAGCTCATCCTTACATTGCAGTGTTTCCTACAGTGTATATGGCGGGCTGCCAGGCTTTACTTATAGATTTCTTTTATACACCTCGGCTTTTTCTATACCGGGGAACAAGAGCGCATGCTCCCCAAATAATCCGCGCAGCGAACGCTTGTCCTGGTGCCGATTGAAACCCAAGTCACACTATCAAGTCCGTCATTATTACGGTCATTCTTGTCAATAAAGATGTTATATTTAGCGATGAACCGATAATTCGGCGGTCGAAACACAGCTACAACACGGTGGAACAGCACCTGTTAAACGCTGGAAAGTCTCTGCGCAAAAGCGAAATTTGGCTGCGTGCGGCACAGATTATGAACTCCCCGCAACATTCACTTCACAGCAGAGAACATTCTCTCTCTTTGAGCAGTTAATTAAAGACATCAGCTCATCTGATGCATCTGTTATTCCCTTAATTGCAGCGTTAAAGAGTCTTCTTTCAAAAAGATTAAGACCACGGAGTGAAAACGATGAAAAGTGCGCTCTGCTCTTCAAAGTCTGTCACCACGTTTCACTCAGATCACCTGCACTTTATCGTGACTGTACTCATCCTCATCATAAAGATCATTATTCTTATGTGGGGATAAAACACGTAGAGAAATTATCCAGTCTGCTTTGGAAGAGACCGCTTGGAGACGCAGGAGCGCAGAGCGAGGAACGGCGCAGGGGCGGTGCGCAGAAATAACGGTGCAGGGCCGTTGGTCTGCACCAGATGAGGCAGATGAGGGGGCACTACCACTTTTATGTTTATGTTGCTTTATTTTACTTTTAAATGTAACCATTGCATGGCTTGTTTTAAGATTCACTGGCCGATTACTTAATTAATATTTAACTTATGTGAAAAAAATGTATATTATTTATTTTAATTTCAAGAGTGTCTTTTTGCAAGACTATAGTTGGTGTTTAAGTAGTGTTAATAAATGTCTTACAATAACACATAATAGTCATAATTTCCAGTGAACTTTTAATTTAATTTTTTTTACAAAAGAACGCCGTCGGCCGCCAGTGGTCCCGAGAGTTACCACCGGGCTTAGCCAGTTTTCTGGGGGAAACCGTGCTTACATCATGCATGTAAAGAGTTATACATTTCAAAATGCATTTGCAACTTGTTTAAATAAATCTGTTGGTCCAGTCATATATATTGTCATTGTAATTGTCTCAAAATCTCGTCTCGTCTCGTTCTCGTGAACCCAATATCGTGTCTCGTCTCGTCTCGTGAGCTGAGTGTATCGTCACACCCCTATTATTTACTGTACATTTGGTTGTATACTGCATTAAAAAGATACGCCCTAAGCCCTCTACAGTGGAAATAGCAAATGAGGACAATTACATACGACTTTCAGCTTTCTCACCTGTCCCTTCTTGTTGACCCCAATAATTCCTGAAGTGGCTTCATATGGGGCAGTTACGAAGATGGTCTCTGCACTGATTCGGTTCATGTAGATGCACACTCCAGACTCCAAGTCGTACAGGTGAATGTACCCATACTTGGTGATTAAATATATGACACCATGCTTACTGCCAATCTGAGAAGAAAGATCAGAGAGACAATTTATTTGCTCTGTAGTCATCATTTTGCCCGCAATTGATGAGCGGCCGTGGTCTTTCCTCACCTGCATAGCTACAGGAAAGTCTGTCTGGGCCTCTGGAGGGAAGAACACGTCCACTGCTTTCTTAGCAAATGGCTGGTTTCCTGCAGCTGGCTGACCAACCTCAATGATGTGCAGCTGGAGGAGGAAATTCCACATGAAGAAATGATCAGAGTAAGCAAACAACCACAGCAAAGCAAGTACAAGAAAAGACAGAAAAGCAAGAAAACTAATAAACTCATTTACAGTTTGATGACCAAAAAGCATGATGTATTAACAAAGTGTTTAGTTTCTACTTTACTTTGTATTTTTGTACAATTCAGGGGCATGAATTGAATACAAAAGAGGCTAGACTAAATACATTTTGATAGCATCATGGATGAAATCCTTGCTTACAACCCAGTTGGCCTCACCTTTCCCCCAGCCTGTGAACGCACAGCAAAGCAGAAGAGGGTGGAGGGGTTGGCATTTCCCTCCACTTTAAACTCCCCGAAGGCAGCAGCATGGCCTTCAATGGGTTGGGACACTTTCCTGTCAACAGAGTAAAGTTGCATTGCTCCAACTACACGGTTTTGCTGCAAAACAAGAGTAAAATACATAAATGGTCTGTTAAGTCAGTAACACACATTTAACATCTTGAAGATCAAAGGTGTATGTGTTAAATAGCTCTACATTCTGCAGTGTTTGGTCTCCCAGTCTCATGGAGTTGAATTATAAACCTAAACAAAGCCTCCAACAACACATTATTGAGTCTGGAGCTGACAGAGGGGTTTGGGCCATGGTTCAGCGACTTCGTAGTCGAAAGAAGTAGGTCATCTTTCGACCACAAAGCTGTGGGCTCGATCCCTTGTTCCACTTGTCTAAGTGATGCCCATGTGGCCATGGGCATCACTTAACCTCAAGTTACTCCTGATGGTTTTGCCAGAAGCGTGTGAATGGTTATGATAGATGTGTGATATAAAAAGTGCTGCACATGAACCGTAGTGTAAAGCAGCTTTGAATGGTCAACCAAGACTAGAAAGGCACTCTAGAATTTTCTATTTACCATCTCTGCTCGTAAGATTAAATTACGGTAGTTAAATGCCTCTCCTTACCAAACATGTTCATGAAATGGCACAGGGGAGAGAATAGGAAATGTTAAAGGCTGCAATGAACTTAACTTTAGGCAAAAGACGACCACAGACAGCAGTAAGTTATTGAGTTTAGCTCCAATTGTTCTGTGCTCCCTTTTCTGCACCACTCGTGTAACATTTTGAAAAAGGCCAACTCACATAATTATTCAGTTCCTGCTGTCAAACAACTCAAGCAAAAATAATGTTTCAATAATTGCTGCACTGCGGCACAGAGGTGTTGCTCCAATGATGATTTGTCATTATCATAGTCATGTATGAACAGGTCTGATCTGTCCTTTTCCAAAATGATTTGTTCGGCTATAAGGCTGGAATTTCTGCATGTATCCTCTGCAAAGTAAGGTTAGTGTAAAAAAAACAGAGGAGGAAAGAGAGAAAAAAAAATGTCTGATGTGTTCTCAGTCACAAAGTGGATGTCTTATCAACATGTAAATAAGGGATCAGACAAAGGAGCTGTAAACCAAGCCAACTGCTTTCAGATATGTTCAGATATGCAATGTTTATGTGGCGTGAGTAAACACGTTCACATGTGAGCTCATACCTGCGCAGAGATCCCTATCAGCAAGAGCCACTTCTGTTGTTCGTCAGTTCTGTAGTTTATGATCTGACATCCGGCCAGACTGGCATGCCGATCGAATACTTTGATTGGCTGGGAATCCCCCTCCATGCTCCAGTGAAAGACGGCCGCATCCGTCACCAAGGCAACAGTGTTCACCGATATCCACTTCCAGAACATGACATCCTCCGTCATGGTGTGCGCCTTCACCTTGCTCTTCATCTCGATGTTGAAGATCTGCAGCGTCTTGGCAGCTGAGGTGAGGTAAAGAAACACAGAGAAGTGAGCACAGAGAGTACAGCAGGTACAAAGAGCTTAACAATAACAAACACAAACTTTCAATCAACAAAAAACAGACGTATACACAAAAGTGCGGGGTCACTTAGAAATGTCCTTATTTTTGAAGGAAAAGCTCTTTTTTTTCAATGAATATAACATTAAATGAATCAGAAATACACTTATACATTGTTAATGTGGTAAACGACTATTCTAGCTGCAAACGTCTGTTTTTTAATGGAATATGTACATAGGTGTATAGAGGCCCATTTCCAGTGTTCTAATGGTACATTGTGTTTACTAATCGCGGTAGAAGGCTATTGGATGATTAGAAAACCCTTGAAAACCCTAGTTCTTTGGTGTTTGAAGGGTAAAATTATAAAAATCATTATTTCTAATCTTGTCAATGTCTTGACTATATTTTCTATTAATTTTGATGAAGAAAAGTGTGACACGAAAAAATTGGATAGGTGACCCCAAACTTTTGAACGGTAGTATACATGGATTTAAGATGATGGTGTTGGAAATGAGAGACGGATGTTTCATCACACAGTCCATATAGTTCTAATACCCGTACTAATTAAAACTGTACTTTATCCACCCACTGTACTATATATCTTGTGATGTGTGCCCATATTTGGCTTACCTGCACCTAAAATGTTCTCGTGCCACCATATTACATGGCAATACATCTTCCGTTTTTAATGGAAGAACTTTATGGGGTTTATTAACTTTATGGGGTAATTTAATTTATGCTGACAGCACATTAAAAGTTTATTTAAATTAGCAGGAGATAGCAAAGTGACCAAGGATGTACGCACCAAGTGCTCAAACCAGACAAATACATATCAATCTGTATATTATATTTCCTCAAGAAGAAGAAGAATTTTGCTCTATATGCTCTAGATCACATGTGTCAAACTCGTGGCCCGCCACGTCATTTTATGTGGCCCGCGAGTGATTAATTGGTCTAAAAAATCTGTGTTAAAATAGTTCTATCCTGCTTTAAGGCATTCATTGACCATAAACTACATTTCCCACAATGCATGGTGATAGCTTTCCCCGAAAAGTGACGACATCCTGCCACTAGATTGCAGTGTATCATTGTATATGCATCATACGACGAGTGAAATTGAGACCTTGATCGTAGCAGAATGTGTTCACAAAAGCCCCAACCAAAAAAACGGCAGTGTAAGCTCGCTTTATTGTGGCTGAAGAAATCACCCGTGCTTCAAAGTCTTTTTCTAAGGGTGTGTTTTTGAAGCAGTGCATGCTGAAGGTGTGTGAGCAGATCTGCAGAGACTACATTATATTTGGCTACATTTAGTTACATTTATTCTGTATGACAGTTGAATCTGGCCCTTTGAGGGTAACCATTATTAATGTGGCCCTCAGTGAAAATGAGTTTGACACCCCTGCTCTAGACTATTGTACACATGGCGAACCTCCTTTACCATTAAAGCTGCCACACATTGACTCAGTCATTCAGACACACGCATAGTGCCAAAATCCACTGTGTAATGTCTGACACATACACTCCACCAACACACAAGTCATGCCAACACATATATTTCTCATAAAAGAAAGAAACTAGTGTATGTGGCTGAGAGTTAGGTCAGAGTAGGGGTGTGATGGGTGTGTAGAAGTCATTTTTATTTTCTAAACGGTTGTCTGTCTTTTTATTGATCAGAGGTCAAACTAGGCCTGTGCACTTGACAGCAGTATGTGGGAGGCTTTTATGAGAGAGACATGATTACTGCATCATCACAACAGAGCGCCAGACTGTTAGACAGACAGAAGGCAAAACTCACCGTCTGAGAAATGACAGAAAGCAAGGGAGAAAAAGCAAAGTGTCAATCAGGTGAGAAAACAATAGACCAGAGGGGAAAGAGCAGTCCTCTGGGAGAGGGAGGAGGAGGAGGAGGGAGTGAAAGAAGTATCAGAGGTAAACCATCCTGATCAGCACTTCAGTGTGTTCAAAGGGCTATGTTCAGTGGCGGAAAATCAATTTACACAACCAATTCATTACGTTCAGGCAATAGGACCGAGTGTACTCTGCATATTTACGGCACTGACAGAGTTATTACATAACTGTAGCTTTCCCATGGCAGTGCTAGTATATGGCTAAATTTGTTCAAATGAAAGGGAAAAAATAGTGCACTGACTTTATCCTGGAACAGAAACAACAATAATACCCCTTAGTACTTGGAATAAAGCCACTTGCAATATCAGCAAACAAATGTGCTTTTCTCAGTAATGCAGCATGTCTCCTGTAATAACCACTCGTGCGGCCAGCTGAATGTTTTGCCCCCACAGACTGTATCAAAAAAAAAAATGGACGCAGTTTTCCAGTTGCAGAACAAACTTCCATTATGAAGCCTCAAGATTGACGTTTTTGAATCTGACATTTACACCTGCACCCTGGCACCTATAAGATACCAGTTATCAGTCACACTGGTGTCCAATCATATGTGCTGTGTTTTGTTGTCCATTTCCCCCGAAAAATTGTGACATTCTTTACAAAATGTGCATCATTTTCTATTGAGAAAGGGCACAGAAACCATTGATTCCATAGGAAAAAAATGAGTTCCTTTGACTGCTACTTCCATCCTACCTTGCAGACTTCACTTTTCAAATCGAAATACTACGTCCATTTTTAATATACAGTGCATGTTTGCTACACGTCTCATAATTCATGTTCTCACCTTTCAGAGCGATGACCTTGCTGGCGGGGTTCATGATGGCACTGTCGGCAGAGATGGGTCTCCTGATTGGGTTGGTGGGGTCTGACATGTCTATCATCACCACCTGGTTCTGCTCACCCACTTTCTCTCTGATGCAGATGAACTTGTCCGACTCCATGGTCAGATAGCTGAACCCTATGTTGGCTGGGTTTAAGCCCAGGTTCTGCAACTGTTAAGATTAAGAGTACAGAAAAAAAGCAACAATGAGAAACTTTTATTATTAGCCTATGTATATAGTTACAGAAATAACAGAGGCATAACACAACTAAAATAACTAATAATAATATAACTAATAACTAAACTATATAAACTATTAATATAAAGCTGAACATCATGCCCACGTCTGAACAGTAAATACAAAGTGACAGTGAGCAGGTGATTAGTTTGGCTTTAAATAAGGCCCATCACAAAGATCAAGTGTAGAAGATTATCCAGTTACATGTAATAAACTATTTGTTAGAGAGGTTTTAAACGTTCTTTTTCATCATTCAGTTTAGTGTCATTGCTTACTGAGCAAATACAAGCACTTAATTCAACCACTTTCAGAGCTTTTAGCCACATATTACAACCTTCAGCAGATGTTTTTATTACAATTATATAATTTGTATTCTCAGAATTCTGACATACGCATCATTATAACTGGGCTACATTAAATTATCAAGCATTCATTAGGTGATAAATACTGAAATAAAAAGGTGAGCGTATTACTATTATTATTTTAGTATTCCTTGGAAAAACAAAAAAAATAGCTATGGATCAATATTCGTTAGTCTCATAGTTCATAGACAGCATGTGCATTACAGTGGGCAAAGACAATAGGCACACTGTAATGTGCCAACAGAATAAAGTTAAAACTGGAATAAAGATTGAAAGGAACATTTCAGTTGTTTTCATTAAAATCCCATGCAGTGTTTGGTAACAGCTGATCTTTGCCTTGCGTGGGAAAAAGGAGCAATCTGCAAACCAAGTGTTTTGATCAAAATATCAGAAGGTCTGCTCCAGTTTCCAGAAATATTCTTAAAAGTTGGGCTCCAGACAGGCAGTCTGGTGGTGGTAACAGGGAGCCAGTGAACAAGTGTGGGCACACAGTAGACAACAGGATGTTAATAACAACAGAGCTTTGTTTTACACTCTAAATATAGCCACTATTAATCTCCTGAATTTACTGTAACATTTCCAGATCTGCGTCACTTATCGGTAATTATACTGGAAAACATATTTATTACAAGTACTACTTATTACTAGCTATCAAATCCAGATTGCAACTGTTAATTGTAGTCATTCTGAATAATATTTACTTCTCATGTGAGAAGACATAAAAAAAAAAACACAAATATCAAAATGATGTCAACTCTCGCAGAACAAACAAACGTGAACACTCCACCTAGGTTAGCAGCAGCCAAACAGGATTTCTTGTGCACAAATTCAAACTCACTGAACTGTGAGGGCAGACCAAAACATGCACTCTCCCTCTGATGACTGAACAGACTGCATTACGCAGTCTGAGGCAAGCAGAAAGGAATCCTTCAGTTCATCACAAGGATGGCACTATGTCTCAGTTGGCTGCATGGACATGCAAGAATCGTGACTGCCGAGAGACATTTAAATAATGTCATCCACAAAACAGGAAGGAATAACAGTCAGCTGGAGGACATTCTCTAGCAAACAAAGGTCTTTGATTATATCAGAGAGAAAGAGGTCACAGAAAAAATTATTACGACTAAGACCATGGCTTTGAAGTTTGGATTATCTGGTTATCTGTGGTGTAATAAAAATATATAAATATATGCAAGTAGTAGTGTGAATATTCAAAATCTTTTAAATCCCAATTACATAACACTAGTACATTTTATACTTAAAAAAAGTCACAGTCCATCTAGCAATAGGACTTAGAAAAACTTTTGTGTAGACTTTACCCGGCAACAAGAAATACAATTTTCTCATTATCTGTTAGGTTGCTAATTCAAGGCAGCTGTAAGCAGAGCAATCTGTCTTCACATCATCCATTCATAGATTACTAATTGATATGTGGTTAGTTTTCAGTCAGCATGAGAAATGTCATGTGCAAGTGTGTGAACTTATTGAAATGTGCGTTCAAAAAACATATTTTCAAATTCATATTTGCATCAAATCACACGAGACTTGACACGTGAGACTCGAAATAGTCTCGCCTGACCACAAGCTGTTAGCTCCGGTGAAGCTAACAGCTAAGCTAACATCTGATTCTGCCGATTTGTTTTTCTACTTTGCGATCTATGGTGTGTAGAACCAGAAATACTTCAACACACCACTTTTCAGATGCTTTCATGTCGTGACTGTTCGCTCAGAAGAACGGTTTAGTTTGTTTTTGTAAGTTTGTGGGCGTTGTCTTCTTCTGATGAGCAAAGTGGACATGCATGTAGGCTAAGACACACTCACAGCACCCTCTGCTGGACAACTCCTATAGAATTGCACCGTAAATTCAATTAATGTAAATAGTTCAATTTTTACATAAACATTACAGACCCACATTTTATCCAATTTGCAGCATTAGTTCTGTGAAAGTCTCTTTCATAACCAAGCAAAATTAGTATGGAGATCTCTGAATTAATCCATACTGAAAATGCTATATAAATACAACACCATTTTCCATTTACTGAAAATGAAATCCAATCAGGACCCTGTGAACCTCAATTGAATAATCTCAGGACATCAGCAGCGATACCCATTCCTTATTATTTTTACTATTAAATAATCTGCCTGGCCACAATTTACCCACCAACACTCAAAATATAAGAAGTTTGGAAGGATGAATACCAGTGACTGATGCCAGGTGTGCTGAAGATGTATCATTCTGTAAGATAATAGGATGAGCAAATGAACATAAAACTCTGGTAATCATTATTTTTCATATTGCATGTATGTCAAAGTATTGCTAGTTTCACCATATATGCTTGCTAAGCTTAGGTTAGACTATCACACAAACGGATCAATTCCCACGCAAAACTGATTTACTCCCCGTTTGAGAATCTTCCTGTTGCTTCAAGGCCCAAGGCTACATTTCTCCTTCGACAGGCTTCTCTTTGTATGCTGCACAGATAAGCTAATGACGCGACAACTGGCTATAAAAACTATGTAACTTTCTCTGTGCCTCGGAGCCATTTTGACCTGTGACCTGAGGCATCGCTCATCTTGACTCTCTCTTTGCAAAGGAATAAACAGCGCCTCAACAAACCATTTGATACTCAAGCTTTTATATCTTTGTCAGACATCTTAATACCCATTTTTCCACAACACCCTGCAAGTTTGCTGAGTTTTTAGCCTCTTTTAGCTCATTACTTTGATTGTACAACACTTCCAAACCTATTTTCAGCAGCATGTAATGTAAGGTTAATATTGTCATTCCTCATTTTTAAACTGAAACATGCCACAATAGTTGGATTACAGACAATTACATTATATCATGGATGTATTATATGAACTGGATAGAGCACTGCCCCTTGCTTCCGTTCATTTCTATGAAGCTGCTCACCCAGCGCATATGCCAAAAAAGTTTTTGACATCCGCGTTTATTTCCAGGTTATGGGGCCCATAGAGCATGCGCAGTAGTGTCACTACCATATAAAGATCTATAAAAGCCTGTGTCCATGTCTCAAGGTGTCCCGTCGACACTTCTACAGGCGTCTCTTTTACTATTGCGGTCAATGGGAAAATTGCTTTTGGGCTCCATGGGGTTTTCTGTTGCAGTACCCACAGTGGCCACCATGTAAATACTGTCTTCAAGGCAGAGGGGGCGGTGCTCTATCCAGTTCATATTATACATCCATGCATTATAGTATATTTGTTCATTATTAGTATGTACATGTTGAGCTGGAAGAAATCATTGTTTTCTTTGAACATTAATTTAAAACCGTAATCATCAAAGAAAAAGTAGAATGCATTTCTGGGGGAACTGCAGAGTGTGCTTGCTCGGGTGCCGATCTCGTCTGGCTGTGACGGGCAAATGCTTCCGAAAATCCAAAATCCTTCTGGTAACTTTTGTGAGGCTTGGTCTGTACGGCAAGGATCATGTACGGCAAGTTTCGTGAAGATCGGACACAATTTGTGACAGGTGAAAGTTTAATTTCGCTTTCTATTCAATCCAATATGGCGGAATAAACGACAAGGGTCAGTAACACTATGTTCAATTTCCACACTACACCGGTTCAGGCCGGACGTTCCAGAGTTGAACCGGTGGAGATATCTCAAAGGGTATAGGAGCAAAGCCTAAAAGAAAACTTAAGAATGACAATATTGTGCTGCCTTTCAGCAAGCATACTAATGTCAGCAAAATAAAGAGCAGCTCAAATATGAAGAATTACTGCCTCTGTTTTAGTGTCTGTTCTTTTAGTTCTGCAGGCAATGCAACATAAAGGACTATTGAACTGGCCAAAGAGAAAACCTGTGGGAGGACTGGAGCCATATGTTGCATCTCCTCCAGACTGGCAGAACTATGTCTGGGAGGGAAGGGGAGGCAAACTGAAGTAAACAAAACTGGGGAGGGAAATAAGAATGGGAGTGAAAGGAAGAGCTCAAGACACAAACCAGCCCCCTGCTAAGAAAATAAAGAGAGCACAGTTGTTAGGAGAGAACCAGCGAGACTACTTTAAGCAAGGGTGATAAATGTATCTTTTAAAAGAAATAAAGATTGAAGGATGATAGCGAGTGACGCCTGCACAGTGCAGTTCCAGTAACACAGGCACTTTGGCAATTTACAGTTCAGGGTGGAGCAACTGACAGTTCAGGGTGGAGCAACTGACTAACTCCCCCCCCCGCTTCTTCTTAGTCGAACATTCCAGACCAAAATCACACTTTGACTACAACCTACTGTCTCCAGTGATCCATAAACTGCATCTAGTAATGCATCTTCACACAGACTGCCCACAACAGCTGAGAGGATCATTACAGCGGCACTAATATCGCAATAACAACAAGCAGTTGAACTTCACTGATGATACAGCATTGACGGTATTTGGTGAGTCATTGACTCAGTGGACTGACATGTCGCATCAGCAGCTGCGGGTTTGAGGTTTACGAGGAATTTAAAAGCAGAACACGGCAAAAGGGAATAGTGGAAATGATGATGCTTTGCACTTTCTTTGATGAAAATGTCGTCTTCAGACTGTAAGAAATTATAGGTGATCACAAACGCCTTAATGTTCAATTCAATTTGTGTAGTACAGTACAACAAATCCATTAAATATGTACATGACCAGCTTTAGCTTCTTTCAGAGTATTTTTTTTTGCCTTTTTTGTTGGCAGCAGACCTCAGTCCAAATATGTTCCAAGTAGAAAACAGAAGGGCCTGGATTTATGTCTGAAACCAATAAAAACAAACTGATAAAAATGTCCAAATCAGTCAAATAATTTTGCTTTGAAAGTTCTTTGTGGGCAGTCTTATTACTTATTACTTTTGTTATATTGCTATTTATGAAAATGTTGAGCTACAGTATTGGGGTATTGATACGTTTGCCATTTCACATGCTTAGGTCAGTGCTGTATTTACATTTGATTGATTGTTTCCACTGCCCCTAAACTATATTATCAGAGTGTTCATTTCCCCCTATTTACCATTCAATTGCTTCCAGTTGTCAGATAAAAAGATTTGATGCTTCTGATAAAATGATTTCCCCCTGACTTTCAGATAGAGATGGGACGATAATACTTTTTTGTGTCTGATACCGATATCACAAATTTGGGTGTCTTCTGTTCTGATATCGATATCAGTCAAAAAACTCAAAGACGTAATTCTCCAACTGTTCAACAGCCCAAACATGACTCAGCTAAAATGCTTTTGCTGATTTTTGTTTGCATTTTTACTGTATATATCTCGAGGATTTTTGGATTGTATCAGATTTTATATTTTTATCTGTCCATTATCCAATCCAGTGATTTCGACCAGTATCAGACTGATACTGATTTCCATGCCTAGTTTTTGATTGTCTCTCAAGATATCTGTATTTTTAGGCCTACATTTATTTTGAGGTGGAACAGTTCATGAATTCAAGCTACAATTTTGTTGATGGAGCACAGACACGCATGTTCGTCTCCATCAGCCACCGCTGTTGTCACAGACGCATCCTACTAACTAGACTAAGATAGAGTCTTCTGACAACCTGCTTCCTATACTGATAGGATTTGCTGGACATAAATGGAGCCTGCTTACCTCATCTGTTTATCACAGCCACTGGTTTTGATGTGGCAGCATCAGTTCATCAGCACAGACACAGCAGCACAACAGGATGCTGTGAACAGCCACAGAGCAGAATGGGATTTCCTAACACAAGCCAACAGGAAGATATTCAGGCACTTCTGAACTGCGGGACATTTGGGCACCAACACAAATCACTACAGTACGTATACTGTAGGCCGCTCATTGCTGCACTGACTGACAGTAGAGGAGACGCATGACCGGCTGAAAATGACTCTCACTTGAGCATAGTTCGTAAGTCAAACAAGCCATTCTCAACAGTATATCCTCCTTCATCATTCCATTAACCAAACACTAGCCACTTGGCTCCAAACATCCAACTGGGGCACTGAGCCATTTGGTCAATAAAGCACACCATGACATGACATGTCTGGACGTCAGATGATCAATCATACGAGACAAACAAGGAAGCCGAAGAGAAATGACGGAAAGAGGCTTTGCCACAAGATTAATGACAGTACGTGGAAGACAATCAGCGGCGTGAGAAAAATAATACTGTTGAATTATTCACTGCTACGACAACAGCTCTAAGATGCATGCATCATCCTCTGAACATCACAGTAATGGTGAAGAAACAAATTGTTCCACAGGCTGGTAGCTCATCATGATGCTATGTACATCACTGCTGAACCCAGGCTGGGACTACAGACATTCAGCTGTAAATACCAGACCGAGAAGAAGAAAAAAACTTAACAACTTGAGGCCCAAAGTCCTGGGTTTGCAAATTCCAAGCATTTTTTACCTAACTGGAGCCACCTAGATCCACAGGGGGATACGACTGGTGCAGAGCTGAGATTTCACGGTAGATGTGGGATATAAAGCAGCAGACTGCTGCTTATCGGTGTCTCAAGCCGGGAGATTCTCTTAGGAGATGTACAGTGTTGTGCTACAGTCCCAGGGCACCACCAGCTTTTCATCATTTGGCATTTGGAATGGAATGATGGGATTGAAAGTTGATCTTTTACTGTATATTAGCAAACAATGAAAGTGTAATGCCCTAGCATGTCTAGAGTTATAGACCTTTATCCACAGCAGATATTTGCCCAATTAAATTGTAGGACAATTACAATACTGATAACATTATTTGGGGTTCCACAAAAAATGGGGGTTGGGTCACAATAAATACTTGACACTAACCTGTAGATGCTGCTTTTTCTGAAAAAGGCATTATTTTAAAGCTGCATACATGCATTTCCCATATTTTCTGGATGAGTTCCAATAAAGTAATTGAGAATAATTATACTGTATGGTTGGGAAAGCATTATAGTTAAAACAACAAAACACTTTTGCACAGTGCTGTATGATAGGTATGCACTGTTGTAAGCAATATAACTCAATAAACTAGACAGTGTCACAGAGGAGCAGAGCCTGGTTGTCTGCAAGGTCTCTTGGTCAGCATGAATGAATAAATGCTCTTTGGCTGACAAAAAGTAGGGTTACTGGCCAGAGGAAGGGTGCAAAGAGAGGGGGTGGGGGCTCTTAGCTTTTTTTTTTTTTCAAGTGAAAGGCCATTTCACTGCCTGCGTTACCATAACAACAGGCTACAGACTAGGGGAAGCGTGGGGGTGCGCAACAAAGTTTCTCCTTTGGCTGCAAGGCACCAAGTTCTGGGGCTGCTATGGAACGATTGTCAAAGTGCAAACAAGAGGGAAAAAAGGGGCCGTAGTAGAAATAGTTCATCTGCAGACGACCAAACAACTGGCTGCTTGTTTTTTAATCTGTTTGCAACATGTCTGTTTTCCTTCATACACCGGGAAGCTGCCAACAGCAACAAGGCATTTGCTACTCATATTGATGATTATCATTTTGAAGCTGCATTTATATACTTCTGGTATGGAAACATCAACAATCAGACCAAAGGGCACAATGCATCTCTATCCTATTAATGTATACATACCAGATGACTCTATGGAAGTACGGATCCATCCTGCCGTCAACAATGTTCCAGAGTGATGTTGGACTATAGTTGCTGACCACGTTCATCCCTTTAAGACCACAGTGTATCCATCTACTGGTTTCTTGAACATGACACTGAGGTTACTGGACTCAAATGGCCTCTGCAGTCACCAGATCTCAATCCAATTAGGCTTTTTTTTGGGATGTGGTGGAAGGGGAGTGTCACATCATGGATATGCAGCCAACAAATGTGTTGCTATAATGGCAATACTAGGGCTGAACGAAATTGAATACCATCGAATTGGGATTACTTTAAAAAGGAGTGTGATATGATTTGTGACATCAGAGGGATTGGTCATTTTTAAATCATAATTCACATTTTTCATGAAAAATTTGAATAATGCGCTTTGAAAACTGCAGCAGGCCGTATTGCGATTTCGGTGAATTGTTCAGCCCTAGTCTGAGGAATGTTTCCAAAACGTGTACCTAAAAAGTGGAGAGCGTTACTGAAAGTGGGAGTAGGAAATGATTTGGTTTCTGCAAAATCCAAGATTCTGCTGAGCATGAGTCCGTCTGCTTCCAGACAAGTGATGACTTTATGAACTTAAGTAATGTCAGTGCAACTAACCCTGACTATATATTACTATCATTATTATCATTATTATAGGCCCAGATCAGTACAGACTAAATGACCTGTGAAGACACACTCATTCACCAGTGTTGTTGTTGATCATATTGCTGCAGAACATGACAACAACATGTGAAGCTGCTAAGTGTCGTTCTCGGCTCACACACGAACAGCTGAGCTCAGAAACAAAATAGTACCGCAGTTAACACCGGCGCGAATTGAGGATGACAGCGGCGTTTTTCGACATTGTGCGTGGAAATCTGCTGCGGCATATAAACACACACACACACACACACACAGGTCCGCAGTGGAGCTGTGTACCATCTCAATTTTTACAAGTCATCATCAGCCCGGCAGGAGAAAACCGGGCCTGTTCACTGTGTGTCTATATTGAGCACCAGCCTCCAGTCTTGTTTCAGGTTCCGTTTAAATGCGACATGTGCCGTGTGTTTACGGGGCCTCGTGGACAAACACACATAAGCTAATATCGTTGGGGGGGGGGGGGTTATTTAGCGCTTACCTGCAGGTGTTCCTGAAATCGTATCGGCAGTATCTGAGCCATTTCTGGAGGGTTGGTCAGTCTGGAGTGGAGTCGGTGAGGAAGGAGAGGGGAAGGGGACAGCAGCGGTAGCGGGCAGCAGGAGGAGGACGAGGTGGAGGAGTGGTGGTGGGTCGTGTCCGTTAGTGTCCCTAAATGTACCCAAAACTCAAACGTGATGGGCAGCGGTGATTAGCTTGTGCAGCCTCCGTTTCTGCCACACGGATCCACTGACTGTTCCCATTCACCGGTGCCCCCTACGCCAGTCCTGAATCAAAAAAAAAAAAGCTCCGCACCTCCGCTAAGAAAACTAGTCCACTTCAAGTAGTTACTATAGCTCTGTGCTACATCTAGTCCCTGTTCGAGGCGGGCCTCGTATAAATATGCGTCTGCTCTTCAAAAAAAAGGGGGGGGGGGGAGAAAAAAAATCACTGCTGACTAAGAGCTAGCTGTGACTTCACTAAAGCAGCCAGTGTTCTGGGTTCGTTTCCCCCCTCAGACCTGTCAGAGAGGTCGAGTGTGCAAGAGTGTAGCCCTCCGCCGCAGCCCCCTCCCCCTTCCTTTGCACTAACTTCAAAATCACGGCTCGTGACACGCGCCCCACCTTTCTACACGCGCACGCTCACTCACTCACTCACATAGAACATCATTTGAGCAGAATATTACACTTAATATTTAAGGGTTTACATTTATGAATCTATGAATCTGTCATTTTCGACTTACAACTAACTTAAAAAAAAATGTACACATGGAAATTCATATTAAAACAAACAGAAAAAAAGAAGACACGTTGACTTTCTGTTCTAGTCAAAAGTTATAGTCGGTTCACAAAGGCCTCTACACTCCTCGTGTGACTCACAGGATGTCGGCCACACAGACGTCTTTGGAAATCACATCGTCACTGTTCCAAAGGATTGAGCTCATACAAAGAACTTCCCATATTCTAAGTTGGCAAAATGTTGTGAGGAAATAAATTAAGTGCTCGATTGACATTTTTGACCACAAGAGGAAGTTCAGGGGTGGAAACCTAAACGTTTATTAAGGAACACTGATTACTACGGTGGCCCTGAGGTGTAAAAACATTTACTCAAAATGGAAAGAAATCACACAACACAAACACAAAAGCATTAAAACATTAACTAATTTTAGCTCACTTAGTAGAGCTGCCGTAGAGTTGAGCAAACAGTTCAGCCACTGCTGAGAACGCTGTGTTTTATTGTAATCTCGGGCTCAGCGAGATCTCTGAAAAAACTTGTTCCAGTTACGTAAACAGCAGTTCTCCTGAACAGCGGATCCTCCTGCTCCGGGCACTAGTCCGGGTACATCAGGTTGCGTACATTGAACCGCAGAAGAAGAATAACGTCCGTTGTGGAGGTGTTTCACGAGCGACTGTGTCTTCTGACTCTGGGTCTGACTCAAAGTCATAAAAGGGACTGCTGCGGGGAGTTGTGACGAAACTATTTTTAAACATTCTTAAAACAATGTTTTGATAATGAGTAGCAGTGCATCCACCGTTCCAGAGGGGGGAGCTGCGCTTCTGAGAGCGGCTGTGCTAATTATGTCACTTCCGGGTATTGGCCAATCACAAGACAGTTGGGAAGGCTCTACGCTGGCTGGCCAATCACAACTTAGTCGGTCTTCTGGGTGTGAGATTTATGTCTCAAACACCACAGCTGAGGACAGCGTCAGTGAGGAGAGATTTCTATCGGCTCATTCACAGCAACTAGGAGGTTTTTGACCATAAAATGTATGTAATGTATGTTAATGTATGTAAGTAGACCTCCATAACTAACATATGTGTGATAGGACGACTATGTGAGCTTTTAACGAAAACTGTAGTTTCCTGCGATCGACCAGGGTCGTCGCTCATTGCACGGACGCTCAGTCCGTGTTTTTAACATCCATAGGTGTATGCTTGGTGAATGTTATTTACATTCGTACGTAACATGATGTTGTGGTACTTCTGGTTCAGGGTCACTGTTGAATATGGGGCTTTTTTCGGTCAAGGAGCCACTGAAGGTGATGGGAACCGATGTCCTTCACATATGCAGGCTGACATCTAAAACTCCTGCCACCAAAATGGATAAGAGGTTTAAGCTACACGCTTCCTCATACATATGCGACAACAACCGTGGTGAAATCAGTTTATGGTCGTGCACCTATCTCTGGGGAGAGGTGGAGGAAGGTGACGCTGGAAACCGATTTCAGCCAAAACCCCATCCATTTTGATGACAGGAATTTTAGATCTCGGCCTGCGTATGTGACGGTCATCTTCAGTAGCTCCTTGACCGAGAACAGCCCATGTATGATATGAAGTGGATAGAGCACCGCCCCCTCTGCCTTGAAGACTGTCGCACTGTGTGGATTCACTGAGGAGAGGAGACTGACATGCTGCACTTTATCACTGTGTTCAGTCCCGGACATCGTGACACTGATGACAGTGTGGACTGCGGGGCTGTGGCCGTTTGATGCATCGAGACCTGCGGTCACTTCACCACTGATTCCCGGGGAGGAAAGCGTCTTATCGTCATTATCGGTTCATAAAGTTACTGTTAAATGTGATGAACACGCGAATTAGAGTTGAATATAAACAGGTTGAGTGACAGAATCGGGAGTTATAAAACTACTTTAACACTTCCTAATAATAATTATGCAATTATATAAAGGAAATCAGACAAAAACACCATGATTCCTGTAACACAGATAAACTAATAGCCACGGTCAATTAAATAAACCATTTTTATTGATCGTTTTAATCTTTAACTGCGTCTTTGTACTTTTCAGCAAGTCGAAAAAACGGACATAGCCGAGAGGCATTATGGTAGTGACACGAGTCGTTATCTTTCCTTTCATTTTGAAAACAAATTGAGAAAACAAGTCATTTTTTCCTGGTTTTATTTTGAAGAATGAACGATACACTGATTTGTTTCCCATTTATTTTTAACATAACTTTGTCATGCGTCAGTTATGTCCTGATCAGGGCTGCAACAGTTACCAAACTGAATCAACAACTATTTAGATAATCTTTAGTAATTCGTTTCATATTCTCAGATTTTTCAGCTTCTTGTGATATATTTTTTAAATTTCTTATAAACACAAACCATTCAAACCAAATCATTTTCATTAATTTTTTATTCGTTTTCAGTTTGCAGCTGCTCACTCCTGCTACAAGAGATTACTTGCACAAAAGTCTCAACACTAACAAATTCTGTATGATTTTTTTAAACGGGTTTTATTTCAATTTGTCATGTCAAAGGATAACATTTGTAACATTTGGCATAACATTCAGTTAAATAATCTGATTTGTCTCTCTGTCAGGTTTGTTGTCCTCCTAAAGAAACTAAACGCGCTCTAGTCCTGCAACCTACAATCCCATTTTAGTAATAAACTATGCAGGATAGGCCTGCATCCCTAAGACGAGTAACGGATGGTTTTGCAGGGGAACATAGACGTCCCCCTGCTGGGAGGCCTCCCAACATGACGCGCAAAAAGACTATGAACACAGAAAGGTTCAACCCCTGTATTTAGAAGGAAATAAACTCAACAGTGAGACAAGTCAGCATTAACATTGAATTACAGTTTAGTTGGCAACTTCAAAGGCTGATGGCAGTGCATAAAGTTTAAGACTTAAATTGCATAGGGGTTCTGGCTTTAGGTGGTAAAGTCCAATTGAAAAAAAAATAAATAAAAATCTCAGTGTCCATGTCCTGATGGGCAGAGTGATGTAGCAGCCATTGAGTCATGTGTTCAGTTTGGCAAGGTCCAATATCTAAAAATAAATAAAAGGGAGTCGGCACACTTTAGTATTAAGTAAATATGCGTTAAACAAAGTACAAAAGTACCATCTGAGAAAAACATACCTGAAGATATCCTGTGGAAAAGAGGCCTCATCGTGGGGGGGGGGGGGGGGGGGGTGTCGGTTCATCTTGTGGCTAAGTCCTCATCGCAGAAGGGTCGGATCATCTGGGGCTGTCATCCAGGAGAGGACTTCTCCAGGTCGTGGTGTACACCATGGAGTCCTCTGATCGAAAAATCTGCAGCCGTCATCGTCTCTACAACACAAGGCAGAATTTGATAAGTCACAAGAAAAATCAAGGATTAAACAAATTGAGTACCATCTGAAAGAACGTACCTGAAGAGGCCTCATCGTAGAGGGGTTGGATCATCTGGGGCAAAGTCCTCATCGTAGAAATGTCGGGTCTTCTACAGGTCGTGGTGTCCACCATGGGGTCCTCTGATCCAGCCCTCATCGTCTCTACAAAACAAAGCAGAATTTGATAAGTCACAAAAAACAAAAACGGATGACAAAATTCTCAGGTAGCTCACCTTGCCAAGTGTGACAGGTCCTCGCATCCAGTCAGGGTCCACCTATGGATGCCCTCCCTAAACTATACCTGCCTTTCCTGTTCTACACTGACGGTGGAGATTCAGTTTCTCATGCAACCAACCAAGACCTGAGCACTAAGCATCATCCTAATGACTCTACAAGCTAGTAGTTAACCCTATGCTCCATCAAAACCCCCATGTTAGGCAAGCCTTAAAGTGCTATCACCAGCTGTGCAAATAAGAGGTAAAAGACCACCTGTGTTTACATGATCGGGGTTAAGCACAAAGCTCCAGACACCAAGCCAATCCTAGAAACAAATCAAATTATGAAAAATACATTTTAGAAGCTGCAGCTGCTCACTCCTGCTACAAGAGGGTAGCAGGAGTTCTGTCTGATTCCCTAAACATCATGACTCCTGGAATTCAGCCCACATAAACTGTTTTATTTCAATTTGTCATATCAAAGGATAATAGTTAGCAATAATAATAGTAAACATTTGGCGTAGCCTTCAGTTAAAAAATCCAAGTTGTCTCACTGCCAGGTTTGTGTCCTTCTAAAGAAATGACACGCGCTCTAAACCTGCAACCCTACAATCCCATTTAGGAAATAAACTATCCAGGATAGGCCTGCATCCCTAAGACGAGTAACGGATGGTTTTGCAGGGGAACATAGACGTCCCCTGCTGGGAGGCCTCCCAACATAACGCGCAAAAAGACTATGAACACAGAAAGGTTCAACCCCAGTCTTTAGAGGGACATAAACTCGACAGTGAGACAAGTCAGCATCAATATTGAATTGTAGTTTAGTTGCACTTTGAGATTCTTTTAAAAGAAATGTAAAGTGCTTTGTAAATAAAATTAATTATTAGTCATTAATTAGTGACTACAAAGGCTGAAGGCAGTGCCGATATCAAAAGTGTGCCAACAAGCCAGATTTAAAGTATGTCATAACATTATCCTTGGGCTGATAACACCTAAAAATCTAACACAACTACACTTGCATATAAATCAAAGCTTAGCTTCATAATAAACTCTTAAATCAACTTTAAAAGCATCCATTTAAGTGGAGACCCTGACTAAATCCAACACAGGACAAACAGACACAAGAGACAGACAAACAGACAGAAGACCAGATACACAGAGGACAGACAGAAACAGACGACCAGATACACAGACAGAAACAGACAGGCACGAGACCAGATACACAGAGGATAGACAGAAACGAGACAATCAGATGGAGGACATGCACACGAGCCGGACAGAAACGAGACCAGATACACAAAAGACAGACCGACAGAGAGACACAGACAGACGAGAGAAACTGACAAAGTCAGCCGAGTAAAGTCAATTAAGAGTGTTCGTCTTGGTCCAAAGGTCAGATTAACGTCAGTCATCACTCACACACACACCATCCAGTAACCAGGAAAACGTAGTAGGAAAAAAAATACAGATGAGAAATTCTAGACTGGCAAATACAGTCATGACAGTACAGTTTTCATGGCCATGAAGAATCAAGAGACAGCTGTGAAAAAGATCAGAGGAGTTATAGTATTGGCACAGCGGCCAAGCATAAAAGACAAACTGCTCTTACCATTTGAAGTTTTAACTAAACTAAAACGCAATCTAATTAAGTTGGACATTCACGGATGTCTGGTGCTCCTCTTCTAGATGTGCTAAACCGGAAAGAATGGTTAGGGTTAGTCACTTACCGTACATGGATGCGCTTGGCATCCATGTAGTCCTATGTAAAATCCCTAAGCGCGCAAGGCCAGACCTCCAATGATACAAATCGGCCGTGAAGGTAGACGGCCGTCATTGTCGACTTGTATTACGGGACGCCGATGCCAGGTACTATGTGTGTGTGTAGATCACAAGGATTTATTTTGGCGTACTAGGGCTAACAGTTGATTGATGGCCACGATGGAAAATAAAAATAGGCACAGCGGCCAAGAAGCCTAAACCTTGTGACATAGCGTACAAGGTAAAACATTACATTTTATATTAAACCATCTATTTAAACCTAATTTAAGATCTGGTCCCCCATCACTATCCCTCAAAAACTATATATTTTTTTTTTTAATTTTAGAGACATTTTCATTAAAATGAGCATGAGGGCCAAGACAGATCGGCACGGCGGCCAGAAAAGCGATGAGCCCGTGGGCCTGGTGTCACTTACTTTGATGGAAAGTCCGAAAGTTGGAAAGAAGTGGTTTGGCCACAAGGTTAGAACACAACAAAATTTACATTTCCCTACTCTGCAAACCCTACCACACATGGAGGCCAACAAGGTAGCTCCCCAATGAAAAAAATATATGGACTCACCCCTTGTTGACGGACCTAAAAAGGAAATGTTAGTGTTAACAACCTATCTTCACAACATATCTACTTTAATGTGAACTGCTGAACAGAATCTTATCGTCAAAGAATCTCAACTTGGTCGTCTTGTCTTGGTCCAAAGGTCAGGTTAACGTCAGTCAAAGTCTTTCTCACACACACACACAACCCATTCAACACTCAGCATCTTTCAGACAAGAGAGAACTTCATACACAGCATCAGTCACGCACCTCATTCGTTCAAACCACTCGCTCAGCAGTTCGACAAATTTAACCAAGGAGGACCAGATTAACCAGGAACATGTAAAGCCAACCTGTGGCAAATGCTCCATTTAAGCTATTTGACAGGTGGAAAGCAGGAGAAGAGAAAGATCGTGGCCATGTTGGACAATGCAGATAGATATAGGCCAAGTGGCCAAGAGAGAGTGGGGGCACGGCAGCCATCCAGAATTAAATCATGACACCTACAAATTGAAGATCTTCATGAAGATCAATCTGGGGAAAAAAAAAAAAAAACGTTTTAGTCCAGTAGCCAACCACGAATATGTTCAATATAGAGTACATACATAGTCGGAATTGATTGTATAATAAAGATGATTAAGGTTTAAGGAATGCCTTCCAAGTTCAAATGTAAGAATGTCAGTACCTCATACAGGTGCACTTGTTTTTAAATAACAAAAGCTTTATACATTATACATGTGTGATTAAATGAATATGATATATTGCCATCAGCTAAATACAATATGTTTAGACATAACGTTTTAATTGGGGTAGGGAATGGGTTCTAAAAAGGCGTCACTCACTTTCTTTGATGGCGGCTTTCATAGATGGCGGTCCGACCAGGTCTCCGTGAGCATGAAGCAGAATTATGTTCCTATAAAAAAAAAAAAAAAAAAATGTTTTTTACATTAAAAGTTTAGAATTATATATATATATATATATATAAAAAACGTGTAACCCCGAATCTGCCTTTAAACATTTAACATAATTAAAAAAATAAAAATAAAAAACGTAATAGTAATTACGAACCATGAACGCAACAGTGAATTAACATCGCACCACGCCGCTGTATGTGACCGTATCAGACTGAAAGGATCGACAGAATGATCAAACCGAACACTGCCGAATTGTAGATCAGTTAAAAAGACCCAACTATCCCAAAAATGTGGCGTAATCTCCGCCGAATACCAGGGAAATGTCTAAAATATCGATATTTAACAGAAGAGTCTGGTTCGCGAGTGGCATCACACTGCCGCTGTATTTCAGTTCAGAGACTGTGCTGCGGTCATGGAGGACGTACTAAACAAATACTTTTAATTAACTATACTAAAAAAATAAAATAAACTAGAACTACAAGTCACCAGTCACTCATTAGTGTATGTGTGTGCGTGTGTAAAACGTGATTTGTAATTGTTTTAATATGGATTAAAATCGAAAATCGGATTTGGTATATATTGCTATATAAAGAAATATCGGGGATTTTATTTTTAGGCCATATCGCAGAGCCATACTGCTTGGCCAACATTGAGCTAATGCTAAATAATTAAGCTAACAATATGTCAAACATTTAACTTACAATGACACCTAGCATGAACCAAAGCTGAAATGGAGCAAATGGCTAAGATTAAGGCAGAATCGAGCCGACGGTGAATGGATAAATGTTTGAGCATATAATTTTCATATAATGAAGTTAACTTAACGAAAGTTACTCACCATTCTGAACGTGTCACAAGGCTGGACCAGGTCAGAACACGCCATCTCGGAGCTTGTTGATGGAGGAAGTTAAATAGGAGGAGGAACCAATCAGCGGCCATCAGGTGATTGAATAACACCTGCGTGAAGATGAACATGCGCTGCAAACAACCATTTGGTGCATTACCGCCACCATGTGGTATGGAGTCTGCATCAAAATGTGTGTGCATCTGCCTATATTATGTTCATTGATTATGAATGTGGTTAGTTTTTCTTCCTTTCATTTATTGCAAAAAAAAAGTTCAATCATTCAATAAATCAAACGCAACAAGAAAAAATAATTAATTAATTAATTAATTAATTAAAATATTCACATATTAGCATTTTTACATTGAAGCAATGTCAGTGCCAGTGACATACACATTATATATATACATATATATATATATATATGTCGGCCACACAGATGTCTTTGGAAATCACATCGTCACTGTTCCAAAGAATTGAGCCTAAACGTTTATTAAGGAACACTGATTACAAATAAAAGTCAATGTTGCTGTTAATCAAAGTTTACAGTAGAATGCAAATGTTAAAACAATAATTGAAGCAAATGATATATTCCAGATAACTTAAATATAAAATGAGCAGGGATATAGTGATAGTTTTGAATATACATATATTGGGTATCTGGGAGGCCTTTGGATTTAGGCTGACCCTACTAACACACAGCGTTCAAAGAACGTTAGCCCATGGTTCTCCTATGGTTAGTCACAACCAAACCAAAAACTAACATTTAGAGAACATTCTGTCAAGGTTAGGCAGGAACCAACATTTGAAACGTTCTACTGTGGTTGCTCCATGCTTTGCACCAGGGGTCTCAAACTCAAAATGACCTGGGGGCCAATGTGCATCTATTGTGGTCAAGAGGGGGCCGGCCTAGAGAACAAAAAGTGGGGGAAAAAAACGACTGTTTACAATATTGCATCATGATATCACACGTATACACGTCACGGGGGGTGCTGTGCCTATCTCAGCTGACATAGGGCGATAGGAGGGGTACACCCTGGACAGTTCGCCAGTCACAGGGCCACATATAGAGACAAACAACCATTCACTCACACTCTCACACCTACGGTCAAATTAGAGTGACCAATTGACCTAAGCCCCAAATCTGCATGTTTTTGGACTGTGGGAGGAAGCCGGAGAAAACCCACTCACACACGGGGAGAACATGCAAACTGCATGCAGAAAGGCCCTTGTTCCAACCGGGGCTCGAACCCGGGTCTTCTTGCTGCAAAGGCAATAGTGGTCAGTGGTCGGTTGTATTTTTGTTGTATTTTTTTTTACAATTAAAAGAGAACATTCTGGGAACATTGTCCAAAGTATTTTTATGTTTGTATTTCAACCAGCTTCATTCATTTTTTTGGAGAACATTTGCACAAGGTTTGCATTTGCTAAATTCACCTTTGCCACCACTATTCCTCCTGTCATATCTAGTACTGAAAGTGAGCAAATTAAAAGGGCATCACAACTTTAAAGTGACCCTACATGGTATGCATGTTAAGCTGCTGCACTGTGTTTTTGGGATGAGGACCCTGAGGACACATCAGTTTATTATCCCAGCAGTAATCCTGGAACAGAGATACAAGATGCCCCACACACCCACATGCCACATTACATTGGCTCCAGGAAGTTATTTAGTGCTCATTTACACTACTATGCAAATATCACGATTCGTACAAGACTCTTTGTTTTCATCCTGCAGCAGCTGTTGGAAATGTACATCATGATATGATCAGACTGATGATGATGCATTAAAAAAGTTTCACAGATGAAGGGCTTAGGTCAGACTGCTTGGTGCTCTTTTTATTGTGACTTACTTTAAAGGTCAGAATTAGTTCATTAGACATAGACTCTGGCACTCTGGAATTCTGGCACATCCTTAGATTTAGGGTTGTGACTCAGAGAAGGGCTTTCAGCCTGACAGGAAGCAGGTGAAACCACCAGCATCTGGTATGTGGCCTCTGGCAGGCAGGTCACACACACTCACAACTATTCACAATCAAAGTCAGAAAAATACAGTAAAAGCTAAAGTACACAACATTTGAAATACAATGACTGATGTATACAGATATATATTAATAGTGCTTGTAATAAAGTGAAGAATTGGGGAGCATGATGTGGTTTGTTATATACGTGTGTGCATGTGTGTGTGTCTTTAAAAGTCAGCAAAATACAGGGACAGCACGATCTCCATCCAAAGGTGGGCGTGCCCCCAGACGGACGGATTGTTACCGTTAAACTGTGGCACATTTTCTGTCTTACTGCGAAACTGCTAACCTTGTGCAACCGTTAAAAAGAGGAGTCATGGTGCAACCTCGGGGAAAACTCTAACTGCAGAACTCGTGTCACATGATGATGTCGTAAGGGTGACTGTTGGGGAGGGATGGGACTCACAGCATATCTGCATATAATATATGCACGACAACATTATTGTAGTGCAGTTATCAACCAAAACAGAGTTGGGATGTCACATTTTTTCTAGACGCAGACTCAAAAACAGGTAATTTAGTCTCTTCTGTAGTGCATTTACCATGATATTTTTTCATACGTTGCAGCAGATGTGGTTATAAAATATCTTTATTGTGCAAAATAAATAAGCACCAAACAAAAAAAAAGAATAGCTGTCGCGGGTGCTATCATAGAAGTCAAGGAGGTAGCAGCTTTTTCAGCCTACAATTTTAGTACGTCAGCAGATCTTGCGTATTTGCTGATATCTGATAATATGATATACTGTTAGATATCGTGCCGATAATATTGTGCATCGCTATAGTGTATTTTATACTTATTGAGTATTTATTTACTCTGTGAAACAGTGCAGTGAGGCAGGCTGTAGTAGTTTAAGGGCAGGTAGGGTGGGTTAAATATGCTGTGTGCTTGGCCTGACTCTTGCTGTCAATCAGAAGCAGTTGGTTATTTCTGTGGTGAGAAATCATCGCTTCCAGAGTGGTGAATGTCTGAGGGAGAAAGAGAGAGCATGAGAAAGTTGAAGGTAAACATAGCAAAAGCATAAAATTCATAATAAACTGCAGTCTTTCCAAAGTGCTGTTCCTTTGTTGTCTTCTTCACGGTCCGTCTCTCCACAGCACAGCTTCCCACCCCTAAACCTCACCTCTTCGTTCTTTTTGCCCTCTTTTCCGAGGGCGTATCCTCGCGCCTCCTCCAGGAAGCGGATGGGAATGTTGTACACCTTCTGCTGGTAGAGCACAGCAAGGGTGAATGCTTGGCGGGTGTTCTGGGCCGAGCTGTGCCGGATTAGGAACGCACCATCCTACATTAAGAAAAAAAGACAGGAAATGAATTTAATCTCAACAAAACTGACATGGGAGGAATTGCTTCAAAATGAATAGGGGAAAATGTTTGGCACACGTTGATGGGAGACTGGGAGCCAGAAAAAAGAGTAGCATACAGACGCACATATCAACCAGACTACAAGAAAGGAATTGGAAAGAAACTCAATCAGCCCTCAAGGTGTTTGGCACAGGTTTGTCTTTTACTTGCATTTCAATGAAAGCATGCAACACAGAGCATGTTTCTTAATTTTCTGTGCAACACCCTCCCCTTAAGCTCTCACGTAGGCTTGGAAATAAAAACTAATAAAACAACTCTCCCATCATTGACTGCAGTGTTTTCTACCTTGTTGACGCTCAGTAAGTGCTCCTCAGCCGTCTTTCTAGTGCAGTCTCCAGCAAACCATTCTTTGTCCTGGAGAATTACAAAGTTAAATTTACCACCATTTACAATGGAGGAAAACAAACACATTTACAAAAGTAATTTATTAGAATAAGGTCTTTTCTCCATTTAGTATGCGAATAAAATTCAATTAACTTCATGTTGTTAATACGTTAGCAAGAGTGTGACTGTCACCATACCTCGTTCTCAGATTGTTTGGTTGCTCTCTTTCCATAAAATGGGGCTTGAAACGAGAAGAAAACACCATCATTTATCAAGTGCAGTGTCTGCAAATTGATTTTTGGCAACAGACTGAAAAAAGACAATTAAATGAGGTGATTCTAAAGCAGTCTCTAAATGAGCACATTCCTCCAGATTAAAGAAAGAAATCTGAGCTTACCCCCAGGCTTGGTTGTTGTCACAAGAAGGCTAGAAGGGAAGCAGCAACTCTCATTTTATTACATGGAACTGAATCAGCTATTGAGCAGTTACCATTTTTAAAGGTGCATTATGTAAGTTAATTGTAGTTAATTGCTTGATGCAGTCTTCCTTTGTGTCGGTTATTAGACTATTTCTTTAATCAGATATGATTTAAAGGTGCATTATGTAATAAATCTAAAGCAACTGACCATAAAATCATCCTAATATGTCACAGAGACTCAGGAATAATGTTCATATAACAAACTGAACTCACCAACAACAACAGTACAGCCAAAATATTTGCATTAAAAAATGTATTTTGCAGACTGCAAATCATGTTTATGTTTTGAAATCATGTTTTGGCATGTGGCGCCACCTACCGCCGTCTACCAATCATTGCAGTCAGTAGTCTCAGCTGCCGAGCAACCACGGGTTGCCACTTACGTCAGAAAACGAAACCTAAAAGACCTCTGTATTTTGAATTTGAATGTAGTAACCGATTTTGGCCACATTCTTACATATGGCACCTTTAACTATTAGTCCCTCAGACTAAGAACTAACTCCATCTTCTCCGCCTCTTACCTGGGTTTGGCCTCCTTCAGGTTCACCGGAAGAGGGAGTTTAACACTAGGAGTTGGTGGAGGGAGTTTGGTTGGAAACGTGGTTCGTCTCGCTTCAACTGATGGAGCTGCAAAGGCAAAACATGCTCACTCATCCTCATCATTACACAAAAAAACACACAAAAAAAACAATTTCAAGTGTGGTTTTTTTTAGTAAAATGTTGTTGTTGTTTTTAAAGATAAAATAACAGCAGTGTTTACCTGTTTTACCCTCATTAGAGGAAGGCAAGAATGAATTCTGAAGGGAGGAAATGAGGTTTACTGCTGTGACTGACAAGATTCTTAATTCAGCTTTTGTTTCACAGACACTCACAGACTTCGCTCTGGGAACAGGAGGCTTCATCCTGCAGATGGAAATAATGTGCAGTTTTTAGTACTGCAGACTGAGGTTATTTCATATTTACTTCATAACAGGATGTAAGCTGCTTTGACTCGGGGTGGAGTGCACGTACATGGGTAAGGGCGACGGCACAAATGTTGACTTGGGAGAAGGCGGCATCCTCATCGGCCCGCGTGGAGCAGGAGCACAAGCTGAGGAGCGAGAAGAAAGAACAACGGTTCGTTCAGCGTCTTTACCATCTCAGAGAATGTTCCTGTGCAGCTTGACTCAACAACCTACCTGCTTCTGGTTCTAAATACAAATCATCATCATCTTGCTGAAAAACAAAATTACGGGGAATTACTGTCATATCACAATCATGCACAGGAGCATTGATTTTTGTTTGTTTTTTTCAATTAAATGAGCCAATTATTGTTATTATTTAACATTTCTTGAAGATTTAATGTTCATGTGTGGAGCGAATAGTTTTCCCTTTTATAAGACATTAATACTTCATGGTCAGAAATGAAGCATGAAGAAAATGAAATGTGTCTTGCATCACAGCACCTTAGTTTGCAAAAAGAAAAAAAAGAAAGACACTAAAATTACAATCACCCAAGAACCACAGACAGAAATGGACACATTATAAGATGAGCAGAAGATGGTGTTTAAAGCTCCTTAAAGTTCCATATTGAGAAAGAATCCATAAGATTGACTGGTGTACAAAGGCATTTTCAGTCTAACCATATTAACTATTTAACCTCTGGTAAACTAATTATATATGTTATAATGGTCAGTTTTGTTATAATAGTCAGGTAATAGTCTGTATCAGAGTGCAAAATGGCCATTAATAATCGGGGGTCCCATCTCCCATTTTTCACAGCTCCATTTGGAAAGTAGTTAATTAAAACATTAAAATACAAAATTACAAATGAAATACTTTATAAAATACATTTTGTCTGGTTATAGAGAGAGTAGATTTTGCCTTTGAGGTGTAGTGGTTAGCTTTTGCAGCAAGAAGACCCGGGTTCCTGGGTTCGAGCCCCGTTTGGAACAACTTTATATCTTTGATATTAGACACGTCTCCACAGAGTTATTATATCCCTGACTTGTCCTGCAAAAAAAGGAAGGGATAAAGCTTCTCAGTTTAACTCACTTGTTCTTCGTTTGGATCCAGATACACATCTGAAACACAGAGAGAACATACCTGCAGTCATCGTGGACTCTAGTAGCAGGGAAAGGCCTCCTATTTAAAATGCTAAGACAATGTGATCATCATCATCATCATCATCATCATCATCATCATCCCCATCATCATCCAAACACATTTAACCAAAGGATGAGTTAGACAATAACAGGATAAAGTCATTAGCTGAGTGTAATGGTCTCTTCTCAACAAGACAGCACCAGTGGTTGTGAGTAACTTTCTATTGTTTTGGACTTTACAACCTCCACTCGAAGCTGCTTGTGTGCATCTCAGTAGCAGTACAGATAACAGGTAAAATAATACTATTATACGCACGACTCGTAAAATAAATCAAGATATTTAGTCACTCGGTCACCACTTATGCGTTGACAGAAATGAATACTGCACCTTCCTCAGTGTTTAATGCAGGTGGTGGTGGAGGAGGCATCATCTTGTTCCTACCAGGCTTCTCTTTTCTGTCAATGGCAGGTGCTGTGAGGGATAAATTCATGTGAAAGTTGTATCACATTGAAGGCAAAGGCTAAAGAGTTGAGAGGGGGCGTGGTTTGTTTATGAATGGAAATGAACAAAATCCTTGAAATTCTGTCGATTGACTCACGATTCTTGGTGTTGGATTCGTAGCTGAAAACCTCAGCACGTTGGAGAGGATTCTGGGTGAGTGAAGTGAGATCATTTAATTAAAAACAATGCAACATCTTAAAACTGTCTTGACAGATGTTGAGACACAAAGATAAGTCACCGTGTGTTTCCCCGGCCTTGGTGAAGGAGCAGCGTTCCTCAGTGGAACAGCAGGACTGGATGTCGTGTCTGCAAATGAAGCAGGTAACGTTCAAATTGTGTCATGTGTCTGTGCCGAAAAAGAGCTTTGAGGTTGTTGGTGCTGTTACCCAGATAAACATCTTCCTCCTCCTCCTCTTGTCTCTGAGGGACTTTCACAGCCGGACGCTCACAAGGCGGCGCTTCATACATGTCACCCTCCTCATCATCCTGCCATCAGAAGGTTAAAGACGAGGTTTCAAAGAATGAGACCATACAGCTCAAATAATGTACAGAAATATGCAGTCACAGCAATGCAAAACATGGCACGGACTCCTATTTATAATCAAAATATCTGACCTTTAACGACTGTTAATGAGTGAAAAGGCAGAGGAAAAATTAAGTAAGATAATATATAAAATGTACAAAAGAAAGGTTTCTTGTTGTAGTCATTTTGCATGTTTTGTACCATTGTAATACATGTGTGACTTCAACTAAGACATAAAGGCCAGAATGAGGAAACCTTTACAGATAAATATAACAAACAAATACATCTCAGTAATAATAGATAAATACATATTCAAATAAAGTCATACAAAGAAATCATCCGGGGGGGGGGGAGCAGAATTCAAAGAAATTAAGCCAATAAGCAAAAAAATGATATCCTTCCCATGTGAAAACACAATTTGAGGAACGTTTTACTCACAAACGCGTCAAACCCTGCATTGTTGTCTAAAACAGAAAGACAATAAGACAAATTCTATAACCCAGAGAAGAAACACAACACACAATATTTTTCCACTTCCATTTTGTTGGTATATTATATATCACCTTCTCTTCTGTGTGGAAGCTGAGGTCCACTATGTCTGAGGGAAAGAGGAGTGATGATGTGGGAGCATTTAACCCATTAACTGCAAAAAACATTTTTTTTTAAATAGTAGACACTGTACTTACCGGTTTTTCAGTTTTTCAAAGAAGCTCTGGAAAAAAAATACAGAAAATTCAGTTTGAGTGATTTAAAAACATTCTTGTTTGGCCACAGTAATCATTTACTTCTAGGGATTTATCACCTTCACCATCACCACGCATGAGTCAGTGGCTGCTTTTTTTTTTTTTTTTGGAAGGTCACACAATAACAATACACCTTTATAACCTAAATTACCAATACTTCTACTCACTGCACTCTAGTTTTTACTAGTTACTTTATTATTATTATTATTATTATTATTATTATTATTATTAGGTAAACACATGAGGTGCTGTTAAAGGTTAACGGGTATAAATCCTTGTTTACTGTTAATCAATCATTATGAGAAAATAAAATAAGGACGACTTTTACACTTTCCTTTTAATGATGCTGTTTTTGTACTTTCAACGCAGTAAAATGAGGAGATGGCAGATGAGATTCAATGTTCTTTATCTGGTCGATAGTTTGACGGTTATTTCAAGCGCGTCAAGCTGAAATCAGGAAGTGGAGCCACGGTTGGTCATTTTTCCCACAGTGGCAGGCAGCCATGGAGGAAGTGTTGATGTAACGTAAATGATTGAAATGAGAGAGAGAGAGAGAGAGAGAGAGAGAGAGAGAGAGAGAGAGAGAGAGAGAGAGAGAGAGAGAGAGAGAGAGAGAGAGAGAAAAGAACAACACCGAGTCGATACCAAATTTTCCTTTGATGAATGAGGAGCAGGTGAGAGGTGATAGAGGAGAATGACACTGTTGTTCCGCTATGTATGACTTCTCATCCTGTAAGTCCAAAAATAAATGCACTTCAAAGTCAGGTCAAGTTTCAATAAGCAGCATTCAGCAGAGTGTCACCCAGTGTTCAACTGCTGCAAGTTGTCACCGATGGGTAGTAGGAAGACTGTGTTATTAACAGTTTCATCATATCTGTACAAAATGGAACAGGCCCAAGTTATTTAAGTGCAATAAAAGTATTGATGATAATACAAGATCAGACCAGATTGTATTCACTCTGTCTGAACTTCTACTCAGAACAGGACACATTTCCTCAGTGTGTGATGAATAAAGACCTAATCTTATCTTATCTTAAAGCGCAGTGACTAAGCTGTTCATCAAATTTTAGTCTCACCAAATCCCATCTAAGAATACGTAATGTAATTATATATTATAATATATCACTTATACACAATGTGTTTTCGTGGTGTCGGCTTAAATCACTTAAAAGTATACTTTACTGTTCCTACAGGGACATTTTTCGTGCTACAGTGGCCGCACACATATAAGTAACAGAATAAAGGCGATTGCATGTCCCCTACAAATGGATTTTTAAAAAGAATACTTACAGTATTGTGCAAAACTTTCAGGGCACCAGCAGCTTTGCTGTGTTTACTGTATGTCTGGCATTATTCTGTGATTTTTGGACATTTGGATTGCGACTGAAAGTTGGTCTCAAATATTCATCAATCCATCAATCAGTGACTTAGTTTAACCCATACAACATGTGTATGAATAAACCTGGTATAATAGACCCTTATTCACAGCACATGAAACAGACAAACACAGGTTTTACCAGTAACATTAATTAGAGTTCCACTCCACCTTTAAAAGAGCTATTATGCTACGGGTATTTCACAGTAAATACTTGACACTTTAACCCGAAGAAGCTTTTTTTTTTTAATATATCTAATATTGTTGTTTTAACCCTTTAAGGCACTACTCAACCATTCGGTCGACCACACTTTAAGTCACTATATCGCAGTGAAAAATGCATCAGGCTGAACTCACTAACACTTAATGTGACTTGTCCCGAATGTTGTACTTTATGAATTATGCAAACAAGGTTTATTATGAACAGACGTCTCAACCGTTTGGTAGAGGCCTGTATCTGAAATATTGTAGGGTCTAATTTAAAAAAATATATATTAATTTTCGTTATTGTTATCATAAGTAAATAAAATAAAATTATAAAAAATGCAAGGAAATCATTTTTCCTTTGCTTTTTTTTTGGTGTGAAGTCATTGTAGCACAAACCAATGGTCACGTTTGCTGAAATATATGATGCGTTGAGTATCACGAGTAGCTACATTTGCAGCTTAAACAAAGTAAAAAAAATGAATATCTTCAACTGTAAAATGTGCAACTTAATAAACAAACACATTTCCATGTCCAGATAAAAGGAAGTTTAACAAAACGCTTTGACCTTTCAGAGAACTTAAACATAACTGCTGGCTGTTTACTCCCAGGAAAATAGAACACTAGATCTTTGTTAGAGTCACACACAGTCACTTTGTGAAGTCTAGATGCCGACATAAGTTCACCCAGATTCAGTAAAAACACATCTAAAAGCTTCCTCAACAACACTACAACTCTGGACACCACCTGCTCACTTCCTTCTCACTCCAACTCAAAGTTACCAGACTGACAAACAAAATTATGACAAGAGCAGAAAAAGTACTGTACCATTGTCATGGGGTTTGAAGGTCTCACAGCTCAAAACATGAAGATTTGTTTTGGTTCATGGATGCAAATAAAGTCTCAGTTTCACAGACTGGCGGAGAGAGGCCCGGAGAGAATGTGAAGAGCAGCTCTAACTGATCTCGTTTGCATTTCCTACCTGTGTCAGAGAGACACTGCTTTGCCTCACCTGCTGCCGAGCTCTGCCTTTAAATGGGCAGCAGCTCAAACAATGCTCCAAATGTTTTCGACTCTGAACGATCACATCACCGACAGAGTTTACTGTCGTTTGCTGCAACTGTAGATAACATTTATATTTCTCCTGCCTACGTAGTGTAATTTAACATTATTAAAAAGGTTTTCATTAAGTTGGGAGTGAGAAATGGGTAAAGATGTGCATAATGTGTTCAATGTGTTTTTTATTATATTATTATATTTCATGTTTAGTGGAACCTCCAATATTTATTTACGATCTTGTAAGTTTAAAGGTGCATTATGTAATAAATCTAAAGCAACTTGCCATAAATCCTCCTAATATGTCACAGAGACTCAGGAATAATGTTCATATAACAAACTGAACTCACCAACAACAACTGCACAGACAAAATATTTGCATTAAAAAACATATTTTGCAGACTGCAAATCATGTTTATGTTTTGAAATCATGTTTTGGCATGTGGCGCCACCTACCGCCGTCTACCAATCATTGCAGTCAGTAGAGTCTCAGCAGAGTTGCCACTTACGTCAGAAAACGAAACCTAAAAGACCTCTGTATTTTGAATTTGAATGTAGTAATTTCTTTTGGCCACATTCTTACATATGGCACCTTTAAATGATGAAAGTAAATGGAAGTTAAGTAAATGGCACTGGCAAAGTTCAGTGAGATCGCATTAAAGTGAATTTAAATTGGCTGTGAAGGTAATGATGAAATCCTGATTGAACCCAGAAACTTTGATGTCTCCATTTCCAGGTCAGCATTTCCACGATTCATCTGGAATATCATCCACAGGCTAGTAATCTAAGTTTCCTCTGAATCATTGTAATCCTCCTTGCGCTCACCAGCACCTTCTGTTGACTGCAGTTAATAATATGTCAAAAGAAAACCGAGGTTTATTCCAAATGTTATTTATTGTATATTGAAAAATGTGGTTATAAAAGCAGTGACAATAAATTATGAAGCTACAGTACACACAGTAAATACCATACCAAAGTTTCTATGAAGCAATAGAAAAAAAAAAAGAATATAAATATTAACTTATCACAAATTCCCTTGAGATTCTATCACAGAAGTGTTAGGCTTTGCAGTCAGAAAGCAATTAAATGTGTAACAATAAAACAGACCCTATTCATTTTCAATATAAAATCAATAATCAGACAATATAGTACACGTTATGTTTATATACAGTACAAATACACTGGGCTCAGCCCACAGGTCCGGTGGAGACGTGCTCTGGAAATCTGGCACAACAAACAGCGGGAACGAGAATGATTTTGCTCTTCGAGAAACAAGGAGACGTCGGTTTATTGAATGGACTTCAGAGTTTCCTGCCTCCACCTGTCAACATCTGTTCCCATCTATAAAGACAGCAGAGAGGCACAAGCACACTGAATCTGAACCAGCAGATGTGTTTGGCTGATGGTCCGGAGCCTATCCAGCTCCAAAATGAGCAAATGCATTGAAACGAATAAAGTTATCTGTAGAAGAAAAGTCAGAAACAGAATATTTGCATTGTAATCTTTGTTTTTTTCTTTTCTTTTATGAATTACTGTCCTGTGCAAAGTAAATGCCTGTGTTTTCTTGGATTAAAAGTGCTACTGATCTGAAGTCTAAACGACAACTTCTTCGTTTAATCTAGCACAGAGCCAGCCAGAGATATGATCCCATTTTTTTCCTCTTAGGTTCACTACCTCAACCTCACAGTTTGGTGGAGGAGGCACTGTGAAAACAACAGAAAACAGATTTAAAAAAAAAAAAAAAGAGGGATATTTTTGCCATAAAGATGGCCCAGAAAGAAGAAACATTTGCTTTTTCCATTTGCACTGTCACATTGGACACAGTCGTGATTGGAAAACATAGAAGTACAGTGAGCGTAAAAACTCAAGGCTGAGGTCTTTTTTGTGCATCTCTGTACAGGAGTGACCCTGCTGTTTTTAAAACCTCCATCAGACAAACCTGAGAGTCTGGTGGACCTCACTGTCCATCTGTCATCAACATATCGGCTTTTGCTGCTCAACCCATTGCATTTCGGGTAGATCATCCAACAACATCCTCGTCGCAATCTGCCTCGCTTTAGACTGGGTTAGCCTTCATTTTTTCCTGGATCCACTTAATGTAATTGGTGACACGGGTGTACACCCCGGGCTTGTCCCTCTGCCCACACCCGTCGCCCCAGCTGATCACACCCATCAGAGTCATAATGTCCTTGTGTCGGCAGACGAGTGGGCCACCGGAGTCTCCCTGTGAGTGGGGTTCAAAAAGAGTAAAGAGTAGAGATTGAGTAAAGATGTCAGCGCTGATTTAATGTGTGTGAAAAGCAGTTCGTTCTCACCTTGCACGCATCGTCAAGGCCTCGGGTGTCACCAGCGCAAAGCATGTTCCCAGTAACTAAGCGTCCAGAGAGCACGTCCGGGACGCATCGCTCGTTGGGCCACAGGCGAACGTAACCTCTCTTCACGCGCTCGGAGTATTCTGCAGCAACTGTGGAGAGCGTTTAAATGAATACTTACTCAAGTAAATATTAAGGATTGGTGGATATCTAAGGATGAATCAGTTAAAAAGGTCCAGTGTGTAAGAATTAGTGACACCAGTGGGTGAGACTGCAAAGTGCAACACCCCTCCCTTGCCTAAGGCGATCAGGAAATGAAGTTGGCATTTGCATATCAGAAAGGTATGCATGTTTATTACTCTATCCACTAATCCCCCATCCCACTCTAATCTGCTGTTTCCTCCTTCCTCTTCATCGGTTTATGTGAGCAGTGCCATGCTTCATTTGCATGAAACACGGCAGTACAAAATGTCATCCTCATAAAACATGCCTAAAATGCATATAAAAGGCTTATTCTAAGGCAATAAAAAACACTTTTATTTTAAAGTAGTAACACACTAACACAAACATACTACATATTCCAATAAAGCCTCCTAAATGTGACACTGTGGAAGAGCTTGATCACACTGCCCTCTGCTGGCCGGTAAACTATGTGTCACCAACGTGTGCTTGTGACAAAAAAAAAAAAAAACATCAAAACTTAGAGAAAGCAATAAAATTACAGATGGGGACGTTTGCTTACATTCTCTGTCTCTTCCATAGCCTGAGATCTCACACTCGGTCCAGCTGGGCAGCACCAGATCAGGTTCAGGCAGACACACCGGAAAAACCTCGGGAGAGTTTACAGCACAGATGCCAATGTCTGTCTCCAGCTTCAGCAGAGCTGCAAGTGGACAGTGACCACAGGAAAGTCAGCGTAATGCACTGGGGAAATGTGGGAGGATGACTTAAGGGGTGGTTTTGACGTTTTAACAACCGCTGCCCACTTAGGGCTCCACATCATCACTGCTGGGGGGAAAACATGACAACTAAAAATGTCCTCATTCAATCTTCCTCAGAAATAGAAAAATAGATGAAGCTAAATGCAGTTTTTTTGTTTGGTTTTCTGTAGTGTGTTAAAATGTGCCATCTAAAGTAATAATAGAATCAAAGGCCTTTACTGTTGTTATACAATGTGAAAACATATTTTAAAAAGCTTCACCTTTAAGAGTAATAATATAAAGCAAAATTCAAAACATGGGGGGTCAACAGAGCATGGAAGAGTAGAATAGAATCGATTATAAGTCAATAACTAAATTAATTGTCAACTATTTTGATAATCGATTGATCGGTTTGAAGCTTTTTTCATGATTAAAACAAGATTTCTGATCGTTTTAGCTTCTTAAATGTGAATATGTTCTTTGTTTCTTTGCTCCACACAACAAAGAGATCTTTAAAACTGAGGACATTGAAGAAGGTTTGACAAACACTGATCAACTTTTTTTTTTATTACATTTTCTGACATTTTATGGACCAAACCATTAATCAATTAATTGAGAAAATACTTGTCAGATTAATCGATTATGAAAATAATCGTCAGATTAATCGATTATGAAAATAATCGTTCAGCGATCTAGTTCAGAGCAGTTCTCGGTAAACGCAAAAGATGTCAAAACTCACCGATGTCATTGTCAAATGATTCACTGTCAAAGTTCTCGTGGCTCCAGTACTTTGACACCTTGAAAATCTGCTCACTGCTGGAATTCTGTTTACGGAACGTTCTTCCCAAAATCACTTCCAATTTTTCTGCTTTATCACTATAAAAAAAAAACCACACAGATAGTATGTTTGTGAAAAACATGGAACCGTATGTGTGTGTGTGTATGAACGAAGACTGGGAGTCTTTTCCTACCTTTCCTCGAAGCAGTGCGCGGCAGACAGAACCCAACAGGAGTTGATGAGGACTCCTCCACATCGGTGGAAGTGTTGTCTGCTTCGGGCCTGGTAAACATTGATGGCCGCCTGCCACGGCTGGTCCGTGATGTCACTCTGTCTGCCCCCAAATATGCGGAACGACGGGCGATTCAGGGAGTTATCTAACCGCTGGCCACATGTTGCTGCAGAGAGAGAGAGAGAGAGAGAGAGAGGACGATTGATAAATAAGAACAACATTACTACACACTGGTGAATACAGACTTTCACTGGATGTGAGTGAGTCCTACCTCTGTTGTTATTGTTCGTCGTGGGGGCACGTGGGCCGAGAGTGCTCATGACAGAGGGTCGTTTAACTAAAAAAAGAAGACCATGACATATGTTATCAGTCTGAAGCTACTTTACATTACACATCTGTACATTTTAGCCACAGAATTGGGAGGGGGGGGGTGACTCACAGCATTGAGGTATATCACACAGCTCCCAGGTCAGCTGCATGTGCTTGTAGGTGTAACACCACGGACCACTGTCACCATCTGGATTCCTGTTCGATTAAAAAGAGATGCAATCCGATCCTGAGTTATTCTGATCATTCAGCGTTTTGGTCTCGTGACACTGCGTGCACTGAGATCTCTACCTGCAGAAGCTGTGGCTGCCCAGACCCTTCTCCAGTGCGTCGGGTTTCCAGGCATTGTGTAGCTTTCGGTTGAGAATAGGAGAGTCCCACGGGAGACAGTGGGAGCCACTCTTAGTGACAGATGTTGTGCCTCTGTATGACTGACCAGAAGCCAGGACACACTCTTGGTACTTATCTGCTCCACAGAGAGAACACGTTTTTTAACCAGGATGCAACAATACAAACCATAAAGTAATGAACTGTTTGTACTTGTTTTCCGTACCTTCTGGGCATTTGGGCAAAGAGCAGAAATCCCACGCGACCTGATTGTTTTTATAGACATAACACCAAGGAGTGCTGTCATTGTCAGGGTTCCTGAGAGGATAAAGACAGATTTATACCAGTACAGTACAGATGGATTATAGTTCTTATTCCTATACAGGATGAAAACGGTTATTCACCTGCAGAAGTTGTGGTTGCCCAGACCGAGACTATTGGCGTCCACTTTTACAGCCGTGAACTTCCTTCCTCGGATCGATGTCGCGTTCCAGTTGATGCACGCCGCTCCTGTGTGGCTGATACTCCACGTCCCACGATACCCCTCACCCCGTCCCGCAACGCACTTCTCGTTGGTGTCTGTTGGAGGAGAAGGCGAGGTTAGACTCAATATAGTGTAACTTAAAGGCGCCATATGTAAGAATGTGGCCAAAAATGGTTACTACACTCAAATTCAAAATACCGAGGTCTTTTAGGTTTCGTGTTCCATTGTAGCTCAGACGTAACTGGCAACCCGTGATTGCTCGGCAACTGAGACTCTACTGACTGCAATGACTGCTAGACGGCAGTAGGTGGCGCCACATGCCAAAACATGATTTCAAAACATAAACATGATTTGCAGTCTGCAAAAGATTTTTTTTAATGCAAATATTTTGGCTGTTCTGTTGTTGTTGGTGAGTTCAGTTTGTTATATGAACATTATTCCTGAGTCTCTGTGACATATTAGGAGGATTTTACAGCCAGTTGCTTTAGATTTATTACATAATGCACCTTTAAATCATATGTGATTAAATAAATAGTCTAATAACCAACACAAAGGAAGACTGCATCAAGCAATTCACTACTGACAATAAATGTGTCACAAACTAGACTCAGTGGCTGTAGCTTGCTTTGGTTCAGTCCCAAAGTGTCTTAAAATGTCCCTGTTGACTTTTATTTGTATTTTGATCCAATAAAGTACATTAATTGGATCTGTAAAAATATTTATGAAAACATTATTATTTCTTATACTGGACATTCAATTCACATATTTTATTCTGATGGCAGTTTTATCAGTGTTTTCCAAACAATGACCAAACTATTATGTAAATGTAGTTGGATTTATTTAGCCTGGCCATCGTTAAACTCATTACACTTGGACTAAAGTCCCTTGGTTTTGACCACTGAGGTTCACGTTAATATCCCAAGGCGAGGGTGGGGTGTCCGTCAAGCCTCAAGAAAGACCGCAGGTCGGGAAAACGCACACATTCATGTCCCCAGAATGTCTTTCCATTGTGTTTTTTTTAATCCTTGTGTTGCAAACCGCATGGTACGGCTTTGAGTGAGTCACACAGTCAGACTGTGACCTTATCAAGAGTCACTAAGGCGTCTGTTAGAATCTTTAGAATCAGAGTTGGACAAATTGTGAAGGACACGGAACATGTGTGAATATTAGACGTAACAGGATGAGGCATGGTGTCCACGTGGCAGCACGGGAAGACGCCGATAATAAGTGCTCTCACGTTGAACAAAAGCAGATTTCCAGTTAAATATAAGAAAAGTAAATATATTTCTATCAATTTATTTATTTATTTGGTAAGACTTTATATTAAGGAACACATATTCACCCTTAACTAGATGCATACTAACATATTTAAGCAGCATACAAGCCCTTTATTAGTCATTGTTAAGCACGTGTTATTCTACATAACCTTATTCTACCTTATTTTTCCAATATAAGGTGTTGATACGTGCTTAATATTTACTAATACATGGCTAGTATGCTACTTATATGCATTTCAGTATGCATCTTATTAATGGTGAATATGTGTTCCTTAATATAAAGTGTTACCATTTATTATAATGTTAATGTACAGCTCTTTGTGCAACTGTGTTGTTTTTAAATGTGCTTAAATGTGTCAGGGTCAGCTAATACCCAGTGTGGGCCCTTAGGCAAGGCCCTTAATGCTACTTGCTTTTCTCAGATGTTTGAATTGATCAATGTAGGTCACTTTGGATAAAAGCGTCAGCTAAATGACATGTAATTTAATGTAATGTAATAATTAGAGTAATTGAGCAAAAGTGACAGGTGAGTCAATACAAATATTTAAAGAGTGTACTCACTGATCTCACATCGAGTCCCACTGAAGCCTGCGGGACACTGGCAAATATAATCTGACGAGTACACTGCCTCCTTGCAGGTTCCTCCATTATAACACCGAGACACGTAGCAATCTGAAAAAGGCAGACCAGAACCAGTTAGTCATATGCCGTGCACTTCTTTAGCACACAGAAAATTCAAATACTCAGGAGTTCCCACTGACTGGCTTTGACCACGTGCATAGAGCGATAGAGTTGTGGGTTTGGCTTTATGTGTCACATTAGAGGCAGAATTGTTTTGTAAAAGAAAGTCGGTGCATCCTGAGAATGTTAAGCCAGAGGTTTCTCGCTCAAGCAGAAATGGTTTTCATGCCATCACCAGTCTGGTTTCTCATTTATTATTTCAACATTTCCTAAATGCTAGCGTTCAGAATAACAGCACCACACTCACTGCCCAGTTGGATGAGCTCAGAGTCGGTGCGGAGTGAAAATGTGGTAGTAATTAGTCTGAGGGAGGCGCAACGGGGCTTCACAGAATTCGTCAATGAGGGTGAAAGTGCGTATGAGGGCTGCTCTGGCACGACGGTCTGAGACTAAACTACACCCACTCAGAAACCCGACAGCTCTTCATTTGGATGCACTGAAATAACAGTGATTTGGACACACGAGCGAGGAAAGCCAACACAAAATAATCATCTGAGGTTTGTCACAGCAATTTAAAGGTCAAGTGAAGTCATAAGGAAACACACAGAGGCCAGTGAGGACAGGGAAAAAGCAGACTGACACGCACAGTAGTGACAAACAGAAAAATATATTCAGTGCAATCAAGCAGAGTATTCAGATCACACTCACTGGTGACGGGGACAATATGACAACGCTCTCGTCCTCCTAAAGCACAACGGCAGAACTCCACACGCTGACCCCTCCATCGCAGCCATGTCTCCCGAAAACTACGCACCGTAGATGTCTGACTATCAACACAACGCACTGAAACAACACACACATACAATCAGTATATAGGCAAAAGTGACATGTAATCATTGTAACAGTGACATGAAGTGAAGGAACATGAACACACACACACACACACATGCACATGCATGATTACAGGAAGATAACACAACACAAGGATGGTGAAGACGGTGATGGTGATAACAGGGAAAGTGAAAAGTGTGATGGGGGCTCACAGGATGTGTCAAAGGAAGGTGACTTCTGGACACGAATAATCAAAAGCGTTGACCCTGCT